>NC_092872.1:634919496-635519496 GCF_028372415.1 Notamacropus eugenii
ATAGATAGATAGATAGATAGATAGATAGATAGATAGATAGATAGATAGATAGGAGAGAGTGAGAGGGGGGAGAGAAAGAGAGAAAGAGAGAGAGAGAGAGAGAGAGAAAGAGAGAGAGAGAGAGAGAGAGAGAGGATCAAAAGAAGTAAAATGGATAATTATTACATGGAATTAAAAAGATTTTGCACAAACAAAAGTAATGAACCCACAATTAGAAGGAAAGCACAAAACTGGGGGAAATATTTTCCTCAAGTTTCTCTGATAAAGATCTTATTTCTCAAGTATATAGGGAACTGAACCAAATTTATAAAATAAGGCCAATTCCCCAGTTGACAAATTATCAAAGGATATGAATAGGCAGTTTTCATAAGAAGAAATCAAAGTTATCAATAATCACATAAAAATGCTTTAAATCACTACTGATTAGAGAAATTAAAATTTAAAATAACACTATTTCTTACCTGATTGCTTTGTATAAGTAGTCCCCCTTATCTGTAATTTGATCACCACTTACTTTCATCTCATGAACCCCCTAGCTTCCTTCAAAGGATGACCTCTCACATGACATCTTTCCTGATGTTCCAGTTATTAACACTCTATTTGTCATGACAATTTGGTCTTGTCTTTGAATTCCAGTGCTGAGCACAATTCCTTGCCAATAACATGTGTTTAATAAGTATTTGTTGAATTGAATTGAACCTTAAAGGTTGTTTGCAATCATGGATGGTACCTTATCTAAAAGAGAGGTTCTGTTTAACCATTAACCAAGAATCTTGGAATTCCAAGTAACCTCAGAGGTCATCTGGTCCAACCTATCCCTGAACAAGTGCCCCTACTAAAACTTCCACAGCATGTAGTCATTTATTCTCTTGTCAAAGAATAGGAAGTAACCTACAACATGTCAACAATTCCATTCCCCTTTTCGATGTCTCTAATCATTACGAGTTTTTCCTAATACCAAACCTAAATTTGCATCTTTACAACTTCTACCCTTTGTTCCTAGTGCTGTCCTTTGGGACAAGCAGAACCAAGTAGAACCAGCCTAATCCCTCTTTCATGCAACAACTCTTTAGATATTTGAAGGCAGTTATATATCATACACCTCCTTCTGCTGCCATAAGACTTTACTTCTCAAGATTCTAAGCACCCTCAAATGGAATGAACTTGAGATTTTTGGGTTGCTCTTTTCGGGGTACTCAGTAGTTTATCCAGAGGCAACTAGGTGGTAGAGTAGAGAGCAAACTGGGCATAAAGTCAGTAGTTCAAATACGAACTTAGGAACTTATTAGCTATCTAACTCAGAGCAAGTTCTTAACCTCTCAGTGTTTCCTCATTTGTAAAATAGGGATAACAATAGCATCTCCCTCATCGGCTAATTGTGAGGATAAAATGAGATATTTATAAGTGCTTTACAAACTTTAGAGTGTTATATAAATGCTAGCTATTATTATTATCACCATCCTAAAATCCTAAAATATATCCTAAAAAACCCAAGATATGATCTGATTAGAGTAGAGAACAGAAGGGCTTTCCCCACCCTAGTCTTGGAAATTATTTGTTTCTTAAAGAAATCTAAGATGGAGTAAGCTTTGGAGTAAGACTGACATATCACACAGCACATTTTGACCTTGGAATGCACCAAAACCCCAGAGTCTTTTCCTGAAGAACTATAATCTAGCCATGCTTCCACAAACTTTCAATTTTCATTGAGTTCTCAGATCTAATTACTATTCTCAGTCTTCATCTTTCTTGACCTCTCTGCAGTGTTGGATACTTTTAACAAGTGTTCCTGCTGGATACTTTCTTTCCTGGGTTTTTTACGATATTCCTCTCTGCTGTTTCTTCTCCTGACCACTCTTCCTCAGTTTCCTTTACTGGATCATCATCCATGTTCCTTCCATCCCCTTATGTGGGCCTATCCTTGAGCTCTGATAAGCCTTTTTCTTTTTTATCTCAATATTCTTCTTGGTGACATCAGTTCGCATGAGTTCCAATAGCATCTCTATGCAGATGACTTCTACATATTCAACCTTCTTTTCTCTTTTGAGCTCTAGTCTAACACTGCCAGCTGCCTAAAGGATACCTATACCTAGATTTCCCATAGGTACCTAAAATTCAATGTGTCTATAACAAAACTCTTTACCTTTTCCTTCAAACCTATACATCTTAAATTACCAATGACTGCTGAGTTTGCTATGATGCATCTGGGCACCCAGTCACAACTTCAGCCTCATCCTAAATCTTCCTTCTCCCTCCTGCCACATGTCCAATTAATTGCCAAATCTTCTTGATCCTACCTTGTCCTCTCATGCTTCCATACCCTTCTCCACACTTACACAGCCACCACACTAATTTAGGTCCTCATCACTTCTCAACTTGTCTATTGTGTGTGTGTGTTCATCCTTTGTTGCTGAAAAAGACCATGCCATCAGAGAAATAATGACATGACTTGCACTTTATTTTGTTTTGAGTGAGGGAGGGCTGTGCAGGCAGGTCACCAGCCTCACTTTTCCTCCAGAGCCATCTGAATCCAGTGACCAGATATTCATCAGGATGACTGGAGATGACCCAGGATGAGGCAATTGGAGTTTAAGTGACTTGCGCAAGGTCACACAGCCAGTGAGTGACTTGTCTATTGTAGTAGCCTCATGATTGATATGCCTGCCTCCGGGTTCTCCCTTCTACAATCCATCCTCCACAAAGTCGCCAAATTCATATTGTTAAAACGCAAGACTGACAATATCACTCTCCTTTCCCCTGGAGTTATTCAAAGATCGTTTACAGGAGGTTAGCAATCATATTTGTCAATTCTTTTGGAATTCTATGATGTAGTTTATCTGAGACAGGAGACTTAAGTTCAGTAAAGACAGCAAGGTACTCTCTTACTATCTCTTTATTTCACTTTCAACTCCCTGTTAACTATTTTTATTCTGTCTTTTCTAGCTTGGCATAGTGGATAGAGAGTGAGGCCAACTTAGGTTCAAGTCTGTCCATGGGATGCTAGGCAAGTCACTTAACTCTCAGTACTCTAGGCATCATCTTTAAGACTGTAAGTTGCAGAATAGATACCAGCTTGCATTGGTGGAGGGTGTTTTCTTACCTCTACCCATGAAATCAGAGGTCTCATCCCTAGCTCTATCCCCTTCTAGTATAAAATACATTCCCCTTGGTAAAGAAAAGGGAAAGTAAGAGCTGAGTAGTTTCGCCATCTTTCTAATGTTTCTTCTCTTCTATCCCTCTACCTCTGAGCAGTAGTCCTATCCCTTCTTTGATCTTCCTCCTTGTTCCAGTGGTTGGTTGTTGTCCCTTATTTTCGAAGAGGACTAAAATGATACTGTCATTATAAAGTGAAATTTCAGTGTGTCCAACTGTGGCTGATCAGACCAATCCGAGCTCGGAATGCTCTACCACAGGTTGGGCACAGATAATTTGTGTGAATTTTTGGGGCAGATATCCCATACTTGTGAATCCTGCACTTACTTTGTGCTGTCTCAACTCTGCTTTGCTCAAAGAGCATAGCACCTTTTCTTATGTGGACACACCATGCTGAGCGGTCCTGTGCCTGTGTCTCCCATGTTGCACAGTCAAATCTAAAGTTCTCCAGAGTGTCCTTGTATTGTTTCTTCTGGACACCATGTGATCACCTTCCCCATGCAAGTTCTCCATGAAATAGTCTTTTTGACAAGCATACATTTTGTACTCGAACAATGGGGCCAGCCCATTGGAGTTGCACTCTCTGAAGCACAGTTTGAATACTTGGCCATTCAGCTAGAGCAAGGACTTCAGTGTCTGGTACCTTACCCTGCCAGGTGATTCTCAGAAATTTCCTAAGACAGTTCAAATGGAAGCAATTCAGTTTCCTGGCATGGTGCATGTCCATGTTTCACAAGCTTATAACAATGAGGTCAGCACAACAGCTCTGTAGACCTTTAATTTGGTAGTCAGTCTAATACCTCTTTTCTCCCAAACCTTTCTTCAGAGCCTCCCAAACACTGAGCTAGCTCTGGCAATGTGTGCATCAACCTCATTGTCAGTGTGTATATCCCTGAAAAGTACACTACCAAGGTAAGTGAACTTATCCACAGCATTCAAAACTTCTCCATTTGCTGTAACCAATGGTTCCACATATGTATGATGTGGTGATGGCTGATGGAGCACCTGTGTTTTTTTTGGTGTTTATTATTAGGCCAAAATTAGCACAGGCAGCAGAGAATTGATCCATACTTTATTGCATCTCAGCTTTAGATTGTGCACTCAATGCAGTCTCTGAAGCTGAGATGCAACCTTGTTCTAGTACAGCTTAAACAGCCCTTTGGAATGTCATTTGCTTTCTTTGCCTTCATAGTTTTAGCATCAATGACACTGTTCTTATGGAACCATTTGATTTTCCTTGTATTGTTGTTATTGGGTTATTTCAGTTGTGTCCAACTCTTCATGACCCCATTTGAGGTTTTCTTGGCAAAAGATTCTTGAGTAGTTTGTCATTTCCTTCAACTCATTTTACAAATGAGGAATTGAGGCAAATATGGTTAAGTGACTTGCCCACGATCACACAGCTAATAGGTGTCTGAGGTAAAATTTGAACTCAGGAAGATGAATCTTTGTGATTCCAGGATTGGTGCTCTATCCACTGTACCACCTACTTGCTTTCCCTTTAAATCATAAATTGTTTAATGAAATCCCTGTGCATCCACATCAGTTTCTGTAAACAAATGATGAGGTTTGACTCATTCAATGACAGCTTCATAAAGCTAGCTGCAAAGACCTCTTAGGGTAGTTAGTAAGGAGAGGAAACCCTATTTATTAAGAAGATATTAACCCTGATGTTAAATGACAGTACTTGCCAGATGTTAACAAATAGTGCTTTCCAGATGTTAAATGTTAGTGCCTGCCAGGTATTAAAGAACAGTACGTCCTAGATATGCTACTGTACTCTTGATTTTGGCAAAAAAAAATACAAAACAAGCACCCCCAAAAAAACTCATTAGGAAAACTGTTATCAAATATACATGAATTTTCTGTACAAGCCTATGATATCTGATATGTGAAAAGATATGTTCTCAGCATTATAACCATAAATGTTTCTCATATCAAGTAAATGCCTCACATCCCTTGACAGAATTATTAGAGTGTGGATATAAGAATTAGCTCTGGGTTAATGCTCTCACCCTTTCATCTCGCCAGGCACAATTCAATAATAGAACAGCACTAAATTCTGGCTTCACCCCTCAGGCTTTTCATTAAGACTACCCAGCACAGAAGTAACTTTACACAGTCCAAAGGCTGTGTCTTCATGTTCCCATCTGACCATAATACTCAGAAATTTCTCCCATTCTACATTATAATATGTCTTGACCATTCATCCAATAAATGGGGTTAAGCAAATGGAAATAGAGGGCAAAGCGTGAATCCTCCAAAGCCAAAAAGTTCAGGTTCTGAATCAGAGATTCTGAATGACAGAGATCTGCTTTATTCCCTAGGGTATGTCAAAGATTTTCATTTTTAACTCTACTTTCAGGATAACAGCATCCTTAATTCACATGATTTCCCTTCAAATACTTGCAGACTTTTCCCTCAAGTCTTTCTGTAGGCTAAGCAATATTAGTTCCTTCAGTTGGTTCTCAACCAGAATGATCACAATTCTTTTTATCATTGTGGTAAAGAACAAGTTATTTCAACTAGGTCCCCTCCTCCTTCATTCTCTCTTCTTTGAGAGAATGGCTTTTTAGTTACTTTAAATCCAGAGTCTCTCTTCTTTGAGAGAATGGCTTTTTAGTTACTTTAAATCCAGAGTCATTTTCTTCACTCTTCAGAAAACATAAGAGGATGGTTCTAAACTTGTTTCAAAATCCATTTTTTCTAATGAGCCTTCCATGACTGACCAGGCCAATTGGTATAGTAGAATGAGTGTGAGACTTGGAGTCAGCAAAGACCTGGGTATGAATCCTGCCTCTGACATTTACTGTTTGGGTGACTCTAGGCAAGTCACATAACCTTTCTGAGCTTCAGCCTCCTTGTCTGTAAAATGGGGACAAGAATAGTGATAGGACTGATCTCATATTATGGTACTTGTGATAAGCATTCTCATAAAGACCATCAGGAGGATGATTTCAGTTGATATACCAACATCTGTTACAAAGAAAAGGGAGGTAGAGAAATTCTATGAAGTGGATCAGATCCTCTAAATTAAATCAGTATCTAATTTTAATACTTAGGACTTTAATGCTAAAGTAGATATATGAAGTGTCCAAAATATATTTTGGACAATGTGGTTCAGGGATAAGAAATGAGAGAGGTAATAGAGAGGTACTTAGCATGAGTAGGATGCAATGTCTCATAACTGAAGAACTGCCTAGAAGAAAAATTATAAAAGACTTGTAAATATTATCAGAGAAATGTATGAAGGAGGGGAAGGATAGGCTGGTCACATGGCAAAATTGATAAATAACTAGGCCTAGAGCCAAAATAAACCAGCTCAAGAAAGTTGATCATTAAATTTTTAATGTGAGCATTTATACTTCAGGAATCAGCAAACACTATGCCAGGACTTTATTGCTTTGTTAATTGTCTAGACTTAAGAAAGTGATGGAGACAGTATTAATATTGCAAATTAAACTTCAAAGTTTGCCATATGTACTTTTCCCCCTCAGAAAACCATTTTTAAACATTTGCCAGCACACTACTGGGGATAACTGAAATAAATACTTATTGACTGACAGAATGACTGACCAGACAGCCATCAAATTACATTTTTATCCATAACAATGTCAAGAGATCTACAAGAAACCCTGCAGAACATTGTTGTGTCCTATAACAATTTTACAGAAGGACATGAACAAGAGTTGCACAGGACACACAAGGGATAGGTAGGTTGCAATTTACGTGGTTGAAGGAAGCATCACTTGGCAATGTTTCATCAAAGTATGTAAGTATTGAAGGTGTTCAGTGCTTAACACATTATGTGGCACATAGTTGGTGCTTAATGCATGCTTGTTAAGTTGATTCTCCAAGTGTCACTAGAAAAAAATATTAATTCACTTTCTCAACCTCCCAGGAACAATCAAAATTTAAACTAAAAGTTCCAATCAATAAAATATTTTAAACTTCTTTTAAAAAAAAGAATCAACTAAATATAAAACCCCCAAAGAATTCTGGACTGGAACGAAAGAAGAGAGGCAGGGGCAGTGCAGGGCAGTGGATGGAATGCTGGACTTAGAGCCAGGGAGACCTGAGTCTGAAACTTGCCTCAGACACTTATTAGCTGTTTGGTCCTGAGTAAGTAATTTAACATTTCTCAGTCTCATTTTCCTCATCTGTAAAATGAAGGACTTGGACTAGTTGGCCCCTAAGTCCCATAAAGTTCTAAATCTATGTTTACATGAAACGAACTAATGAAGCCCACTTCACTCTTGAATGCTATCCAAGGGCTTGGACGGGGCTAGATGAGCTAGTAGACCAAGCAAGACCACCAGGCTGGCAAGTTCCTTCACATTTTTAATTACTCATGTAATGTTAGAAACGCTTTGTGAATTTTGTAAATTTCAAACCACTTTCTAAACTTTACAGATGGAATGGGAATAGCAATGACTTAGAATAGTTTTCAGTCAGTTTATAGCTATGTATCCTCTTCTTAAGATACCTACTTTCCCTTGGATTAGCATAAATGAGGTGCTAGAATCAATATCAAATAAGGTTTCCAATATTATTCCCTTTTGCCATTCCCATTTCAATCTGTTAGATGGACAAGCTCAGCTGGTGCCCAAGATAGCTTAGCAGAGATGCCCATTGTCTTCTCTCAGCTGTTCACTCTAGGGAATTATCCATCTAATCTTTCCTTAGGCTCAGTTTTCTTTA
This sequence comes from Notamacropus eugenii, assembly GCF_028372415.1. Taxonomy (NCBI): domain Eukaryota; kingdom Metazoa; phylum Chordata; class Mammalia; order Diprotodontia; family Macropodidae; genus Notamacropus; species Notamacropus eugenii. The sequence continues at coordinate 634,927,351 of NC_092872.1, forward strand.
CTCTCAATGATAATTCTCAGAAAGCATCCTTCTATCTCTAAAGGGTTATTGTCATACTCCAAGCTCCCTTTTCAATATAAACCATCTTTCAGCGAAAGTTTTGAGTAGGAAGCTTTAGAACCTCTACTTATCTCAAAGGGAGAGAATGTATGAAGGTTTCAAAATTAAATTCAATTGAATTCGTTTTCATTTTTTTCAAGGGGGAAACATGATACCACATAGTGCCTTTAAAAGAGAAAGAAGAACGTAGGTAGATATTGAGGGGAAAAATGTTTTTAAAGACAAGATGACTGGAGGGCTCAATGAAGGAAGATTGTGCCAAAAGAACCCCAGCAACAGTTATTGTGAATGTGCTGAACATAAATGTGTCACATAAAGCAGAAGCTTAATAAATTGCAGAATGCTAAATAAATATGTATAGGAGCAGACAGTAGGGATAAAACCTCATTCTACCTTTGTTCTGACATTCTCCACAAGGAACAAGATGGTGATTCTGTAGCCTGAAGCTATAAAAATTGATTTGTAATCTTAACCCCTAGTTTACATTTGCAGTTAATTTTTTAAAATCAGACTCCTAAAGATTTCTGCCTATGTTCATCAATAAATGTGCAGTATGACAAAACCGCTGAGTTGGCTGATGTCTTTAAGGCAAACTAGATTTAAAATGAATAATGCATTCCATAATCCAAAAAATGACATTATGGTCCATAGTGCCTTGGGGGATTTTGTGAGTGAATGTTACTTAATGTTCTCTCAAGTATTTCTTATTAACTCACAGGATGATCGTACATATGTTACAAGTATTCAGAAAGGAAATAGAGAGGATATTCTTGGCCACAAACTCTTTCATGGTAGAGAGCCCATTTTTACTTGATTAAATATTGTAATTTTATTTTCTTACATAAAGGAAGAGAAGGAGGGAAGGTTCATAAATTTTTATGTGATTTTTCTGAATGTAAATTATTCAGAAAGGATGGACACTATGCTGATTGGCATCAACCCTTCAGCTTAAAGAGAAGAATCTCAAAGACTTAAGAAAATGGAAAGATTTTTCTTCTTAATTTGTGATCAGTGGCATGGAAGTGCTGGGGAGAATGGAGGAAAAATCCATAACTACAGGGGTTTCACCATTACCAGTGTTCCTTCTTTCCTAGCCCTAGATTTGCTTCAATTCAATTAAGCTAATATTTGTTACTTGTATACTATGCATAAAATTCTCTGCCAGACACTGTGAATACAAGGAGAAAAATGAAATAACCTTTGTCCTAAAGGCACTTACATTTTGCTGGATGGATGGAGTGTGTGGTGCAGAGGAAGGGAATTATCATTTATTAAATGCCTACTGTATGCCAGGAACTGTGCCATGCTTTATAAATGTTATCTCACAGATAAGCAATCACAATGAAAGAAATCAGGAAAGACCTTATGTAGATGGATCTCAGGTTGTGTGATAAAGGAAGCTGGGTACTTTATCAGGTAGAAATGAGCGAGGACTGCACCCCAGACCTTGGGAGTCACAGATCCAGGAGATGTAATGTGTACAGGAAACAACCAGTGTGGTTATAGAAGTGGTATAAAATGACTGGGGACATAACCATACTGTGCAAGACATTACCTTCCAATCTGAGGACTTTTCATTTCATTCTAAAGGCAATAGAAGAAACACACAGAAGAGTTTTGTGGATGGGCTAGCGGGGTCTAGGGCAGTGACATTACTAGCTCTGTGTTTTAGTATTTTTGGTTTGACAGTTGTGTGGATAGGCTGGAGAAAGACAAGACTAGAGATGGGAAGTCCAATTAGGAGGCTATTAGAATAGTTCAGACAGGAAGTGATGAAGCCCTAAATTAATAATAACAGTAGGTGACAACCTTTTAATGTTTGTAAGGCCCTTTACTTAAATTAGCTGATTTGAACTTCACAACAACCTTGTGGTATAATTGTTCTTATAATCCTGTTTCAAAGATGAGAACACTGAGGCTCAAAAAGTTTAAGTAAATTGGTGAGGATCACGTTGCTCATAATGTGGTAGGATTTGACCATAGGTCTTCCTAACTACAGATCCAGCACTATCCAACCTCCCTAGGTATAAGTTATGTAAGGAGAAACAGATCCAAGAGATACTGCAGAGGTAGAATTGACAAGACTTGCCAACTATTTGGATGGCAGGGGATAGGGATTGGAGCTGATAGAGAAGGAAGAGTCAAGCATTCCACAAGATCATTCATTCATAATCCTAAAATAGCATTATATTCCATAGTGCTTTGGGGGATTTCGTGAATAAATGTTACTTAATGTTCTCCCAAGTATTTCTCCTGAGTGACTGGAAGGATAATGGTTTGCTCAACAGAAATAGAAAAGTCTGGAGGAGGGATGGGTTAGGGGAAAAATGTAATGAATTACCTCTTGCTATCCTTGCCCCCACCCCACCCACCCCACCCACCCCAAAGTGAGAAGCTAATATAGGATGATTGGAATAGAAGACAAGTGGCTGACTGATTACTGTCATTTTGTTAGCTCATCATTTGTCCATTATTTTTCTTACCTATTCTTAAATAAAAATGGGGTCTCAGATCACTCCATTCCTGGGCCTCAGTTTCCTCATCTGTAAAATAAAGGGGTTAGGCAAGATGCTCTCTGAGATTCCTTGCTCTGGATCTATGCTCCTATGCTTTATGGCTCTTTATTTGGTTCCAGTCAGCATGAGCAACCATGTTCAAAAGGAAACATGAGGCAGCAGGGCCCAGAGCAGACAACTAATGGCTGAGTTCTGTTAAATACACCTCTGATTCTTCATAGATTTTCTCTATGTATTGACCTGGGTTGTATTGATCTAGAATGCTTTGTGGACCTTCCTAAACCTCATTATATTTCTTCCTACCTCTTTGGAATTGGCTTGTACTATTTACCAAATCAGGACTTTTGATTGTACTTTTCACACATGTACGTTAATAATTCTGACTGGTTACATAATAAAAATTGTATTGTGTACATCCCCCCCCCACACACACACACACATACATAAACAGGATGCTATGTCATAAGTGGATTCTCCATCTTCTCCAAAGAAACCATGACACTAAACCGCATCATAGACCACCAACCTGCTGGCAACAAAGCAAACACCAGACCTATCCCTCACTCCTGCCCCTAAACAAGCAATTCTGTCTCCTCATAATTCACAAAGACTAGTAGGCCCTGCAATTGTGTCCCAAGACTATAGATTACAAGATGATCCCTTCCTAAGTCAGGGACTGAAGCTTTTGCATATGGCTGCTTACATGAGATCCATACGTTAAAGGGAGAAAGGACAGGTCCTTTGTGGCTACAGTGGTGAAATCCATCTGTAAGCGTATGCAAAGTGGATTTTTGTTAGTATTTTTTGGAGTTTGGTTTTCCAGGATCCATGACCAGAACAGTCTCTTGTTACCAAGTGTAAGCTATGGTTCAAAACATCTCAACAACAGCCCTCATAGATTGTAAGGGCCAGGTGTCACCTGTTTAGATTGCAAAGGCCAGGACCCTGTAGGAGTAGAGTGTAAGTATAAAGCAGGTGGGCAGTGGTCAGTGAGTGGGGAGCCTTTAGCTAGAATGCTCTGTGTGCCTTGATCAGCCACCATCAAGACTCGAGGGGAATCTGTGCTTGCCTTAACTGGTCCCCACTGAGGTTTGAGGGAATTTACGGGGATGGACATGTTGTGCCTGTTTTGATCGGTCCCATCAAGATGCAGGGAGAGTTGCCCCGCCTCTCATTGGCCTCTGAAAGAAGGGTGATTAGAGATTGCTGTAGGAGTTGGTGCTCAGCACCTCTTGTGAGAAAGTTACATAGAATAAAGTCTGCATTATTTAATTGTTAACCCCTTTGAAGCTGTCTTTCCTTTACAAAAGCAGATCAAAGAATCTGTGCTAGCAGGCCATCTTGGGTATGCTAGGGTGCTTGCTAATACACCATCTGCTGGCCCGGATATAAATATGTAATTCCCATTCCTTTAGTCCAAGGAGTCTTCACCTTTTTTTGTACTGATTCCTTCTCAGAACAATGTTTTTAAATGCATAAAATAGATAAATATCTTGAAATATCTATTCAAACTAATTATATTGAAATATAGTTGTCAAAATATCTTTTTTTTTAATTCACAGAATCCAGTTTAAGAATTCCTGCTTTGGCTCTGCTGATAAGTCACCCTGCCCTCAGGATGCTCCTGCTCTATACTGCCACTGGATGAGTGTAATTTATTTTTATGGAAGCCAGCTGATTGCAGGGCTACTTGAGCCCCCATGGAACCAGCTGCACCCACAGTGCTGTTGGTTGTGCAGGACTATATATGTGTATATTATATATATATATATATATATATATATATATATATATATATATATATATATATATATATATATATATGTGCGTGTGTGTGTGTATGTGTATGTGTGTGTGTATATATATTTTTTAACCTCTGAATCACTAGTGCAAATCCACATCAGATAAAGTGCAACAAAGTCATTTCCCTCTAGTTTGGGGTCTACATCACCAAAAACATACAATGTCTATCAAGCAAAGCAATGGAATGAAGGATTCTTCCATTGGCAATCCATTTACCCCAATAGAAAGTACATCCCTTGAGGGCAAAGACTACTAAATTTTTATTTTTATATCCTTAGTGCTACCATGGTGCCTAGAACATAGTGGGTGCTTAACAACTGTTAAATAATTGTGTTTCCTCCAAGGAAGTCTGTATCTATATCATTACCAAGTACGTCACCCTTTTGATGTATTTGTCAAATTGATGGATATGGAGTGAAACTTCAGGATAATTTTTAATTTGTATTTTACTTATTTTTAGTGCTTTGGAGCATTTTTCATATGGTTTTTGATCAACTGCATTTCCTCTATGTGAAAACTTTATGGTCATATCCTTTGGGTACTTATATATTGGGAAATGACACTCTTATATATTTGCATCAATTCCACATACAGGTATATACCCATCTATAATCACCTCTACCTCTTGTATGGTTAAAAATTCTTCCCTTAGCTATATATGTAAAAGGTATTTTCTTCCCTTCTCTATCTTTTTAATGCCATAATGAATCCTGTATCCACTTATAGCCTGTTGTGGAATATACTATGAGATACAATTCCAAGTTTAATTTCTACCAGACTTGTTTCTAGTGGTTCCCTATTATCTTCCAGATCAAATACAAACTGCTTTTTTTTTTTGGTGTGCATTTAAAGCTCTTTATAATCTGAACATCTCCTACCTTTCCAGTCCTCTCCAATTTTATGCCTTTCTATGTATTCTGTGATCGAACTATACTTGCTTACTTGCTCTTGCTCGCCCCCAGCGCTATCTTCCATCTCTATGCCTTTGCACTGCCTCTCCTTCTTGCGTACAGTGTTTTTTCCTCCGCAGCTCCACCTCTTCATTTCCCTGGGTTTCTTCAAGACTCAGCCCAAGTCCTACCTTCTAAAGGAGGCCTTTACCAGTCCCTCAGATGTCAGTGCCTTCCCTTCTCAGATTACTTTGTATCTACTCTTTATATATCTTGACTGCACCAAGTTATTTATGTATTGTCTCCTGCCTTGAGGTCAGGGACTGTTTTTGCCTTTCTTTGTATTTCTTGTGCTTAGCATTCAGTAATGCTTAATAAATTATTGTTGACTGACTAATTCACTGTCCGTTTTCAGTGTCTGTCAAATATATCTACATAGATATATAACTGTACATATATTGTTGTTACTGATGATGAGTCATTTCTGGCTCTCTGTGACCCCCATTCAGGGTTTTCTTGGCAGGGATACTGGAATGATTTGCCATCTCCTTTTCCAGCTCATTTTATGGATAAAGGAACTGAGGCAAACAGGATTAGGTGACTTGTCCAGTCACATAGCTAGTGAGTATCTGAGGCCAGATTTGAGCTCAGGTCCTCCTGACTCCAAGGTTGGCACTCTACTCACTGTGCCACCTAGCTGCTCAGTACATATATAGGATGAGCTCTGTTTTTTCTTCCAGCAGAATCTAAAAGTTTGAACAATAGGTATTCTTTAGCCATTTGATTTTCCTGTGTGAATGCTTAGACTAAACTTTTATGTGCTTGTAGATCTCATATAGGGGGCTCTGCAGTGTTTCAGGACTTGAGGCAACCAGCATAATGCCATTTACAGATGGGGCATCTAGAGGATCTCCCCATTCATGGAGGAAGTCCCTCAATGGGAAATCGATGTTGGGCCTACTCCATGATTGAGAAAAACACCTTAGGCAAACATTAATATGCATGTTTTAGTCCTTCCTTAGAGATATTGATGGTCAGGTCATCAAACAACATTACTTTTGTTATAATTTTGAAAGAACTTTGAATAATTTTGATACATAAAATGGGATAATCTTTTTTGCAAGATGGCCATCACAGTAGTGTTTTGCTCAACGGCCAGAGTCCTTCATCTGGGATACATGATCTTTTTAAACGTTTGATAAATGAATTTCAATATAATGGCTTCCTTTATAATCCTACGTATTTTGTTTTATTCATTCAAAACATCATTCTGAAAAGTGGTCCATAGCCTTCATGTTACCCATTTGCCTTGTCCTTTTTGCTCTTCCATATTTATCTAAATCTCATTCTTTGGCATAGATTTTATTTCCTCTACAAAGCTTTCATTGATAGAAGAGAAATTCAATTTCCCATAATCTGCTTCAGAAAGTAGAACTAGGAGTGATGAGGATGAGTTTCACAGATCCAGATTTTGGCTTGGTAAAAGGAAAAAGTGCCTAAGGATTACAGCTATTAGAAAAGTAGGAAATGCTATCTCAAAGAGATAATGAGTTGCCACTTCCTGAAGGTGTTTATACTGAAGTTGAGTGAGCATTTGTCAGCAATGCTACAGGAGGTTGCCAGTTCCAGAAAGGGCTGGGCTAGATCACATTTAAGGTCCCTTCAAATTCTGAGGGTCTGAGATTATATAACTGGAGATCAATTCCTTCTCTAAACAATTGCACTTATGATCAGTGCACACACAACGAATCCTTATTGTCCTCTAACTGTTCACATACTTGTCTTGTTCCCCCCCCCATTATACTATTTTTTAAATTATGACACATTTATTTCCTCTCCTTCCCACCTCCATTGGAAGAAAAATAAATGAAAACAAAACTTTTATTACAAATAAACACAGTCAAGCAAAACGTGTTCCCCTATTGACCACATTCAAAAATGTGTTTGTTTCTGTATGTTTGTTCCTTTATCTCTCTGTCAAAGGGTGAATGGAATGCTTCATCATTAGTCCTCTGGAATCATGGTGGTCATTTCATTAGTCAGAGCTCTTGAAGCTTTCTAAACTGTTCGTTTTTAGAACCTTTTATTATAACATAAATTGTTCTGGCTCTTCTTTTCGCTTTATCATTTCAAACTTCTTTTCAGGTTTCTCTGAACCTCTCTCATTTATCATTTTTCATGGCACATTAATATTCCATTACATACACATATCATCATTTGTTCAACCATTCTCCAATGGATGGGCATCTCCTAAGTTTCCAATTCTTTGACCAATGAGAACTGCCATTTTTTCTTTCTTTGATTTCTCTACCCCATTATATTGCAAGCTCTTTGATGTCAGGTCATCTCTTACACTTCTTTTTTGCCCTCTATAGCGACTAACACAATATTAGGCACATAGGGGAAAAAATGACATATTGCAGAGCTGAAAGAGATCTTATAAATAATCTAATTCAGCATGTTCACTTTGTAAACAAAGAAACAAATACAAAGAAATAAAGTGACTCTCAAGGGTTATATAGAAACAGTAGCAAAACTTGGATTAGAACCTAGGGCCCTTGTCTCTTTAACTATCATTAGATTATAAGAACTACAGAGATACTTGCTAAATCATAGAGGACTTTAAGCACTCTTCCTTTCGAAACCTCTCTAATGACAAGCAATTTTCATCCTTTCATGATCTTCACCTGGAAAGAAGACCTCTCAGCTCAGAGGAAATAGCTTTCATGCTTAAAAATAATGATTATAATAATGTTAATTTCCCCACCTTGAAATGTCTCAACCTGTCTTAACAGGTCATGCAAATAATTTCATGACCCAGAAATACATACTGTTTAGCTCCCTGGTTACAAAAAGGCAGTCGGTTTCAGGTGTATGTAAGGAGTAGGGAGGGGAAGGGAATGGATACACTACCCAAGAGTGAAACCAGGCAATGCTTACTCAGTTGGTTCTTTGTCAAACTACAGTGTGAGTGTACATTGTACACAAATAGGTGGACAGTGTAATTCTTCTTCCACATCATAGTTCTTTCAATATTTGAAGAGAATTAATCATATCCATGCTTTTCCCTCTCCCTTTCACTCTCTTCTTAAAAAAAATTAAACAAAAATCCTCCCAGATCAATCTCTCTTAATTTGGGAGGAAACTCCTAGAAGACCCATAGACAACTTTGTTAATTCATTCACATATTTACTGATTGTCTATAGTTTTCTTCATTATTTAACAAAAAATTTCAATTACACATAGGCAATGACTTTCATTTTTTAAAGATTTTGAGTTCCAAATATTCTCCCTCTCCCTAAAATAGTAAGCAATTTGCTATAGATTATATATGTGCAATAATGTGAAACATTTCCACATTAGTTGTTTTGTGAAAGGAGAAACATTGTCTATAGTTTTTTTTTTAATTTGTATTGTGCTGTGCAATTTTCAAAGCCTTCTTACAAACATTATCTCATCTGATCTTTACAACAACCTTGTGATATTGGTAGGGATGAGATTATCAGCCTCTACTTGATATCAATATTTCTGAATCCAGAGACTGTATCTGCTTTACTTTTTTTTTTAATGTGGCATCACAGGTTTAAAGCTAAAAGGAAACTTAGTGGTAATCCAATTCAATTCAGTTTTATAGGTAAGAAAACCAAAATCAAGAAAGGAGGACAGGCTTTGCCTATGGTCACATAGTTAGTTAATAAGTGGCAGAGCCAATATTCAAACTTAGGTCCTCTAACTCCAAATTCAGCACTCCTTCCACACCATCCCCACACTGCTTTGCACATAGAAGACATTGAAGGAGGACTTTAATAGAAATATATCACAAAATAAGGCAGAAAAAGTTTAAGGGCTAAAATAGATAGGAATAATGACAGTAGGAGCTGCTCAAGTGGAAAAGTGAGGTAGAATGCAGGAAATAGTCATAGGACAAGGGGGACCAGTTGAGACTTAAAGAATGAGTAAAATTGAAACTATTCCAATGTTTTGGAATATTCTTAATGTTTTGAGATGCTGAAGTGAGAATGAGTTATGAGATGAGAAGGGAAAGAGTGGTAAGAGGACATTGAAGAAATCAATCTGGCTGTTATGGACCATTACCATTGACTCATTACCATTGACTTGTTGCCTAACTTCCCTTTCCAGGCAGATCTAATTACTCCCTTCAAGTTTACGATTGTTAATACTTTGAGAATAGCCCTTACCCTAACAAGAAGCATTCTATCTGGCTACATCAAGGTACATATTAAGGAGTAGAATAAGAGAAAGCTGTAGAAAGAGTCTTAGTGGAATCGCAAAATCTGAGAGTTTGAAGGGTTTCAGGAACTTTAGACCAAACCATAAACTGAAAAAAAAAAAGCCCTCTGCATAATATCCCTAACAAGAACTCCTCCAGCATGCACTTGAGGAATCAGTGATAAGAACCTACAGCCTCCCATAGCCATTCCATTTTTTGATAACTCTGGCTCTTTGGAAGTTTTTTCTTACCATGGTCTTAAATCTACCCACAACAACTTGCATCCCTTTTTCCTAGTTCTGGGCCCAAATAAGTGTACAGTGTAATTCCTCTTCCATGTCATAGTTCTTCCAATGTTTGAAGAGAGTTAATCATGTCCCTGCCTTTCCCTCTCCAACCACAGCATGGTGACTATTGATGAACTAAGTATTTAGTATTTGTAGCTACGGCTTCTGTTTCTTCTTCCTCTGGCTGTTTTCTGTTTATCAGTTTTCCTTTCTCCAAGCTAAACACCCACCAGCTCCTCCAACCAATCCCAAGGCATGATTTCAGTGTCTAAACCCTCTTGTCTTCCCTCCTGTAGATACACTCCAGAAGCTATGAACCTCTAAATAACTGCTTGGTTCTGGGGATAGTGAGGGCAGGTGAAAGATCAGAATACCAATGAACAAGCTTGACTTCATTGATCATTAGTAGATTAATTCTCCAGTCCCTGAACCCCTCTTTCTCTTCCTTTTCCTTATGATCATTTTATTAATGCTCCTAACTGAAAATAGCAGGCTCAAGTAAGGTCAAACACCAATCAGGCAAGGTTGCCACTACCCAAAGATTTGGAGAAGGAAGAATTTTTTTACTGTGGGTAAATGAAGTCTTATGATTACCTGGGGACTACAATTATATACTGTCCTTGGTCCCCATTACCAGAAACAAATGCATATCAGCAGAAGGCAAATCCTTTACTGAAGAACAGAACAGCCCCTTCCCCACTAGTAACTTGTTGAACATTGTTCAAATATGGATGATCCAATAATTAATTGTGTTGTACCCTTTCACAAAGCATCTAACTAACTAACATCAACAGAACTGTGAAAATTTCCCTGTCATCTTCAATAATCAAGGACTTTCTTGGTTAAATGATGGTATTATAAAGATGTTTCCCATCAGTTATGTTTAATATCTTTGATATCTTTAAAGAATAAAGAGCTATATAAACAGAAGCCAATAAGCAAGCCTTGTTTGTTCACTTTTCTTTTCCACCATTATTCAAACCATGGCTAATGTTGCTTCAGGCCCTCTCCAATTTGTAAATTCTTAGAAAAACAAAGCCCCCTTGGAGGCTGCAGGATCCACCCCCAGATGGGTTTGGAGAACAAACTAATATGATATCTGAATATTAATGGCACTGCTAGAGACATAGACATTAGACTAAGTTATCCTTGCTCATGTTTTCTGGATGCTTAGAAAAATAAAATTATTATAAACTCTCCATTATTTAGCAAGACTAGAGGACATTCAGGCTAATCAAATATTCTGGTTAATGAAGACATTCTCAGAAACACAAGCTGCCATTTTTAATCTTCAAACAAATAATTAAAATGCAATAAAATACATTTAATTCTAAACTACACTGAATTCATTTAATCTTTCTTTGATGGTTCAGAAGTTGCTTCAGGGCCTCCTCAACAGAAGTCACATCAGGAGTCATGATTATAAACATCAAATAGCATTTCTTGTAGATGCATTTGATCAAATACTGGATAACAAGTTTTTCCCCTAATGGGCACAGAAAAGATAAAGCAATCTAACATAAGCCAACATCAGTGTAAACAATCTGTTCTGATGAGAAGTCAGCTAGCAGCCCCAGAGATCAGTATTTCACAGTTCACATATTTTCCCATATTTAAACCTTGGGCTTATTCTGCCTCTTTCTTCTTGCTTTCTTCTCATAGTCAAATCAGTTACAGAGTTGGGTCAGTTTCAACTCCAAAGCATGTTTTACCCTGTTCACCACTCCCACAATGATCCATTTTAGCACTAGACCTCATGACCACCTTCCTTCATTTTATTTTTTTATCATCTCTTTATTTTATTTGTTTGTAATAGCATCCTAATAGTTCTTCTAGCCTTCGTATCCTGTGACTTCTGCTACTTCCTTTATACCACGGCCACAATAATCTTTCTTTTTTATTAGTCTGGTGATGTTACTCTTCTGCTTAAAAATCATGAAGGGCTCCCTAATGGCTATCAAGTAAATTTCAAAACTCATTTGCTTACCATTTGTCATTATACAATCTAAAAAAATTGAGGCCGTTCATTGCCTCTTCTCCATGTTCCTTCTTCCCTCCTCTTCATCATCTCATTTCACCCAGATACCTACTGCAACCATCTCCTCTTTCACTCCTATCTCATATGAAGAGATGGCCTTTCTTTATGCCATGGCTCACTCTTCTCCATACACAAGTGATCCCATTCTATCTTGTATTCTCTCAGAGATTGACTCCTGTATGATCCACACTCTCTCACTCATCTTCAATCTCTCCCTGTCTACTATTTTTTCCCTACTGCATACAAACATGCCCATGTCTCCCCTGTCCTCAAAAAAAGCATCATGAGATCTACCCATCTCCACTGATTATTGTGCCATATCTCTTCTCTTTTTTCTGGTTAAACTCCTCCATACAGTCACCTACAATAGGTGCCTCCACTTCCTTTTCCTCTCATTCTTTTCTTAACTCTCTACTGTCTGGTTTCTGAACTCTACTCCAAATCCATTGTGCTTTTCTCTGCACATCACTCAAAAAGATTCATACAGAGTTAAAATGAAGAACTGGAGCAGAATTTATTCTGTTTTAGCTGATGTTTTAAAGCTATGACAATCTTAACTCAGAAAAGTCAATGTTTTAAAAATAACATTGAGGATAAGACAGTGAAACTACATTACACCTAAAGACATCATAGATAATAAAATCACTTAAATATATAATCATCACATGATCTAAATATAATTTCTCCCATCCCATTGTCCCAGAGGCCTTTGTCAGAGAATGAATCCTTATCCCAGTAGTTGGGGTCTTGTTTATCCAATATTAGAGTATTAGATATATCTGTTTCTATATGCTGTGTACCCAATCTGTTCTATTTATTTCCCTCTATTTTTTTTTTTAGCCAGGACCAAATAGTTTAAATAATTATTGTGTTGTAGTATAGTTTAAGATCTGGCATTGCTAGGTCCCTTTTATTCCCATTTCTTTTCATTTTTTTCTCTGGGGGTGGGGCAGGGAATGCTACAGATGTGAAATATGACAAATACTTTCAGATGAGGTCACTATGATTAGTTTTATTTACCCATTTTACTTAGTTGCCAGAGACCTGTAATGGGGGTAAAGGTAATCTGGTAATGTTTATGATGCAAAAACAAACACATAAATAGAAGCTTTGAAAAAAAAAAAAGATAACAGTGGAGGCACGCAGTTTAAAAAAGAAAATCCAAGGAAAGAACCAGTAAGAAATCCCATGGACTCAGATGTTCATGCACAGATGCACAAAGTATGGGTAATGTGTAAGACAAACAAGTGACTCCAAAGTATGGAGGAAAATTTGACCTCAAGTCTCAGTATGACTGGAATATGGCTCTGAAAGAATAAAACAATGAAAGGAAATAGGATTGGCAAAATGGTCTGAGGAACAAGTAACAGTGAATATTAAGAAAATTTACTCACATAAGGAAATGCTTTAACTAGAGGGGGAAAGCATGGTAGAAGATCATTTGAGTGAAGATTGACAGAAGCAGAAATTTTAAAAATCAACTACTTGGATAAAGGTATATATAATGTATTTATCAAATTTGGGGATATCATAAATCTAAGAGGAACACTTACATAACATTGTAGGTAACAGTCAGGATTCAAAAAGAGCTTAATAAGCTAGAACAATGGGCAAAATCTAATAAGATGCAATTTAATAGGAAAAAATATAAAATTTTTACTTGGGTTCCAAAAAACACTTTACAAATATAAGATAGAGAGGATATGACTAGACAGCATTTCTAAGAAAGTCTTAGGAGTTCAATATGAGTCAATAGTATAACATTGTAACCGTGAAAGGGAATGTATTCTTAGGCTACATTAAGAAAGACATACTTTCCAAGATTAAAGAGATTCCCCTCCCCTCTCCAGTAATTAGAGTACATTTGGAGCATGGTGGTCTGGGTGCCACATTTTAGGAAGAACATTGATAAATTGGGGAGCATCCAAAGGAGCACTATCTGTATGGTTAAAAGGCCTGCAAATCTTCCCATTTGATAGTAGGCCAAAGAAATTGGGAATGTTTAGTCTGGAAAAGAGATTTAACAGGCTCATGATTACTTCATTTTAATATTTGGAGGACTGTCTTGTAGAAAAGGGATTACACTTGTTCTTATTCATCCAAGAAGACAAATTAAGAGCATTGAGCAGGTGTTACAGAGAAAAAAAATTTAGATGATTATAGAGTATAAGAGTTTGAAGAAATTTCAGAAAGAATGTTGATAAGCTGAAGCAACCCAGAGAAAGGTGATGAGTGTAGTAAAGGAACTCAAGATTATGTCATATGATCACTAGTTGAAAGGAAATGTGAAGTTTAGGGAACAAACAAGGTTTAGGGAGGATATCATAACATTATTCAGAGTTTTCAGGGTTGTCATATTGGAAGAGAGATTAGATATGCTCTGCTTGACTTCAAATGTACAAACAGGGGCAATGGGTTGAAATTGCAGGAAGTAGATTTAACCTTGATATAAAGAAATAAACTAATAATACATTTAGAGCTTGCAAAAGTAGAATGGACTTCTTTAAGAGGAAGTGGATTGTCCTTCATTGAAGGTTTTTAAGGAGAGGCTAGAAAAGCAAAGGTATGCTATAATGATGGTTTCTTTTGTACATATGTTGGATTACTTGAATACTGAGGTCCCTTCCAACTGGATTCTGGGATCTATGATTCTATTAAAAGATTGAATATACAGTGGAGAATCTCTACAAAGAATTAAAAGATCATAGAGAGAATAAGAGGTTTAGATTTCAAAAGTACAGAAATGGAAGAAATTGTGATAAAAGAGAGGCAAAAAGTAACAATGTTAAAAGAACACATATAAACTAAATTAACTGATTTTATGGCAGGATGTAAAATTATAACTTCAGAAATATAGATCTTTCAGAAAAACATGACAATTCAGGAAAGCTAAATACCATAGTCCAGGTAAAAAAAATATGAGAAAATGGTTTAACTGTCTAGAACCCTTGAATATAGATAACTAAGCATTGACTGATAAAATCCACAGAGTGTCACCGGCAAAAAAAACAACACTGGAAATATAGGACATGGTCTGCTAAATTTAATGGTTTCAATAACTAACAACAACTTTTTCAAGCAGTCAGGAGAAAGAACTCAAAATATGAAATAACTAATTTGAATAATTTAGGATTACCCTAGTCACAAAAATTTTAAAAAGGAGTGCAATAGGGTATTTCAAAAAGCAAAGGAACTCAAGCTGAATCCAAAAAGAATGCATACTTCAAATCTGAGCCTAACTATATATGTCACTAGCATTTATATAGTGACTGCCATGTGTCAGCCACTTTGCTAAGCACTTTACAAATATTATCTCATTCGATCCTCATAATAGCCCTGGGAGGTAGGGGTTTATTGTTATTATTTTCATTGTACAGATGAGGAAACTGAGGTAAATAGAGATTAAATGTTATTAATTAATTTAATTAAATATGTGCCCACAATCACACAACTAGTAAGTGTCTGAGACTGGATTTGAACTAAGGTCTTCCTCACTCCATGTATGATTCTCTATACATTGTACTACTAGCTGCTTCTTTATTGATGAGAATTTAAGGCATTCCCCCCAAAAGCCCAAGTGAGCAGAATAATTGACTTTTAAAACACCCCAAATCACAGAAATACTTTAAAATACCCCCAAATAACAGAATGGGGAGGTGGATGGCAAGAGACAGGTGAATGGTGAAGGGATCAACATTTTTCTAGTTTCTCAGCAAGAGTGAAAGTTGTGGAAGAATAAGATAAAAGCAATTGGAGGAATGACTAGGATGCAGAAAGAAAAGAAAAGCTATGTTGACCAGGAAGGAAATAGGAAAGAACAGTACTGAAAACACGATGGTAGGAGATATGCATTTGGTGAGGGACAGGGACTTTATACTGGGTTTCATCTGCGGAAAATTTTCACATTTCAAAATCAGCTTCTGGGATAAAGAGTCATAATACGAAGGCTTCCCAGAAGAGGCAACATATAGATCCCAAAGAATAGCCAGTACTCCTGCTAATAAAGGCAGTTTTGTGGCACAATGGTTATACCTGGAGTCAGGAAAATCTGAGTTCAAATTCAGCCTCACACACTAACTTATGATCTTGCATAAGTCACTTCACCTCTATTTGCCTCAGTTTCCTCATCTAGGAAATGGAGACAATAAAATCTATCTCCCAGAATGGTTGTGAGGATAAACAGAGAGGATATTTAGCAAGCATTTGGAAACCTTCAAGTATTACATAAATACTAGCTTTTAAAAAAAATTGTGGTAGGGAGATATAAAAGTAGAGATAAAAAAATCTGACCTCAGGAGTGGACAGCTCTCATGGGGAATTTATTTTGAATGGAATTTGCATTTCTCAATTTTTCTTCTGGCTATCATTATTGTTATATAAAAATGCTGATTATCACCCATGTCTACAAAAATATAGCAGTTCATTTTGTTGTAACCATCAACTGGGGAATGGTTGAACAAATTATAGTGTGTGAGCATAATGGAGTGCTATAAGAGACGATGAAGGGGAAATTTTCAGAGAAACTTGGGAAGACTTTAATAAACTGATGCAGAGTAAGCAGAATCAGGAGAACAGTTTGTATGATAAGATGGTTTAAAATTTTAAAAATCTGAAAGAGACTTAAGAACTCTGATCACTGGAGTAGCTAGGTGGCTGGATATTTTGTATTTTGGTAATAATCTATTTTCTTTGAATGATCTGGTTTTTTTAGTATATGTGCATAATAGCATACCAGTGTATAATTTTCTTTCTCATTTCTTTGATTTTGCCTTGTTATTTTTTTTTGTAATTTGATTTTCATCTTTCTTTTAAAAATCAGGTTGAACAACAAGTTTATTGAGTTAATCTTTTCAAAGATTCTACTTTTAAATGTGTTTATTATTTCTATATCTGCTTCCATGTAAACTACTTTTCTAATTGTCTAGATTTCTTCTTTCATGATTATTTCTAGTTTGCTAACTTTTAAATTTCTTAATGCACTTCATTAATAATTTTTTTCTATTTTCTTAATGTGTGTTTTTGGGTACATATGTATATGTGTGTGTGTGTGTGTATGTATATGCACACATATATTTTTCCCCAAAGGACTACTTAAGTTGTACTTTAGAAGCTTTCATACATTCTGTCATAATATAATTCTCTTTCACAGGGGCAGCGAGGTGGTGTAGTGGATAGAGTACCAGTACAGGAGTCAGGAGGACCTGAGTTCAAATCTTACCTCAGACACTTGACACTCACTAGCTGTGTGACCTTGGGCAAGTCATTGAACCCCAATTACCTCATCCTGCATCATCTCCAGTCATCCTGATGAATATCTGGTCACTGGATTCAGATGGCTCTGGAGGAGAAGTGAGGCTGGTGACCTGCACAGCCCTTACTCACTCAAAACAAAGTCAAGTGCAAGTCGTCATTATTTCTCTGGTGGCATGGTCTTCTTCGGCAATGAAGGACAAACACACACACACACAACTGTCTGTTCCATTGTTTACTCTTTGACTTGCTCGCTACTTAGGATCCACTCATTTAGCTACTTGCATTCCTTATATTAACTACTAGGAGAATAAGCAAGAGAGAAAAGTGTCCCCAAAACTCAGAGAAGAGGGACTTTACAGAAGAAGGTGATCAACAGGTTTTGGAGAAGTCAAGAAGGATGAGAATTGCAAAAAGTTATTTTATTTGTCAATTAATTTCTAACTTTGTAATTTGTCAATTTGTAACCTTGTAAAGAACAGTTTAATATAAATGATGAAGTAAGAGACGAGATTTACAGAGGTCTGAGAGGGAAGTGAAAGGTTAAGAAATGCAGGTACTAAGAACAGATGGCTTTTTTAAAGGATTTAGATGAGAAAGGGGGAAATGGAAGACAATAACTAACAGATATTATAGGATGAAGAGAGGGTTTTTAAGGATGAGGATAGATATGAGTATGTTCATAGGCAGGCAGGAAAAAACCAGTATATTCAGTAAGACTGAAGATAAGAGAGATCAATGATAATAAAGTTGACCTTCTTTTCACCAGAGACTGGACTGAAGGAGATGATAAATACCAAATTATATACCAAGGAAATGATTAGAATCATCACAACTTGAAACATATCTTAAGGAGGGGAAGATAATCATCATCATGGGGGGGAAATCAGAAGTTCTATGAATAACAATAAAATATGGTCCAGGAAATATCAATTACTATATGCTTACTTTTTAATCTTTACAAATATTTTTGACAATGATTGTACATGTAGGAAGTGTATGAGTAATGAAAATAGAAGGGAACTAGTAGCCTTTTTTGTTTATACAAAACATTTTCATATAAAGTTGTTCTATATAAGAAGATGAATCAAAGAAAAAAATTGAAAGAAAGAAAGTGAAAAACAGCATGTTTCAGTTTGTATTCAAACAATATCAGATCTTTCTCTTGAGGCAGATAGTATGCTTTATCATTAGCCCTTTTGGATTTTCTTGGATCATTTTATTGCTGATAAGAGTTAGGTCATTCACAGTTCTTTATCAAATAATATTGCTATTAATATTCTGGTTCTATTCACTTCATTATGCATCAGTTCATGTCAGTTTTTCCAAATTTTTCTGAAATCATCCTGCTTATCATTTCTAGTAGCACAATAATATGCCATTACAATCACATACCACAGCTTATTTAGCCATTCTGCAACTGATGGGCATCCCTTCAATGTCCAATTCTTAACCACCACAAAAAGAGCTGTTATAAATAATTTTGTACATATAGGTTCTTTTCCCATTTTTATGACCTCTTTAGGATACAGCCCTAGAAGTAGTATTGCTGGGTCAAAGGGTATGTACATTCTTATAGCCCTCTGGGCATAGTTCCAAATTGATCTCCAGAATGGTTGGATCAATGCCCAACTCCACCAACAATGCATTAGTGTCCCAGTTTTCTCAAATTCCCTCCAACATCCAACGTTTACCTTTTTTGTCATATTAGTCAATCTCATAGGTGTGAGGTGGTACCTAAGAGTTGTTTTGATTTGCATTTCTTTAATCAATAGTGATTTAGAGCATTTTTTCATATGATTAGATAGCTTTGATTTCTTTGTCTGAAAACTACCTGTTCATATCCTTTGACCATTTATCAATTGGGGAATGACTTGTATTTTTACCAATTTGACTCACTTCTCTATAGATCTGATAAATGAGGCCTTAAGCAGAGACATCTTTTGAAAAAAATAAAAATTCCCAGTTTTCTGCTTTCCTTATAATTTTGTTGTCATTGCTTTTGTTTGTGCAAAACTTTCTTAATTTTATGTAATCAAAATTATCTTTTTACATTTTCCAATGCTCTCTGCGTCTTCTTTGGTCCTAAATTCTTCCTTTACCCATAAATCTGACAAATGAACAATTCCATGATCTCTTAGTTTGCTTATAGTATCACCTTTTATGTATAAATCATATACCTATTTTGATCTTATCTTGGTATATGGTGTAAGATGTTGGTATTTACGTAGTTTCTGCCATATTGTTTTTGAGTTTAGGCAGAATTTTTGTCAAATAGTGGGTTTTTGTTCTAAAATTGTGGATCTTTGGGTTTATCATATACTAGATTACCATGGTCATTTCCTATAATGTAATTTATACCTAATATATTCCACTGATCCACCATTCTGTTTCTTAGCCAGTAGCAGATTGCTTTGATAATTAACACTTTATAATACAATTTGAGATCTAATATGGTTAGACCACTTTCTTTCACATTTTTTTTCACTGGTCCCTTTGATAGCCTTGAGTTTTTGTTCTTCCAAATGAATTGTGTTATTTTTTGTTGCTCTATAAAATCATTTTTGATAGTTTGATTGGTATGGCACTGAATAAACAGATTATTTTTTGTCCAATTGTTTAGATCTGACTTTATTTTTATGTGTTTTATAGTTGTATTCATATAGTTCCTGTGTTTGTCTTGGCAAACAGACTCCCAAGTATTTTATATTCTCTACAGTCATTTTAAATGGAATTTCTCTTCCTATCTCTTTCTGATGGACTTTGTTACTTATATATAGAAATGCCGGTAATTCACTCACATAATGTAGCAGATCATGTTTGTGTATGTGTATCTGTTTGTGTATCATGTTCTGATTTGTTATACGGATTCTTTCATTTATCTTAGTCTGACTACACAGCATGACGATAGTGAAAATATACTCAATAGGAAAGTTTATGTAGAATCTATACAGAATTGTATGCAGTCGTGGGGAGGGAGGGAGGTAGTGGGGGGTGGGTGGGGAGGGATAAAATCGCAATTGTATGGCAGTGATTGTTAAACATTAAAAAAAATAAAAAAATTAATAAAAAAAAAAAAAAAAAGAAATGCCGGTAATTTATGTGGGTTTATTTTATATCCTGCAACTTTGCTAATGATGTTAATAATTTCAATTAATTTTTTAGTTTGTTCTCTAGGCCTTTCTAAGTATAACATCATATCACCTGCAAAAAGTGATAGTGTTGTTTCCTCATTGACTATTTTAATACCTTTGTTTACTTTTTCTTCTCTTATTACTAAAGCTAACACTTCTAGTACAATATTAAATAGCAGAGGTGGTAATAGGCATACTTTCTTCATCACTGATTATACTGGGAAGTCTTCTAATTTATGCCCATTGCAGGTAATGCTTATTGATGGTTTTAGACAAATATTACTTATCATGTTAAGGTAAGCTCCATTTATTTCTATGCTCCCTAGAGTTTTTAAAAAGGAATGGGTGCTGTGCTTTGTCAAAGGCTTTGTCTGCATCTACTAAGATAATCATACGATTTCTGTTGGTTTTGTTATTGATATGGTCAATCATGTTAATAGTTTTCCTAATACTGAACCAGGTCTGTATTCCTGGTATAAATATCACATGATCATAGTATATGATCCTTGTGATATATTACTGTGATCTCTTTGCTGGTATTTTATTTAAAATTTTTGCATTAGTATTCATTAAGGCAATTTGTGCTATAGTTTTCTTTCTCTGTTTTGGCTCTTCTTGGTTTTGATATTAGCACCATATTTGGTAGGACTCCTTTGCCTATTTTTCCAAATAGTTTATATAGTAGTAGAATTGGTTGTTCTTTAAATGTTTGGTAAAATTTACTTTTAGTTCATCTGGCTCTGGGGATTTTTTTCTTAGGAAGTTCATTGATGACTTGTAATTTTTTTTTCTAAGATTAGACTATTTAAGTATGTTATTTCTTCTGTTAATTTGGGTAATTTATATTTTTGTAGATATTCATCTATCATTTAGTTTGTCAAATTTATTGGCATATAATTGGGCAAAATAGCTCCTAACAATTGTCTTAATTTCCTCTTTATTAGTGGTGAGTTGACCTCTTTCATTTATGATACTAGCAATTTGATTGTCTTATTTCCTTTTCTTAATCAAATTATCCAATAGTTTATTTTACTATTTTTTTCATAAAGTCAGCTTCTAGCTTGATTTATTAGTTCAAGGATTTTCTTACTTTCAATTTTTGTTAACCTTTACTTTGATTTTCAAGATTTCAATTTGGTGTTTAATTGGGGATTCTAAATTTGTTCTTTTTCTAGTTTTTTTAGTTGTATATCCAATTCATTGATTTGTTTTTTCTCTATTTTATTGAAGTACGCAATTAAAGATATAAATTTTCTTTTAAGTGCTGCATACCATAAATTTTGGTATACTGTCTCTTTGTTGTCATTTTCTTCAATGAAATTATTGATTGTTTCTGTGATTTGTTCTTTGATCCACTTATTTTTTAGGATTAAATTATTTAATTTCCAGTTAATTTTTAATCTGTCCATTGTTTATTGTGGAATGTAATTTTTATTGCATTATGAAGCAAAAAAGATGCATTTACTATTTCCTCTTTTCTGTATTTGGCTAAGAGGTTTTTATGTCCTAATAGATGGCCAATTTTGGGGTAAGTGCAATGTACTGCTGAGATAAATGTGTATTCCTTTCTATCCATTCAATTTGCTCTAGATATCCATCATCTCTGATATGAATGAAGTGAATTTTATTTATCTCTTTAACTTCTTTCTTGTTTACTTTTTTGCTTAGGTTTATCTAGTTCTGAAGTTCTGAGAGGGGAAAGTCGAGGTCCCCCAACTAGTATAGTTTTATAATTTATTTCCTTTTGTAATTCATTAAGCTTCTCCTTCAAAAATTTAGATGTTACACCATTTGATACACATATGTTTATTATTGATATGACTTCATTGTCTATGGTATCTTTCAGCAAGATATAGTTTCTTTCCTTATCTCTTTTGATTAGATCTATTTTTGCTTTTGCCTTTTCTGAGATCATGATTTCTACCCCTTCCTTCTTTGCTTCAGATGAAGCATACTAGAATCTACTCCAGCCACTTACCTTTTGTGTATCTCTTGGCTTCAAATGAGTTTTTAGTAACTAATATATTGTAGAATTCTGGTTTTTAATCCATTTTGCTCTCCACTTCTATTTTATGGGTGAATTTATTTCATTCACATTTATAGTTATGATAACTGTGTATTTCCCTCTATGCTAATTTTCCCTTATCCATACTCCTTTCTACTCTGCCTTTTTTTCAGCCCTGCCTCCTCCATCTATTATTCCTGTCCCTTTTTACTTCTTTGTAGGATAATATAGATTTCTGTATCCAACTGGGTGTGGATGTTTTCCCAATTTGAGTCCATTTTGATGAGAGCAAGGTTTAAGCTTTGCCTGCCACCCTCCCTCCATCTTCCTCTCCGTTATGATGACTCTTCCATGCTTCTTTTGTGTGGAATAATTTACCACCATTCAATCTCCCCACTCTTTCTTCTCCCAGTGCAATTTTCTTTCTTAACCCTTTATTTTGTTTTGGGGGTATCACCCTATCAAAGTCATCTTATATGTACACACTTTGCCTACATACACTCCTTCTAATTGTTCTTATGGTAATAAAATTCTTAAGAGTTATAAATATTATCTTGCCATATAGAGATATAAACAGTTTAACCTTATTGAATTTCTCGTTTTCTTTTTTTTTTTTTAATCTTTTTATGTTTCTCTTGAGTCTTATATTTGGAGGTAATTTTTTTAATTTAGCTCTGGTGCTTAAATTAAGAATGCTTGAATTTACAACTTTTCCCCTGAATGATTATATTCACCTTTGCTGGTTAGGTGATTCTTGGTTGTAATCCTAAGTCCTTTGCCTTCCAGTATATCATACACCAAACCCTCCAGTTCTTTGATGTGGAAGTTACCAAATCCTGTGTTATCCTGATGCTAGTACTAGTACTTTCCCCTTGTTCTGTGAGCTCTGGAATTTGGCTATGATATTCCTGGGAGTTTTCATTTTAAGGTTACTTTCAGGCTGTGATCTGTGGATTCTTTCAATTTCTATTTTGGCCTCTGGTTCTAATATATCAGGGAAGTTTTCTTTGATACTTCCTTGAAAGATATTGTTCAGGCTTTATTTTTTTGGTGGCTTTTTAGTAGTCCAATAATTCTTATGTTATCTCTCCTGGATTAATTTTGTATGTCAGTTGTTTTTCCAATGAGAAATTTCACATTTTCTTCTATTTATTTACTTTTTTGATTTTGTTTTTATCACATCTTGATGTCTCATAGAGTGAACCTCCATTTCCTCAATTCTAATTTTTTAAGGAATTATTTTATCTAGTGAACTTCTGTAATTTTTCATTTAGCCAATTCTATTTAGCCAATAATTTTTAATTATTTTCCTCACCAAATTTTTGCATATCTCTTCCCATACTAGTGTCTCCTTTTTTTAATGGTTCTCTTGCATTATTCTCATTTCTTTTCCAAATTTTTCTTCTATTTCTCTAATTTGCTTTTTTAAAATCCTTTTTAAACTCTTCTGGGAATTCTTTTTTGGCCTGAGATCAAATTATATTTTTCTTTGAGGCTTCACATGTAGCCATTTTGACACTATTGTCCCTTTCTAAGTTTATGCCTTGATTCTCCCTGTCACTGTAATAACTTTCTATAGTCAAGTTCTTTTTTGGGTGATTGGGTTTTTTTCTCATTTTTTTCTGCCTTTTTGTAACTTGGCATTTTATGTGAGAATTGGACTCTAGTTCTGTACTATCCCAAGCTTTTTGTGCTAGAGTTCAGGGTCTTACTTCTGTCTTTCACTGGACTTTGGGGTTTAGCTGCTTGCTTCCCTTCCAATTCAAAACTCTATCTCATGAGCCCCCCACCAATGTTCCTTTTTTTAAACCAAAACAACTAGAGTATGCACTGAATCAAAACAAAAGACATACAATTAAATAGCAAAGTAAAATAAAGGACAAGAAAAATTCTCACATACAGACATGGGATACACTTTTCCATAGCTTACAACACCACAAATGAAAGGGAGGAACATGCACAAAGGAAATATGTGACAAGAGAAAACATATGGAAAAGGCATACATAAGAAGAACGCATCTGTCCAAAGTTACACTTGTAGCAAGGGACACATGCAACCATGGGTATCCTTGTTGGAACTCCTCTCTGCCTCTCTTCCTATACTTACTCTTTTTCCTTTTACTCCACTAAGAAATGTAAGATATTTCATTTGTTTGTTTATCTCATCCAGATTCTTTAAAAATGTCATCAGGTCATTAAATGCAGGGCTACACTTCTGGGTTCTTCTCTCCACCACCCAGCCATCTGTTGGTCCTCCATAGCTACATTGCTCTCTGCTGTCATCTTCTGGTCTTTACTTAAAAATGCTGCCACTTTTTCATGTTTTCTATTCCTGTAAAGAGGTTTTCAGTTCTGTTAGCACATACCCTCAGGGCTATCTCACGCGCGTGTGGGTGTGTATGTGTGTGCGTGCACGTGTGCATGTGTGTGATTTTATACACTAAAAACAGAGCTTTAAGATGCATTGAAGCTTAGGTCTGCCTTTTGAACTCTATTGATTCTATCTGATCTAACACTCTAGGTTCCCCCCTTTTTTTAATCTAGAATGAGAAAATCCTTTCAATTTCTTTCCTTTCTTATGATGTAATTGTGATCCATGCCAATTACTACCCCAGGCATGTCTGTGAACAAGACTGGATGGTCAGAGTAGAGCTAATGAAATGCTTTGAGTAACATCATTGCTCTGGTTAAGCTCATAATTCCGATCCATGAAGGCTAATGTTGGAAGGGAGTATAGAAGCCATGGAATCATAGATTTAGAGCTGAAAATGACCTTAGAGAGTATGTAATCCTATCCTCTTCTTTTAAGGATAAAGTAATTAAAGCTCAGAGAAATGAAGAGGTTTGCCCAGGGCCCCAATACCTAGTTAAGTGTCACAAGGAGGGTTTGGATCCAGATTTTTTTTTACTCCAATATCAATCATTTCATGAAGTCCACCAGGTTAATTCTACTCATCTAGTTCCACATACTCAATACAGAAATCATCATTATCTAAAGACCACCATGGCAATAAACAGGAAGAGAAAAGAAGAAATTAAAGATTTATTTAAAGGGAAATTTTTTTATTGAAATAGTACTCAGCACTAATTATTTTGCTTTAATATTGTGTGGGAAAATGAATTATTAAATGTCTCTAATGCACTTTGGACTTCTTAAGGAAAGATGTGATTCGAAAGTCAAATATTCATAATTACTTATAATAGGATTCACTACTGTCCTAAAGTAGTAAACAATATATACAGTGGTTTAATGTCATTTTTATAGTGTGGCAAATGCATTAATTCCCTGGTGGGATAAGCCAGACTAGCATCTGCTTTATGTTTGCAGAAATTTTAGCCAGAGGCATCACCAGGGAGCTTAGAAAAAAATAATCAATCAATAAGATCTCTTAATGTCCCCATAGCTTTCAAAGCACTCTGTTCAACACTGAACATGGGATTGTTAGTGAACTCTGCCTTCTCATGCTCAGTGACTACTCTCCCCGCCTCCACTCGTCTTCCCTTCTCTTTTCCTCCCTCATCTTTACTCTCCTGCCCAAGCTCCTAGTACCTTACAAGATTTTCAGGAAGGGAGAAAGGATGGATGGTGTTCAACCCTCCAATCTTACTAAATATTCAAAGATTAGGCAGGCTTTATGAAAGCTTCCCTAGTTGATATGATTAGAAGGGTGCTGAGAAGAGACTCACCCTCCAAACACCCTTCTGCCACCAACTTAGTAAGTGTCCCTTGGGGAAATTTTACTTTCATTTAAAAATCTGGGAGTTTGGCACCACAGCCAGGGATGGGTGGGTAAAGGTAAAGAACTATTCCATGTCCAGATCACACAGGCATAGAGAAGGTATTGTTGTGGATACCATGCTGAGTCTGTAATCAGAGGATTTGGATTCAAATCTCAACTTTGCTACTGCTTCCTCTATGTCTGTGGGCAAGTCCCTTAACTTTTCTCAGTCTTGGTTTCCTCATTTGTAAAATGAAAAGGATCATATTAAATGAAATCTAGGGTCCTTTTGAGCTCTAAATTTGTGATCCAGGAACTTTTCCTGAATGCTGGAAATTTTTCCTCTAAAGATATATTGCTTCATATTTTAAAAAATGCTCTAAATCACTATTGATTAGAGAAATGCAAATCAAAACAGTTCTGAAGCACCACCTCACACCTCTTACATTGGCTAATATGACAGAAAAGGAAAATGACAAATGTTGGATGGGAATGTGGGAAATTGAGACACTGATGCATTGTTGGTGGAGTTTCAAATTGATTCAAACATTATGGAGAACAATTTGGAGCTATGCCCAAAGGGCTATAAAACTGTCAATATCGTTTGGCCTAGCAATACCACTTTTAGATCTGTATCCCAAAGAAATTAGAAAAAAAGAAAAGAAAAGAACCTACATGTACAAAATATTATAGAAGATCTTTTTGTGGTGGCAAAGAATTAGAAATTGAGGGGATGTCTACCAATTGGGGAATGAATGACTGAACAAGTTGTGGTGTGTGATTGTTGTGGAATATTATTGTGCTATAAGAAATGAAAAGTAGGATGATTTCAGGAAAACCTGAAAAGACTTACATGAACCGATACAAAGTGAAATAAGAAGTAGTAGAACATTGCACACAGTAATAACAATATTGTATGACGATGAACTGTGAATTACTTAGCTATTTTAAGCAATAAAATGATACAATCAATTTCTAAAGGAGTTATGATGAAAAATGCCATCCACCTCCAGAGAAAGAAGTGACAGAGTCAGAACACAAATCAAAGCATACTTTCCAACACTTTCTTTGTTTTTCTTATTTGGTTGGTTTTTATTTTTTTGGTCTGTGCTTTCTTTCACAACATGATGAAAATGGAAATATGTTTTGCATAACTGCACATGTGTAATCCATATGAAACTGCCATGTCAGGGAAAGAGGAGAAAAAGGAGAGACAGAGAGAATTTGAAACTCAAACTTTTAAAAACAAACAAATGTTAGTAATTGTTCTTACATGTAATTGGGGGAAATTAAAATATTAAACAAGAAAATAAAGATGTATTGCTTTGGATGAATAAATTGTAGCCATTTCAAGATGCAGATTTGTACTGGTGTTTGCACTCAGTTGTTACTCAGCAGAGTGAATTTTTTAACAGATCTTTTCCAGGGAGACAGCCAACTAGGAACAGCAATAACTGGATGGGGGAAAAGAGGTAGGTCAAGTTTGAGGTTAGAAGGAGAAGGGGGGGGGGAGGGAGAATTCCAGAGTCCAGGCTTCACCCAAGAAAGACACACCTAAGTGAGACCCTACAGTAACTTGGGTAACTAGAAAATTACATGAAAGCACAGGGTATTAGAAGGAAGGCAATAACAATGTAGGGAGGAGGAATCAGAAAAGGGAGAAGGGAAGATACCAAAGACAAACCTCCCTGATTCACAGGTTTTCAGAAACCCAGCTGTGCCTGGAGACCCTGCTACCAGGCACTCCCGGCTCTCAGTGACATTTGGCCTTTTGTGTGGCCAATTCACATTTCCACTGTCATCTGATTTACATTGGCTTCTTTTTTTAAAAAAATTATTTATTTGTTTCCAATTTTCAACAATCACTTCCCTAAGTTTTAAATTTTCTTCCCCTCCCTCCCCAAGACGGCATACAATCGTATATGGACTCTATACAAACATTCTTATTAAACACATTTTTACATTAGTTGTGTTGCATAGAAGAATTGAAATGAATGGGAGAAACCATGAGAAAAACTGAAACAAACCAAGACATCAAAAGAGAAAATAGTCTACTTCATTCTGTATTCTGACTCCATAGTTCTTTCTCTGGATATGGATGGCATTTGCATCATGAGTCCATTGGAAATGTTTTATGTCCTTGCCTTGGTTTACTTTGACTTCTTTAGCACCACTGAGGTACATCAGTAACAATGGAATAAGTCATGACTAAGCAGTCACAAGATATCTCCCATGTTGCATTTATTCCATGGGCTAGGTGCACTGGTGAGATACACGGATCCTATGCTTCCTCTGCAAGGGCAGGGGAATTTCCAGGACCTCAGACTTTGAAGCAGCATCAATCTCCCCAAAGCAGCCTTAATATGTGAGCCATTGTTTTCTGAGACATATGGCAGCTGTTGAAAGAGTCTCAGAACTATAAAACACTGTTCTCATTGCCTAGAAGCATCCTATGGTGCCTTTTTCAGTGTAACTTCAAAAGAGTGGCAGGAATGAAATCTTCTACAGAAGTAGCAATCTCAACATCTCTGTCCCTCCATCAGTCTCACAGGAATTGCCCCAGGGCTCTAAGCTTGAGTTCCACCTGTAAGCTATCCACATTCATCAGACCCTGCAGAAAGCATGAGAACAAACCACTTTTCTAGTCTTAGAACTCACCAGCCAACTCATTAGTGTTGCCTTTGATAACTCCCTCACCTTCTGGACTATGAGCTCCATCTGCCTGTCTGATGTTGCTGTAACTGATCTACCTAAACGTGACTGTGCTATCTCATATGTAGACTTAAAACTTTATAGTTAGATGAGATCCTGGAGGTCATCCTCTGAGCTTGATTAGAAAGTTGACAAGAAACTCTTATGGGATGAAGGATCTGCACTAGTCAGCATATTTCACATTTTAATATTCTGAACCATATTCTGTTTCTTTTCTTAGATTAATTTAGAACCTAATCAGTGAAGAATAGATTCAAACTGCTTAGCTGGGCTGCCTCAGTGGGAATTTGGTTGTGGGTAAAGGCAGTCACAGGCTCTGAAACCTCTTAGTAAAGTCCTATATCTCCAAGGTTCCAAAGAGAAGTGGATATCGCGGAGTTGGCAGATAATTCAAATAGTGTACTTATCTAAAAATAATCAACTTAATAATAATTTATTTTCTTAAAGAAGGCAACACTCTAGCCACACAAAGAGCCTTATGTGCCTAGTTGAGATAGAAGTCAGTTAGTTAACAAGCATTTATTAAGTACTTGCTATGTCCAGACACTGGAATATACATACAAGCAAAACGAATGGCAGTCCCTGACCTCAAGGAGTTTATATTCTAATGAGAAGACAGCAAATAAAAGGAAACTGAAAAGGAGGCTGGGAGAATGTACCCAGCATGGGGCATGATGGAGAAAGCCAGAGCAATGGGAAATGAAGAGACAGCTGGCCTGGACACCTTCCTTGAATAGAGTTTTGGAAGGAGCCTTCTAATCAGAGAGAGGCGCCCCAGGAGCATAGGGTTGTCAGAGGTCTGAGTTTTGGGACTTTCTTCTGAATGAATTTCAGAGTGTATTCAACAACCAGTCCAGTTTTGACTAGGAAAAATTAGTGGAAGGGAGAGAAACATGAAAGGATAGGAGATCAGCAGGTATCTGAAATGTTTATAAAGGTTAGTGGAACAGAGTTGTGGTATAAAAGAGAGAAGGAAAGAGTGTGTTAAGGTCACAGAAAAAGAAAAAGAAAAGAGGAAGCTGGGGTCACAGAAGCTGAGTGTAACCTAACTTCATAATTTTACTTTAGGTGAATCAATCGTTTTTTTTGTTCTGAGTGGCTCCCAAAGCTTTCTCTGAAAGTTTTATACAGATTTTTCTTTCTCCTTGTAACTAATATGTGGTAAGGTTTGGAGATTTAGGGTAGAAAATGAAACCGGTGTAAGATACCCTTACTCTTCTCACTCACCCCTCACCCAGTAAGCAGGCAGGCATGTTCTTTCCACATCACACCCTTTTCTCTCTTCATTATGGAGACTTGAACATGTGGCTTTTCTTTGATCCACACTTGGGACATTTTTAATAATGGGTTACCATGCCTGCCATTTGCTCCCTCCTTATCTCTATTTGCTGGTTTCCCAGACTTCCTTACATTCTAACTAAAATCCCATCTTCTATAAAAAGTTTTTCCTGCCTCCCCTTAATGCTGGTGCCTTCCCTCTGTTAATCATCCCCAACTTATACTGTGGCTCTTTCTTCGCATGTTATCTTCCCCCACTGGATTGTGAGCTTCTTGAGAGCAGGGATTGTTTTTTTACCTTTTTTTAATATTCCCTATGCACAGCAAAGTGTCTGACATGTAATAGTTGCTTGATAAATGGTTATTGACTGATTCTTCTTTACAGAGGGGCAAACGTATACTGGGTGAATTGTATGTCTTTATAGTTCTCCACTGATGTTTTCTGTAACATTCCTCCGTCCATGTGATTAACCTATAGAGATATGAATCACCAAGAAATTGTTATCGAGCATAGTTGTTATTTGAAATGAAATCAAGAAACAGAAACAATTTAAAGAAATGGAGAAAATAAAGAAAGAATCTCTTCTCATCAGGCCCTGGGAAGGGGGCTCTCCAAGGAATAGTCACAGTCAGCATGCTCTAGCCTCACAACTGAAATCACAAAATGCTTGCAGAGGTTTTTCTATCCCTCTCTGTGGCCAGCATTGTGCTACCACTTCAGTACTGCTGACAGCTGCTCTGAACCCCAGCCACAGTCTTGTTCTCTCTTTCTCTGCCACAGTCTCAAAGTTTGCAGTAATCTCATTCCTTTCCAGGACAAAAGAGAAAATGTCTGTCCAACAGAGCTCATGGTCAGGTTGCAGACTTTTTCCTTGCTCACAAGGAAATCTATCCAAGTACCCCGCTGTATCACCTCCCCAACCAAGGCTGTCTTTATACAGAGGAGGAGGATTTCTGGTATTTTTAATATGAAAGGTCTCTATAATCCAAATTTCCTCACAACTCAAAAAAATATTACACTGCTTAGTCCTTGGGCCCAGAAGAATGACTTGTAGGAAGAAAAAAAAAGATGAATTTCTGATTTTTCAAAAAAAAGGATAATGACTAAGAACTTGTCTGCAGATTTTTGCTAACTAAGTAATAGAAAAATTAATTGCTGTGGCCTGGAATTGTTCTCCACTGCAACTCTGAAGGCTAGGAACATTTGTCTTCTCTTTATAGAGTGCTTAGCACATCACCTGCTTAGCAGGAGCTGGGCAAATGAAAACAATGCTTCCCTCTGGCACCAAAGACTGCTCTATGATGACTACTGGAGACCAACGTAGAGGGGGAAAGATTCTGTCAAAAGCTATGTTGCCACCAAACTTACCGTAGACTTGGATCTTCCTAGAATATTTGTCATGTCTCTTTCTCCTTTAGAATACCATGATTTTAGATCACAATATTTAAGTAGATTAGTTATGAAATAAAATGACAGAATCATCACAACACAAACTTTAGAGTTTATAAAGCTCTTCCCTCATCCAAATCCTATTCCACAGATAATGCAAGGAACATCATCTCCATTTTACAGATGAAGAAACTGACACCCACCCCAACAGATGTGAACAAAGGATATGGACATAGGAAGTTCTCAAATTACAAAGTGCAAGTTGTCAACATCCATATAAAAAAATGTGCTTCAAATTATTCATAAGAGAAATGCAAATTAACCCAACTCTGTGCTTCTATTTCATCAGACTGTCAAAGATGACAAAAAAAAGAAAACAATAATTGTTAGGGGGAGGGTTGGAGGTGAATGAGCATACTAATGCACTATTGGTGGAGCTGTGAATTGGATCAACCATAATGGAAAACAATTTAGAAATATGCCCTCCAAAATCACTAAAGTGTACACATCCTTTGATCTAGCAAGGCTACTATTAGGCAGCGTGCTCTGAGGAGGCCAAAGGCAGAGGGAAAGAAACATTAGGGACAATACTTGTGATAGCAAAGAACTGAAAAAAAAAAACAAAACCAGGGGCCCATCCGTGGAAGAATGAATGAATACATTGTGGGATAAGGAATGGAATACAGAACCATAAAAAATGATAAATATAATAGATTCCCAGAAATAGGGAAAGACTTGAAAGGAATAAAATTAGCAGATTCATGGGAACAATTTACCTGATTCCACAACAATAACATAAGGGGAAACAACTGTTAAGATAAAGAATTTAAGACTTTGACCAAAGCAATGACTTGTCATGCTTCAAAATATGGATGATTGCTCTCCTGATCTCTTGGCAAAGAGCTAATGGAGCAGAGTTACAAAAGAGGACCTGCATCCCCAGATATAGTCCTGGTATTGATTTGTTTTGCCTGGCTACAGACATTTGTCACAAGGAAGGGCTTTTACTTCAGGGGGAGGGGAGGGGAGGTTAGTGGGTACTGATATATATTTTTTAAATGGAACATTAATAGAACATTTTTAAATGCACAGAAAAAAGTTCAGAAAGGGCATAATTGTCACAATATTTAAAACAATAAATTGTATCAGAAGTTCGTAGTTTCTTGTATAGACTTTTTTTCTTGTTTTTGTATAGCAAAATATTTGTTGATTTTTGCTAAGGTCACAAAAATAATTTCAGATGCTGATGTTCAAAGAGATAAATAATGGCATTATAAATAACACAGCTAATACATTTATTTTAAATAAATAAGGTATTTATTGTATTTTATATATATATTCATTTATTATTAAATTTATTTTTAAATAATAAAAACATGACTCAAACTCAAGTATTCTGATTTCCAGGCTAGTGCTCTTTCCACCATGTCACACTTTCATATATGGTCTACATCTAATGTACATATCATCTCTCATATATACTTGATATAATGAGTTACAAATGTAGCAGAAACCACAAGTCTTCTTCTCCTAAGCCTAAAGGAATTCAAGGTTCCTTCCCTCTTCTCTAACATATATTTCTAGGTAATTTAAATAAACCTAGCCATTTCTCCAAGGGGAAATATTAGTGAACTGAGAAATATTAGAGAAGACAATGGGGTACTTCCCTGATCCCCCCAAATTTGTTGAGGTTGCTAATGATAAATAGGGAAGCCAGGTGGTACAGTGGATAGGGCACTATCCACTGTAGATAGATCTGGAATCAGGAAAATCTGAGTTCAGATTTGGACTCAGATACTTACTAGCAGTGGGACCCTGAGCAAATCACTTTACCCTGTTTGCCTCAGTTTCTTCATCTGTAAAATGAGCTGGAGAAGAAAATGGTAAACCATTCAAGGATCTTTGCCAAGAAAACTCCAGATGGGGTTACTAAGAGTCAGACGTGATTGAAATAACTGAACAACAACAAAGGGATAAATGAACCATCCAGATGCATTGGAAGAGAGATGATAGAAATTATCAGACATCATCATTGGCCAACGTGGAAATGGAAAAAAAAACACATCACTCCTGTTCTTCAATCTTTGACCTTTGAGGTTTATACCTAGGAATGGTATTCCTGTTCAAAGTTTTGTAAATTTTTTGATCTACTCCTAAAAGTCCATATGTGCAACACCAATATTCTTCCCCTTTTATGTTATATGATTATGAATCATGAAACAGCAGAATTTTAAAAAAAATCTGAAGGTGAATAAATCGACAATTAACAAAATCTACAAAGGATATGATGAAGGCATAACATGTCACAAATGTTGACTTGTTCACTAGAGATGGCAAAAAAGCAAACATTAAGGAGAAATATGATGATTAAGGAGATGAAACAGTCACATACTGATGTAAAGAATAATAAAGACTAAGCAATCCACACTTACAGTCACATGATCTTAATAAAACACCTGGTATATTGGATATTTCCTCTGTGAGGTGTTTATGGAATGGTTTGTACAAGAATATCTGGGGAATCACTGGAACATAAGAACATAATGGAATATTATTGTGCAGCTAAAAATGTTGAGTTTTAGGAGTTCAGAGAAATTGGAAGATTCATATGAACTTATAGAATGAAGAAAACAAAACCAGAAAAGCAACATACAAATTACTGCAATAACAATAATGATAATATAACATTTTGTATAGAGTTTTAAGGGTTGCAAACATGTTACCTACTTTGATCTTTACAGCAACTGTGGGAGGTAGGTGCTATCAGCCCATTTTACAGATGAATACATTCAGATACAGAAGTTAAATGACACACAGCTAAAACTGAAGTAGGATTCAAAGTCAAGTTATTCCAATTCCAAGTCTAACACTCTACGCAGTATGCCTCCTTTGTATACAATAAAGAATACAAAATCTAAGTAATTCTAATAACCTACTTTGTCCTGAAGACTGGATAATGCAACACCCCCTCCCTCCTGTTACAGAGAGGTTGGGGATTCTAGTGGGCAGAATATTTCCTGCATTGTCAGTTGTGTTACTATTTTGGTGGTAGTTATTTACTGTATTTATTTATTACAAGAGAGTATAACTGGGGTGAGGGGATTCAGAAATGACTGAGATATTTTTAGAAAAAAATCAATAAGTATTTTTTTAAAAGATAAAATTAGAAAGGTAGGTTGGGGCCAGATTGGAGATAATGCATTTAAGAGTTTGACCTTTAGTTTTCAGTAAGTGGGGAATCATCTCTCTCTCTTTCCCTCTCACTCTTTCATATATACATATAGACACATACACACACACACACACACACACACACACATATATATTGTGTTATATGTACATAATATATGGAGTAGTACATAGTGAGTACTTGATAAATACTTAGTTGATTGACTTACTGATTGATTCTCAAAGTCGAATGGGAGACAGGTAAATAAGTGTGTACAAACAAGTGGCATACAAGAAAAATGGGAGATAATCAACAGAAGGAAGACACGAGCATAAAGGGGGATCAGGAAAGGCTTCTTGCAGAAGCTCTGATTTCAGCTGAGACTTGAAGGAAGCCATGGAAACCAAGAGGCAGAGAGGAGGAGAGAGCAAGTTTCACCTCGCGGTGGAAATGTCTGCAGTCCAGAGATGGAGTGTCTTGTGTGAGAAACAGCAAGGAGGTCAATGTTACCAGATCACAGATCACAAAGGACCTGGGAGGAGTGGGGGAGGGACATTGTAAGGTGTAAGAAGACTGGAAAGGTAGAAAGGGAGCAAGTGATGACGGACATCGCAAGCCAAATAGAGGACTTTATGTTTGATCCTGGAGGTAACAGGGAGCCACTGGACTTGAATAGAAGGACAGCATGGTCAGACTTGCACTTTAGGAAGATCAGCTTTGATGGCAGATGGAGGATGAGCTACTTTCCATCCTCCAGGGGGAGAAAGCTGAGGAAGGGAGACTAACAAAAAAGCTATTTTGATAGTCCAGGCATGAAGCGATGATGGCCTGAAGCACGTGGTGAGTGTGTTAGAGGAGAAAAGAGGGCACATAGAAGAGAGGTTGTGAAGGTAGAAAGGACTTTAAAATTGGTAGGATTACGAGGCAGTTCAAGAGTGAGAAGTCAAGGATAAAAATAAAAATCATAGCATTTACTATATGCCATCACTGTGCTAAGCACCCTACAAATAATTTCTCATTTGATCCTCACAATAACTCTGTGAGGTAGGTATTATTATCCCATTTGGCAAATAAGGAAACTGAAACAAAGGTTAAGTGACTCATGTAGGGTCACACAGTAGGTGTCTAAGGCTAGATTTTAACTCAGGTCTTCCTGACTCTAGGGCTAGTTATTTATTTACTGTGCCAACTAGCTGTTCCCATGATACTCAGGTTGCTAGCCTAGGTGACTGGGAGGATGGTGGTACCCTCTGTGTTAATATAGAAGTTTGGATGGGAGTAGGCTTTGAAAGGAAAGTTCGTGAGTTCTTTTGGGGATGTGCTCTATTTAAAATATCTATAAGACATCTACTTAAAGATATCCAATAAGCAGTTGAAAATGCAAGATGGTAAGTAAAGAGACTTCTTAAGGTTGGACCAGTAAGTCTAAGAATCATCTGCATATCTGTGAGGGAGGTTGCTATTAAAGTCACAAAAAGATTTGCTGCAAGATTATTTATTTAAATAACAGACTTTCCAGGTAAGATAACCCTATTACACAAAGCAAGTTCTTTATGTTTGTATTTATAATGTGGCGGAGGTCACAGGTGTGGACTGATAGAAGATTGGAGTGATGAATAATGACTGAGTGAGGACTGGGGAGGGTGACGGATAGTCCCCTTCTCCCAAGAAGACTTGGTATATACCAGCAAATTCACAGGTGGTGGTAATGGTGTTCAGTCATGCCCAATTCTTCATGACCCCATTTGGGGTTTTCTTGGCAAAGATACTGGAGTCGTTTGCCATTTCCATCTCCAGCTCATTTTACAGATAAGGAAACTGAGATAAACAGCATTAAATGACTTGTCACTTTAATAAATAATTATCCAGACTCTACTGTGTTTAAGGTAGGGTAGGTCACACAGCTGGTAAGTGGCTGAGGCTAGCTTTGAACCCAGGAAGATGAGCCTTCCCCAGGCTTGGTGCTCTATCCCTTACACTACTTAGCTGCCCTAACTATACATCCCCACAAAAACAGTCAGAACTATTGTGAATGAAGAAATTATGGTGCAGACTAAGACAATTTGAGTTAACTTTGCCCTAGGTAAATTGCTCTGAGATTTAGCTTTGGGCCCTTTATGCAAGAAGAATATAAAAGTGGTTTTTAGGACTTTGGCAGAGCTCCTGAAGCCCAAGGGAACTTCTTTGCTGACTACTTTTAATTTTCTTGCCAACAGCTTTTACTTTTGTGAACTACCCTGGGAACTGCTTTAACCTAGAGATATTTGTATTTATTTTTATTAAAGGGATTGGTTATTTGAAGCTCATGTTCTGAGTGATACCTTAAACATGGAACTGTGACCAGCACGAACACTCATACAGCCTAATATTTAAAAACGCTCTCAAAATCAAAATCCCAGAAATTTCAATTTAAACTCTTTTATCTTTTCCATTCCCAGTGTGGAAAGAGAAATTATTTTATAACTAACCTTTGCATGAGAAAATTTCATAAAACCTGAGGCAGTTATTAAAATCCTCTCTACCTTTTCTTTTCTTCATGCTAAGTAAACTGGATTCTCATCAGTTCCCAAAGGATCCTCAGAAGCCAAAGGCAGCCATTCAAAGAACTTTTCCTTGGACCTCAATCAGTCCTTTTTTTTATATCATTTTCACTTGTCTCCTCCTTAAGGTCTTTGCCATTGTCTCTATGCTCTCAACAAAGCTGAAGAGTCCTAAATTTCACACGATCAGCTAGAATGGGCTCGTCCATAGCAAAGAAATCACCTTTCACCTCTGTCTTGCTCTATTGCTGTGTGGACATGTCAGCATGTCACATACAGAATACACCCGGAGTACAGTGGAATGGGGGAAAGATGCTGACTCTGTATTTTGAGGCTAATGGATCAAACCCCTCCCCTGCTACCTTGGCAGGTACTTTCATTGGATTAGTGCCAAGTGCTGACAAAGTTGAGAACATGCATTCATCTCTCATTCTTTTGAACAGAGAGGATAAATCCAAAGCCACAGATTTCATTGCTCATCCTGGCCAGGAAAAATAAATTTATATACCCCTCCAAGGTATTTTCCTCAGAACAATCTCGAAGGTAGACAATACAATATATCTATTATAAAGCTAAGAAAAATAATTCATAGAGATGTTGTGACTTATCGAAGTCCTCACAGTTACTTAAGTGTTCTACTTTCAAACCCAGATCTTCTGCTTCCAAGTCTGATATGTATGCTCTTGGTAATAAAGGGGTTAGGTATAACAAATCCTCCCTCACCCCCTTTTTCTTTTCCCCTAGAGAAGTGAATTTATTGGTACAGACAGCTCCTTGTAAGGAAACTCCCTCTCTCTATATATATCAGAATATATTATATATATATACATATATATAAGATAATATATATCAGAAAATATTCTACAATCTATCATAGTAGAGTTTCCCAGGACATTGAGAGGTTAAATGATTTGTCTGACTCAACTGTTTCTTTAAGATTTCAAAATATCCATGACTTCATCAGTGTATGCCAGTAACTCCTCCATCCACTGGAGTTGAAGGCTCTCACCATTGCTCTCTTCTCTTCTTTCTTTACACTTTTTCCCTTGAAAATCTCAACCACTTTCATGGCTTTAATTATTACCTCCATGAAGATAGAAATATCTTTCAGATTTATGTCTCAAGCTCAGTTCTATCCTCTAGTCTCATATTTCTAGCTCTCTACTGAATATCTCCTACATCCTGCCAACACTTTAAACTTAAGGATTTAAAAACCAAGTTCATCAATTTGTTGCTAAAATACCCACCACTCCCCATAAGTTCTCCATTTCTGTGGATGATTCCACCAAATTCTTAGTCACCTGAGTTCAAAACCTCCTAATCATCTTTGACTCATCTTCCACTCATATCTCATTAGTTTATAACTCTTGTCAATGCTGCCATTATATCTTTGGCATCCAATCCCTTCTCTCCACTCATAGTGACACCACCCTAGATAAGGACTTTATCACCCTGGCCCAGACTGCTAGAGTAGTCTCTTAATTGGTTTCTCTACTTCTAATCTCTTCTTTCTCTAAACCATTCTTCATACTGCTTCCAAAGTAATCTTCCCAATACATAGGTTGATCACTGCTCTATTTAAAAACATCTCATGGCTATAAAATCAAAGAAAAAAATCAATAACCTGAACTCCAAGTCCTGTCGCCTTTTGTTTAAAGTCTACCTTTATTACCTTCTTTCAGAGTATTCCTCTCACATACTCAATACTATAGTCAGCCTAGACTAGTTCCTATTTCCTGATCAAATCCTGCCCTCTCACACCTTCCTTGGAATGTCTGGCATTCCTAGAGTCAATGTTGCATCTCCACTTATTGAAATTCTTCTCCTTCAAGGTCCAGCTCAGGTATTACCTTTTCTATAGAGAGGATTGGTTTTCTCTGATTCCTCCCAACTAGAAGCAAACATTCCCTTGAATCTGTTAGGTCAGTCAACCTGTCCTAGGCACTTAATAATTTCCTAAATTTATACTTATTCATATACATGTCTCACACCTTTCCTAAACTGTAATTATCTTGTAGTACAACAGAAAAAACATAGGATTTGGGTTTAGAGGACATGGGCTTAAATCCCAGTTCTTCTATTTCCTTTCTCTTTGACCCTGGGAAAGTCATTTTATCTCATCTCACCTTTTGAGATTTGTGGAGGTGATCTCTAAAATAGCTTCTAATCCTAAATCTTAGAAGTTTATGGAGGCAGAGACTGTGTAATAATACATCTTTGTATTCATTACCCTTCATGTATTGCCTAATAAATATTTACAGATTAGAAGAGATGTTCCTCATGAATTTGCTGCAGCCAAAAACTTCACTATCTAATGTTGAATATTTTTGTGACTACTCTATTCAAATTTCATTAGACTAGCACTCTAACAACTGGTCATTTGCCAGACCATCACCTGGCAATCACGTGAAATATGAGAGAGTTTATGTATGTGCTTTTTGAAGTCTTACTCCAGGGTCTCCATCCTGGCATGTGGGCAACCTGTGTTCTTAAAGACTATACCAGTGGAATAAAAGCTATAGCTGATCTTACCAAGCTGAAAAGATTTTGAGGATGGGTCTAGTGGCAGGCTATATGCCTTTCATTTAAGGATCAACCAAGATAAGCAGAGAATGACTCATCACAAGAAGACTGATCCCCAGGTAATGGATTTTGTCGATCTGAATTCACAAAACAGTCTCCCAAGGCATGAAGGAAATACAGTCTGGATCAGAAAAGGGAGATACCCACATGAGTGAAATTGTAGATTATTGAAAGTGAGATTAAAATATTTATGAATATGTGTACTAAGATGCATAGCAAATCCTTTCTTTTTACACAAAAGGAAATTCAGCCGCTGTCTCAATATTCCTGAATCTTAAATGACTGGAGTAGCAATTAGTGAGACTTTGCTTCCCTCTCATCTTCTAGGTACCCATCTTAATGACACTGAGGCTGATCTCCCTCTTCAAAGAAAATGGAATGATTCCCTGCACTCTTCATTCACTAACATTAAGTGATAGAAAACAAAACTGCACAGAAAGAAAATTTAGATGTTTCAGTGTTATTTTATCGAAGACTAAACAAGCTCCCTGGAGAGTCTTTTCTCCTGTGAATTCAATAATATTCTTGTATTTC
The DNA here is from genome assembly GCF_028372415.1 of Notamacropus eugenii. Taxonomy (NCBI): domain Eukaryota; kingdom Metazoa; phylum Chordata; class Mammalia; order Diprotodontia; family Macropodidae; genus Notamacropus; species Notamacropus eugenii. The sequence continues at coordinate 634,967,490 of NC_092872.1, forward strand.
TTCATTTTAATTACCACATCTTTTCCTCTCTGTTTGTTGGTGGAGCAACTTAATGGCCACTAGTATTTGCTTAAGGGTACTTGACTATAGATAGAGCACTCTTGGCTGATATTACTTTCTCCAAAACAACTTCCTCCCATTTCCCATGCTGTTGTATAGTACAATGCTCAACACACAACAGGTTTGCTATAAGACTTGACTGCATGACACACTGTAGATCTTAATTCTTTTAATGCAGAAAATCACTGCTACTTTGTAAGTTACATGTTAGGCTCTAACAATTCACTGAGTGGCATTACCAACCTATCCCCATTTCCATTGGGAAATAAAGGTAAATCAATAGGAAGAAGTTAAGTGATTTACTAAGTGGCAAATTACAAACCAAATCTGTGAGTGTCCTGAAATGTTCTTTGCTTATCTAACCTAGTGGCTAGCTAGGCAATGCTTACCTGAGGCTACAGGATCTAATGATTTGTGCTAACCTCCATCCTTTACCTTTCATACAGGTTCATCCAGGGTTCATTGCTCTAGATCTGACCATCTTCTCAGTAGGGATATCAGGTTATCCAGTAATGCATTCCAAACACCATCCCAGAGTCTTGAGAGCAAGTGATATTTACAAAACAGCTAATCACACAAATGGTTATGAGTTTTTCCCAGAAAGCAGAGAAGTATTAAAAAAACCCAACAATGTACAAATATGAATCTTATATGGAATAGGCAGTTTATTCTCACATATAATAAGCAATTCAAAGAAATAATGACTTATAGAGTGATTAGGACAGAATCCAGGGATTTATTACAATTAATACAGTAAGTTTGCAGGCTAATGTTCAAGCCTCCTTAGGATACCCATAATCTGCAAGGTTCCTAATGAGCTATTTAATATTTCACTACCAGTTAATATAGTCTAATCAAATATTACATACGATCTTCATTCCAGTGTCCTTTTTTTCTTATGATGATTCTTTTTTTACTTCAATCTGATTTCTGCTACATCTGCTTCCAATAATCACTGCTACCTCTCTCCTGATTTCATTTGTCTTTGATGATCCCAAAGTCTACTCTTTTATAAAGTGATATTTTATCTTTTCCCAATTATATGTTAAAATAATTATGACCCTTGTTTTTTAAAATGTTTAGTTCCAAATTCTCTCCTTCCTTCCCCTTACCATTCCTTGAGACAGTAAGCAATGCGATATAAGTTATACATGTACAATCATTTAAAACATATTTACATATTAGTCACTTTGTGGAAAATAACTTGAACCGAAAGAAAGAAAAAAAGAGAGAAAGAGAAAGAAAAAAGACAGAGAGACAGAGAGGGAGGGAGGGAGGAGAGAGAGGGAGAGAGAGAGTGTGTGTGTGTGCGTGTTTTGGTTTGCCTCCAGAGACCATTAGTTCTTTCTGTGGAGGGAGACAGCATGTTTCATCATGAGTCCTTTAGGGTTGTCTTGAATCATTGTACTGTTGAAAATAGCTAAGTCATTCACAGTTGTTCATTTTACAATATTGCTGTTACTGTGTACAATGTTCTTCTGGTTCTGCTCACTTCACTCTGCATCACTTCATGCTAGTCTTTCCAGGTTTTTCTGAAATCATCCTGCTCATAATCTTTTATACTACAATAGTACTCCATTATAGTCATATGCCATAACTTGTTCAATCATTCCCTGATTGATTGGCATCCCCTCAATTTCCAATTCTTTGCCACCACAAAAGAGTTGTTATTTTTAAAAAAGCTATACAAATAGGTCCTTTTCCTTTTTTAAAACATCTATTTGGCAAAAGGGTCTAGTAGTAGTATTGCTGAAACAAAGGGTATGCACAATTTTGTAGTACTATGGGCATAGTTTTAAATCACTCTCCAGAATAGCTGAATCAGTTCATAACTCCACCAACAGCGGACTAATGCCCCAATTTTCCTACATCCCCTCCAATATTTATCATTTTCCTTTTCTGATGTATTAGTCAATGTGATAGATGTCAGTTGGTACCACAGAGTTGTTTTAATTTGCATTTTTCTAATCAACAGTGATTTAGAGCATTTTTTGTCATCATGACTACAGACAGCCTTGATTTCTTTGTCTGCACACTGCTTGGTCATATTCTTTGACCATTTATCAATTGGGGAATAACTTGTATTCTTATAAATTTGACTTAGTTCTCTATATATTTGAAGAATGAGGCTTTTATTAGACATTTGCTATAAAAATATTTTCTTCAGTTTTCTGCTGTCTTAATCTAGATCGCACTGGTTTTGTTTGTGCAAACCTTTTTTTAATTTAATATAATCGAAATTATCAATTTTACATCTCATAACACTATTTCTTTTTTGGTCATAAATTCTTTCCTTATCCATAGATCTGACAGGTAAACTATTCCATGCTCCCCCAATTTGCTTATGTATCACCCTTTATATCTAAATCATGTACCCACTTTGATTTTATCTTGGTATATGGTGTGAGATATGGGACTATACCTAGTTTTTGTCATATTTTTTTTCAATTTTTCCCAGCAATTTTTGTCAGATAGTGAGTTCCTGTTCCAAGAACTTGGATCTATGGGTTTATTAAACACTAAATTACAATGGCAATTTACTACTCCATATTGTATAGCTATATATATATATATATATATATATATATATATATATATATATATATATATATATATATATATATATATATTAAGCAGGTAGGTGACACAGTGGATAGAGTTCCAGGGCTGAAGCCACTAAGATTCATCTTTGTGAGTTAAAATCTGGCCTTAGACATCGTCACTTAATCCTGTTTGCCTCAGTTCCCTCATTTGTAAAATGATCTGGAGAAGGAAATAGCAAACCATTCCAGTATCGTTACCAAGAAAACTCTAAATGGGGTCAACAAAGGGGCATGACTGAAAAATGACAACAATTGTATACCTAATTTATTCTCATTCATCACTATTTCTTAGCTAGTACCAGATTGTTCTGATGATTACTGCTTTATATTATAGTCTGATATCTGATATAGCATGGCCACCTTCCTTCACATTTTAAAATTATTAATTTTATTCTCAATTATTATTAATTGCATTCATTAACTTTTATTAATTTCATTCTTAAGCAAGGAAATACACAATATAGGCAGAGGTAGCCAAAGTATAAAACTAGTTGAATCCCTGCCCCATATGTGGAAGAACACCTTTTTTTTTGCCATTATATCTAGTTACACAAAGGCCCTCTCTCCAACATTGCTGGAAATAATATCTTACTGACTGAATTTCAGAAACTCATAGAGATCTGCCATGCAAAAATTCACTCTTCTTTTACTAAGTGTGTTACCTCACTGGTTCAGCAACCCAGGGGAACACAACTCAACAATGAATCACACATCATCAGAAGCATGCAGAGAATATCTGCACATGCTTATTTTCAATTAGTTTGCCAGGGGTAGGTAGAGAATATGCATAGTTAGAATTTAATATTACCACAGCCATATAAAAGATCCTATGACTATTGGGAGAGAGCTAGGTAGCACAGTAGATAGAGCACTGGGCCTGGAGACAGGAGGACCTGAGTTGATATCCAACCCATTGTGACTCTGAGAAAGTCACCTCACCTTGGCTTGCCTAAGTTTCCTCATCTGTAAAATTAGGATAATAAATGTGCCTACCTCACAGGGCTGTTGGGAGGGTCACATGAGATCATATTTGTAAAGTGTTTAGGACAGTCCCCAGAACATGGTAGATGCTATACAAATGTTTAGCTCCTTCCCCTTTGCTTCACCTCTTAACATGTTCTTAGATGAAGTCTGTGTTATGATCCTGTTGTAAGTTCAATAATAATTTCTAAAAGACATAATATTGGAAATTCTTGCAGTAAAATTATTGTGCTTGTGGGGGTGGGAATGCAGTTATATTCAGGTTACTTTCTATTAACACCTCTCATCAATTCATTGAGCCATAGCATGCAAAACTAGAATTGCCCTTGTGTGTGTTCCTACCTTTCATTAAGGTTCATACCCTCATTTCATAAGACACTGAGGCCACGTGGAAGAGTAATGATCTGACATCAGTCACACAGTTAGTAATGATCCAGGAGCAGAATCTAAGTCTTCTGACTCACAGGCCAGTGCTCTTTTCACTCTGTCCCATTTCTTCCACTGAATTCTCTCTTTCTTCCTATATTTATCCATCACTCAATAACACAACTAATATAAATCATGGAGACAAGTAACAGCTTAAGTAAACTAGCAGAATGCAAAATAAATCCACAAAATTCAGCAGCAGCTCTATGTAGTACCAGGAAAAAAGGATAAGATGAATTCCATTCAAAATCATATAAAATAAACAAAATATCTGAGAATTAACCATTAAGACATAATCAGGACTTTTATAAATACAACTACAAAATAAAGCAAGCTTTTACAATGAAAAAATGATTGTAGAAATATTCTATACTCATGGTAGTATATGCGTCGATATAATAAAAATTATAATAATACCTAAATTAATTGACGGATACAGTGCCATACCAAACAGACCACCAAGGGAATTTTTTTACTCAAACTAACTAAAAACTGTGCAGACTAATCACATTTATTTGGAGAAAGAAAAGGACCAGAATCTCAAAGGAAATAGTGGAGAAAAAGAAAGAGCAAAGGGGGCATAGCATTTCCAGTTCTTGAACTGCATTTAAAAGGCAATAACATATATGTGTGTGTGTGTATACATATATGTACATGTATATATATAATTTAAAAATAGAAATGGAGTTAAGAGGAACAGACAAAATAAGCAAAACCAGAAGCAATAAAAAGAAATAAAGCCCAGTGTTTGATAAATCCAAGAACATAAATTACTGGACTCACCATTCCAAAAACAAAATTAAAAAAAACCTGCTAGGAAAACCATAAAACAGTTGGGCAGAAGCTAAGTTTGGACTAGCCCCTGATTTCATATATCAAAATAAGTTCCAAATGGATATGCAACCTAGACATAAAAGGGCATGTCCTGTTTAAAATGTAAAAAAGAATAAGATCAGGTATGTTTTACAGCTTTGTTTGGGATAAAATTCTTTACAAGAAATAGAATTCTGAATGAGAATTAGTGAAAATCACAGAAGACAAAATAGAGAATTTCAAAGACATAATATTTTAAAAGTTTGGCACTAATAAAATAAATGTAGCCAAAAGAAGATTCTGGAAATCAGTGGCACGTGGGGGGCGGGGGGAAGATACTTGCATCGAATATCACTGATGAAGTTTATATACAAAAATACAGATAACTGACCTAAATATGTGGTCAAATGTCATTCCAATAGCTGTGTGTGTGTGTGTGTGTGTGTGTGTGTGTGTGTGAACCTGTGGTTTTCAACAGAAGTATGAACTATCAATAGATATATGTCAAAGTGAAGCAAGTTGCTTATAAGTGGAGAAATGCACATTAAAACAATGTTGTGGTTTTACCTCATACTCATCAAATTATCAAAGATGACAAAAGTGGAAATAGTCAATTTTTTTTACAAAATTGTTCAAAAATAAGCACACTAACACAAAAGTGAGAGGTCTGGTGAACTGTCTCAACTATTTTAGAACACTATTTGGAATTTTAAATTTTTGTCCATATTTATGATTTTTCTTTCCCTGGAAAAAAATTCCTGGACTAATTCTCCTGTTTCTCTCCCTTGCGATGTAATAATCAACAGTCATTTAGGAGAAAATTATCCTTATCTCCTTTCTCATGTTCTCTCATCTGTGCTTTCCTCAATCCTACTCCACCCATGTCCCAACCAAACCCTTCCACTGTGTCCATTGTACAGTGAACAATCTCCTTTTCAACCTAGACTTCTTCTTTTCATATTTTTTTCTAGCTAATATCTCTTCAAGAGGCCTGTTCTGCTTATAACAACATTGCATTTCCATATATCCTCTCCAATACTGGCTACACCTTATCTCACATCTTTCCATACTGTTCATGGAGAGTCGAAATAATCTCTCTTCACTGTCACTTCTACACTCCTTTTTTACCTCCTTCCCTATTTCTTCCTTTGAAGTCAGCTTAAATTAAAAAAATATTAATCAGTCAAAATAATGATAGTATGGTATTCCAATCCCCAGGTCATTCTCTTTCCTTTCTCAAGGAATTTAATACCTGATTCACCACTTTCTGCCCTTATACAAAATGCTCCCTCAAACTGCCATTTCTTCAATGCCTTTAAGTCCTATTATCTACTCCTTCATTCCACCAGAGACACATGTAGGGATAGTCACACCCTAGATCTTGTCCTTAACCTAGTGTCCCATTTCCATAATTAGAAACTCTTTCCCTTATATGACCATAATCTCTATAATTCCCCCTTTTCATATACTTTATCCCTCCTACATTTATTCTTCACCTTCACTGAGATCGACTTCCAATCCCTCCAACCCTCAGTGCTTGCTAAGACCATTAACCTTTCTCTGACTTCACTTTCCAAATTCATTGTCAGCCCAAGAGTTAACCCATACAGTTAACAACAACAGCAACAAAAATATAATAACAGAGACCATTAAGAGATTGCCAATAGTACAAAAAGAAGAAAGTCAACTTAAAGAAATAGAACTGACAGTAGAACACCGGGCCTGGAATAGCATGTACTAAACCTCATAAACCACTCTCTCTCTTCTAACACCACACTCAAAATTTTGTGGGACTAAATGGCAGAATGTTAGGGAGTATAAAAAGGACAAGGTGTCGAAAATAAAGGGAATTATGTGATCTACTTTCATCAAGTCAATAGCAAACAATGACTGTAGAGACAAAGTATTATATTTTCAAAGGAACAGGAACAAAAAAATCCTAATTCAGAAAAAAAGCAATATTAGAGACAAGTAGAGGAATATATATATATATATATATATATATATATATCATAGCTTTAAACATGAATGGATTAAATAATCCAATAAAATGAAAGATTCCCAGATTTGATAAGAAAATGAAACTAAATAACCTATTGCTTTCAAGGAACATCTAGAAAGTAAAGACACACAATAAAAATGAGAGACTGAAACAAAATTTTTTATACATCAGGTAAATATAAAAAAAGCAAAATGTGCAAAAATGTACTATAAGATAAAACAAAATTTTAAGAAATAAATATAGATGGGCAAAAGGAAATTATACTGTGCTGAAAGGAGTCATTGACAACAAATCAATATTAATATTAAATTTCTATTTTGAAATTTATTTGAATTCGCAAAGGAAAAATTAACAGAATTTCAAAAAGCTAGAACTAGTAACACAATAATAGAAGCAAAGATTAATGGACGTATGGAATTGAAAAAAATTGCTAGAGAAACTAGAGATATGTCTTTTGGTTCTTCTAATGAGAAGCTAAAGAATATACATATTTCTCAGCACCATATGGAAATTTCATAAAATTAACCATGCCTTAGTGCACAGTTATTCAAATAAATGTAAGTGGGCATAAATGGTAAACACATCTTTTATATACCATAATGCAGTAAAAGGTCATCAGTTCAGGAGACACAAACAAAAGACAGATAGACATGGACACTGAATAAAGAAATCCTAAATAAAGAACATATCAATAAACAAATCATAGAAACAATAATTTTATAAAAGAAAATGATGATGACGATGCAACTAAAGCTGAAGCTCAAGAAAGAAATTATACCACTAAAGTATACATTAACAAAATAGAAAAAGAAAATTGTCATCTTAAAAATTACAAAGCCAATAAAAACCACACCCAAAAATAAGTACGAGAGTGATACTTGAAATTAGAGGGAAAATAGATAAGTTGAAAACCAAAATACTATAAAAATTATGATAAAATTTATATCTATTTCTTTTAAGAGACTATGAAAACTGATAAACCTTTAGTTGATCTGAGCAATAAGTAACATCAACAAAGAAGCTAGTGAACAAATTGAAATCATAACAATACCAAAAGAAAAAAAAAAGAATTATTAGAACCTACTATGCACAGTTATATAACAAAACTGAAAACATGAAAAAAAAATAGAGGATTATCTTCAAAACTATAAGATACCTAAATTAACAAAAATCCAAATCGAAATCTTAAGCAATCTAATTCCAGAAAAGAAAGTAGAACTAGAAAAGTCTTGGTCCTGGTGGGTTTATAGGAAAATTCTATCAATTCTTTTTTTAAAAAAGAATTAATGCTAATGCTATGCAAACTATTCCCAAGAATTGAGAAAACAGTATCCTACAAAGCTGATTTAATGAGACAAATATAGTCCCAATGCCTAAACCTGGGAAGGATAAAGCGCAAGAGAACTATAGCCCAATATTATTAATAAATATCAATTCATAAATTTTAAATAAAATTTTTTCAGACTACAGTAGTTCACCCAAGAAATTAGTCATTATGACTTATATTAGGGATGCAAAGACATTTTAACATTAGGAAAATAATCAGGGAAATTAAACTACATAAATAAATAAATGCTATCTAGCTAGCTTTCTTACCAGAATTCCTTTTAACCTTTCCTTCATATTCATTAGGGATATAGTATGTACTTTTCTACTTTCGTTTCTTTGTTCAGTCTGATCCCTACGGTTGAAATATTTTCCTTCTCCTTCTTATGAGTGAATTTCCACTCATCCCTTAAAGTCTAACTCAAATGTCACCTCCTCCATGGAGATTTTTCTGATATTCTGTCAACAATGATCTTTGTAGATAGATTTCACAATGCACTTTGTGTTGCAGCTCTCAAATTATTTATAATGTAATATTATATATTATAATTACCTGTCTTATTTCGCTAGTAGGTTGTAAACTCTATGAGGATGAAAGCCTATAAAATACAAAAACTTTCTATTTCCCCTAGTATCAAACAATGTTCTCCATGTAGTATTTAATAAGTATTTCTTGAATTAATGAATAAACAGTTCTTGACTTGTATAGCTTTATCTGTAAAAATAACATATTTGACTATAGTATAGATCTCCAGTAGTGGTCATCAGGACCACAGAAAGCTGACATAAGATAAAAAGTATCTATCCACATGGAGTTTTATTGTAGATTTATCTGCACAGTAGCACAGAATCACAACATTATAAAGTTGGAAGGAACCTCAGAGATCCCTACCTGAACAAAAGTGTCCTTCACAACATACCTAACAAGTAGCCCTTTCAGTCTTCACCCAAGTTTATTTGAATGGCAACCAGGGGAATGATGTGTTACCCACAACTGCCATACAACTCCTTTATACTTTTGCTAAGTAGAATCTCTAGGGCATAGTTGGGTTTTTTTTTAATGCAATCTGATGAGGAAGATGATAGGAATTAAAAGGAATTGTCTAAGCCCAAGTCAGATAAGATTTGGTATAGTAGATAGATTCATTAGCTTGGGAATGAAGAAGATGGGTTCAAATTCAGACTTTAAGGCTTATTAGCTTTAATGACAAGTTAACTAACCTCTCTGGGCTTCAGGTTCCTATTTGTAAAATGGAGTTGATGGCCTTTAAGGTCATGATGAAAAATGTCACCCCATATACCAAATATATGATGTATTTGTTGTTTTACAACTGGAGCGTTCAGTATGTTTCCTGTACCGATGAACAGAATAATTAAAACGTGATTTTATTGCACATAATATCTAAGTTGGAGGAGACCTCACAGGCCACCTAGTTCAATCATGTCTGTAAAAGATTATCTTCTACAATATACCCAACGAATGGTCAGCCAGCTTCTGCTGGGAATACCCTCAGTGAAGAGAACTTGCTATTCCCATTCTACTTTTGGATAGATCTACTTGACCTCATCCTTCTTTGACATGTTTGCCCATTACTTTTCATTCTGTCCATTAAGGCCAAGTAGAACAAATATAATCTTTCTTCCATATAGTAGGCCTTAGAATAGTGGGAGACAATTATCATGCCCCTTCCCTAAGCCTTCTTTTCTTATCACCAGTTCCTTCAGTCAGTCCTCATAAAGCAATGAACTCAAAACTTTTGAGTTGCCCTGGTTGACCTCACTCTGGTCTCTTTCCAGTTTATCACTGACCTTTCTAAAATACCATGCCCAGAACCAAGGATGATTCTCCAGATGTAGTCTGACCAGAGTTGGGTACAGCAGGACTATCGTGTCTCTCCTCCCAGATATGAGACCTATTGCAAACTGAGATCATATTATCTCTCTTGCTTGTCTTATCAGTTTGAAGGCCACTAAAACACCCAGATCTTTTATTTTATTTTTTTCGGACAATCATGTCTAACCACACCTAGCTTAGGAAAATGATTTCTTAAACCTAAGTGTAAAACTTTACATTTATCGCTAGTAAATTTTATCTTATTCAGTTTAGTCCAATGGTATAATGCCTATCAAAAAACTTTTGACTCCTGCTTCTATCATCCAAGCAATTAGGTCTCCCCTCTCAATTTTGTGTCAACTGCATATTTTATAAGAATCCCATCTCATCTATGCCTTTATTCAAGTTATTGCCCATAAATTTACTTACAATTGTTCAGGAACATACCCCCTAAAGTGAAGTATTCACACAATAAATACATTAGCTTCTAACAGCTGAAATAACTGTGCCTTATATGACTGATTCCTCTGGAAAAGAATTTAAAATTGCAGCAAACCACAGAGGAAATTCATCTTGATGAACTTCTGATGATGATGATTATCTATAAACTAGATTCTAGAATTTCATTTCAGAGTGACTCCAAGCCTATTTTTTTGGCATATATTTTAGGGGTACCCGCAAGTAATATCTACAGAAGGGGAAAAAAAGTCTTATGGCTATATGTAGATATTACTGTAATGCAAAAAATGAGATTGTTTTGCATTTCTTTCTAATTGGGTGCAGCATACCAATTGATAAAAGGATAAGACAAATGTATCAACCAACACTAGCAAGTATTTATTAATCACCTACTATGTACCAGGCACTAAGGTGAGTGTTAGAGATCCAAAGACAAATAATAATTATATAACTTTATATAAAATTTAGTTTAGTTATAAAATAATGCTTTCAAGATAAATCAGGGAGCAGAAATGCTACTGTTAAGAATAAGAATAGTTTGAGAATATTAAAAATGCTAGTGTCTGAGTTATGATGTTCATCATCATGATATCTTACAGGATATTCTTCAATTTCTTTCCAGAGTAAAGCAATCGCATGCAGACATGCACAAGCACATCCATGATCACAAATTATTTTTCACTAAAATTAATTTTGTTGAGAGTGATGAAGATGGCACAGAGCTAAACAAGGAAGCAGAGATCTGAGTAAACCACAACCTCTTGCTACTCATCTGAACAGTCAGAGTTCCAGAAGTAAGGAGCTATCATTCTTATCTCTGAATATCCAGGGCAGCTGGCCTGACCAGGCTAGAATTCACCAGTGTCACCAAAAAAGGGTGGCATTATGACAACATAGAAAGAATCTGGGACTTTTGTCATCATGGGAAGTTCCTTGGTTGGAACTCTCTCCACTACTCCATATAACAGCCCATCTTTGACTTAGTAGATCGCTCTTGGGAGGTTACCCAAGGCATGTAGCAGTTAAGAAGTTCATTGATGACCACAGAGTCAGAGACTTTAAGCCCAATCAATCAAAAGGCATTTATCAAGTGACTATTACGTACAAGGCCCTGTGCTAAATGCTATAGACAGAAAGACAAAAACGAAAGTCCCTGTACACTAGAAGCTTACATTTTAAACGGGGAGGGGGGAAGGGAAAAGAACATATATACAAATAAGTATGTACAAAATATATATCATTAAATAGGAGGCACTTTCAGGGAAGATGCACTAGGAATTGCAGTAAAAACTTTGGGTAGGAGGTGCATTGCAGATGAGCTTGGAAGTCACCCAGTCAGTCCACAGGCATTTATTAAGTTCCTAACCCTACGTTAAGGCTAGACACTGAGGAAGGAAGATAGGGTTTCTAAGAGGCAAAGATGATCAACTACCCTTTACTGCTTCTACTAGGGTCTCAATAAAAGCCAAAAATAAAGCTTTCACTGCTATGAAATTTTTTTCTTTTCTACTGGCAAATAAGGGTGCTAATCCACTGTTAATGTAATTTCAAGATTTTTAAAAGATATGCCACTTTTAATCAGAATCAATATCATACATATATGCATTGTTTTCTATTTTTGTTTGTACCCAGTGAATCACTAATACTCTGAAGCATCTCATGTGGACCCAGGTCTAGAGGTGGACCACGTACAGGAAGCCTTACTTACTGCTCACGCCTTCCCTCTGTTGGTTAGTTCCAGTTTATCCTGTCTAGAACTTACTTTCACATAGGTTGTTTGCATGTCACCTCTCCTATTGGACTGTGAGCTCCTTGAGAACAGGGACTTTCTTTGTATCCCTAGCACTTAGCACAGTTCCTGGTACATAGTAGGTGCCTAATAAATGTCCATTAACTGAGTGACTTCTGATTATGTCAAAGGAATAACCCATAATAAGCCCACTATAAGCAAACGAAGTCTAAGGATTTGGCCGCATTAGATTTAGAGAAAGGAAAATGTTAAAGGTTTTATTTCATATCTTCTGTTGGATTTGGTGTAATGTGAAATTGAACTGGATCTGTTTGCATAAGTCTACAAAAATCTTTATGATTCACCATCTGTAAAATAAGTTACAGAAGACAGCATGCCAAAATATTAAAACTGAAAGATTACGCTCCTTGGATAACAATTCTATTGCTCTCAGAAGCGCTCACTAGAAGTGACACGATAGGGTTGGACAAGATTAGATTTACATTCCCTTTTAGGGAATATATGTACCTTTAAGCTTTCTTAGGAAGAGTATAAAATTTCAACGATTATCAGAAAAGTTCTTTGGGGCTCCAAGCTCAGTACTGTTTCATGATCCTGAAGAAAACCTCAGGAGAAAAGAGAAAAACATGAAAGGTCTGAAAAACATAGTAAGCTTCTGAGATTATTTATTGCCTTGCCTCTTGGAATAATCAAGTAGTAATTTAACTTGAGCATGTGTGATCTTTGCCTTAATTGGCTGCTATGCAGATAGGGCAGCTAGGTGGTGCAGCTGAGAGGGCGCTGGGCCCAGGGTGACTCATCTTCCTGAGTTCAAATCTGACACTTACTAGCTTTGTGACCCTGAGCAAATCATTTAACCCTGTTTGTCTTAGTTACTCATTTGTAAAATGAGCTGGAGAGGGAAACGGCAAATCACTCTAGCATCTCTGCCAAGAAAATCCCAACTGGGGTCAAGAAGAGTCAAACATGACTGAACAACAAATGGCATGGAGACAACTCAGAAGGGCATTCATCTGAAACTAAAACATCCAGGTGTTTGGATCCAAAACATATATGTGCGTATGCATGTATGTATATATGCATATGTATAGGTGTGTGCATACATATGTGTATATGCATGTGTATGGGTATGTGTGTGTATATGTCTGTGTATATACATATATGCATGCATGTGTGATATGTGTATATCTGTATGTATATACACATATGTACATTAGATGTGTGCATACATACATATATACATAGACATACATGCATGCATCTATGTCCATATATATGCGTGTGTGTGTGTGTTCATTTTCAGATAGCTATAAAGAAACCTGGTAATCACTCATGAAGAACCAGGAGTGAGAATGAGCTCCAAAGATCTGAAAGCAAAACAGAAAGATAAGTGTTGGTTTGGGGATTTGTGACAAAGTATCCCAGGGTTCTATACCCTCTCTTCTGAATTTTGTTGGCATAGAAAGGAAGGGCAAGAGAAAAGATGTCCTTTCATGGCTTCGGGATGAGGGAATAGCAATACTTTATAAAAATGTAGTAATATCACCAAGTATACAACCTACCCTCAGAAACAATTTTGAACAGAATTGTCTGCAGCTCCTCAATCCTCCCTTTCCTCACAGGATAGTAAAAATTCTTTTCACCACTTCCCCTGGAACTCTGGGGTAATGGGTGAGTATCAGGTATATTTACCTTAGCATAAATTTCAGCCAATGAGTTACCTCTCTCAGGGGCATTTGTATTTTCTACCTTGGATCTAATTTTGGAATGAAAGGATTTATTGAAGAAATTTAAAAATTATCTAGAAAAGGGAATGAAGGTCCTTCCTAGCACCCGAAAATCATATCACCTAGGCTACATTTTTAAGATCCTACTATATGTGGAGGTATTTGCTAGAGATAGAAAGAAAAAGAATGAAATAGACCTTTCCCTCACTGAGCTTAGAGAGTAGATCCTACTTTCACTGAGATTAGTGTATAATGCAAGAAGTAAGATATGTATACAAATAAATATAATGGAAGGTAAAATGTGAAGAGGGCAACTGATAGATACAGGCAATGTGCTCTGAGAAATTTAAGGTGAAATCATCTTTAGCTAAAGAGATCATTTCAAGCTAGGAGAGAACTTAGTGACCAAAATCATCCAATCCTTGAATTTTACAGATAAGGAAACCAAAGACCAGAGAGGGTAAAGAATCTGCCATAGGTGAAAACAAGCAGAAATGACATTTAAAACTTGTATCTCCTTGGGCAAAAGCTCACTGGGGGACTTGAGGGGTAGGCATGCGTTCTCGGTAGCTACTCCAAGTGAGACACCCTTTACAACCTCAGAGATGCAGATGCTGCATGAAGCTGGAGCTAGTATAATTAAAAAACAGAAAGAGATCCACTTGTTATTTCTACCCCCGGCATTGGAGATCCACCAGATAGAGCAATCAAGTTTGTTATGAAAATTCGAGACAAACTCTGCCCACCTGATTTCTTCTCTCATCTGTGACTGGTCAAGTTAAACTAGAAGTATTACCCATTGAGACTCACAAATGCACTTCTCAAGTTGAATGATTAGCGAGAAAAGTTTTTGAGGTTTCAGCACAAAATATTACCAATGTTCATTCAGGAATTTTTAATTGAAGAGTTTGAGCCCTCACTTACACAGTCAATACTACACAGTCTGCTCTTAACATTCCAATATTCCCCTCAGAATGTTTAGATGTCCAGTTTCAGGAGCCTTTTGGCTAGGAGCAAAGCTAAGTATCTTTTACTCCAGGGGTTACATAAGTTTTCTAGATTCCCATTTCAAAGGCCATTTGACTTATTAAGGAGGATGCCATAAAAACCACTCTGCTGTTGGAACTGGACATTTCAAATACAACATTTTCCTACCAGCCTAGAGATTCCTTCAATATTGATTGTCCTAATGGTGCTTCAAACGTACAAGAATTACTTCAAAGACCGCAGCTTTCCGAGAAAAGAGAACACTGTATCACATTGAAAATGAAAGAAAACAAGCAAAAGAAAGGAGCAGCCATACCACTTCACATTCCTGAAAGGGTCTCTCTTCCTCTCCTTCTTTACTTGGTGTCTTGAAATAAGAGCAATTCCTAAAAAGGCATTTTTGTGACTCAGGGGGCATCTAATTAGCCTCTGCCATGTTCTATGAGAAATAAAGGTTAAACTGAAGTACAAAGTTCAAAGCACAATTAATTTATTAACAAAGCTAGCAATTGCCAATAAATTGGATCTAAGTTTCCTCATTAGCCAAGGATAAACTGAGGAGTTTACTGAGAGCATTTTTATAGTCAATAAAGAGAAATTAATAAAAATTATGTTTTATATATATTCATGAGATTAATATTCATGATACTGATGCATATACATAGGATTTACAGGAATATGGAAGCATAATAGGAACAAGGAAGTAGATCATCTGTAATATTAGGGCCTCAGGCATTTCCAATTCCATGTGATTTTAATTAAGTCAAACCTCAACTTTCTTGTTGACTTGGGTATCCATGATTAGTGAAGCAACTCACTGATAAACTAGAAGAGCATCATGGAGTGTTTTGTAAGTTTTCATGGGTCTAAATGAGGAATTAACTTACATACAAACAGAGAAACTAGCACACAGAGAAGGTGAAGGTTTACAAAAAAAGGGACTTGGGCTCATGGATGTGTGCATGTGTGTGCAAGGGGGAGTTAAACTCTAACAACTTGCTCATAAAAGCTAGCTTAATTAAGTTTAATAAGAAATTACAAACTTTATCTAAAAATCCAGTGTGATTATACATAGATTGAACATAATTCTCAATTTGCATTTCTTAGCCACTAAGTAATTAATAGAAAGAGAATTTGTTTCTCTAGTCATTCTCTTATTAAAACATAGTAATGGTATTATTTTTCCCATTTCTATCAAAGTAATGACTTTTAAAAATAACTTTACCATGAATTTATCTTGAAAGAACTAGTCAGCCATTCCCAGACAGATAAGTAGTACAGAGATATGAATAAATATTTTTCAAAAGAATTAAAAGCTATTAATTATTTGAATGAATGTTGTTCCAAATATTTTTTATTATTTATTTTTATTTTTCAGCATTCACTTCCACAAGATTTTGAATTTCAAATTTTCTCCCCATCTCTCCCCTCCCTACACCCAGGATAGGATCCATTCTGATTATCTCTTCCTCCAATCTGCCCTCCCTTCTGTCAGTCCCACAAACTTTTCTTATCCCCTTCCCTTCTAGTTTCCTGGAGGGCAAGACATATTTCTATGCCTGTATATCTTATTTCCCAGTTGCATGAAAAACCATTCTTAACATTCATTTTTAAAGCTTTGAGTTGCATGTTCTCTTCCTTCCCCTCTACCCACCCATCCTCACTGAGAAGGTAAGCAATTTGATTTAGGTTATACATGTGTAATCATGCAAAACATTTCCATAACAGTCATGATGTGAAAAACTAACTATTTCCTTCTGTCCTGTCCCACCCTCCATTTATTCTATTCTCTCCTTTGACCTGTCCCTCCACAAAGGTGTTTACTTATGATTACCTTTCTCCATTCTGCCATCCTTTCTATTCTTCCCCCCTCTCTTATTCCCTTCCCCCCTGCTTTCCTATGGGGTAAGACAGATTTCCATACCCAATTGAGAATGTATGTTAGTCCCTCCCTAGGCCAAATCCAATGAAAGGAAGGCTCACTTATTCCCTCTCACCTTCCCCCTCTTCCCCTCCATTGTACATTCCCTACCCTAATACTGAGAAAGGTCTCATGAGTTACAAATATCATCTTTCCATGTAGGAATGCAAACAGTTCAACATGAGTAATTCTCTTATGGTTTCTCTTTCCTGTTTATCTTTTCATGCTTCACTTGATTCTTGTGTTTGAAAGTCAAATTTTCTATTCAGCGCTGATCTTTTCAACAAGAATACTTGGAAGTCTTCTATTTCATTGAAATTTCATTTTTCCCTCAAAGGATTATACTCACTTTCACTGGACAGTTGATTCTTGGTTTTAATTCTACCTCCTTTGACCTCTAGAATATCATATCCCAAGCCTCTGATCCCTTATTGTAGAAGCTGCTAAATCTTGAATTGTTTCTTTTTGGCTGCTTGTAATATTTTCTCCTTGACTTGGGAACTCTGGAGTTTAGCTACAATATTCCTAGGAGCTTTTGTTTTGGGATGTCTTTCAGGAGGTGATTGGTGGATTCTTTCCATTCTATTTTACCCTCTGGTTCTAGAACATTAGGGCAGTTTTCCTTGATAATTTCTTGAAAGATGATGTCTAGGTTCTTATTTTGATCATGGTTTTCAGGTTGTCCAACAACTTTAAAATTATCTCTTCTGGTTCTATTTTCCACATTGATATTTTACATTATCTTCTGTTTTTCATTCTTTTGGTTTTGTTTTATAATTTCTTGATTTCTCATAAAGTCATTAATTTCCATTTGCTCTATTTTTATTTTTAAGGAATTATTTTCATGAGTGAGCTTTTGGACCTCCTGTTCCATTTGGACCATTCTGCTTTTTAAGACATTCTTCTCTTCAGTGGCTTTTTGGACCTCTTTTGTCATTTTGGTTAGTCTAGTTTTAAAGGTGTTATTTTCTTCAATATTTTTTGGATCTCCTTTAGCAAGCTGTTGACTTGTTTTTTCATTATTTTCTCGCATCACTCTCATTTCTCTTTCTAATTTTTCCTCTACTTTTCTTACTTGATTTTCAAAATCCTTTTTGAGCTCTTCCATGGCCTGAGACCAATTCATATTTTTCTTGGAGGCTTTTGATGCAGGAGCTTTGACTTTGTTGTCTTCTTCTGGTTGTATATTTTGATCTTCCTTGTCACCAAAGATGTAAGTAAATACCTTTTCATGAAGAAAGTAAGATTCTTTAGTCTGATTTTTCCCCATTTGTTCATTTTCCCAGCCATTTACTTGACTTTTGAGCTCTTTGCTAAGTGGAAGGTGTACTGCCCCAAGCTTCAGGGGTTTAGTGCAGCTGTTTTCAGAGAGATTTCTAGGGACCTGTAAATTTTCAGTTCTTCCAAAGTGGTATGATCAAAAGAGAGCTGTTTACTCCTGTTATGGCCTGTGCTCTGGTCTGTGAGCAACAACAAGCACTCTTCTGTGCCTTGGAACTTTGAGGATTCCCTTTCTATAGCCACCTCAAGCTCTGTCATGCCAGTGCTCTTATCTGCCCCAGGACAATCACCCAGGACTGTGAGAAAGATCAGCTGTTTGATTCCCCCACTGTCTGTAGGCTGAGAGCTCCAGAAGCAGCTACTGTGGCAGTGGTTGTTGCCACCTCCCTGGGTCTGGGCCTAGGGCTGGGATCGCACTACCATGTTTCTCTCTTACCCAGGTGAGAGACCTTTCCCACTGACCTTAAAAGATGTCTTTGGCATTTGTGGGTTGAGAAATCTGGAAACAACAGTAGCTGCCAGTGATTCAGTCCCCTAAGACCTGCTCTGGCCTTGTCTGTGCTGGCATGGCCACTCTGCACTATGCTCCCAGTCTGGTGTGATAGACCTTTCCTGTTGACATTCCAAAATGTCTTAGGCTAGAAATTTGTTTCAGTCTGTCATTTTGTGACTTTTGCTGCTCTGAAATTTGTTTAGAGTCATTTTTACAAGTATTTTAAGGAGTTGGATGGAGAACTCAGGCAGGTCTCTGCTTTTACTTGGCCATCTTGGCCCCAAATCATTAAAAAGAAAATAAATGCAACTCAAAATAGCTCTATGATTTTGCCTTATCCCCAGACAATTGGCAAATAAAATAAAGAACATGACATGCAAAAATAAAATATTAATATGTTTTTTAGAAACACAAAAGAAGGAGTGAACCCATTTCACAAAATCACAGAATTTCAGAGTTGAAAGAAATCTTATCCTTCTTAATAAAGCAGTAAGTGATATCTGCCTAAAGATTTGCAATAAAAATGGATTTGGGGATTTGAGGAGAGAGGAAAGGGTTTGATACAAATAATGAGGAGTATGATGGGAATTGAATCAAAGATGAATACACAGTATTCTGCAGTAATGGTCCATTCGAGGTTATATAGCATGACATGATGGTGAGTCTGGTCAGTAGTACTTTGAGACTTGTTCCAATCATACCTGAAGGTTGTAGAGTAAGAACAAAGAAGGTGGACGTGACTGGGGGAGTGAGAGTAGAAGAAAAATAATGGGGTAAGGGATCCAAGGGTAGAGGACTGAATGCTTTTTAAATGGCTGACAATAAGGTCAATATTGTGAGATAAGCCACCTAACATATCTCCCTGTCTCTTCTCCTGCCTCCTTCCCTCCAGTATTGCCTACATTTACCACTGTCAGGATAACTTTTTTTCCTATTGCATAGATGTCATTATATCATTCCTCTCTTCAAAAATCTTCAATGCACAAGGTTTATTACCTAACGAGTGAGATCCAATTTCCTTTGTCTGGTGTAATAAGTATATCGACCTACGAGGGCTCAGTCCTCAGAACATGTGAATTATACCCTGCCTGGTACCATTTCCCCTCAGAGGTCTCGTAAGCCTGCTTCCAGACATACCCTCCACTTCCACTTCAGAGCGCACACAACTGTCTTTTAACTATATCTTTTGCCTTTCATTATCTGATGAACTGCAACTGAGTGTACTTACAAAAGGTTAGTATTCTGTCTTCCCTGGAGGCTTTTGAGGAGGAAGAACTGCTGTGCTTATCTGGGTGCCATGTGTCCATGCACATATGGTACCTCTATGTCTTCTGTCTGTGGTTTATTATTTCCTAATCTTAGGTGAATGAGTATGAGAGATGGAACAGACCAGTGTACAGTCTTACAAGCTTTGAAAGATCAAAAGAGCTATGGAAGGTTCCCTCAAGGAACTGGAGTCAATAGAAATAGTAGCTAAGTCTTGTGAGGACCCAGCCCTGAGAAACAACCTGCTTGACCCAGCCCAGCAGGCCACCTAGCAACTAATACCCCATGTCCTGTGTGCAAGGGAACAACTCATCCATCAGTCATGCCACATTCAGCATGGAACCTAAAAGGACTTCCAGTAAGAAATATTTTGTAGCAAATACTAGAGGTCACAATGAACACATAAATCAGGGTCAGGAGTGTGGCAGAAGAGAAAGAAAAATCATGATCTGAGAAGAATATTTCAGAGTTCCTGGGCATGATGGCTGTTTTAGGTAATAATGTCTGAGATGTGGCCAGTCCTCTGAAAGACAAAGCAGAGTAGATGTGGGCATCCTCGGGACCCTACAGGAACTCAGCACTGACTACATGCAGATTCAGTTGTTCAGATCCAACAACCACACTTTCAAGATGACTTTTTATCATAGGTCCCAGACACAAAAGGAGTAGAGATAATATGACATTCACTCAGCTAGCAACCAGATTTCTGTTCTCATTTGTTACATACCCACTTGGGAAATCAGTGCTAAGTGCAGAGGGAAAATGGACCATGACCAGCTTAGGATGAAAAGTCTTTTTCTCTGTGGGGCACATTTTCAGAATCTGTCAGAGACATTCGCTTGATACAATTAAACAGGAAGACCAACTTCACTCTAGGTGTACTTGATCTGGGAGCCTAGGACTTTGGCATTTAGAACCCAGCTAGACAGAAGTCTGAAGCAAGACAGTCACTCACCAGCATTTAATTTCATCTTCATCTGCAAGGAGGAAAGTATATCTTCTTGACTGGAGCTGGAGGCCAGTGTGAACTGGGGAGCATGACAACACCAACTCCAGAGTCTTCAAGTTTCCATGAATGATGGAACATAAAATGCATTATGCAGATTAACAACCCAATGTATTAATTAAAAAGACTGTCTAGGACCTAGACATAGAGGATAATTCCTCGCTATGGGAAGGCACATATTTAGCTTCACACATCACATACCTTTTATTGATCATTCTTTCCTGGCTTACTGACTCTAAGTACTGAGGATCTGGGATAAACTACTAAGCCTCACAAGGGAGACATTAGAAAGAGAACGGTTATGCCACAGTCCAGTTGCACCTCAGTCATTCACCTTTAGTGTTGGCACAAGCAAGTGAGATTTCGGTGAAGTGTTGCTACAATATTTGGAAAAGAACCAGGAGTTCTTTGAAAAGGGAATAGAGTTGGGCATTTTTCATTCAAAAAGGCAGATTTCCAAAAGGACCAAAAATTATATCAAATAATGATGATGATGATAATGGCCAGAATCTTTCTCTGCCTGTGCCATAGATATGCTACATCCAGCCTTCATCCTTTTCCTTGGTCATGTCAGGAAAAGGAGGTCTTGATGAAAATTACCTCCATAGTACTTAAGAGGTAGAGCTCATAAAAAAAAGACCACAAACCCAGTGGCCATAATGAAACTCAATATAATTTTATGGCTCAATGACCTCATGAATGTGGGTACTTCTTCTACAATTGCAGATCATATCCAGGGGTATGCTAGAGCCAGTTCAAACTTGCCCGGAGAAAGACAATTGTTCAGTTTTCAGTGGAAGCATTGACACCTTGGAAATCAGCAAATGCAGCAAATCAGGACTTGATTTACTGTTTTGTTGAATGACTAAATTTAATAAATTAATGGATAAAAAGCTAATTAAGATTCAATTTAAAAGTATGCCGTGCATACTTTTTTTTCACAGAATTACTGTTAAACATCTACTAGTACATCTATTACTGACTACATACCACCTTTGGCTTTTCATCCTATGTAACTCATCTATATTTCTCCATAAATCCTTCATAATGGAGCCATCTAATGAATTAGAAGCCTTCTTCTAGTCATTTTAATATTAGGGATACCAGTGCAACACTTTAGTTATCTATCGGTTGTCCCACACTCTTGTAATATGATTGACCCACTTCCTTTTGCAGCTCATTTACACATCTTCATTAGCAGTACATTGTAACCTATTTGTACCTTAACAATTATGCTTTCTCCACTGTGAATTTATTCCATATGAATCTGAAAAGGTCAAAGATACATGTATGTACAAGAGGATCAACTAAATAAATTACTGTTAAAATCTGAGCAGTCTGGTTTCTTAATCTACTTTGTTTTTTTCTGTGTAACTATTTGATTGATCTCTTTTGAGGATCTAAGGATGTTACTGAAGAGGCCCTGTAGTATTTCAGGAGTCCATGTAATCAGTATAATGTACATGACAACAGAAACATCTAAGGCAACAAGATGGTACCATGGATATAGTATTAGGCCTGGAGAACCTGAGTTCAAATCCAGCCTCAGACACTTACTAGTTATGTAACTCAAAGCAAGTCATTTAAATATCTGTCTACCTCAGTTTCCTCAATGGTAAAAGGTGAATAATAATAGCACCAACCTCTCAGGATTACTGTGACAATCAAATGAGATAATATTTGTAAAGGGCTTTGCACAGTAGAACCTAATAAATATTTGTTCCCTGCCATTCCCTCCTGAAGAAAAATAATCATTTCTAGAACATAATTCTTTCATTCGTCCTTTATAAAGGACATCTTTTTTGACACTAATAATCACTTTTGGTGAATGTATATTGTATCAGCAAGGACCCCAACATACACAGGAGGGTCTGCTATCACAGGTTCTTAGATCTGCATTTCTAAAAGGAGAGCAACCTTTTGAGAGGGTCAACAATCACTTTAAGCACATATGTATCATTCATTTAGTTCAGGGGAAAAATTTAGTGCCCTGAACTTCAGAGAAATAAAGACCAACAGACAGGGCTTCCAGCTGCCTGAACATAAGCAATACATGCATCACAGATCAATAGACAGACCCAACTGTCTGACTATACATAGTTACCAGAGAGACAAACACCAACATCTGGATCTTCAAAGCCAGGGGGCTGCTTAGCAGCTTCTCAAAGTCTCATCTGACACACAAACCTTCTTCCAAAATCTAAGCCCCAAAGTAAAACCTCACCTCAGAGTCTTTACGTACTTTTCAGAGACAGAGGGCATCACAACCCTTGAGAACCAGTGCCTCCATAAGAAAATTAACAAAAGATACTTGAGACCTATTAATGAGTCGGGAAGATCTAATTAATATTACATTCTACCCCAAGATCTTTCACGCCCGTAACATAAGCAACTTATATCAGAATAGGCATTAACATTTCTTAAGTAAATACAACATAATTCTCACAAACACATCACGAACTCCACATTTGCAGAATACATAACATAGCATCATTCTTTGGGGGTCAGTCTTTGGGAAGTGAGCAACCAGCTCCTCCTTCCTCAATCCAAAACAAAATTCCAAATAAAGTCTTCTTGGAGATGTGTCCTTCTCCCCACATTGCCCTAGCAGGCACTTTCAGGTGCAGGCTCCAGTGAGCCAAGTTCCAATCTTAACAATGCTCAGCCCCAGCTTCTAAGTCCTGAGGGGCTGTTGGGCAACAAAGCCATTAGGGTGGGGTCTTTGGGGGTTCATGGCACTTCCCCCACTGCCAGTGTGCCAACCTTGGAGAAGTGAGCTGTGGAATGGGAGCTGATAATTGCCTGTGCATAGACCCAGGTGGGAGCTGGTTGCTGCTGGCTCCTGCTGGAGGAGGAGGAATCCAGGAGCTCAGAGTTCAGCCCTGGGGCAAGATGGGAACTGTGCTTTTTTGCAGTTTTCTCCTGGGACAGTTTGGGATTTAGGGGGTGGAGTTGCCTACTCCCAAGCACCCCACCCTGATCATTTTGTTGCCCAGTCACCCCTCAGGACTTGGAAGCTGGGCTAGGAGCATTATTAAGTCTGGGACTTGGCTCACTGGAGCCTACACCTGAGAGTGCCTGCTAGGGCAGTGTGGAGAGAAGGACACCCCCCCACAAGGACTGTATTTGGAATTTTGTTCTGGATTGAGGAAGGAGGAGCTGGTTGCTCACTTCCCAAAGACTGACCCCCAAAGAATGATGTTATGTATTCTGCAAAAGTGAAGTTCGCGATGTGTTTATTGGAATTATGTTGTATTTACTTAAGAAATGTTAATGCCTATTCAGATATAAGTTGCTCAAGTGAAAGATCTTGGAACCCAATGTAATGCTAATGAGAGTTAAAGATCTTCCCCACCCATTAATGGGCCTGCCCATTAAGGGAAGCTGGATTAAGGTTGGCCCACACCTTTTGTTAATTTTCTAATGAGGCACTGGTTCTCCAGGGCTGTGATGCCCTCTGGCTCTGAAAAGTGTATAAAGATTTTGAGGTGAGGTTTTTCTTTGAGGCTTACTCCTTGAAAGTGTTTGTTTGGCCAGATGGGACTCTGGGAAGCCGCTAAAAAGCCCTCCTCTCCCCTTTGAAAACCCTTGCTGTTCCTCTCTCTGGTAACTATGTATGTATGGTCAGACAGTGGTTCTATCTGTCAATCTGTAATGTATGTATGTATTGCTAATTGTCAGACAATTGGAAGCCCTGTCTGTTGGTTTATCTTTGTTTCTCTGTATTTTCTCTAAAGTTCTAGGTGCAGACTTTTTCCCCTGAACTAAGTGAATGATGTATGTGCTTGATTAAAGTGATTGTTGACCTCCTCAAAAGTTGCTTTCAAGGAAAGCAGATATAAGAAACTGTACAGCAGGCCCTCCTGTGTGTGCCGGGTCCTTACCGATACATATGTCTTCCTGTTTAGGAAACATCGAACAATGGTGCCGGGTATAGAGGGAAGAGAGAGCTGAGTTTGAATCTTGATACCAACATTTGTTCATGACCAAGTCATTTTACATCTCTGAACCTCAGTTTCCTCATCTGTGAAATGGCGATAATATACTTTGAGGGTTGTTGACAGAAGGAAAAAACTTTTTTAACCTTTAAGTGCTATGTAATTGTGTTATAATATCAATGCCCAGAGAAAGGACTATTGAACAAAGTTGTGTCTGTAGTTGTATCTACAGTAGAATCTGATATGATCTTGACATACAAATGGCAGACACGTTATCTGAACAGAGCTCTTAAGACTACTTTGCTCTAACAGGTGAAACGAAATTTGGTATTGGTGAACAATAAACACAGCAGGATCGTGAGTTTTCTATACCTCTCAGTCAACTGTGAAAATGAAGTGTCCTTTAAATCTAATTCACACGTAAGTCAAGACATCACCCTGTGATGTCATTGGTCCTTCCTGAAAATAAAGAATGAACAACAACAACGAATTTTCCTAACAATGAAAATTATTAGCAGTACAACTCTTACCGTGTGAGTGCCCACAGAAATGTTTGACAATAAACCAATTTGGGATCCATTGGGATGATGGAAAGCTGAACCTAAAGTCAGGAAAGCAGTTTGAATTTCACTTTATCACCCTGACTAGCAGACTTGTACAAGTACAGAGTATATAAATTCTCTGAGCTTTAACAGAAGGAATAGACTAGATCAGATCTTCTTGAACTTTTTCTACTCAGGACCTCTTTTCTGTAGGCAGCTTTTGTTGGTGTTATATGGTCTGAGGGCACACACAGTGCAAAGTGCTCATGATTTGTGTTCAGAACCAAGGCTGCAGTGAAGTTGCATGATGCAACACAGGCAAATGCTACTAGAAACACCTAAGATTCATTATATTTTTGATTTTTAGCTAATTTTTGATCATTGTACATTCAGAAACCTTTTACTGTTGACAAATTTTTCATGACCCCAGATGGAGTTGAGACCAACAGTTTAAGAGGCTCTGGATCAGATGACCTCTGAGATTCCAATATTCTATGAATGCATCTCTGAAGTTTGTGGTTGTATGAATAGAAAATAAATCACTCCCAGAGGAAAATAAACCCCAAGGAGTCCCTTTGATGAGCACTCAGAGCTCAATACCACAGGATTACAGGATCACAGATCTAGAAGCTGGAAGGTCCCATAAAGACCCATCATGTCCAAACTCCTCATTTTACAGATGAAGACTTAAGACCAGGAGAAATTAAGTAATTTACACACATAGTAAATAACAGAGTATAGATTTGAATTCATGTCTTCTTCGTAAATTCATGACTCATGTCACCTAATAGTCTTTCCACTGTACCACAATGAAAGATTTGCTTTTCCTATCAGAGTTACCAAGGTTCTTATTTAGTATGGAATGCCAGCCACTAACTGACTGGGAATGAATATTTATGTGGAATGTATTACTTCTAATTACTGACATCCACTTTGCCAAGTAAGTGAGAAGTGATGGATTTCTGACCTCTTCCTAAAGAAAAATATGTCTCAATAAATTAATAAATAAAAGGAAGTAAGATTAAGGAACAATGTGTTTTCCCTTATGTTCATATGAGTTCTTCACAAAAGTGAAAGGGAAGAAAATTATGATGAGTGAAAGAGAAATTTTCTGCATTCTGTCCATTTTATAATTGTTACAAATAAATCCTATTTTCTGTGCAATACAAAGCAAAAAATTTTTTTCTGCCCTCTGGAATGGTTGTGTGAATATGCATGTTTATAAAAGAGGAAGCCCCAGAGCTCTGAATTAGGAGTCCAAAGAGCTGAGTTCAAATCCCAGCTCTACTGGTCATCAACTGGGTGAATTCAACAAGCCTCTTAACTTTTCAGGGTTTGTTTCTTCTTACACAAAGTGAAGATGCTGGACTAGATTATCTCTAGGGCATAATAATAATAATAAACTCACATTTATAAAATATTTTAAGATTTACAAAGGGCATTCATTTGATCCTCAACAATTCTGTGAGGTAGGTGTTAATATCCCTATTTTACAGATGAGGAAACCAAGGCTGAAACAGGTAAGATGATTTGACAAGGGTTCTACTGATAGGAAGTATATGAGACAAGTTTTGATCTCAGGTATTCCTAGCTCCAAGGTCATCACTTTATCCACAGATCTACCTAACTGCCTCCTCTCTATGTAGCTCTTATTCTGTGAAAACTTGAAGGGTTCAGGATGGTCAATTTTTGCAGGAAAAATGTAAGAGGGGTTTTAGGAGTCAGCATCTCAGTAGAACATAGATAGATGGATGTCTTTTCACTCAATTTACATTTTAAACAAACTTAATTATGAGTTGTGAGAATTTAGGTAAGCTATCCTCGATGAGTAAAATGAGTTCCCATTTCATCTGTCTGCTGAAATCCTTCTCTTCTTTGCTCAAGACCCGGATTCTATGCTACCTTCTTTAGCCCAATTAGTTAGGCAGGCAGGCTGGCAACAAGAATTTACTAAGTGCTCAATATATGCCAGTTATGGTGCTAAATGCTAGGAATACATATACAAGCAAAAAGAAGGGCATCTCCTGACCTCAAGGAGCTTATATTTTAATGGGAGAAGGTACACATAAAAGGGAATTGAAAAGAGAGGGGTGCGAGTGCACAGAAAATGGTAGAGAAGTACAGAGAATCAGAAGGAAAGCCAAGAGGGGAATGAAGGATGGCAATCTTGGGCCCTCCTCACAAGAAGACCTTCACCAATGAGAATAGGGGAGCTGCAATGGAGGGACATTCCAGTGTGAAAAGGACCCAAGTGATAAGGCAACTTTTGAAAAGTAAAGGCAGTTAAGACATGGTGGTAAGCCTAGGATCACTTCTCCTAGAAAAAAAATTCCTTTACCAACTCTTGATGTGTGCAAAGGTGGTCTTTTGGAAGGAAATTGACAGGTATACATACCAGTATACAAAATGCCTATAAGTGTACGTAGTAACCACTGATGACCACACTGCTCCTGATATCAATGCCACTGCATTTTGTAAGAGAATAAATACAGCCATGGTCCCTGATGATCTGAAAAGACCAAATAAAATCATTTTCTCCTAATTTTTCCAATATAATTCTTCATCTATTCTCTGCCCATCTCTTTCTATCTCATGTTATATGTGTACATTTGAGATCATATAGGGACAACTCACACAAATGCTCACAAAAGATAGGCAAGATGAGATCAGGCAACAGCTAGCAATTTAGCTTGTCTAGAATGTAAAGTGAATGAAAGAGCATCCATGGGATATAAATATGTGGTATCTGCTCCAACCCTTACATTCTAGTGGATTATAAGCTTTTCAAGGGAGCTGTCATTTTTCATCATTAGCATATATAAGGCCTTGCAGATAACATACAAGAAAAGCTTTCTGTCTGTCTCTCTCTTCTGTTGCGTTGAAGATATCAGGGTAACGGACTTTTTGTCACCAGTCCATGAAGATACCTTATTACTTTAGTTTTAAGTAAATGTCTTTTGTTTTACTCTGATTTCACATATTTTATTTCAGGCTTGTTGGGGAGAATCAGTGGAAATAGGATCTTGTGAACTAATGGTAAGAGTCAATTGCCCCTTTAGTATCACAATGTGGGAATAACCAACATGGGGCCTTATTCGAGGGCCTGGTCACTAGAACTATGAAGTTCAAATGAGATAATGTATGCAAAGTATTTAAAAATTTCTAAGTGTTGCATTACAAGTCAGATCCTCTGATTAATATATAGGTTAGAAAAATTTCAGAGCAGCCTGTTAGTTTTCAAAACCATTGGAAAAGAAAGGTAGATTACAAATTTCTTTCAGGCCACTTACCTCATTTCCACATGAACTATTTTTTCTCTCCAACTGGGGGATTTCTTTCATGTTTAAAAAGATTCTGATTGATACATCCTAAGTCTTTTGTTTTGGTTTAGTTCTTTTTAGTTTTTATGTTTTTGTTTTTGCTAAAGAAGTTGAAAGTAGGAAAATAATTTTCCCCACTAAGGAATGAAGCATGAAAGAAAGAATGGTATTATAGATACTTATGGAGGAGTCATTCAGTGACATGGTATCTGCCTAGGACTGCTAATTTTGACTTGTTTTCTTTGCAACTCTCAAAATCAAGCTGGAGCACTTCTACAGCCTCTTCTTCCCACACCCTTCCCATCTCTAAATCCATCTGTTCGTTCCTGACAGAGCACTGTGACTTCTCTTAAAAATATTTATAAATAACATGCCCAAAACAATGCTGTGTCAATCTCCAAGCTGGCGTTACCGTGTGTGAGGAGGGAGAGGTGAAGGAAGGCAACAGATTCTTTAGAACAAAAAACACAAAAACCCAGAATCAGGAAGTGAGAACCTAATTCTAGCTAATTCCCTATTTTATGTGACTTTAGAACTCTAGGTTAATAATTTCAGCTCTCTAGACCCCTGTAAAATGAGGGGGCTATACTAGATAATCTTTGTGGCTTACATTAGGCTCACATTGGATAACAGTACGTGACAGTGACTTGCCATAAATTCCCCCATGGCTGTTTTGGTAGCAATGATAAGAGGACACTAAAAGAGGATGGATAACTGAGCTTTGGAAATTACTTCATCCCTACCTGGGATACTGTATTAAAAGGTCTAGGATTTCCAAGAACTGGGATAAAGTTTCCCATTCAGTTCACTTAACCAATTTATTAAAAATATTCACCAACATAGAAAGAGTAGATATAGACATAAGTATTCTGCTTTTACTACTACCAATCAGATCCCCATCTCTGTCTGGCCTAGGATAACCAAGAAGCACATGTAATTGCTCCCAGGAAGTTGACTCTATTGAAACACAGCCCAGCCACCAAATGTTAGGAGCAAATGTAGCCAGCATAACCAGATGTTGGAACTGGATGGTTTTATTCTGAGATAAAGGACACTAGAGTCTCTTATAGAAGCAATGTTCTCGAGGAGATCAGATTAGACTGAAAACAGGCTTGGTTGAATTCCTTTCTATGTCTATTATGTCCCTTCTTATCTTGAAGAGAACACATCTAATCAACCTGGCCAAATATATATACATATATATGTGTATATATATATATATATATATATATATATATATATATATATATATATATATATGAACATATACATGTGTATGTGTTTGTGTGTATACATACATATACATATATATGTGTGTGTATATATATATATATTCAGGAACCATTTTAATGATTGAATATGGCTTCATGTTGTGGCAAAAAAAACCCAAAACAATGAGCCTGACAATCCCACTCCCCACCCCTGGGGACACAACCCCACCAAACTAGCTTCCAAACTTTCTCCCATTTCACAAAAACTAAAAGTCTTATCCACAAAAATGAATAACATTTCATTAGAACTCAGACACTAGATAGATGCCTGAATTCTGGAGTGTGACTAATATGAAAACTGAACAAAATCAAATGCTTGGAAACTGATCTTCATATTGATAGTTATCTTAAGTTATGAGAGCCACTTTCAATTGTCATTGCAGATTCAACCTGTAAGAAGAAAAAAAAGGAAGATTTTTAAAGCTTTAATTGGGGTGGGGATTGGTGAAATACAGGTAATTCTTTTTTTTTTCCCATTTTTAAAACTTTTTTTTAAGTTTTGAGTTTCAAACTCTATCCCTCCTCCCTCCCTGAGACAGTAAGCAATCAGATATAGTTTATATAAGAGCAATTATGTAAAATATTTCCATATTAGTCATTTTGTACAAGAAGACTCAAATAAAAAGGAAAAAATGAAAGAAAGTGAAAGCTAGCATGCTTCAGTCTATATTCAGTCAATATCAGCTCTTTCTCTGGAAGTGGATAGTAGGCTTCAGCATTAGTCCTTTGGGATTGTCTTGGATCATTGTGTAGCTGAGGAGAGCTAAGTCATTCAGAGTTCTTCATCGAACAATATTGCTGTTACTGTGTACAACGTTCTCCTGGTTCAATACAGATAATTCTTAATTAGCTATGTAATCATACTTGGAAAACCTGCCAGGAAGCAGCTGAAAAATTCCTCAATCCTCCTGTCCCTCTTTTAACCTGCCAGACCTAGAGGCCTGTGGGCTACCCGAGTCTTTCTTACCTCACCTCCCGAGGTCTTCGGCTGGCCACGCCCGGTGCGCGTATGAGAGAAAGGACGTTCCAGAGTCGAACAAGGGTTGAGCTTTATTTCAGGGTCTCGGTTACAAGTGCAGGGGATTCTTCCTTAGGAGGGAGAGAGAGAAGGATCTCCCAAGGAGGCAAAGATCTTACAATAAGAGATTGGAAGTAGAAGTATAAGTGAGGAGAGAGGGGGAGGGGAGAGAAGAGAGAGGAAAATGGGGAGCCTAGTAAGTTCACACGTGGCCCTCCGCCCAAGAGACTTTTTCGGGCTTTCCTGGACCTACTTAAGCCCTCTGTCGCGTAGTTTACATATCAATATCGAGCCTGTTAGGAGACAACAGGTGTGTCCAATCCGGGACAGCCTCAAGAGCAGGGAGGCTCCACCCATCACGTATCTCCCGGGAAGAGGCGGAAATACCCGAGCTAGCCAAGCTAGCTCGGTCTGACCTTCTCGATTCCCTGCTGTTTTCCTGGGGGGCCTCGTAAGAACTCTAAGATTTAGAAGCTCCCACCTTTACCCGCCCGAGACCGTCCACACGGAATTGAACTTCCAACCTTCACATTAACCCATAACCATTGTGGAAGGGGGGCAGCTGCATATTGATCTGATTTTGACTGAAGTTTTCAAAAGCAATCCTTTATCTGTGGAGTATGGAGACAGAGCCCTAGGCACAGAACGACTGGGTAGCAGAGGCCAAAACCTTAGTTTGGAGAGACTGGGAAGCAGGAGCCAAAAAGCAAGCCCAGGAATCTTGCATGAATTATAAAGGACCAGAAATTCAAAGCATCCTAGGATTTATACCAAAACCTGACTTTGGCGAGCCCATCCAGCCGCCTCATTTAACCGAAAGGAAAACTGAGAACTTAATCCCCAGCAGGAGCAAGGACTTGGTAGTTGCAGTTGCATAGTGGTTAGAGTATTGTACCTTATTAGGAAAATGAGCTCAAAGTCGGCTTCAGATACCTTCTGGCTGAGGGATCCTGCATGGATGATTTAACCTTTCTGTGACTATATTTTCAAATCAATGAAATGAACAGAGGTCAGTAGTTTCAAATCCTAAACTACACCACAAAGAAACAATCAAGAAAATCATTTAATACTGCTTAAAAAAATAAAGATGTCAATCAATGGAACAGATTAGGGATAGAACATACCAAAACAAACATTGCAGCACAGTGTTCAGTAGACATAAAGACCTCAACTACTAGGGTAAGAGTTCATTATTTGACTGCCAGGAAAAATGGAATACATTCTGGCAGCAACTAAGTATAAATCAACATCTCACACCATTAACCAAGATGAGTTCCAAATGAATCCATGTCATATATAATATATATCATAAACAAATTAAAGCATCAAGGAAGAAAAGACCTTTCACAACAATGAATAGGGGAAGAGTTTGTGAAGAAATAAGGGATAGAGAGGATCACAGAAGACACAATGGATGATTTTGATTAAATGTTAAATAGTTTTATACAGATTAAATCAATACAGTTAAAATTAAGAGAAATGATAATGGGAAATATTTACAAGTTTCTGTTATAAAAGTCTCATTTCCAAAATATGTAAGGAAATGATTCAAATTTACGAGTGAGAACCATTCAACAATAAAGTAATAGTCAAAGAATAGGTGGTGCAGTAGATGGAGTACTAGGCTCGGGATCAAGAAAACCTGAGTTCAGATCTGGCTTCAGACACTTATGAGATCTTTGACCACTGGCAAGTCACTTAACCTCTGCCTATCTTAGTTTCTTCATCCATAAAATACGGATAATAACAGCACCTACCTCCCAGGGCTGTTGTAAAAATAAAATAAGATAATAATTATAAAGCATTTAGTACAGTTCCTGGCACTATAGTAGGTACTATATAAATATTAGCTATTTTTATTAAAAGATGCAAACAGGTAATTTTTAAAGGGAGAAATTCAAGCCATTGCCAACCATATGAAAATGTTAAAAATTACTTATAATTAGAGATATACAAATAAGAGTTCTAATCCTTCCCTATCAAATTAGCAAAAATGATTAAAAAGGAAAATGCAGATTTTAAGGGGTTAAGGAAAAATAGAAAAACTAAAATTTGTTGATGGAGTTATGAATTGGGTCATCCATCTGGAAAGTCACTAAATTGTACAGATCTTTTGAACCAGTTCATGGCACACAGTTGGTTAGTTGTCCCTCATTCTCAAAAAGGATCAAAAGGACATCATTATATTGGGGTCAAGGTCAGACATATGGTAGGTGCTAAATAAATGTTTATTGACCTAGTGATACCAGTACCAAGGTCTATTTCCCAATGAGATCAAAGAAAGAAGACTCATATATATAGTCTGAGAACTCAGGCTTGCCTAAGCAGCACAGATAACCACTGCCATGAGCCACCACAGATGCCAATTGGAAAGGAGTCCTTCCTCTCAGGAAGTCCTGATTGATGCTATGGATGCCCTGGGACATAGCCTCGGTCACCTTACTTCAGTTATGACTAACCTCTTTAATCCCGAGTTCCTTCATTTATAAAATAAGGGGAATGAGTTACCTTCCAGCTCTACATCTACGATCCAAGATCCATATTCAAAAGGTTGAGTGAGAATAATAGTTGAAATCTTTGGTTTGAAGAATAGCTCAGGTCTGCACTCTAACATTTCTTCCTTGGCCCCTGAGATGCCTTCCTTTCAGCTGTGGCAGAGAAGTATGCCCTAAGGAAGTGTTCCTCTAGCTTTTCATTAGCTAAACATGTCAACAAGATTTCTGCTCCCCTCAGTTTGTTATCTGCATGAATAAACTGCCTCCTTCTAAGCACACTTAAAAGAATTTCTCCTCTCTCCTTTCTGAATGAACCCACCTGTGGTGAAAAGTCCTTCTCCCTGCAGGAGTTCAGAATTTCTCTTGGGAGAAAAAAAGAAAGAACACCTCTGAACATTAGACTATTCCATTTAGTCTACTTGGCAAAGATACTGGAGTTTGCTATATCCTTCTCATTGTACAGATGAGAAAACTAAGGCAGACAGAGTTAAGTGACTTGCCCATGGTTACACAACTTGCAAATGTCTGAGGATAGATTTGAACTCAACAAAGATGAGTGCAAAGTACTGTTCTTCATGCTGAGAATAGACACCAAAAAAGTCCTTGATCTCTAGGACCTTACTTCCCTCTGAGGTAAGATCTAAGGACCACTGGGGAAGGATTGGTTTTTAATACCGAAGAGGGTCTTCCATGGGTTAGAGTGCCAAGGCTTCTTAACCTGTGGTTCATAAGTTTCTTTAAATATATTTTGATAACTGTATTTTAATATAATTGGTTTCCATTGCAATCTCATTTATTTTATTTTATGCATTTAAAAATATTATTCTGAGAAGGGGTCTTTAGACTTCACCAGATTGGCAAAGGTTGACACATAAAAAAAGGTTAAGAATCTATGGGTTAGACTAAGTAATAGTTAACAACTTAATAATTACTCTGAAAAAGAACAGGATATACAGAAGGGATAACTGAAATTCATTAAAGTAGTCCAACTGTGCCACTTTGGTCACTAGCCTCAGCTTCATTCTTTTCCTATGCTGCTAACTCAAAGAAGTACATAACGTCCAGGACTATGGCAAGAGACTATGGAGAGATGTGTATGTATGTGAGCATTGGTCACAGATGAAATTCTGAAGTATGCAAAGTCTGTCTCCCCGGGTCTATGACGTAATTAAGTAATCACTTATCCCCAGGAACTCATGGGTCCTGTTCCCCACAAAGGAATAAATTAATGAAGACTGCTGTTCCTGTGTGAAGCAGCATTAAGATGGACTTATTTGCAATTCACCTCTTCATTTCCCTTTCTCTCCTGCCTTGGAAAGCACAAAGTAAATCATCAAAGGATGGGCAGCTAGGTGGTATATTAATCTTAATCAGTCCTGAGAAATTAAAGGGAGGGGGCAATAGAATTAAAGAAGGTTAAATCTGGGAAGAACCTTAGAGATAAATTATTCTAATCCTTGCATTTTATAAGTAGGAAAACAGAGGCCCAAACAGAGAAAGGTCATAACTCATAAGCTCATTAAGCCTCATGGAAGGGATCTCAGGAAAAATCTATCCCAAACCAAATCCCCTATTTAACAAATAAGGAAAACAGGCTGTCAAGTGACTTGCCCAAGATCAATCACACAAGTAGAAAGTAAGCATTGGAGGCAAAATTTGAACTCAGGTACTCTGAGCTATGAGCCAACTATACCCAAGGTTACACAGTTCTGGTATGATGAAAAGATCAGTGTATTAAAAGTCAGATGCTCTTGTTTCCATTCTCATTTTGGCTACTGGCTATCCATTCAATCTTAGGCACACTTCCCTCATGTGAAAAATTAAAAGGTTAGAACATCTCTAAGGTCATTTTGAGCCTTAATATTCCATGACCTCTGAAAATATTATGCATCTGTTCAATGCCCAGTATTTGTCTGAGTCACCGTTGAGTGTATCAAAGACTCCCACATGATGCAGTTTATAAGCAGATTTTGACAATATTCTGAAATGTTTATTAAGAATGAATTATCTGTTCATTTCAAACTAATGGGAGAAACAGCCCCACTGTGACCTGGCTCTCATCCAACGCCAGCAGCACGGAGGAATGATTCACAAGGACATTTCCACTTTTGCTTATTAGCTCCCCTCTGGAGCTTGAAAAATGAATTTCAATATCTGAAAGTATGCTTGGTTGGGTTTTCAATACTGTTTGTCTTACGAACTGTGATATTGAGAAGCATATGAAAAAATTCCTATAGTAGATTCTCAATATAATTGCTTTAAGATCCATATGCTTGCTCTAGCCCACCAGTTTTATGAGTTTTTCTCCCTGTGATCCCAGATGAAAAGGATCATAGCTATCAGATATTATTTCAATGCCATCAAGAACATGTGTTCTTGGTGCTGTTTGTGGTTTACGTAGGCTTATTTCTTTCCTAAGTTGTGTAAGTAACCCATATGTCAGAAATCCATATGTCAGAAACCATCACGATAAGAAGGATCTGAGAACATTTGGAGGGAGGCATAGTTCTCATCCCTTAACTCTTGGCATCCACCCAGCAAATGTGGGACAGTGTATGACTGGTAATATCCCTTCCCTTTAAACATGCCAAGGCAAAGTCCTCATTAATAGGCATGCAGTTCAGAATTTTTGTGCTTGTACAAGACTGGTGATTTTTATCTGCCAATAACGAAAAAAGTCCCTCTGCCAAAGAGGAAAAAATCCTTCTACCAACATAAATTGGTAATTACTTTACAGCTTACATTCTTAAAGAAAATTGCTTGGGAAACTGAGAAATTAAGCGACTTAGCTAGGATCACATAGCTCCAGAATACTAGGAGATGAGAATTAAACTCAGGTCTTCCATATTGTGCAATGTTTTCTTGATCCCCCCCCAAAAAACCCCAAATCAAGGAAAGCAAATCAATCATTATTTGTTATATAGTTACTATGTGCCAGGCACACTGCGCAAGGTGCTGGGGTACAAAGACAAAAGAGGAAAAAAAGTGCCTTCAAAGAGTTTATTATCTAGTAAGGAAAGTCAAGTTAAGTGGTGCAGTGGCCAGGGTTCTAGGCCTGAAGTCAGGAAGACTCATCTGTATGAGTTCAAATCTGCCCTTGCACATTTACAAATTGTGTAACCATGGACAAGTCACTTAACTCTGCCTCCCTTTTTTCATCTGTACAATGAGAAGAATATGGCAAACTCCAGTACCTTTGCTAAGAAAACTGAATATAGGATCATGAAGAATCAGACATTACTGAAACAATTGAACAACTGTAAAAATATACAAAATAGATGGGTGGGGTATCAACAGGCAATCACAACTCCATGAAACTTATGTGAAAATTAGGTTTACTACAAGAGAAATGAATATGCATGTGAAACTCAGAGTTCACAATCCATACAGAAGTTTGCATATTTATGATTATAAAACAAAGAAAAGAGGAAAAACCATAAATCTTCACTTAAAGAGGTATGGCATGGAAGGAGTAAAGGT
Source organism: Notamacropus eugenii (assembly GCF_028372415.1). Taxonomy (NCBI): domain Eukaryota; kingdom Metazoa; phylum Chordata; class Mammalia; order Diprotodontia; family Macropodidae; genus Notamacropus; species Notamacropus eugenii. Next base: position 635,004,489 of record NC_092872.1, read on the forward strand.
GGAAAGAAGACAAAACCCCTCCCAAAGGGGAGGAGCAAGGCAGCGGCAAAAGCCACACTCTTTGTCCTTGGAACCTGATAGACCATGAAGATATGATGACCTCCTTATTTACAAGGGTCTAGCTACACAAACCTAGTGCAGATTATTTGGTGCCTGTCTGAACTCCCAAGTTCACCCAGAGAGTCCAGTTTGGGATACAAACAACAAATGTCAGTTGGGAGTTGGGTTGGAAGCATTGTCCTTGACACATTGAGGACCTCCTGCATGCTCTGGTCCAGTGTCTCTGGAAAGTATGGCAGCTCAAAAAGACAAAGTCAGGGGAACTCTTAACAGTTCTTAATATTTCCCACTTTTGATCAAAGGTGACCCCTGGGCATGCCAATGACCACAGAGAGCACACTGTGTAAAATAGTACCATGGATACTACCCAGGACAAACTTAATTACAAAGTGGGATCAGAACCATTAATCAAGCCCAGTATAACCCATATCCTTTATGTGGGCAAGCACTATTAGTGGAAGGTGGGGAGTGCCCATGAGGTGGGAGGAGAGGTGTATCAATAAATCATGTAGAGAATAGTGCTTGAAGTGAGACTTTAAGGAAAGTTAGGAGTGGAGGAGGTGAGGGGGCAGTATACATTTCAGGCAAAGGTAATCATTATCCCTATATAGGTTGCTCCCTGTAGTTGCAGGTTTTCCTGGCAGGTGTTGCTATACAGAGCTCTCCATAAAGACTCCTCCATTTTCTTGCAACTCTCAGCAGGGATCACTAGGTTTGGAATTATTTTCCTGGGCTTTAACACTGCTCCTGCTGGCAAGAGGTCATGTAAAGCCTGGCTTGGGAAGCAGGGTCCTTGCTGACCCCTTCCATCTAAGTTCACATGTGATGACCACGAACATTGATATAATTTTTCTTTCTTCCATTCAGAAAGGTGCCTTTCACCCAAGCAAACACTCCCCACTTGTTGAGGAGCTGACACAATGCCCCTCATTTAGCAGCCTCAGCTAATTATCCCATCTCTCACCCCCATTGTGGAGAAAGGAGGGGGAAAATTAAAGGGAGCTGTGGGGGCTCTTATAGTCTTCAGGCAAACATTTCCTCAGGGAAAGCCATTCACTGAGGAGAGGGGGAAGGTACTAACAGCCAAAATATTTGCAATTCATATATGTCTGTAGACCTGTTTCCTAAAATGACAGATAAGAGTTCAGAAGAAATGCATTTTAACTCTACAACTTGGAGATGTTCCAAGTCCTGCTCTCTGGGGAACCTACTCTCATGGGTCCATTTTAAAATTTGAGTCATCAGAAATAAGCATTTCTTTCCATGTGCCTGAATGCATTATTAACAATCATTCCCATCTACATACAGATTTTAAGATTTACCAAGGCAACATTTACACATGAAAAGATGACTGACATCCAGTGTATGCTGTACTCAAGTGCTGAGCCCCTGATCTAATAATTCACAGTTTAGGGTCTGTCCCACTAGTCCCAGCGCCTGAACTGACAATTTCATTGACTTCTCTTGAATTTTCTATTGCCCTCAATTTTAGGAACAAGGATAGGATTCCAGGAATTTTATTTGGAAGCAGGTTTAGGTTTCAAGTGAGAAAGGACCCAAGACTCCTTTCATAATACCTGGAAGATACTCATCCTCATTACTCAACATCAGAAAAGGAAAAATGATGAGTTGTTCTCCATAGGCTTTTGTATGGATTCCAGGAAAATCATCTCATCTCCATGAGAAACAAAATACCCATGTATGCCCAAAGTCCAAGTGGGTATTGCCTCAAGCTCAACATACTGATGTTTATTTAATATTTTAAAGTTTGTCCTTTACAGAGGGATAGGTGCTGGACCAGTGATTTCATTGGCCAAGGAAATTCCTAGCTGAGGAAACTCATTCTACAAATATAGGTTTTTATGTTCATTGAAATTTATGGTCATTTAATTGTATATAGTTACATATAGTCATTTATATAGTCACAGTTACCTCGGTGGACAAAAAATGTCAAGTGACTAACCCTAACCCTAACCCTAGGGTCATACAACCAGTATGTGGCAGAAGTAGAATCTGAAGCCTTGACTCCAAAACCAGCTCACTATCCACTATGGCAGGCTGCCTCTGCTTTGCATACATTATTTCATTCAAGCCTTACAATAATGCTTTAAAGGAAATATTATGGGTGTTATTCCCATTTTACAGGAAATAATTATAACAAAGCATTTATATAACACTTTAAAGTTGGCAAAGTACTTTGCATACATAATTCCACCTGATCCTCACAATAATCCTGAGAGACTGGTGCTGTTGTTATTCCCATTTTTCTGAAAAGGAAATTGAGGCTAAGAAACATTCTGTGACTTGCCCAAGATTACATGGTATATGAAGTAGTATTTGAACTCAGGTGTTTCTGATCCCCAACTCCAGCACTCTAACCCACTACATTATGCTGGGGCAGTATGTTCATGATCTCTAGGCAAACTACTGTGAGGAGTAGTTCAAGCGGAAACTCCAGAACAGAAGTCAATGAATCAATGAGTGGGAGCTAGGTTGCCAAAAGAACTGTTGCTTGACAAAATAGAGAAGCTCTGGAGTATTCATTCTGCTCCTCAGTGAAAAGAAGGACACAAAACAGAATCCCAGGGGAGCTGTCATCAAGAACAAGGTACAGATGTTCTAAAAGAACACAGATAAGGGCAATATAATTGTTTTCAAATACTTGAATGGTTATGTTCAATGCAGACATCAGAAGAGGCTACCTGACTAATCTCAACTGACCCCATGAGTGGAGCAGGCTTTCCCCCTTACTGCGCCTAGAGTCTGAGCCTGTTGTTCTGACCAGATGTCACACTACCTCTTAGGCTCCCCCAGTCTTCTCCATGGACTTTCAATTATTATGCAAAACAACTCATGCAATGACCTCTTGAGGGTGTGCCTCCCATGAGACTCCTTCCCTGTAGAAATGTATTAAATTAAACCCTGTTCCATTCTGCTCCTCTAGGGTACTCCAGGATTTCCGTGCTACATAGTGACTCAAATTGCAATTCATTTGCCTTTATTAAAGATCCTAGCTTTTTCTTCTTTGGTAGTCTCTTATATTTGAGGTTGACAGCTGTCATAAGGAAGAAATATAATACTTGTCATAAATGGTCCCAGGATGCATAGCAATGGCTAGAAGTTGCAGAGAGTCAGATTTCATCTTGATATAAGAAATAACTTCCTAATAATATTTATATAGTGATTTCAGGGTCACAAACCGCATTACATTTATTGTCTCATTTGGTCCTTATTACAGTCCTGAGAGGTAGGTAGTATTTTCATCCTCATTTTACAGATGAGGAAGTTGAGACTGAGCTGAGACCGTGGCCAGGGTCACACTGCTAGTAAATATGGGAGGCACAATTCCAGTTCAAATGTTCCTGTCTCACAATGCAGCCCTCTAAATCCATTGTGCCAGCAAACTGCCTTAATTTCTGTCCAAAAGTAAAATGGGTTGTCCTAGGAAAAAAGTTTTCTGTTACTGAAGGTCTTCAAAGTGGAAGCTGAGACCAATATTGTGCCATGGGAAGAACACTGACTCTGTAATCAAGAGACCTGAGTTCAGATCCTGCCTCTGATGCTAACTGCTTGCCTATGTGATCTTAAACAGCTCACTTCTCTGAGTCTTACTTGTAAAATGAGGGAGATTAAGTAGATGGCCTTTGTGGTCTCTTCCAGCTCTAAATGCTCTCATAAAAACCACTGGTCAGGAGTTCTGTAAAATAAATTTCTGTTCAAATATGGGTTTGACTAGAAAACTTCTAACATCCCTTCCAAACCTCCAATGCCATGATTTTAATTTGGTGGTTTTCCCAACCCCTTACTATAATAGTAAAAAGACAATTTGAACAAACAGCCTGTTCAAAATCTCTCCAAGATATAGAGAAGGCTCAACTGAGTCAAACACAAATCCAATAACCTTGTCTAACTGCACCCCAAAACCTCGCAAAAGTAGAAAAAAGCGTGTGAGGAAGTCTCCCTGTAAGAGAGTAGTGAGTGTCTGCTTGGGCTTCTCTTAGCTGAAGGAATCCAGAGAATAAACAGTATATGGTACAAGTTTAGCACCAGGGACAGGGCTAGAAGAGACCTCAGTCAATTGCTGGTAGTGATAATTCTGCAGCCAGAAGGGTACTAGCGTCCCTTTTAATCTCCCTCCCTACTCCTGCCCTTCCTTTTATTTTCATAATGGTAATAGGGAAAAAGTGGTCAGATAAGCAAATGGGAATAATAGCTGTTTCAGCAGGATAAGATCCTGGTAAGGAGGGGAAGCAAATAGGCATCCTTAGATGCTCACTGCTTCCACCTGACTAGCTCACAGCAGTCTTTGGCCAGTCCAAAACACCCTCCATTATTAGAGATTGGTCACCACCTTGGCTCATCATTCCTCTCTCTTTGTCTGAAGTCCTTTGCTAATGACTCTGTATTATATAATGGCAACCTGCCATCCCTCTACTTCCTAGTTGGTCAGACAGGATAGAGTCAGGCTCTCACTGACTATGCCAGCTTTTCTCCTGAAGAAGTCCCTTTCCCAGATGTTGATGGGGAATAGAAAAGAACTATAGATTCCAGAGTGCCCTGAGCTCACTACTCTTCAATCCTCCCAACTCTCTCTCTCTCTCTCTCTCTCTCTCTCTCTCTCTCTCTCTCTCTCTCTCTCTCTCTCTGTCTCTCTGTCTCTCTCTCTGTCTCTCTCTCTCTGTCTCTCTCTGTCTCTCTTTCTCTCTCTCTCTCTCTCTCTCTCTCTCTCTCTCTCTCTCTCTCTCTCTCTCTCTCTCTCTCTCTCTCTCTCTCTCGTCTGTAAGAGGAAAGAAGGGTTAAGAAAAGAGAACTACCTAATTTTTACAAGTCTCTCAGTATATGCATATGCCAGGAAGAGAAAAACAGATGGTTTGTTCATGTAGTTTGGAAAAATGCTTTGTTGAAAAGAGAAAGCAGAATGTTGATAGTTCAGACGCTGACACCACCCTATACCAATGCTCCTTCTGCTTCTCTGGTCACTTTTCTAATGCCTTTGCTTTCTCCTCTTCCTTCTGCTTTCTAAAATGTAGGCATTCTCTAGTGTTCTTTGCTCAGGCCTCTTCTCTTCCCTCTTTCCTCTCCCTCCATGATCTCATCCATTCCTATCACACTATCTATTGCCTCTTTGTAGAAGACTCTTAACTATATTACTCTGGTGCCACACTCAGGCATGCCAGGCCTGCATTTCCAGCTGCATGGTGAACATTAACACCTGGATATCTAACTGGCATCTTAAACTTATCATGTCAAAAACTGAACTTATCACTCATACATCTCTCCCAACATAGTTCCTCCTCATGATTCCATTGTTTCTATTAATGGCATGCCTATTTTCCAAATAATAAATAATTAATTTTTCCAAACCTTTGATTTCATTTTTGTAAAGAACCCTTCAAAGAAGCAGATCAGCAAGCTGTCTACAGCTTATAATCATGGATAGATGTCTGAAGATATTGACATGCCTGTAGTCACAGAACTCATAAGCTCATAAGTCTTAGGACTCATTCTGCTGGACTCTAGATAAGCTTTCTTCCAACTTTGCTATGTTGTCTTTTAGAATAATAATAAAACCATGGAGATAATAATACCTAGAATCTCCTAGTTACCTTACCTTGTTCATGTTAAATATATATCCAACTGCTTTGTTGTTGAGTCCTAAGGATTAATGGGACCTTTTCATCTAACTTCCTCTTTTTTTGCCTCCACTTATTGAGTAGGAATAATCTGTAAATGTTTGTAATGTAAAAGACAAAACATTTCAATAAAACTTTTAAAAAAGTGAGCTCTTTGAAAGGAATGACTGTCTCCACTTTTCTATTTGTACCTCAGCATTGTGTGTGTGTTTGTCCTTTTGTTGCCAAAGAAGACCACGCCATCAGAGAAATGATGACATGACTTGCACTTGACTTTGTTTTGAGTGAGGGAGGGCTGTGCAGGTCACCAGCCTCACTTCTCCTCCAGAGCCATCTGAATCCAGTGACCAGATATTCATCAGGATGACTGCAGATGACCCAGGATGAGGCAATTGGGGTTAAATGACTTGCCCAAGGTCACACAGCTAGTGAGTGTCAAGTGTCTGAGGTGAAATTTGAACTCAGGTCCTCCTGACTCCTGCACTGGTGCTCTATCTACTGCACCACCTAGCTGCCCAAAGATACAGAAATTGTTTGCCATTTCCTTCTCCAGATCATTTTAGAGATGAGGAAACTGAGGTTAATAGGGTTAAGTGACTCACTCAGGGTCACACACACTTAGTAACTATCTGAGCCTGGATTAGAGGAGGAGCCTTTCTGACTTCAGCCCCCCAAATTCTACCCATCTAGCTGCCTCAATGACTTACCTCAGCACTAATCACATCATAAATGCTTAATATATATTCTTTTCAAGGATTCATCCATCCATCCATTCATTTATTCAAGTCCTACTCCAGCTTCCTTTTCATGGATCTTTTGTGAGTTCTCTTACAGCCATGCTTTCTTTTCTAATTCTAATTTCAAAACTTAATTTCAAGTCCTTCTAAGCTTATATCTGGAGAGTTACATCCTTTAGTTTGTCCTTTTGGCTCTAGTCTCCCCACTACCAAACCATCCAACATGTTGTCACCAGATTGATTTTTATAAAGCTCAAAGTCGGTGGTGTCACTCTTCTCCTATACTTCAAAGGTTCCTTGGGACTATGGAATAAAATGCAAATAGCATGGAATTCAGAATCCTTTACAATTTCACCTCAAATTATTTCCCAGTCTTTTTTTCCTACTGCCCTCCTAAATGAACCTTGTGCTCCAACCAAGCTTATTCGTGTCATTCTCCCACATTTTGTGCCTATCCATCCTTTCTCCTTTGTTCATGCTGTTTCCTTTACCTGGAATGTTCTTTCTCATCTCCTCATATCAACTTTCTACACATTCTTCAAAGCTCAATTCAGTTACCATCTCCTTCAAGAAACTTTCCTTGATTACTCTATCTAGAATTAATTCTTTCTTTCAATCTCCAATAGCACTTTGCTTTATCCCCACCTATGACCACACTTATGATGACCATATCTCAGGGTAGTTAGATGATATGGTGAGTAGAATATGGGGTATGAAGTCAAGAAAATCCAAATCCAAAGCCAGCCTCAGGCACTAGCTGTGTGACTCTGGACAGATCATTTAACCTCTCTCAGCCTCAGTTTCCTCATCTGAAAAATGGGGATAATAATAACATCTTCTTCCTAGAACTGTCATGAGAAGAAAATAAGATAATGTTTGTAAAGCAGCTTACAAACTTTGAAGTACTACATAAGTGCTAGCTACTGTTCTTATCTTCTCTCATTACTGTAATCATTCAGAACACAGAGACTATCTCTTGTTTTTTTTTTATTTGGTTTGGTTTGGTTTGAGGCTTTGTTTTCATTTTTTGTTCCTGCTTTTGTTTTTTGCATTCTTCTCCGCATCTAGCACAGTAGTATAATTCCTTTTATGGAGTAGACATTAGATAAAGTTTATTGAATGAAAGAATGAATCTATCATTCCCTGACAAAAAAGCCAAATATATAACCAAACACCAAAGGTAAAATGATGATGCTAATGATAAGAATGATAGTGGCTACAGCTGTAAGCACCTCAACATGCACAGAAGGGCCTGATATCACAGGTTCTTAGATCTGCATTCATAAAAGGAAAGGCAACTTTTGAGGGGTTAACAATTGCTTTAATCAAGCACAAGTATTAATCCTTTAACCCAGCACAGATTCATTCATTCATTTAGTTCAGGGGAGTCAGCAAACTGAACTTCAAAGAAAATACAGAGAAATTAAAGATCAACAGACATGGTTTCCTCTGTCTGAATTCATAATTCAACAGACATTCCAACTGTCTGACCATAGTTACCAGAAAGGGAAGCACAACATCTGGGTTCTCAAAGTGGGGGAGGTGGTATCCTTAGTGGCTTCTGGCCAAACACTTCCAGTCAGTAAGTCCCAAAATAATCAATAGACATGGCTTCCTCTGTCTGACCATAATTCAACAGACAGGTACAACTCTCTGACCATACCAGAGAGGGAAGCATGACATCTGGGTTCTCAAAACTGGGAGGGGGAGCTTAGTAGCTTCCTAGAATCCTTGTCTGGCACTCAAACTTTACTACAAAAATAAAGCCCCAAAGTAAAACCTCAACTCAGTATTTATGTCTTCTTTTAGAGCCAGAGGGCATTACAACCCTTTGACCCAGTGCCTCAATAGAAAAAACAAAAGGTCCTTGGGACCTTCCTACCAAAATCTTCCCCTAATCAAGCTTCCCACAATGGGCAGGCCCATCAGTGGATGAGAAAGATCTTTAATCATATTAAAATAATTAACAATACAAATTCACACACTGTTTCTAGTTAAAAAAAAACTCATTCCTCTACTTTACTCCTTGTAAAGACTCTTGATAGATAAAGGCAAGATTCAATCAGAGGCACTCGATTATACTAAAACAAAAACAACAAAAGATCTTATTTTGATTGCCATCACACATTCATATAGCACTTTAAGGTTCACAAAATTCTTTTTCTACATCCTCTTATTTAGTCCTCATAACCCTTCAACATATTATAGAAATTATTATTTCCATTTTACAGATGAAGAAATTCACACTTAGGTTAAGTGACTTTCTCATGCTAAGAAGGGTTAATATAAAAAATAAATGTGTATTTTGACTTTTAACCATTTGAAGACTGTGGAAAGACTTTTCAATTGTAAGTGGCTCATGGACCAATTAGCCCCAAGCCACAGTCTGAACTAAACTGTTTATACTTAGTGACAAGACTTATGGTCTTTGACATAAAGGAATTCCCTGCTCTCTTCTCTAGGTCTAGCTCGGCCTGCTCTGAATATATGAAGCTGAAAAAGTCAAAAGAACATGAAGTATGAAGCAGGGAAAAACATTTCATGGGCAGTGTGGTGCAGTCAGTCAATAAACATTTATTAAATACCTACTGTTGGTCAGGCATTATGCTAAGTTCTAGGGATGCAAAAAAATTAAAAAAAAATTAATCCCTGACCTCCAGGATTTCAGTTTTGTGGTGAAATGGAAAGAGTGTTGGTTCTTGTGCTAGAGGATGGCAATCCTGGTTCTTTCACTTGTGTGACTTAGGTCAAGTCATGACACTCTCTTGGCCTCACTTTCCTCATCTGTAAAATTAGGAGATTGGACTAGATGGCTTCTGAGATACCTTCCAGCTCTAGCCCTGTGATCCTTTGATTAAAGTAATAATGAAGGTGATACCACAGATCTACAGTCACAAGGTTACAGGCAGGGATATGCTTATAAATGTTTAATAGTTGGCTCTTCAGGTGAAAAAATGTACACACAACACACTTTTAACATTAATTTGAATTATTAATTTTTCCCCATCACTTTCTTAAATCTATACAATAGATGAAAGAATAAATCAAGTCCAGTTCTGAAGCATTTGCCAATTTCCTAGTTGTAAATACACTGAAAATTTAAGAACCTCCTGAGAGCTAATTTGAGTTGGCTTGAATTTACATGGACATTAGCAGTCACCTAGTCTAATCTACATTTGAATAAGAATTCTCTCAAAAACACACCAAATGGTCATTTTACATTTGTTTGGAGACTTCTGTAAAGGGGAATCCATACCCTATCAAGGCAGGCCCATTCCACTCTTGGACAGATAGTTATTAGGAAGGTTTTTCATTCCATCAGTCCTAAGTATATGCCTCTACTCCATACAATGCTTGTGGGAATGTTCCAAGAGCAGCCAGAAAAATTCCAAATGGGAACTGAATTTGAAAGCGTCATCTCCACAGGCCCCAACTCAAAATCCTATGTATATACTACTAGGTCCATGAAATATTTTGGGATCTCTTTTAAAGTAGTCAGAAGTTGACCCACCTAGTCAATAACAATAGATATTCTAGTCTGGTAGTTAAATTGCTTTTATATATAACTCACTAATATTTTATTAGCTTTTCTTTTATCTCTTGATACTATAATTTAAGCTAACTTTAAGTCACGGGCTTTGCCTTAAAACCTACTTTCTCACTTCCAAAGGTCTGTCAAAGATGCTCTCTTCCTCTTGATTACAGAGATATTTCCCCCTTCTCCCTCCTTCTATACACTCTCTTTCTAGAACCTGTCATCTCTCCCCTCCTTACCATTCCCATTGACACCACTCTGTCTCTGACTCCAATTACTTCTTGCCTGGATCATTGCATTAATCTGGAGACAGTTAATGATTAGAGTGCCTTTCTCAGAGTTACAAAGAACTTGGTCCGAATCCTGCTTCAGAAATTTACAATTTTTTCGTACTTATCAATTTATTAGAAACATTTCTTTACCAAGGGAGATCATCTTAAGCGATCTACTATTAGCATTTACAAAGAAATGACAGAGGATGCTTGTCCTTGTTCCCTGCTCTTTTGTTCCCCAAATCCCTCTTTCTATGTGAGCTAAGAGGGATGGGAACTGCTATTTCTCCTTGCTGAAATTCATCCTGCGCTCTTGTCTCTTGTACTTTTACTTGTGCTTTTTTCTGTGCCGGCCCACCACCCCATTTCTGCCTACTAATATCCTACCTTTTCTTCTACCCAACTCACAAGTCACTTTCTATAAAACCTTCTCTAATTCCAATTGGAAGAGTTCTCTCTCATCTGATTTTATAACATTCTCTCCTCCTCTTGCATATATCATATTCTTATTATATCTATTTGCCTCTGTCTTACCATCCCACATTATAAACATAAGGATGGAGATGTTATTTTGTTCATCTTTGTAGCTCCCCTAGCACGATACATTTAATAATCATTTGGTTGGTGTTTGATATATAGACATAATCAACTTGGAGAAGTATTAAAGGAGAGTCAGTTTTCACTCCCCTGCATCCTTAATTCTTTGGGCTGGACCTAATTTCTTCCAGGTTCTTGCCCATAGGCCTCCACCTTTATTGCCTGAAATCTCTTCCCAGCTGTGTGCTATAGCCTTCATGGCTCACAAGGCAGTCATAGCACTTCCTCAAACACCCAGCTGAATTCTCAGAACCCTATAATCACTGGCAATAAGAAAATTAAAACAGCTCTGGGGGAAGAGGTAAATGGCAGAATAAAATATTTCAAGTTGTTCAGTTCCTGTGTTCTTGGAATAGCTGTCCTGTTCTTCCTGAGGGGAACAATATATCTGAGGGAAGAAATATTCTCTCTTTGCAGGCATGAGGAAAGAAATTTTCAATTAAAAAAAAAGTCAGTTCATAAATCACACAGAGCACAGATTGCTAACTACAAGGGACCACAGAGTATAGTGCAGGGGCGGGGAACCTGTGGCCTCAAGGACACATGTGGACCTCTAGGTCCTCAAGCGTGACCCTTTGACTGAATCCAAATTTCACAGAACAAATCCCCTTAACGAAAGGATTTGCTCTGTAAAACTTGTACTCAGTCAAAGGGCTGCACCCAAGGACCTAGAAGGCCACATGTGGTCTCAAGGCCACAGGTTCCCTACTCCTGGATAGTGGATGAAGAACCGATTACATAGTCAGGAGGACCTAGGGTCAAAACCCACTTCTAACATACTGGCTGTGTGATCCTGGGCAACTCACTTATTTAACCACTCAGTGACCCAGGCAACTCTAGATCTGCTGCTGACCTATAGAGGTTGATGGGATTTTCCTTACTGGAAGTTCTTGATTCCAATGAAATTACAAGTCTGAAAAAAAAAAAAGTTGAGCACATATTTTGAGAAGAGGTAAAAAGGAAGGGTGGGTGAGGGGTAGAACATAAAAGGGACCAAATTTCTCTGTCAGTCAAGAATAAGGGAAGAAATTATTATGACAGATATATATATATATATATATATATATATACACATATATAGACATAAATATGTATACACATACATATACATAGAAGAGGCATAATGGTATAGTAGAAAAAACAAAACAAAACACTGGCTCTGGTAACAGAAGACCTGAGTTCAAATCCTTCTTCTGATCTCCAATCTCAGCAGTCTTGGTAGTCACCTCACTTCTACAGGTATCTATTTTTCTCATCCATAAAATGAAGGAGTTGTACTCCATATGGCCTCTGAGATCTCTCCCAGCTCTGAATCTTTCATTGAATCCTGCCTTAATTCTCTAGAGACATTTGAAAATGGTTCTGATGTAGGCTTATAATTAGTTTAACCATAATAAATGGCACTCTCCTTTGGGTGATTAGGGTGCACAATGCAAAAGTTAGAGGCTGACCACTGAGTGACTTCAACTGCTCAAAAGCATAATCCATCAGAAATCCTGTTTGAAGTGCATATTCAGAAATAAAATAGGTAATCAAATTCGTGCATCCCTGAGGACAATTGCATTTCCCAATGGCCAGAGAATTTAAAAGTTCCATTCCTGTCCAGATGAAAACTCATTTCTCAGTAAAGGTCAGCGAAGAAAACAACTATTGCTTGAATTTAATTACCAAACCAGCTGTCAGTCACCAGAAGGAACAGTGCCAGGAAGATAATTCAAGGCTGAAACCAGCACGTCATAAGCCTTGTACTTTTGAATCCTGACCACGTCTTTCAGAAACCCTTGAAGTTATCACCTGAAAGATGAGGCCAAGCTGACTTCTTTTGTATTTCATTACTGATCTATCTCATTTTTTGAAATAGCAAAGCTAGCAAACAAGACCTCATTTCACTAAGATGATGTATTTCTACCTGACTGGTAAGAAGGTTAAAGTAGGTTTAATTATCTACAGTCTAAATGAATATTCTGGGACAAAAGCAAAAACTGAGATATTGTCACATTAATCACCACCACACACCACATTATCTCAGCTCATTTTATTTGACCTCCTAGTTGCACTGCGACAGTTTCCTCATGGGGTAAAGGGTTCCTGATAGAATCAATAGTTAGTTAACAACAATTGATTGAGCTCCTCCAATGTACCAGGAACCGTGCCAAGCATTGAAGATATCAAAAAAAAAAAAAAAAAAAGAGGGGAGGGGGAGGCAAACAGTCCCTAGCTTTAAGGAGTTCACTTTCACATGGAGGAGACAACATGTAACTTAACCAGGTATGTACAAGACAGGAGGAAGACATGATGCAATACTTTTGGGGAAGGAGTAAGGGGAAGTTTCCAGGACAATGTGAAGTTTGACTTCAGTCTTACAGGGAGCAAAAGGAACAAAGGAGTGAAGTAAGGAGGGAGAGCGTTCTAGGCATTATGAGCAGCCAGTAGAAGGCCTAGAACTGGGAAATTGAATGTGGTATGTGAAGAATACGAGTAAACCACTATAACTAGATGGTAGGTGTGTAAATAGGCATGGAGTATAAAAATAATATAAATGTAGGGAGAGATTTGGTAATATAGAACTTTAAATGTCAAAGAGAGGACTTTATATTTGACACTGAATGGAGTTTATAGAATGAGGGTTTGGGGAGGGGGTGAGGGAGGCAGGGAAGTTATATGGTCAGAATTACACTTTAGAAAAATCACCCTGGCCTCTGGGGGAGGGGGGGATGCATTAGGGAGAGAAGATATTGGCACCAGGGAGATCAGTAAGAAGTCTACTTCAATGGTCCAGATGATAAGTGACAGGTGTCTGAACTAGGGTGGTACCTTGGTAAGTAGAGAGAAATAGAAATGTTTAAGAGATGTTGTGAAGATTAAAACCTGCCGTATTTGTCCCTGGAGTGGATATATGGGGTGAGTAAAAATCAATCAGTCTGTAAATAAGCACTTATTAAGCACCTGCTACATTCCAGGTATTATAATAAGCACTTAGGCCACAGAAAAGGTAAAAAAACAGTCCTTCCTCTAAAGAAGCTCTCAGTCTACCAGGAGAAGCAGCAGGTAAATAAATAGGTTATAGAAGATAAATTGAAAATAATCTTAGAGGGAGGGCACTAACATTAAGAGAAATCTAGAAAGGCTCTCCTGTAGAAAGTGGAGCTTTAACTGGGACTTGAAGGAAGCCAGGGAACTCAGGAGGTAGAGATGTGAAGAAGGATAGAATTCCAGCCATGAGGGGCAGTCACTGAAAATGCACAGAGCAAGGTAATGGGATGTCCTGTGTAGAAGTGAGGACAGTGCTAAGATTGGGAGCCTGAGCTACTGGGAAGGTGGTAGTGCCCTTGGCATTAATATGGAGCTTGGGAGGGTTTATGAGGAATGGTAACAAGTCCTGTTTTAGATTTGTTGAATGAGATGCCTTCCGCAATAAACGTCATGAGAAATAAAAGGAACTATACAGGTTACTTAGTTTGATCCCTTAATTTTAAATAACTGTTCCCAAGGACTTTTAAAAATTCTTAAGGGAAAGGGGTCAGCCTTGATGATTACTCCACCCCCAGTGAAAATAACTAAGATACTAAGCCTGGATACCTTAAAAAGGTACTCATTAAGAGATAGAGAGTTTGATCAGTGGAACAGATTAAGTACACAAGATACAGACATAAATAAACAGTGTAGCCTAATGTTTGATAATCCAAAGATTCCAGCAATTGTGGCAAGAATTCACTATTCAACAAAAACTTTGTAAAACTGGAAAGCAGTCTGGCAGAAATGAGATATACATCTTACCCCATGTATAAAGATAAGCTTCCAGTGGGTATATGACTGATATGATGGGTGAAATCATAAACAAAAAAGAGGAACAAGAGAGCAATTATTTCTCAGATCCATGGGTAGCAGAAGAGTCTGTGACCAAATAAGAGATAAAAAGTTAACAGGAAACAAAATAGATAATGTTGATTACAAAAAACTAAAAGGTTTTTGCACAGACAAAACCAATGCAGCCATTCTCATTTTAATTAGAAGAGAGGCAGGTAAATTTGGGGGGATAAACTTGCAGTAAATTTCTCTTATTAGAGACTTTTATCAAGGTCTCATTTCTAATACATACATACATACATACATACATACATACATACATACATACATACATACATATATATATATATGGAACTGAGAGGAATATATAAGAATAAGAGCCATTCCTCAAATGATAAACAATTAAAGGATATGAAAAAGCAGTTTTCAGAGGAAGAAATCCAAGCTATCCCATTATGAAAAAGTTCTCTAAATTAGAGGAGTCAAACTTGTGATCCATGGACTACAAATGATCCACAAAACTCCTGAGTGGCAACAAAATTAAAATGTAATTGGGAAATGTTTAAGAAGATAAAATAAACACAATAAAACAAGTAAAGTCCCATTGACTCTCCCTCAGTTTCTTTTATGAAAATTGGACAATTTTGGCCCCTACAAGAGACATACAAAGCTAAGCAGTTCATATGTATACAGAAATTTAAAGAAACTTAGGGCTTAGGTCCTGTTCATAGGTGTACAAGTAATCAAAGGGAGGTCCAGAGTTTGGACCACCACCTGGTGGCTGGTCCAGATATTGTACCCCAAGCAGCTATTCCAAATAGCTGTTTGTTTGTTCCAATTTAAGGGGATGTAGGAGGGAAGAAGGGTTGGAAGGTGAGGAGAAAGATGGAAGAAATCTTTATACTAGTATTCATACACAGAAATCCCAAAAGAATCAGTAAGTACAATTGCAATGTATGTTGACTACACTCTTCTCTTAGACAGTCTGCTCCTCTCTGGGTCCTTCTTCTGCTACCTTCTCAGTTCTTTTTACTCATTCATACATATACCTGCTTCCTGTTGATATACCCCCAACACTCTGTCCTGAACCCTCTTCTCTTTTCCCCATACACTGTCGTTATGACAGCTCTTAACTTACCAGCTCTCTGCAGATGGCTCCCAGATCTGTATATTCAGCCTCAGATTCTTTTGAACTCTGTCTTAAATCAACACCTGCATACTGGACACTTCAAAGTTAATATCCCAGAGACATCTCAATCTCAAGTTTGGAGTCCAAATCATTTCCCTGTTCAATAAACTTCTGTGACTCCCATTTACCTCTAAGATGAAAAAACACAACTATTCTGACTTTTAAAGCTGTTTACAATGAGGTCCTAACTACTTTTCTAGACTTGCTATAGATTATTCCCCTTCTCCTGCTCTATGACCTCGCCTCCCACCTGTGGAGAGAAGTATGTTTATATATTTCTTATCATGTCTTTTGAAGCAAATCTTTTAGTGTAAAAGCTCCTTTCAGGAGCACATATTCTAATGGGGAAGTTAACATGCATACAACTGTGTATATTCAAGCTACATGCATTATAAAGGGAGTGTAAATCCTGGAAAGAAGTCTCTAGCAGTGGAAAAGGTGGAGGGGATGGAGAAACAGTAAGGCCTCTCTTGGAGAAGGTTATATTTGAGCCAAGTCCTAAGGAAGATAGGAAAGCAGGGGATGGAGGTTAGGAGAGAGGGCATTTCAAGCATAGAAGACAAACTTGAAAGTGCAAAGGCAACGATCAAAAGCTGCAGTGAGATCAAGAAGGATGAGGATTGAAAATAGTTCAATTTGGTAATTAAAAGATAGTTAACCCTTTGGAGAGAGAAGTTTTGGTGGAATGATTTGGTTTTAAGTCTGCCTGTAGAGAGTTAAGAAGAGAGAAAGTAGTTGTTTACTGTAGAAAGGCTTCTGAAGGAGTTTAGCTACAAAAGGCAGGAAAGCAATGGGGCTAGAGTTAGCAGAGATGGATGAATCAAGTGAGGGTTTAGGAGGGGAGTGACGTGGGCATATTTATAGGCAATGGTACAGCAGCCTGTAGATAGACAGGGAGAGATTGAAGATAAATGAGAGTGGGGATGATAGAAGGGGAAATATGCTGGAAGAGATAGGATGGAAACGGGATCATGTGCACAGATGTGGTTTGTTTTGACAAGAAAAAGCGCCTTCTCTTCATGTGACAAAAGAGGTGAAGAAGGCCATAGTGGCAGAATGCATCTGTGTAACCCAGACTTCTCTGGGTATGCCTAGTTCTAATATGGGGTAGCCCTTTTTGAGCATGCTCATTTTGTCGGCCATGGAACCCACTGCATCTTCTACCACCTTTGGCTGCCTGTGTCTTTAAAACCGACAAGACTGAGTTATTATTCTTTCTGCATCCCTCTTACCTTTTCTGCTGTGCATTTTCCCCTTGACTCTTATGAGCTGTGTCTGGAAGATCCAGATCCCAGTTCACTCACAGTGGAGATACCTTGAACCAAACTATTGAGAAGGGAAGGAGTCTTTTCCCTCCCTTTTACCTCAGCTCTCAGAAATGAGTCTGGGGGTGTTTGTTTCTATTCTGTCACTTGTCTGTCTCCATTTCAGATGCTGGAGGTGATCCCCATGGAATCTGGGAGTTTGAGCTGTGATGATGGTGACCTTGGAGCTAAAATTGCAGGTGGGATGGAATAGCCAGCCAACCTGGCACAAAAATTCTGAGAAGCCAAGGTGACTGGGACTCAGTCATGATGAGGGCTTTGGACTTGGAACTGGGACTGTGCTCTCTAGGAAGCTATGAACCTAATCCCTCTCCCCTTCCCAGAGACTGAGGTGGTACAGGGTGAGGGAGGACGGTTATGCCTCCCACCTGTGGAAAGAAGAATGTTTGTATATTTCTTATCATGCCTTTTGAAGTAAATTTTTTTAGTGTGAAAGCTAATCTAACAGTGTCATTTTTTTCCTAGCAAAAGATAAGGCAAGGTTTTCAGCTGAGAGTGTGTGGAAGGGGGAGCCCTGGAATGTGTGAGGAGAGATGAAAAGGTTTAGAAGAGCCACTGTGGTGATGGGGACAGTGAATTCTTTAGGGAGGTGTAAAAAGATTACCTTATAAGCAGAGTGCCCAATTCAGATTATGGAACATAAATTTGTAGAGGACCCAGTCAGCACAGTTTCATGAGTTGCTTCACCTTCGTTCAGTAGCACATGTGTAGGGGTAAAGGCAACAGATGGTGGGAGCAGTCCAAGGCTGAGGCCTGGCAGGGCAAGATTGGTGTTATGATAAAGGGACAAGGGATTCAAGAGAAAAAACAGTGTAGAGTTGTGCTAGTTCACTGAGGGATCAAGATAGGGAAAGGAAAAGAATATAACTAGTGCATGGTTGGAGCAGCTAAGTGGCCCAGTGGATAGAATGCTAGGCCTAGAGTCAGGAAGATCTGAATTTAAATTTGGCCTCAGATACTTACTAGCTGTGTGACACTGGACAAGTCACTTAACCTTGTTTGCCCCAGTTTCCTCATCTGTAAAATGAGTTGGAGAAGGAAATGGCAAACCACTTCAATATCTCTGCCAAGAAAACCCCAAATGGGGTAACAAAATCAAACACAACTGAAATGGTTGCAAAACAGCAGTGCATGGGTGATGGTCTGGGAGAAAATTGAGGGTTTGAGGAACTGGAGGTCATGGCAAAGATGGAGGAGAGGGGTTTGAGTGGGAAGGCAGAAGGAGAGGTAGAATGCCAATAGACTGTAATCAGATAAGGGAATTTCAGAGCTTATGAACATGGAAATGGTGCAATTGTGGGTGATCACAAGATCAAGGGGATACATTAATCCTCTCAAAATTATAAATATAATTATAAAATATAAATATGTAATTTGTATAAATATATAAATATAAATTATAAAATTATAATCCCCATTCCCATTTGTTTTTCCTTGACCTTGACTTTGTATTCCATTCTCAGTATATCCCTGAAGAACTCACTCTTAGTATTTGGATGAAAGAAAATTCACTAAAAGGAAAAAGAAAATAAAATATAACCATGTTAAAATCCAAAGCACCTTGAGCAGCACAACTTGTTATAGTTTCCCAAAGACCTTTTGGTAGATGAGAGTTATCCAGCATTTTGGATCTCAAAGATTAAAGATGGAGAGAAACGGACTGCTCACAACAGATTAGCCCACACTATCTTTTTCCATTGCTAGATGACCATCAACTTCAACTCATTTTTCTGTGACCACAAAGACTGAAACCTTATTTCTGGTGGCAACCAGGAAAATCTGGTGATTCCCCACCCAAGGAAGCTGGTCTTCGACAATTCAAGCTATCCATTCCATTCAATCCCTTTCTCTACACCACTTCCTGACAGAAAACAGATGAACCCAGGGAACTGGAGATTGCCACTAAAATAGCTTTAGGAGAGACAAAAGCAAAAGTTATCATTTGAAAAATCAGAACTTTTACGTTCAAATATATGCACATATGTATGTATGTGTATTCGACATCTCCAAAAAGTCCTTCTACAGTTTTTGTTTTAATGTTGATGAATAGTAAACATTTTTCTCACTGCTCTTTTCTGTTCATTAAAGGACACATTTTACATATGATAGCTATTCTTAATTTGCCACCGGATCTGAAATATGAATCAACAGCACAATTTTTTTAATGTAATTATACTCAACTCTAATTAATCTGCCCTCCCTGGTATCATCTATATGACCAAGAATAAGTCATTTAACTTTTCTTGAGTTTCCATTTTTTCCTCTGTAGGTATCTGTCTCCCACATATGGCTGTTGTAAGGATCAGATGTGATTACATATGTAGAGAGCTTTGAGGCGCAGCTAGGTGGCACAGCACTGGATCTGGAGTCAGAAAGACTCATCTTTGTGAGTCCAAATCTGGCTTCACACATTTATTAACTGTGTGACCTTGGACAAGTCCCTTAACCCTGTTTACCTTAGTTTCTTCATCTGCAAAGTGAGCTGGATAAAGAAATAGCAAACCACCTTAAAATCTTTGCCAAGAAAGCCCCAATGGAGTCACAAAGAGTTGTAAATGATTAAAACAACTAAATAAGAGCAACAAAAGAGCTTTGTCAAATTTAAAGCGTTAGGCAGTGCTGTGACGGAGTGCTGGGCCTACAGTCAGGACGTCTTGAGTTCAAATCCAACAAGTCACTAACCTCTGTTTGTTTGTCCTAGTTTCTGAATCTGTAAAGCGGAGCTAATAATAGCACTTACCTCCCAGGGTTGTTGTGAGAATCAAATGAGATAATATTTACAAAGCACTGAGCACAGTGATTGGCACTGTTCAAATGTCAGCTACTATTATTACTATTAATATTTTACAAAAGCCCTAATGCACAGGAATTTCTTTAAAATGCCCTTCTTTTGGGGCGAACTCTTTTAAAAAATCATATATTTTAATTTTCAATATTCACTTTTATAAGATTTTGATTTTCAATTTTTTTCTCCCTTCATCCCTTTTCTCCTCCCTTCCTCCCTAAGATGGCAAGCAAATCTGACAATGCATGTACAATCATATTAAACATATTTCCACATTAGTCATATTGTGAAAGAAGAATCAGAACAAAAGGGGAAAACCACAAAAAAGAAAAACTCAAAAAAAAAGCATTCAGTCTCCATAGTTCTTTCTCTAGATGTGGATAGCATTCCATTATGAGTCTTTTGGAATTGTCAAATCATTGTATTGCTGCGAAGAGCCAAATCTATTAAAGTTAATTATCACACAATGTTGCTGTTACTATGTACAATGTTGTCCTGGTTTTGCTCACCTCACTCAGCAATTAGTTCATGTAAATCTTTCCAGGTGTTTTTGAAATACATCTGCTCATCATTTCTTATGGAACAATAACATTCCATTACATTCATATACCACAACTTGTTCAGCCATTCTCCAGCTGATGGACGTACTCTCAAATTCCAATTCTTTGCTAATGCAAAATGAGGTGCTATAAATATTAACTTCTTAGAAAGGGTTACTACAAACAATGAGGGTGAACTGACACCTTTGACACAGTAGGACCTGAAATACTTCCAGTCTCCTAGGATTTACATCCCAATGCACACAAGTCTATTGAATTACAGGAGGGTCACCATAAACAAAAGGAACCATCCATCTTCTGGTCAGAATTGGCATTCCATAACAAAAGGCTATCCTCCATATTAATACGGTCAAAGACTAGTAAACGTCAACTTTTTAATTTATTATCCAATTCAGTAATGTACTGATTTGGCTAGAATTCTTCCTTATTAATGAAAATGCACTCCAAATGTTAAAACATCTCTGAATCCATGGATAAAATTGTATTTGAGAATCCATAGTCATCCAACTCCTTTACATTTTAATTGGGAAGAGAGGCAGTCTAGCATAGTGGAGTGAATGTTAAACTTGGCATCAGGAAGAATGGAGTTTAAATTCCACTTTTCACACTTACCTTTGTGTTAAGTGTGATCCTAGGTAAGTCATTTGACCTCTGGGAGACTTAGGCAACAGGACAGAACTTATCTATGAAATCACAGATAAACTGCTTCAGTGGAAAAAACACCCTGTCCTGATAAAACCCTAGATCCTTCCTGTATCCATTTACTTGCCACTTCACTGTAATTGCAAAGATAAAGTTTTCTTTTTTAAAAGCTATGGATAAGGAATAGAAGGCTCTGTTTTGTTCTTACAAAAGTGACAAATGTAAGAACAAGATTTTTTTTTCCTAATGAAAGCATTAACTGTTGCATGAGTATAAAAACAACAGAAAAAGATCTTAAAAACCAATTAATTGCTTCCCTCCCACATGCAGAAATTGAGGCATAACCCACATCAGAAACCCTGTGACCACAAGTGTCTTCCCAGCATCATGGCATCTCAGAGTAGAAAGAGATCTCAGAGGCCACATAGCCTAACTTCTCAAAGAAAAATAAAAATTGAAAAAAAAATTCCTACCTACAGTGTCCCTGACTATTGGGCGTCTAGGCTTTACTGAAAGATCTTCAGTGAGGAGGACCCTACTACCTCCAGAGGCAAGCTGTTCCACCTATGGGTAGCTCTTTTAGGGAGTTTTTCCTTATTTCAAACCTGTTTCCCTTTCTGTAACTTCCACCCACTGACCTTGGTTCTGGAAGTTCCCATCAAGGAAAACAAATCTAATCCCTCTTTCCCATAAGAGACTGGCAGATTTTTTAATGCAGCTAATCATGTCCTTCCTAACTTCTTTTCTGTAGTCTAGCCATCCCCAGTTCCTTCAGCTAATCCTCCTATGGCCTTAACTCCAAGTGCCTTAGCTTTCTTATTGCTTTCCTCTGGACTTTCTCCAGTTTAGCAATGTCTTTCCTAAAATGTATGCCTGCCAAGTAGAGCCTAATACTACAGACAGATAGTTCTTTCTTTGTTGAAGATCAGGACAGCTTTTGCTTTTCTCAGTACTCTTGGGGCCTCTTCTATTTCTACCATTTTTTAAAGATCAAAGACTGGCTCAGCAATCACATCTGGCAGTTTTTTTTTTCCTTTCATTTCTCAAGCCTGCATCAAGAGTAGTAGCTGAATGGTCTCCTCTTTTCACCCTACTTATCTTGAGTATCGCCTGGCTAGATACATATTAATCATTTATATTCTGTCCTTTTGTTCTGTCCAAAGACTATTATCTTTGGCAGAGAAAACAGAAGAAAACAACTGAATGTTTCTGCCTTTTCTCTTGTCAATTATTATCAACACATCTACCTTACACAGGGGCATGCTGGGTGTTCAGGAGGACCGTCACCTCTGGTATGAGGGGTTACTGAGAGCCCTTTTCAGGACTGCTCAACTACCTTTGGTGTCCACCTTTCATCCAGCACTCGATTGTTGTTCCAAGAAGCTGTAGCATGCACAGCAGTCACACAAGAGTACACTGTCTCTCAAGGCTAAACCAGCTTGAGAGTAACTGATAGGTCTCAAACCCCCGGGCAAGTTAGGGGTGTCTACCATGGGCGATGAAGGCAGCTAAAACAGGTGCCGTGGAGCGCTTAGAGCTTGGCCAGACATTAAAGATGCCAAACTACATCCCAGGCCATCACCAATCATCCTGACAATTTGTCTTGCTCCTAGACTTCGATGACTCTGGAAGAGAGAATGAAGCTGCAGTTGTGCAACTCTGCCTCACTTAAATCCAATTCTTGCACAAGTCAAGACATCACCCTGTGATGACATTGGTCCTCCTCAAGAATGGAGGATGAACAACCACCTTGCACATCATTCCTCACCCTGCTTTAGTCCCTTTCTTTCCCCCAGTGTATTTTTTTAATCCCTTCTTGTTGCCCTTAGTTTTTCCTCATCAGCCTCATATCATTCTGTCTTGTGTTCAGGCAAAGTAGAGAGGCTAATATATCTTTATGAAACGACAACACAGTATAGCATTTAGTCATAGGCAGCTGAGTAAGTTTAATAAATGAAGAAATGAACCTTACTGGATTATGAGAAATGCTACTGCCAGTGATTTTAGTGATACTGTAGTGGCTTCGAAGTCAAATCATCTTGCAATTATGAAATCAATATTTTTACTCTATAAAATAATACTTAGTGGATACTGAGGTTCTCAATATCATCATACTTTAGCTAGAAGTCTAGATCTTTTTTTCCTACATTTACCAGACATTGGGATAGGTACAATTACCAAAGCTAGGATGGAATAGTTGCTCATTGCTTCTCTCAGATAGCTCCAATAATTCTCTTCCTTTTAATCCAATTGAATTGATTAATCATGTATCAACTGTTAAGTGTCTTCCACATGTCAGGCACAGAAGATACAAAGTAAATAAAATAAGAGTCCCTGCCCTCAGTCAGGTGACATTCTTCCAGGGAGATATATACTATGAAGAAATAAGCTTTTGCACCCGCTTTCTCAGTATTGGGTCCAGAATTCAGCTAAACTGATAGAAGAGATTACAAGTTTGTTTAGATCTCTGGATTTTTTTCCCTTACCTTTTAACTAAATTGGAAAGTACAAGAAGTTTTGGGTTGGAAAACTCTGCCAGGGCTGTCTTAGAGTTAATTTCTGGTCAAATAACCATTTTATACTTGAACCATGATTTTCTGCTCTATCCAGTCCTCTCCTTTCCCCTAACCTGGTCTCACACGTCCAATTGACTGTTAGACATCTCAAACTACGTCTCGTACACATCCTAAATTCAACATGTCCAAAACCAAAATCATTAGCTGTCCACTCAAGCCCATCTATTTCCCTAATTTTGTTTTTTACCTTCAAGGGCACCACCACCTTCCCACTCCCCAAGGCTTGAAACCACGGTATGATCCTTGACTTCTTGCTCCTTCCCAACCCCCTTCATGTTCAGTTTGTTACCAGGTACAAGCTATTCTGCCTTTGCAACATCTCTTGTATATACCTCCTTCTTTCCTCTGATACTGCCACCACCTTAGGACAGGCCCTCATTGCTTTCTAAATCATTTTCTAAATATCTTAAAAAAAAAACTATTGTAGAAAAAAGTATATGGGCTTTAATTTCAGCAGTACCTATTTTTCCCTTAAGGAAGAAATAACAAGATTTCAGCTGAGCTAGAAGCTGGAGGCAGGGAAGCAGCATCGAGGAGAGACTATGAGACCATATCCATGGCCCTGGTACATTACACCATGGCCACACTTATTTTCTACATGTACCCATTGGCCACATATCTTTACTAACACCATGCCCTCCAGGCACATTTGCACCCTGGTGAAGTATACTCCTTGAGTGTTGCCCCTATGTACAAGTTCTCTATATTTGTCCACTTTTCCTACCAATGTTGAGTGGATCTATTAGAAAGTGTACCCTCAGGTTTATGGGGAGAAATATTTTATTGGTACTTTTCTTAGCACTCCATTTCATTAAATATTTTTATTTTGAATTGTGTCTTCTGTCAAACTATTGAGGTGAGGGCTCTTAAACTAGTTTTTTGGGAATATGGACATACAGAATACTTTATATCTGAGTTAGCTACTTTCTGTAGGGGCACAATCTCAGAATTGGGGAAGAGGGGAATAACTCTTGGTTCTACATATGAAGTAAATACAAAATAATTGGATGGGGAAAGTGCTGAGGATATAGAAAGAGCTCTTGTAGGAGGTAGGGCTTGAGTTAACGAAGCTGAGGCAGTCGATGAAAAGGTGCAGAAACGGGACTCGGATGTTGTATATGGAAAGCAAATGAGACAATCTGGCTGGAATGTTGAGTGAAAGAAGTAAAGTGGAATCAACAGAGTCACTGAGAAGGGCTTTAAATGATAAGCAAAGGACTTCCTATTTTATCCTGCAAGTAACAGTGGCATCCTATTCCTCTGCTCACAAAGTTCAGGTGACTAGGGACTGAGTAATGATGAGTGTGGGCAAGGAGGTGACTGTGAGCATAGTGCTCCGAAAGACTGATCCCCTCTCATCACCAGCAGGGTGGTTCGGAATGGCCACATCCTCTTCAATATGTCGCATCTACCTTTAAGCATTAAGATGCTTAGTAATCTGAATCGTAATAAATAATAATGAGACAATAATGGCCAAATGAGATCATGACTATGAAATACTTCGCACAATGCCTGGCATATAGTAAGTCCTGTGATCTCTATGACGATGATGATGATTACAGCTAGCATTTATATGGTGCTTTAAGATCTGCATTTAAGAATTCTTCTCTATTAAATATTACCTCATGTTATCCTCACAACAACCCTGGGAGGTAGGTACTATTATATAAAGAAACTGAGGCAGGCAGATGGTGTGACTTGCCCAGGATCACACAATAAATGTCTGTGATTAGATCTGAACTCAGTTTTCCTGACTCCAGGACTGGCACTCTGTCCACTGCTCCAGGCTATGCCTGGAAACTCATCTTAACCTGATTTCATCTATACCAAAATGGTGATGGGAAGATGGAACACCACAATACAATTGGCCACAAGTCTCTACACTCCCCCAAGGAATGGCCTGGTCCCTAGGAGGGCACTGGAGCACCTTTGCCTCAATCTTCTTATTCATTTGATTTTAAAAGGACATGGGTACTGACAAGGCAGTCTTTAGGAGAAGCCAATTTTCCTAAATTTTATCTATAGCCAAAATCTGTTTTAGTGAGGTCAGCTAAGGCATTTATCTCTTTCTCTCTTTCCTCTTTTTTATTAAT
Organism: Notamacropus eugenii; assembly: GCF_028372415.1. NCBI lineage: Eukaryota > Metazoa > Chordata > Mammalia > Diprotodontia > Macropodidae > Notamacropus > Notamacropus eugenii. Next base: position 635,030,300 of record NC_092872.1, read on the forward strand.
TCGCCAGCAAGTCATTCCCTGAATCCTCACTCACTGACCACGTGCTATGCTCTGAGGAGCTACTTACCACGTAACAAGCTAATACACAGAATCACCACAAATTACAGGTACAGAGAGTAGCACTTACTATTGAAAGAAGACAAACTCCCAGAAAATTGATACATGAAAAAATACCAGAGTAAGTGTTTATAATAAAACAGAGCAGATCAAAAAGATCTTGAAATATCCATTTTACAAGAACAAAAATTGGCCTTTCACCATTTCCATTTTCCCTCCTGAGGGAATTTTTTTGGGGGCGGGGTAGGAAAACCACAGGAAAAGAATTATCCTAACAATTAATGAAGACAGAATATAAATTGAATAACTGTTTATTTATTTAATGAAAGGAACACTGCAGTGATAATTACATAATCACAATTTATGACTTAGCAATAAAAGCAGTGTTTAAGAAGGATTTTCTAAAATCAACTATTGATAAGAGGGAGTTTTTGGAAGGAATTCCCCAGAGACATATATACACAGAGATATGTGTCTGCAGAGTTGTCATGGAAATCTGATCTGTAGTGAAGCTAGAGGAAAGTGGAGAAAGCATTGCAACAAAGCATTCTATTGACCAAAACTTCATTATCAGAAGCAAGAACAAAAGAGGCCTGAAAATGTGTTTCCAGGCCCTAAACTACTCTGGAGAAACTTATAAGAAAGGCAGCACTGTTTTCTCCTGTACCAAAACTGCCTGTCTCTTACCATCTTCAAAAACCTCTAGCATTTCTTGAGCTTTCACCACCAGCTCACCCTTTTCACTTACGTTCACCATCATATCACTTCCACCACAGCCACAGAACTAACCCTGAGAAGATCAACTCATCTCTTCCTGTAAACATTTATTAAACACTTACTATGTGTAAGGCATTGTCAGGTCCTGGCGATACAATAAAAAGAAAGACTCAGATCTCAAAGGACTTATATTCTCCTGGGGGTGGAAAGTAAGGAGTGGAAATACAACAGAGAAATGCAATTCATGGGACTAACCCAAATAATACAATAATAATAGGTCATATGTAAGCAATGCTGTAAGATTTGCCTAACACTTTGCACACATCTCATTTGTTCTTCACAACAATCCTTAAGATACATGCTATTAATAGCTCCATTTTATAGATGAGAGTTGTATAAGTGACTTGCCCAGGATGATGCAACTAATAAATGTCCAAGCCATATTTAAATCTAGATCTTCCTAAATCCAGATCTGCCTGAAGAAAGAAGTAATTATTAAATTTACTATGTAAAACAGCATTTAAGTTCATGGATGTTTGGAAACTTGGCCTAATGTCTGTAAATGTGGAAGAACTAACTGTGAATTAATTTATCCAGGTCATGGCTTTACTTTCATTTTTACTTGTAATCATTTATTGGTTTGAACAGCTAATTAGATATTGCTGCACACTTGGAAAGAAACCCTGGAATATAACAAGATGCAGAAACATTTTTATTTAAAACTTGAATTTCATGGCAGAAATCCACTCATGTCACTATTTTAACAAAGTCAGTTTTCAATAAGATACAAGGTCTTAAGCTCAAAAATGACAGATGGATAAACAGGATTTTGATGAATGAATCTGGCAACAACCATTTCCTTTTCACAGACATTAGTCTAAGCTACTTCCATGACCAAACATTTACCATATTATCCAGCTCATGTTCTTCATATTGCAATGATATTCCTTCATATTTTGTTGAAATCAACACCATCCAGTATGAACTTCCTCATTTATCTTTTGTCTATCTCAAAGTATCTTTGTACACTTATCCATCACATTTTTCCCTCCCTCAAAGGGAGAAGTGTCTTTCCTTTGCTCCAAGGAAAATTTGTACTTTTCTGTTCTTGATTCAAATTCCGTCATGGCCGCTCAGGGACTTGATTCCATCAATTAGTCCTTCTCCTTGGAATATCTTCAGTGTCTTCCTCTACATAGACTCCCTCTCCTCTGCCTTCAAAGAAGCTCAGATTTTTCTTACTATCAGGCTTCTCTAAAAAGCCTGACACTTTCCCCAATTGATAAATGGTCAAAGGATATGAACAGGAAATTTTCAGAGGAAGAAATTAAAGATATCTATAATCATATGAAAAAATGCTCTAAATCACTATTGATTAGAGAGATGCAAATCAAAACAACTCTGAGGTACCACATCACACCTATAAGATTGGCAAACATGACAGAACAAGAAAATGATAAATGCTGGAGAGGATGTGGGAGAGTTGGAACACTAATTCATTGTTGGTGGAGCTGCGAGCTCATCCAATCATTCTGGAGAGCAATTTGGAACTATGCCCAAAGGGCTACAAAAATGTGCATACCCTTTGACCCAGCAATATCGCTACTAGGACTATATCCCCAAGAGATCATAAAAATGGGAAAGGGTCCCACATGTACAAAAATATTTATAGCAGCACTCTATGTAGTTGCCAAAAACTGGAAGTCAAGGGGATGTCCATCAATTGGGGAATGGCTGAATAAATTATGGTATATGAATGTAATGGAGTACTATTGTGCCATGAGAAATGATAAACAAGAAGACTTCAGAGAGGCCTGGAAGGACTTATATGATCTGATGCTGAGTGAAAGGAGCAGAACCAGGAGAACTTTGTGCACAGCAACGACCACAGTGTGCGAGAGTTTTTTCTGGTAGACTTGGAATTTTGTAATAACGCAAAAACTTCTTATAAAAAAAAAAAATCCCAAAGGCGGTTCTCAAGGCAAAATGCCTTCCACACTTAGAGAAAGAAATATGGAAGTCATTCACAAAATGTAGCAGATCATGTTTGTGTATGTGTATGTGTTTGTGTATCATGTTTTGATTTGTTATATGATTTCTTTCATTTATTTTAGTCTGACTACATAGCATGACTATAGTGAAAATATACTCAATAGGAAAGTATATGTAGAAGCTATACAGAATTGTATTTAGTCGTGGGGAGGGAGGGATGTAGTGGGGGGTAGGTGTGGGGGGGATAAAATCTCAATTGTATGGCAGTGATTGTTAAACATTAAAAAATAATAATAATTAAAAAAAAAAAAAGCCTGACACTGAATTTGAGCTGGTATGGAGAGATTCATAGGTATTTCCTGCTACTTAGCATCAACTGCTCTTTAAATAAGTCACTTTTGTGGTAAGTCACGGGCCACAGCAGGAAATGAAAAACAACCCTCACACTAATCATTAAATGAATATTTATTTATTAAGTTCCTATTATGCACTAGTGCTAAATGTTGGAGATATAAAAACAAAAGACATCCCTGCCCGGCTGTGTAACATATATACAGGATAAAAAGGAAAAAAATTCAAAGAGGGAAAACATTAGATTTAAGAGGGGTTGGGGAAGACTTCCAGTAGGAGATGGAATTTTAGTTGGGACAGGGAAGTCAGCAAGCAAAATTAAAGACAGAGAGCATTCCAGGTAAGATGGATAGAGAGAGAAAATTCTCAGACCTAAGAGATGGAGTATCTCATCTGTGGAACAGTTGGATCATCAAACTTAAAACTTTGCAGACATATATGATATATTATATTCTGGGCTTCAATCAGTTGGTCCCTGGTTTCAAATGTAATGTAGTTACTGATTGGTCCCACTGAACTTTGTAGAACCTGTGGCATTGTGCTCTCATATGTGGAGTCCCCAGAAGAGATATCCCAGGTTAAAGGATACACATCCATTAGAAACGATAGCTCATGAGTCTCCATTCATGTGTCCACTTTTTCTTGAATAGTCAAAGAACGCAATTAGCTCAAAGAAAAGGCATTTAATGAAACAGCAAAGTAAGACTTGTAATAAAACTTACCCATTGATAGGCATGGGGTATGCTCAGATAGATATCAGAAGTTAATTACACATACACATACACCATCAATGGGAGAGTGAACATGAATAGGAATCACTTACGGAATGAAAAGCCCACAAAGGGGAGGAAATTTGTGTCAGGATGACTAATATCTGAGATGTTGCAGTATGCCGGCACTCCTCTCACAAGGCCTGCTCCTCAGTAGGCAAGTTGCTTGCTCCACTGGGTCTGCTTTTCAATCCATGTGTCATCATTGTTTCTCATTAATGTCTCTGCTGGGCTCACTGGGGAAGCTAGGTGACATAGTGGATAGAGTGCTTATCCTGTCTTAGACACTTAATAGCTATGAGAACCTGAGGAATTCTCTGTGGCCTCAGTTTCCTCATCTGTAAAATGAAGAGGCTAGACTCAATGACCTCTAAGGTCCCTTCCAACTTTAAATCTATGATCCTACGATCTATGATTCTGTAAGTTCCCCTTTGCTGGGCTTTCAGTATGCTGAAGCACAGTGGCTACATCCTGTCCAAATATAGTAGGCTGACAGCTCTTTAGTCCTAGTAACTATAGTCATCCATGCAATGCTACAAGATTAAAATCGTCTTTCCTTTTTGATCCTTACCTCTTGACTGAAGATCAAAGTAAGGCATTCTTATATACCCCAGGATCCTCTATAGCTTAGTTGCAAATGAATTTGAGCCAGGACAAAGGGTAATCTGAGAAGACCACACAAGTCAATATAAGGTAATTCGAAGAAGTCAGTAAAACTGATGAGAAGGAACAGGGAAAGGTTCAAGAGGGTCACAATGCCTGAATCACAATGCCTAAATATCCTAGAAACCTCAAAGGATTCAGGGAGGCAGAGTTGAGACTCATTCCTCAAAGGATTCAGGGAAGCAGAATTGAGGCTCACTTCTTGAAGGATTCAGAGAGGCACAGTTGAGGCTCATTCCTCAAAGGATTCAGGGAGGCATATTTGAAGCTCATTCCTTGAAGCATTTAGGGAGGCCGAGTTGAGGTTCATTCCAGGCACGGGGTCTGCTGGAATGGATGCATCGTAGTGAAAGGTTTCAAAATGTTCAAGAAACATCTAGTAGTCGAGTTAAACTGGAACCAGTGTTATGTGAAAGGGAGTGACAAGAAACATTCTAGAAAAGTATAGTAGATTGGAGCCAGACTATGACACACCTTAAGTACCAGTCCTTGAATTGTGTTTTATCCGACATGTAACTGTGAGCCACTGAAAGTTTTGAGCAGCAGAGTATCAGACACCTGTGTCTTAGGAAGATACTTTCAGCAATTGTAGAGTGGAAGCATTAGAGCAGGGCTAACAATTAGGAGTCATAACAGTCCAGGTTGCAGTCACGAGAGGCTAGGATTGTAGTCATGAGAGTAGGAAGAGGCAGATGGAATCAACAGGACCCGGACGACTAATTGGATTTAGAGTATGAGAGATGAATCAAGGATAACAGCAAGTTTACAAAACTGAGTGAACAGGGATGATGATGGTGCCCTCAACAAAAATAGGCAAGCTAAGAGGGTCCATTGCTTCAATAATGGTCTCTTGTGTTCTTTGACTGCCTCTATTATGGAATCTTTTATCATCTGAAGTTATGCATGAGAGACAACTTTTTTGAGGAAAGCCTTTAAAATGGTATACATACATACATACACACACATTTTTGTCCAAGTATAGTATTCTTTTACAACTTGAATTCTCTACACCTTTCATGAAAAATATGGTTGTGAAGATGTGGTCTATTTTGCATAAAAATGGCTTTGCAGCTTATTACTTTTTAAAAATATTTTCATCAATAACCCATCAATACATATATGAACCACTCATAAAAGATTTTATAAAACAGAAAAAGTAGGCATATGGCTCTTTTAAAATAACTTGAGAACTGACTCCTGAACGCTTTCAAAACTGTGTCCCTTCCAATACAGACTTTTTTGTGTTTGGTCAAGTGCATCTGTTCCTCTTTATGTAGTCATTTGATGACTTGAACCTACTCTCAGCTATTAGACTGGACCACTATAAAATCCACTGGCAATGATTTTCGTTTGTGTTTGTTCATTCTACTCTTTACAGCTTTCATCTATAAATGCTCAGGACGATGTGTTTCAATGAGAAACTTTTGTCCATGATGGTTTTCTCCTCCGCTGCTTTTCGATGTTTTAAAAATGAAAACTGGCACAGTGCTTAGTTGTCAAGTTCTTCACTTGTAAGGAAATTAAGTATTTTCTGGCTAAGATGGCTTTTGTGCTCTTTTGGCCTCCTTTTTAAGGTTAGGGGAAAAATTTTATATCTCATTAACCCAAATCAGAAATGGTAATGATCTTTGCTTTCATCCATTTCCCAATACACCACCAGCTTAGGTCAGGTCATTACAGCAATTCTAATTATATGAAATCTTCTTATCTAACTTGATTTTAACTTCGGTCTTTGAGCAAATATTCCTTTGGTCTACACAGCTAGTTCTGAAATATTTCCCTCATCACCAACTGATTGTTAGCTAACTTCCAAGACAATTAATCTGATTTTACTTGACATTTAGTATTGGCTGTGTGTAGCATTTTCCAGTGTCCAAAAACAAAATGTTCATGATGTAATGGGCATTGGGCTTCTTAGTAGGCTACAACCTTTTGGTTCCTTCAATTTTTTAATCTTGAGCATTATTTTTTTTTTTGCTGTATACTCTTCTGCCCAACTTGGAGTTGAAATTATCGAGTGTCAAGATATATGTTGATTTATTTTGAGAACCTTCATAATATTTCTCTACTTCATCATCTGCAACAGAAGTTAACACATCAATATAAATTGCAATTATCTTCATGGCCATCTTTTTGCTTACACTGAAACACAAACACTATAGAACAAGATGATCAAGCACTCCATCCCCCAAAATCTGTCTTCTTGCATTTCAGTGTACAATGAAATCTACTGTCAGTTCCTTTAGTCACCAAAGATAAATCTACAAGCTCTCCTTCCATCTGGTGAGGCAGAGTGACATAATACAAAGGAAACTGGCTCCAGTCAGGAGACCCGGGTTAAAAACCCACCTCTGATACACTTAACACTAGGGTAATCTTGGGCAAATTACTTAACCTCCCTGGGCCTCAGTTTCTTCCTCTATAAAATGAGGAGGCTGGACTAGCTGGTCCCTCAGTTCCCTGCCAGTCCTACTATTAGTCTAAGATCATCAGTTCTTCTAATTCTTTCCTGAATAACTAACTTTCAGGATTAACTTGGTTGCGGATAAGTATCTTACATTTAGAGCATGGAAAATTAACCTAATGATTACATTAGGTCTAAAAACTTTGTACATAGTACTCTTTGTTTCCTCGTCTGTCCTCAGGGCAATGTTGTATTTTTCTTTGTTTCTTGGTTTGCCATAATCAAAATAATAGAGTTGGTATTCCTATTTTCCACTTGTGCACATCGCTCTTCTTTCCCCCAATGTCTCTCCACCTCCTATACTCACCCCGCACCCACCTACACCACATACACCAATTTCCCTCATTCCTCTGGGAACTCTACTCAACTAAATATTACCATTCCTGGAAAGACTGTTCAATTTCCTTGTGATTCCACTCACATTCTTTTTTTTTTTTTTTAGAACAAAACACCCTTCACTGGTCACCACTCTTCTATAGGTTGGAGATGGGCAGACAGTAATAAACTTACAGAACACAGACAATCACCACATGGGCTGGGATAAGCATGGATGAATCACAATCTGCATTGCTGGAGGGAATATCCAAATCCATAAAATTATCCATTTGAATACTGAAAGGCTTCCTTACAACTTTCATCTTACTTTCTAATAAACCCCCTATCGACCTTACCACTTTATAATTGGTGTTGTAACACTCTTTAGATCTATTTTATATCTAACTCCCAACAAAGCTAACATCTCCATCTGAATCCTAAATTCTGTCTCTTCTTACCTCTCCCTGGACTTCCTTCCAACAATTATTCCTCATCTGTCCTGTATCATCAATCCAATGTTTTAGGGACAGTGTATACAGTGCAAAGAACCACTGAAGTTCAAAACAGATTTAAATACTGGCTCTGTCACTATAAAGTCACTTAACTACTTGGGGGATGTTTTCTTTATCTACAAAATTAAAGTGCTAAACAGTTTCTTAAGCTCCTTCCAGCTCTGATATCTTATAATCTCTCTCTCTTTCTGTCTCTCTGTCTCTAATGGTTCCTACCCTTTTGCCTATGAAGCTATTCAAGTTATTCTTATCCCAAAGCTTTATTTCCTTGTCCTCCTGATCGAGTTTCTTCCTTTCACCATTAAATTTCTGGAAGGATTTACTTTCATTACCTACATTTTCTTTTTCATCATTCACTACAATGTGGATTCCAATTCTCCAACTTCACTGAAACAGTTTCTTTAACTTTAAACGCTCTAAGATCTAACACCACTCGGGTAGTACCGTCTGGTACAAGCTCACTTCATGGTACTTTGATCATGTGGCTGCCATGGGAGTTCAACAGCTGACTGTTGAGAAGCACAATAAAAACAACACATGGATTATCTTCATTGTGTGTTATCCTCTCTACATATCTGGCACCTCAATTTGTGGAGGTAATCCAATGTGCTGTCACTAGATCTGAAGGGCACTTGAAGAATAACTACCTGGTTAAGACACCAGGAAATAAAAGACATCCTATCTTTAGATGCAGCTGACCCCCTATACTTCCATTTACTGTGTGAGATTCATGTGCCTTGACCAAGGTTTAAAATCCTTAGGTCATTTGCTAAGAGCACTGCCTCTTCTGTGTTCTTTTAACGGTTATCACATGAATATATAAGAACTACGTCAACACAAAGATGTGTTTAAACGAGAATATTTAATTCTTAAGTAGGTCAAACTGGCAAGATGACAAGAAAAGTGAGAAGAGGTGTATGGGTTACTAAATCAGAACCAACATGACATAAATGAGAGAGGATTGGTCTTAGCCTAGTGAAGATCTGGACCCAAGCTGTGCCTGGACCCAAGCTGTGCCTGGACCCAAGCTGTGCCTGGACCCAAGCTGTGCCTCAATGGGAAACTCTAGGGTTCTCAGTTACAGAGGAGATGCCTATCTGAATCTGCAGGAGTTTCCACACCACAATTTCTTTACAATGATCAAATAAGAGATGTGGACCAAAAACCCACAAAATATAAAAAGAATAGTTAAGTTCTCATACCTAGGGAAAGGAAGCTCATTTCTCATAACCATAAGTAGTGCACAATTTAAGTATTACACAATAATCCAGAGAAAATTTTTTTAAAATATTAGTCCGACACTGATCCTAACTATGGAATTTTAACAAAAATCTTTTAAAAAATGAATGTGAATAGAATAGTATTGTGTCCATCCTTCATTGCTGAAGAAGACCACGCCATCAGAGAAATGATGACATGACTTGCACTTGACTTTGTTTTGAGTGAGGGAGGGCTGTGCAGGTCACCAGCCTCACTTCTCCTCCAGAGCCATCTGAATCCAGTGACCAAATATTCATCAGGATGACTGCAGATGACCCAGGATGAGGCAATTGGGGTTAAGTGACCTACCCAAGGTCACACAGCCAGTGAGCATCAAGTGTCTGTGAGACCTGAACTCAGGTCCTCTTGACTCCTACACTGGTGCTCCATCCACTGTACCACCTAACTGCCCCGGAGAGAACAAGAACATGCCAAAGAGTATAGACCAACACCTGACAGTGTACACCAAAATAAAGTTCAAATGGGTACACGATCTAGGTATCAGATTTATGGAGAATGGAGAAATTTATCACCAAACAGAGATAGAGAACATTATGAAATGCAAAATGGATAATTTTGATTACATTAAATTGAAAAGGTTTTGCACAAACAAAGCCAATGCAACCAAGATTAGAAGGGAAGCAGAAAACTGGGAAAGAAATTTTACAACTAAGGTCTGTGATAAAAGCCTCATTTCTAAAATATATAGAGAACAGAGTCAAATTTACAAGAACACAAGTCACTCCCCAATCGATAAATGGACAAAGGATATGAGCAGGCAGTTTTCAGAGGAAGAAATTAAAGATATTGAATCATATGAAAAAATTCTCTAAATCACTATTGATTAGAAAGATGCAAATCACAACAACTCTGAGATACCACATCACACCTATCAGATTGGCTAACATGACAAAACAGGAAGATGATAAATGTTGGAGAAGATGTGGCCGAGTTGGAAAACTAATTCATTGCTGGTGGAGCTGTGAGCAGATCCAACCATTCTGGAGAGCAATATGGAAATATGTCCAAAGGACTATAAAAATGTGCATACTCTTTGACCCAGCAATACTGCTTCTACACCTGTATGCCAAAGAGATCATAAAAATGGGAAAAGAGCCAACATGTACAAAAATATTTATAGTAGCTCTTTTTGTGGTGGCCAAGTACTGAAAATCAAGCAGCACCTCTTGTTGATTATTACTGAAAGGTATGAGTAAAAGAGACCTCCTTTCCTTCATATATATAGCATCCTCTTTCCCTAAGATTTGTTTTTGATACAAACTAAGCTAAAATGAAAACATCATACTTTTAAACATGCTTTTTTATTCAATTTGATGAGTGCTTCCCCACCCCCAATATGTCACTGAGAAATCAACTATTTTCACCAGCTAAAAAGGTACTAACCCAGGAGTTGTAATTTTCACCTAGAGCCAAGGCCAATCAGAAGAACATGAACAGTTGTCTCAATTATTTCCATATTCTCAATGTAAAGAAACCTTCTTCAAAGTTAAAAATTATTCCCTGAGACTACAATTTCGCATAAAGCTATTAAGCTTTTCCACACTTAAACTAAGAAAAGCCAAAAATTATAGTAACATGATGTGGGACATAAAATCGCATCCCTGCAAAGTCGACACTTACATCCACCATTGTCAGGATCCATTTTGACTGATTTTTTCCAAGTTGTTAAGAGCGAAAGTAGTTTAAAAAATTGCAGTGCTTACTCTTAAACTATTTTTTTAAGTACAACCATTATGTAAAGGCTATCATTTTAAAAAATCTGGTTCAGTTTAAAAGAACTATCTATGATAACCAAGAAAGATTTCAACTTCCTTACTAATGACAGAATTTTTTTTTAATATAATTGCATAGCACATTTTTTTCTCTTTGAAGACAAAACTGCTGGTCAATGTAAAAATCAGTCTGAAAAAAATCAGACTCTCTAAGTCTTATTTTTCATTTTTTATTACCAGAAGAAAAGTACATAAGAAAAAAAGCTGCTACTTAACTGAGTTCTTTCTTGAACATTTAGGAACAAAATTTAAATGTCAAGACAATTAAATTAAATTTATTTTTACAATATAAAAGCATGATTGCTCAGTAGCTATTCCATGATCCTGAAAGCTTAAGCTTTTATATATTCAAAAGGACAAGATTAAAAATTAAAACTATAAAAGGTAGGAAAACAATTACTTCCCAGGAACCTCAATGCTAGATGTCTTTTCTTTAAGAGAAAATCAACTTAATACGTAATCCTGCATATTACTGGAGGAGGAGTTATTTGTTTCTTTTCATGAACTTTTTTGCTTCCTTCACAAGCTCTTCAACATCTTCACCTTCTTGGTCTTCATCTGGTGGCTCCCAGTCAGAATCCTCATCTGTTGGTTCATATTCTTCTTCTTCATCATCTAAAAAGCTGTCATTTAGATCGCACTCATTCGGCCGGCCATCGTCATCACTATCTTCATCCAAAACACTCGCACCTACAACAACAGAAAATTCAAATACTCAATAATTTAATTATTTCTAAATCAGTACTATCTCTTAGTTTATTGAAAGCTAATTTCAGAAGCTCTGGTTGCAGGAGAGAAAGAAGAACCAAAAGTGAGATGAGCAGCCACCACAAAGTTCTAGGAAGTATACTAAACGATAACCTGAGTATTATTTATCCACATGAGGGGGCAGTATAATATAAAGGAAAAAATAATCTCCAAATCTCAATTTTCTCATCTGTTGTATGGATAAAAGACTTGCATTACTTACCTCACAGAGTTATTGGAAGAAAGCACTTTGTAAACCCAAATGGTCCTATATAAGTGCAAGTTATTATTATAAGGTTTTCAACCACTTCCACTGGTGCTGATCCCCATTAAGACACAGACTGGTATAAATAAAATTAAATCTCTATGGACATTATAATCACTAACAATGTGCTATTGAGAGTATCAAGCCATATAATATATGCAAAAGGTTTTGAAAAGTAGAGTTATTGTAATTATTATGTCAAAAACATTTAGCTTGTCAAGCCTACGATTTCTATTATTATATTTGCACCAAAAAACTTCCAAATACTATGCTCCTGGCACCCAACTGGAACCTTTATCCCACCCCAATATGTAGTCCTCCACAGTAAGCAAAAGGAAAGCAGAGTACAACCATACCAAGAGTGGTTCCACCGGGAAAGCTTTTGCCTAAACTTTTCTACTAAGTATGGCAGAACACACTAGTTTCAAACAAACATTGAAATGCAATATCTGGTTAGACAGATCTGGGTCACAGGATAAGAAGTTAGCACCTTTGCCTCTGAATGTATATTTTTTTTTTTCACCTGAACCTATGATTTATTTGGTGTGGTGAACTACAGTGTGGAAATTCCCTTCCCTAGCACAGATAGGCAACTCATCTGTAACTTAGTTTCAGATTGTTGCTTGGTGCAGTGAGTGTAAGAAGACTGCCCAGTTTTGTGCCCAGGGGTACATAACTTTAGTTAGTATTCATTAGAGGTGGTATTTGAACATGGGCCTTCCTGATTCCAAGGCCAACTTTTAATCCACTACATCACTCTGCCTTCCACTTCTGTACACGGGTAATTCAGCTCATTCTCTCCTATCTGTATCCCCCTCCCCTTCCTTCTCCTTTCCAAGGGCAGGTAAATTTGGATGACCATAAGATGCCCAGTTAACTTGGGTTTTACTGGCCAGATCCCCTTCCCTTCCCAAAACCTTAATCCTAAAACACTCTGAAGCTCATACATTGAAGGATGCTAGGGCCCCGCCTAAGGGCTCTTTTGGACCCTCCTGGCTTAAGATTGATTATCAATAGTAACTGTTGCTGTTTCCCTCCCAGCCTGATGTCTTTCTTTCTTTTTTTTTTTTTGCCTCATTAAAGGGGCAATGCCCTGACTACTTCTTAAACAGGCCTATGCAACAAATGGGCATTATTTCCCCCTAAGTGAGTATCTGCAAAGACCTTGGTCTAAAGGGGCCAAGGTCTCCCAGTGCTCCCGGGTCTCCCTGGGTCATCTGCAGTCATCCTGGTCACTGGATTCAGATGGCTCTGGAGGAGAAGTGAGGCTGATGACCTGCACAGCCCTCCCTCACTCAAAACAAAGTCAAGTGCAAGTCATGTCATTATTTCTCTGATGGCATGGTCTTCTTCACAACAAAGGACAAACACAATAGTAATGTTTTTTCTAAAATATTTATATACAGTAATTCAGAGATGGTGGTCACTGAGCTAAACGCAGCTAGAATTTAGGAAAAAGCAAAGAAACAATAAAGATAAATGGAGAATTATAAAAGGTGAATTTTTTTAAGTAAAAGAAAATAACAAGTTTTATTCTTAGCCTCTTTAAGGTCAGATCAAATCTGCTCATCTTCAACGTCACTCATGGCATCTGAGTAAGCTGCACTGTGAGGAACTGTAGGCTTACAAACAGAAGGGAACTCTGAGATTCTCTGGTTCAATGACTTCTTTTGCAGATAAGGATACTGAAGCTCAGTGAAGGTAAAGGACTTGCCAACAATGACATGCCCAGTGAAAGGTTGAGCTGAGATTCAAACTCAACCCTTATGACTCAAAATCTAATGTGCTCTCCACCACCCAGGCTGCCTTTCTGAGAGCTAGGCCACCTGAAAGAACTCCCTTGCAAACAAATCAGCTTTCTTCCCATTGTTTTATACAATAATACACCCAAGTGACCGCAGGTCATTTTCAGCTGACATTATGCTAGAAATGACACTATAAATGACACTATACGTTTTAAAGCACTGACCTGAGACTCTGTGAACCAAGCAATTATCAATTAAATTAATGACTGAGATTTATATACATCAACAATCATCTAGTTGGAAGCCTGCTTTTCTGAGCTTCCTAGCAGTCTAGATATATTTTGAGGCGAACATCAACTCTCTTCCTCAACAAAGCCAGGCCAAACAGCATTCCGTAAAGGTTAATGGATGCCTATCTGCTTAGCAAACTGCTTTGAAAAGGAGCCACTTGTTGATCCTAACTATGATAACTTTTCTTGTACCTTGGCAACCAGTTCAGGAATCAAGACTCTATCTCTAAAATAAATATCGCTAACCTTTTCATTTAAGTTGCTTGGACAATAGTTAAGAAACTCTGTTGTGTATATCTAAGGAATGAAGTGACTGTATCTTCATAAAATAAGTATAATTTACTTTTATGCAAAAATTAAATACTGGGAGCATTTCACACAACTTTTCTCTGATTCAGAAGCTATAGCATGGATTATACCTAGAAATCGAAGATCTAAATGAAAAGAGAAAACCTGTAAAGCTTAATGAAGTCATACAAGCCTAGTTATTACAGAGACAATTCAGCAGAAGATGAACACCATCCAAGAGAGTTTAGTTCCTAGGGTACTAAAGGAATTGTTATAAAATAGTCTCACCATTAAGGTAGTTGGCTGCAAGGCAACAGTCCCTAAAAGAGCCTTATCCTGAGATTCCCATGTGCTTTCATATAAAAATGTTTGAAAAGAACAAAGTAATAACATCAGAGGGAGCAGCTACTTTAGATCAAAAAAGTCATTGTTTTTTAGTAGTTTTTTCTCCCATTCACAATAATTTCATAGAACTAAACAGTTTTTAAAGTTTTGGGGGCTTTTTTTCTATTCACATAAATATAAAAAAAATTTTAAAACATTCCCCATGAATTAATGACAGTGAGGTGGTAGAGTGGATAGATCACTGAGCCTGGACTAAGGAAGACCTGAGTTCAAATCTGACTTCAAACACTTTCTAGCTGTTTGACCCTGGGTAAGTCACTGAACCATGTTTGCTTTGATATCCTCCCCTCGCTTCCCCTTCACTAATTCAGGCCTTTGACAGCTATTATTACATGAGCTTCCTTATTAGTTTTTACCTTCTGGCTTCGCCTCATTCTACTCTCTGTCTTACATACTGCCATCAGAGAATCCTAGACTTAGAACTGGAAGAGACCTCAAAGGTCACCTAGTCTCACGTGCCCTGAAACAATAATCTCCACTAAAACATAACCTGACAAGCAGTTAGTTCTCTGCTTGGAAATCTCCAGAGACCCCATCCATGCCTTCTCAAGGCAGCTCAGTGAGCCTTGGGATACTTCTCACTGTGAGGATTAACCTGCCATTCTGCACTTCCACTTTTTGGTCTCTGCACCGTTGGGACAAGAAGAACAAGTCCAGCCCTTTCACAAGATATTCTTGAAAATAGCTATGGAAATGCCTGTTAAGTCTTCCCTTCCATACAGTAAAAAACAAAACAAACCAAAAAACCCCCCCAAAACCTTCAATTCACTCAGTTGATTCTCATATGGCATCATCTTGATGCCCTTCACCATACCAGTCACCCTCCTCTAGATTTTCTCCACCTTATCCATATTCTTCTTAAAATACGGCACCCAAGCCAAGGCAGAGTAAGGCAGGATTATCCCTTTGCTAATCTTAGATGTCATGCCTGTATAACTTCTAATATCCTGACACCTTCCTACTTTTCCAGCCTTATTATCCCTTCTTCCATAGACTCGATGGTCTAGCCAAACTGGTCTACTTGCCATTCCTGACACACAACAGTCCATCCACCATCTCAGTGCCTTTGCACCGTCTGCTCGTTTTTCTGGAACACTCTCCTTCTTCATCTTTGCTTCTTGAAAGCTCACTCAGTTCAAGAACCCTCTAAGGTGATATGAGGCGCAGTGATTCTGTGGGCTCTGAGTCTATTATCCAGCCTACATTTCTTCATTTTGATAACAAGAACAGCAAGAGATGCTATCAAATACTTGGCTATAATCTAGGTAGGCTAAATCTTGATCTAACTTTTCTTAAAAAAGAAAATCTTTAATTTGGCTTGGACTATTCTTAACGAAGTCATGGTGGCTCTATGCAATCAATGTTTCTTTCCTTTTTTAGATATTCACTAACCATCATTTTAATACTACATTCTAGAATTTTCTCACTCTCTTCTGTTTTCTAAAAAAAAAAAAAAATCAGAGTCTTGAACCTTCTCTTCTCTTTAGCATCTCTTCTGTTCCCCACAATCTGGCAACTATCACTGGCTCAGCAATCACATCAACAGTTCTTTCTGTAACTTGGGACACCCAGTTGGCAGAACCTGGTGATCTAAGCATATCAAAGGTAGCAGGGTAATCAAATGTTTATTAAATGCCTCCCATGTGCTAAAAATAGTACTAGGCACTAGGTAAACAAAGACAAACGTCAAAAAGCCTTCTACATTGCACAGATTACAATCTAGTGAGGAAAGACATGTACATATATAGATACATAAAACAGAAACAAGGTGACAGGAGAGAAGGAAAGAAATAGAAGCTAAGGGATCAGGAAAGACTTCATGTTGAAAATAGTACATTTAGGGGCAGAGCCAAAATGGCAGAGCAAAGTAATCCCATTTCCCCAGCTCCCAACATACTCCTCTAAACCACTTTTATAAAGCACATCACAATCAAATTCTAAGTGGGATAACCAATAAAAAGTCACATCGAGTCATTTTTCCAGCCCAAGACACCTAAGGAAGACTGAAAGGTTTGCAGACCCTGAGTGGGGGCTGGCCAGGAGCATGTTTGAGTGGCACCAGCTGTGGGCCTCGGAGGTAGTGGCAGCAGCAACAGGGGTGGTATCACCACTGGGAGGGCATCACCATGGTAGCACTGAGTACAGGACCAGGTGGCATTTGGCAACCTCACTGTCTATTACTCAGTTCTAGTTATGGGTCCATAGTGAAGAAGATTATTTGCAGTTGCAAGGAAGCCAGAACTCTACCTAGGAAAGGACCAAAGCACAGACCAGGAAAGCAGTGACCAGACCTCTGCCCAGGTCATGCTACTGAGCAAGCACTGAAAACCTACAGGACCCCAAACTTAGCTGAGAAAGCAGCAGGACATAAAAAGCAGAAGACTAGGCTCAACACCCCTACTGCCCCAGAGTGAGCAGAGCCCAGTTCTAACATAAAGTCCAAAATCAAACAAAAATTCAATCAAAATGTGAACTATCTCACAGAAAAACTAAACTGGAGCAGGAGAGATAGAGCAAGGAGAGCTAATAGAGAGATAGTTTAAGAATTATTAGTCTACCTAAAAGCCATGTTTGAAGAAACAGCCTAGACATCATATTTCATGAATTTATAAAAGGAAAACTTCCCAGATACCAGAACCAGATGGCAAAATAGAAATTGAAAGAATCTACCAATCACCTCCTGAAAGAAATCCCAAAATGAAAACTCCCAGAAATACTAGAGCTAAATTCCAGAGTTTCCAGGCCAACTAGCCAGAAAGAAAAGAATCCAAAAACTATGAAGGCACAGTCTAGATCATTCAAGAGTTAACAGCTACCTCTATAAAAAAGTAGAGGGCTTTGAATAATATTCTAAAAGCCTGAAGAACTGGGATCATAACCAAGATTCTATGAAATGAGGGACTTATACTAAGTGCTCTTGAAGATTTCCTTAGGCTCCTAAATTTTATGAATTTGAGTTTAAATTCAATACCTTCATTTACTCTAAAAAGAAATACGGTAGTATGAAATGTTAACTAGTTAACAATGTGGTTGCTCTATAAACAGCAAAACAGAATTAAAGTTGTTAGACATATTTTTTTAAATGATAGATTACAATGAGCAAATAAAGATACCACGGATGTAGTAATGACATTCCCCTCATCCCCCAAAATCCCTGAAAATAAGATCTGCTTTAGAAAAAAAATACAAGTTCTTTTAATATTTTTTCAAGTAGTAGTACTACACATCATATAGTGTCAACAGAAACCATTCCATTTCTCTTTTTCTGTATCTTCAAAGTTCTAAATGAATATATTTCAGAATTTGAATCTATGTTTCCTTTACAACTTTATTGTAACCGTGCACTTTTATCAGATACCGTATTTTCAGAATTGCGGAAGAAGTGTTTTTCAGAGGTACTTTTTAAATCACATCATCATTTTATAAGCTAATTATATAAACAGAAACCTTTTGAAACTGCTAATTTTCCATACAGGTTTTCTGTACTGGGATTTAAGACAGCAGCTATTTCAATAAAAATCAACAGCCAATAACTAATACTTCAATATTTTCTTCTTTTTTAAGCAAGCAACTTCATCAAAAAATATTTTTTCTTTGTAAAAACTTTCATATTGTATCTATGGCTCTTTTCTTTTAAAAGAAAAATAGATGTGTTGGATCTGATTAGAAATACATTATAGCAGATCGTGAGCAGATCATGAGTAGTGTTTTCAATTTCACTGACAAGAAATATGTAACATTAAAAATTTCTTTAAAAAATACTTTCACTTATAGAAATGTCATTTCCTTTCAATGTTCTAACTTTAATTTTCAAATGTAATAGAAACTTCGATTTTAGCACTTCTCATTAGTGTACACGCAGATTATGTGAAAAATGCCTTCATCTCCATCTTTGCCTGTTGAAATCCTACCCCTCCTTTAAAGTCCATCTAAAAGCCAACTCTATTGTGAAATCTCTTCTTATTTTTTCCCCCAGTCAGATTCCCCTCAAATCAGAAAGTTTTATGTTTTGAACCTCTCTAAGGAATTTATCATCAATTATTTTGTGTTATAGCTATCTTGTGCTGGTTACTAACACACTCGCCCCCACTCCCACCCAAAAAAGAGAAACAAAAAGCCCTCAAAACCCATCCAAACAAAAAAAAACCCATTTAGGATTAATATTCTTCAAGTGATGCTGCATGTTATGAATCATGTAATACCAAACTCTATGAATAATCAAAATTGTGGGTGACCTAAAGGGAAACAGAAAGATGCACAAGAGCAGCATAAGCAGGCTGTAGTCCATTCTAACAATGACGTGTGCAAGAAGCAGAGCAGGAGGAGCTGTTGAGGAAACAATCAGAAATGGAAGTGGGCTAAGCCATGAGAAATAGGGAACCTGAAGGTTACACTAATAACCCAAGAAATATTAAAGAGAAAGCCTTTTGGAACACTAGATAGATTCCTTGTGGAGGATCTGTGAAATGACACGAAAAAGAATCCCATTAGAGGTGTGGCTGGGTTATATCACTTGAGTCTTTGGAGACAGTAACCACATAAATGAGGTCAGAACTCCACTGAAATGTAGTTCTTGCTTCTTCTCCCCACGAATGGCAGAAGTATCTCATGCAACCCTTTATCTTGTCTAGGTTCTAACACAATGAAATGCTCAGAGAAGACACCTGATGTTTCTTAAACTTTATTATTTTTATATCCAGTATATAAGAGGATTTCACCAGATTTTCATCGTGTTTTTTTTCTTCTCAGTCTTTCTCACATAGAATAACCCCTTTTTAATACTTCACGTTAAACCATTTTACTCACCTTTCTTAGTAGCTTTGCGTTTGGATCTTTTGGTTTTCATCTCTGCAGAAATACATGCAAGTGTTATTATAGCAGTAGAAAGATACTTAAGTAGAATTGAATAAAAAAATTCAAACTTCAAAGAATAATTTTAGTAAATTACAAAGATAATAAATGCCAACTGGAATATGACATTTTAACAAGGGATCAAAATAAGTGATGAATACAACATGGGGAGACCTAGTAGATAAAATGTTAGATCCAGCATCAGAAAGACTTAAATCCAAATCTCACAAGTAAGTCCCTTAACTTCTAAAAGCAGTCAGGTGACTCTATAAGACCTAGCTACTAAGTGCCAACACTCAGGAAATTACAGATCCTTGACTTCTCTAATGCAGCTTCTTCTACTACTCAAGGCCTTTTCTTTTTAAAGAAATTTGTTATGTACTTTAAGCCAAGTCAAATGAGTTGACATTTAAAAAATATTTATCTTAAAATAGTTATTGATATCTTTTGACATCACCCAAATTTCCCCTTGTATCCCTACCTTTTTCCTCCCCAAAAGAGCTATCCTTTAAAACAAAGATCTTAAAGGAAAAACAAATAAGAGAAAAAAATCAATAAAACTGATTAATATATTAATAAAACCTGACCTTATACTTAAGGTTCTGAATCCATGTCTCCCTCCCCCAGCAGCAGAGGGCAGCTATCTCTCATTGTTATAGATTACCTATTTCCTTTGGCTACTTTTAAATTCTCCTTTTATTTAAGCATTGTTTCCTTTCATATAGCATGTTCCTTTTTACAATCAATCCACAAACATTTATTAAGTGTTTACTACAGGCCAACACTGTGCAAGGTGCTGGGGACACAAAGGAGATAATCCAGCAGTCCTCTGCCCAAGGGGGCAACAAGGAAAACAAAAAGCTGCTCAGGATGAGAGGCCCCAGCAGCCACAGAGAACCCCTAAAATGCCCTTGTCTTTCTTCTGCCTATACTGACTGCAATGAGGGCCTGGAGAAGCCTCTAAGGAGGGGCCAGCGTGTTTATGTCACATTTGATTACAACTGCTGAGTCTGGATTTGCATCACATATCATAAATTGCTAATGTTCCTATAGCCTTTGAAAATCTTGGTAAAGGTATAGTTACACCATTCGAGTCACTGTTCATTCCTTGCTGTGTCCCCAGCGTGAGACCTTTCAGGCTAATCCATCTGTGTGCTGATCTGTTGTCTCCCCTGATGAGACGTGACTCTTCAGCACAGGTACAATTCAGTTTTGTCTCTTGATCTCCCAGACCTAGTACGCTCTGTCACAGTGCAGGTACTCAATAAACACTTGTTTGAAGTGGTATCTTGTGCCTAAAGAGGCACGAGAGCTGAGTGTTCAAGGAAAGTGAAGGTTTTAAGAGTCTGGGGTAAGAAGAGAACGCATTCTTGGCATGGGAGAGTCTGTTCAAGGGTACAGAGATGAAGGATCAAGTGTCATCGTTGAGGAAGAGGAAGTTTGGCTGGATCTCAGACTGTGTGAAGGGGAATAAGGAATAATAAACCTCGAAAGGACAGTGGAATCCAGATTTTGAAGTACTTTACATTTCAAATGAAGGAGTCTATATTTGGGCCTAGAGATGAAAGGGAATCACTGGAGCTTACTGTCAGCCCGTACTCTAGGAATATCAATTCTGCAGGTGTGTGAACAACAGACTGGATCCAAGAGAGATATGAGAAAGGGAGATCAATTAGAGGGCATTACAATAATCTAGATGAGAAATGTGAAGGGTCTGAACCAAAATGGTACTATAGAAGTAGAGAAAAGTGTACAGATGAGAAATGTTGAGGAGACAAAATATACAAGACTGGTCAACTGATTATCTATGTGGGATATGGCAGAGTGAATGTTAGAAAATGATTGTGATGTTACAGCTTGGGGTGACTGAAGGAGGATGGTGCCTTCAACAGGAAGAAAAAGAGGGGCAGTGGAACTGAAAGGGACGTACTGGGTTTGAGATGTTTGTGGACATCCACTGAGTGGCAGTGTGAGACTGAGGCTAAGGAGAAAGAGTGGAACTAGATCTCTAGACTACAGAATTATTTGTATAGAAATGATAACTGTTGTTAATTATCTCTTCTTCCATAAATTATTTTTTATTTACTAATCTGTGTCAGTGTTTTATCCTTTCCTCCTTCCCTCCAACTCACCCACCCAGTAAAGGATAAGCTTCTCAAGAATAAGGACTACTTTTTTGTTTAGTTTTATATCCTCAGTGTCTCACACAGCAACTGAAGACTTGCCATTCAAATAGAAACTTGTCTGTTTGGCTTTTAAATCCTTTTACAACCTGGTCCCAGTCTCTCCCCACCCCCACTGTTTGTGGTCCAAAGAAACTACCTCCATGCTGTTCCTCACACATGATCCTCCATCTGTACCTCCTCACCTGCGAATGGGCCACCTGTCCTTCTTAACTATAACACACTCCTTCACTTCTGCCTCTCAGAATGCCTTGTTTACTGCAAGTTTGCTCAAGAGATACTTTTACACAAAGTCTTTCTGATCTCCCCAGTTGCCAGTGCCCCAAAACTTTATAGTTCATTTACACAGATTTTGTATACACTAATTTATGTATATGTATAGAAAGCGAGTTCTGTGAGGGCAGGAATGGTTTCATTTTTGTCTTTGTATCCTCACTGTTAAGCACAGTGCCTATAATACAAGAGATGTTTAATAAATGCTTGGCAATTAATTGATAAATAATGCTCATTGGATTATAGAGAAAAAAATCTTCTATAAAGCTAATTGTTCTCCTATAATTCTGCTTTATCTACCCTTGAATTTTCCTTTGTTTTGTCAAGTGAACTGTGCCTCATTATTTGCCATTAAAAGTTTAAGAATTTCTGAATCTGGATTAATATGCTAAACATTAAAATCACAATGAAATCACGTATTCACAGAATCTCAACATAAGTAATACCATTTTCATGATTTTCAGCTTTATGAAATAAAAAGATTTACCTGATGATTCACTATGCTTATATTCCATCTTGTGTTGAGGATTCTTCCTGTAAGGAAAAAAGAATAAAATAAAATCAAGTTTACCAATTAATAATTGCTTAGAAATTAGTTTATGACACAGAAACAAAAACTACCGGAATTGGCAGGGACCTCAGAAGTCACGCAGTCCAGCCCACACCTGAACCACAATCTTCTCCATGATATGACCCCAAGTGGTCATTCCACTACTGCTTAATGAAATCCAGTCAAGAGGAAACTTCAACCTTCTAAGGCATTCCAGAGTATTCTGAGGCAGATTCATTTGTTGGGAAGTTTTTTCTTTATAAAAAGGCTTTACTCTTTTTTTAGTCTCTTTACAACTCATACCATTACTCAGGCAGCATAAACTAGATGTCATTTACCATCCTGGTGGCCATCCTCTGGAAACTCTAGCTTGTCAATGTTCTTCCTAATATTCCATATGTGGTCTAATCAGGGCATTATTGGGAACATCAATCAGACATCAGGCTTCTCTAAATGCAGCCACATCTTTCCCATCTTGCTCTTGTGAAACTGATTCTCTGGACCCAAGTAAAAACCTTTTTATTAATCTCTACTAAATTAAAGGGCTGCTAGATGGCTCAGCGAATACAGCCTGGAATCAGGAAGACCTCAGTTCAAATCTGGCCTTAACACTTACAGGCTGTGTGGCCCAGGCAAGTCACTTAATCTCTGTTTGCCTTACTTTACATGAGGCAGAAAAAAATTACAAACAAACAAACAAACAAAAAAAGGAGAGCAAGAAAGGAAAAGAGCTGTCTGATGAGGCTTAACAAATAGCTGAGAAAAGAAGGAAAGCAAAAGGTAAAGGAAAAAGGGAAAGATATGCCCAACCGAATACAGATTTCCAGAGAATTGTAAGGAGAGATAAGATTTTCTTAAATGAGTAATGCAAAGAAATAAAACAACAGAATAGGGATGATGAGATCTCTTTAAGAAAATTAGAGCTACCAAGAGAATGCTTCATGTAAAAACAGACATGACAAAAGACAAAAATATTAGACACTTAAGAGAAGTAGGAGAGATTAAGAGGTGACAATAATATACAGAAGAATATGCAAGAAATTTCTTGACATTACTCATAACCATCATGGTATGGTTACTGATCTAGAACCAGATATCCTGGAGAATGAATTCAAATGGCCTTTAGGAAACACTGCTAACAAGGCTAATGAAGGGGATAGAATTCTAGCTGAATTATTTAAATTCCTAAAAGATGATGCTGTAAAAGTGCTGCACTCAATATGCAAGCAAATTTAAAAACTCAACAGTGGTCCCTGGATCGGAAATTGCACTCATTTCATATGCCAGCAAGGTTATGACTAAGATTCTGCCAGCTGGGCTTCACCAATATATGAACAGAGAATTACCAGAACAGCAGTCTGCTTTTAGAAGAACCAGAGGAATGAGAGACCAAATTGTTGAAATTTAATAGATTATGGAGAGAGCAAAAATATGGCAAGCCCTCACAGAGATAAGAACACCAGATCATCTTATTTGTCTCCTGAGGAACCTGTATGAGGGCAGAAAACTAACAGTCAGAACCTAATATAGAACAACTGATTGGTCTAAGACTGTAAAAGGAGTACGACAAGGCTGTATATTCACCTCACTTATTTCACTCATACACAGAGAACATCACGCAAAATGCCAGACTAGGCAAACCAAAAGCCAGAATTAAGGATGCCAGGAGAAATATCTACAATCTCAGATATATAGAGGATAACAATCCAATAGAAGAAAGTGAAGAGGAATTGAGAAGCTTCCTGATGAAGGTGAAAGAGGAGAGTGTAAAAGCTTCCTTGAAAGTTAAAATCAAAAGAACCAAGATCTTGGTAACTGGTTCTATCACTTCTTGGCAAACAAAGAGAGAAGAAAGAGAAGCAGTGTCAGATTTTATATTCTTGGGCTCAAAGATCACTGCAGATGGCGACTACAATCATGAAATTAAAAGACACCTTCTTCTTGGAAAGAAAGCTATGGCAAATCCAGACAGCATATTAAAAAGGAGAGACATCACCTTGCTGATTGAGGAATGGCTGTGAGAGTTGGATTATAAAGAAAATTGAGTGCCACAGAATCAACACCTTCAAATTACGATGCTGGAAAAGAATTTTGAGAATCCCTTGAAAAGCAAGGACATCAAATCCATCAATACTTATAGAAATTAATTCAAGCTGGACAGCAAAGGATGAGATGGACAGTTAGTGTCATGGAAACAATGAATGTGAACTTGGACAGATTTTGAGAGATAGTGGGGGACAGAAGGGTCCAGAGTCACAATCAGATAACAACTGAACAACATCTCTCTTATTTGTCTTCGAGAATGGCATGAAATACTTTGACAAATTATTTGCTAAAATCTAGGTAAATGGTATCTATACATCCCTTCAATGTAATAGACTAGTCCTGCTGTCATGCCATCAAAAACAAAACAAAACAAAAAGATGTTAGATTGTCAGGACTTGTTCTTGATAAAACTGTGTTAGTTTTCTTTGATTATCATTTTCATTTCTAGATGTTCACTAACATCTATAATATTCTCACATTTTGCCAGGAATCAAAGTCAAAGTTATCAGTCTATATTTTAAAGCCCCATTTTCTTCCCTTTATTAAAAATCAGGATACTTGCTCTTCTCAAATCAGATGGCACCTTCCTTCTGTTCTCCACAGTCTTTCAATGGTTCAGTCATCATAACTGCCAGGAACCTAGAGTCTCTAAAGACAGTTAATTTGGGCATGACAAACTCATAAAGGGCTTTCTTACTTTTTTTCTTTCTTACTTTCTTAAAGAAACTTTCTTACTAAATCTCTACTTACCTTGGTTATCAACTTCCTATTGGCCAATTTGATTCTGTCCTTTCCAAGGCAAAGATCATTCTCCTTGGCAAAGAAAACAATGTATCTTGGTGGATACGCTTTGACAGTTTCCTCACTAGCTGTTCACTTTAAAGATCCTTTGATTAGACTTCCAAGAATACAGGAAAGTACACATTAAACAACCTGTTTTCTTTCTCAGTGACCCTTTACCCTGGGCTTGCCATCTGCCTTTCCTTCTCTTTCTCTTCCAATCCTTCTCCTCTTTATTGTCTTTGCTGCCTTCTCCTTTGCTCCTCCTAAGCTCCATCCCTATGTAACAAACAGGCTGTCATTCCTATTTTAAGCCATGATCTAGAAATCCAAATTCTATTCTCAAGTGTTTGACAACACCTTAATTACCAAGCTATTCATTTACCAAATATGTCTACTTCCTGAAGCCCTAGCCTTCAATAGGAAACAGTGACGTAAATATCTGTTTTGTCTAGTCAAGGGAGCTAGATACACACTCTGGGAAAGAATGAACAGTTTTTATCAAGGACTTACTATGTGCCAAGCACTGTGTTAAGCCCTAAGTGCTAGGGATTCAAATGCAAACATAGTTATTGCCCTCAAGGAGCTTCTATTCTTTTTTATTTATTTAACTTTTAACATTCATTTTCACAAAATTTTGGGTTCCAAATTTTCTCCCCTTTTGTCCCTTCCCCCCACCCCAAAACACTGAGCATTCTAATCGCCACTATCACAGATCTGCTCTCTCTTCTATCATCCCTCTCTGCCCTTGTCTCCATCTTCTCTCTTGCCTTATAGGGCCAAATAACTTTCTCTACCCCTTTACCTATATTTCTTATTTCCTAGTGGCAAGAACAATATTCGACAGTTGTTCCTAAAACATTGAGTTCCAACTTCTCTTCATCCCTCCCTCCCCACCTCTTCCCTTTGGAAGGCAAGCAACTCAATATAAGCCAAATCTGTGTAGTTTTGCAAATGACTTCCATAATGGTCGTGTTGTATAAGACTAACTATATTTCCCTCCATCCTATCCTGCCCCCCATTACTTCTATTCTCTCTTTTGATCCTGTCCCTCCCCATGAGTGTCGACCTGAAATTGCTCCCTCCTTCCCATGCCCTCCCTTCCACCATCCCCCCCCACCCTGCTTATCCCCTTATCCCCCACTTTCCTGTATTGTAAGACAGATTTTCATACCAAAATGAGTGTGCATTTTATTCCTTCCTTTAGTGTCATGTGATGAGAGTAAACTTCGTTTTTCTCTCACCTCCCCTCTTTATCCCTCCACTAATAAGTCTTTTGCTTGCCTCTTTTATGAGAGATAATTTGCCCCATTCCATTTCTCCCTTTCTCCTCCCAATATATTTCTCTCTCACTGCTTGATTTCATTTTTTTAAGATACGATCCCATCCTCTTCAATTCACTCTGTCTCTATGTGTGTGCGTGTGTAATCCCACCCAGTATCCAGATACTGAATAGTTTGAAGAGTTACAAATATTTTCTTTCCATGTAGGAATGTAAACAGTTCAACTTTAGTAAGTCCCTTATGACTTCTCTTTGCTGTTTACCTTTTCATGGTTCTCTTCATTCTTGTGTTTGAAAGTCAAATTTTCTTTTCAGCTCTGGTCTTTTCATCAAGAATGCTTGAAAGTCCTCTATTTCATTGAAAGACCAATTTCTCCCCTGAAGTATTATATTCAGTTTTGCTGGGTAGGTGATTCTTGGTTTTAGTTCTAGTTCCTTTGACTTCTGGAATATCCTATTCCATGCCCTTTGATCCCTTAATGTAGAAGCTGCTAGATCTTGTGTTATCCTGATTGTATTTCCACAATACTTGAATTGTTTCTTTCTAGCTGCTTGCAATATTTTCTCCTTGACCTGGGAACTCTGGAATTTGGCCACAATGTTCCTAGGAGTTTCTCTTTTTGGATCTCTTTCAGGTGGTGTTCTGTGGATTCCTTGAATATTTATTTTGCCCTCTGGTTCTAGAATCTCAGGGCAATTTTCCTTGATAATTTCATGAAAGATGATATATAGGCTCTTTTTTTGATCATGGCTTTCAGCTAGTCCCATAATTTTTAAATTGTCTCTCCTGGACCTATTTTCCAGGTCAGTTGTTTTTCCAATGAGGTATTTCACATGATCTTCCATTTTTTCATTCTTTTGGTTTTGTTTTGTGATTTCTTGGTTTCTCATAAAGTCATTAGCCTCCATCTGTTCCATTCTAATTTTGAAAGAACTATTTTCTTCAGTGAGCTTTTGAACCTCCTTTTCCATTTGGCTAATTCTGCTTTTGAAAGCATTCTTCTCCTCATTGGCTTTTTGAACCTCTTTTGCCAATTGAGTTAGCCTATTTTTCAGGGTGTTATTTTCTTCAGCATTTTTTTGGGTCTCCTTTAGCAGGGTGTTTACTTATGTTTCATGCTTTGCTTGCATGTCTCTCATTGCTCTTCCCAGTTTTTCCTCCACCTCTCTAACTTGATTTTCAAAATTCTTTTTGAGCTCTTCCATGGCCTGAGCCCATTGGGTGGGCTGGGATACAGAAGCCTTGACTTCTGTGTCTTTCCCTGATGGTAAGCATTGTTCTTCCTCATCAGAAAGGAAGGGAGGAAATACCTGTTCACCAAGAAAGTAACCTTCTATAGTCTTATTTTTTTTCCCCTTTTCTGGGCATTTTCCCAGCCAGTGACTTGACTTCTGAGTATTCTCTTCACACCCACTTCGCCTCCAGATCCTCCCAGCCAGCGCTTGGGGTCTGCTGCTTGCCAGCCTCAGGGCTTTTGGCGGGGGCAGGGCTGCTATTCAGTGTGAGATTAAGTTCAGCTGCTCAGGTGGGGGCAGGGCTGCCACATAGGGCTCAGTTCCCTCAGGGGGTTTATGCAGAGACCTTCAACAATGGATCTGGGCTCCTGCCTGCTTGGGGAGCCCTGGTCTGCTCCTGCCTCCATTGCTGCCTCCCCAGGGGGCCTGAGTTATGGGGGCACCCCACTCCCCTCTCGACCTGCCTAAGTGACCCTCTCACCGACCCTTGTCACCTGTGGGTGGAGGGACCTGCGCGGCTGCTAGAGATCCACTCCTCTCGGCGCTGTGTGGCCAATGCAGGGCTGGGCTGGGCTCTGGGTCTGCAGCGTGAAGGACCTTTTGCGAGAGGTTTTCAGGCTCTCTGGAACAGAAATCTCATCCACTCCGTTGTTCTGTGGCTTCTGTTTCTCCAGAATTTGTTGGTAGTTCTTTTTTACAGATATTTTATGGGCTGTGGGTTCGGAGCTAGTGTATGTGTGTCTTTCTGCTCCGCCATCTTGGCTCCACCCCTCAGGAGCTTCTATTCTAGTAAAAGGAGACTCTCACCTATAAATGGCATGCCCTTTCCAGAAGCAATTACCAAAATTAGTTGTTTTGGTAATCTTTTTTAGTATATTTGGTTATCTTAGAGCATGAAGTAGTAAGCAAGGAGTGACTTGGGGGGAAGAATCAATAGGGCAGACAGCAAGGAAATAATGTGCAATTGGACAGGAGGTAAAGGGTCTGGGGTTGACTAGATAAAGTGAGCCATGCAGATGTATGTTTGCTCATGTGCCAATCAAGACAGCATTGATGCTTCCAAAGCAGATGCAATTAAGTTACTGAGGGTACAAATAAGTCTCAAAGTTTTATTTAATTGTGGCCTGGGTTAGTATTTCTACTTCTGTGGTGGTTTTTTTTTTTTTGGAGAGCGGAGATGAGGCAATTGGGGTTAAGTGACTTGCCCAATGTAACACAGAAGTTAAGTGACAAGTGTCTGAGGCTGGATTTGAACTTGGGTCCTCCTGACTCCAGGGTCCATGCTCTATCCACTGAGTCACCCAGCCATCCCTACTTCTGCTTCTTTGACTTGTACAGTTTGCTTTTTCCACAAAAGACTGAAATACAGCCTAGTGGAAACAAGTTGAGTTGGGGATTTTCCACATTTCACTTCAGAGCTTAAAAATGAAAATACCAATTATATTTTTGACACTGTTGTTTCTCTGATAATGAAAAATGGTACATCTTGTTCATTAGTTTCCTACTTTAAAAATAATGACATTTTATTTTTTCCTTGTTTTTGACAGATAGACACAACTCACAGAGTAGCTGCATTTTAATGACACAATTTACATTCTTAAAGAGAAAAAATGTTTTAAGTCATCAAATAGTTCTTGAATGAATTAAAAGCAGATTATATCAAAGATTTTAGAAAAGTTTACCAAACAGACTTTGTTTAAAGTCTGACTAGTACCTAAATGGTGTGGAGATAAGATGGGGTTATTAACAACTACGCCAGTGAAGTGCCAATATGGCGTTATCAATATGAAAGATTTTAACCAATATAAAAAGGTTTCAAGTAAGGACCAGGATAGACTATATATATATTATATATATATGTTTGTCTTCCAAAGATCTAATCTAAATTCATAAGTGATCATCACCAGATGGTTCTGTCATTAGGTGATGATTTTAGCAATCATGTGTATATCAGATGTGCTCAGAATGTCAGCACCAGGGGGACCCAAAGAGGTGAAATCATGACTCTTG
Source organism: Notamacropus eugenii (assembly GCF_028372415.1). Taxonomy (NCBI): domain Eukaryota; kingdom Metazoa; phylum Chordata; class Mammalia; order Diprotodontia; family Macropodidae; genus Notamacropus; species Notamacropus eugenii. The sequence goes on from NC_092872.1 coordinate 635,060,145, forward strand.
AAGTACTGAAGGGCACCAGAAATACCTTAAAATAAAGAGTTCTAAGGCCAAACAGGGAAGCCAGGAAATAATATTTATTATTCCCCATCATTTATTCCCTATCATTCAATGTCTGACATACGGATCCCACCTGTGGCTTTCACTCCATCCCTAAAACAATCATCTTTTACCATCTCTCTGCCCAGATTATCTAAATTCTTCAAGTACCCAATGAAAACACTCCCCTCTTCACCCCAAAATGAGGTCTCCCTTTTCTCTGAACTTCTCTCTACCACTTTTTGTCCAGAATATTTAGCACTTATCACATCATTTGTTATCTTTTCTTCTAAGTATCTTACCTTCTCAACTCCATTGCAGACTCCCTGAAAACAGAGACAGTGTCACATAATTCTTTGCATCCCTTACAATGCCTAATAGTTTCTTTAATTTATCTTGGACAGAAGTAAGCATGTTTCCCATTCTTAAGAAAGAAATTAAATTCTATTTTCTGTACTTCAGGAAATTTTTCACATTGAAATTAACTTGAATAAAAAAAAATTTCTGTGAAAACTGAAGTGGAGAAATTCCAGGAGCCAAGATGGTGGAGTAAGCAGTAGATTGCTGTCCTTCTCCCATTCTCAACCCTGAACACCCATAAAATAGCACCCTAGAAAAGATTCTGGAACAGCAAAGCCAGCAAAAAGACAGGATGCAGTAGTCTTTTGGTCCAGGAGACTTAAGAGGATCAGTAAAAAAAGGTCTGCATAGCTTAGGTAAAGGGGCAGTGCAGGCTAGGACAGGAGGCATCCCAGCAAGCCAGCAAGCCAGTGGGAGAGCCTGAGCTCTAGAAGAGCAGAGCAGGAAAACGCCAACACCAAGACCCCCCATATGCCTTAGCACAGCCAGGGAACTGACAAATTCCAGCTTAGAGAACTACCATGTGTGCTGGTGTAGCCCCAGGCAGACAGGCATCTTCCAGCAGTCAGACCTCCCTATGCTTCAGTGCAGCCCTGGGTGGGCAAGCATCCTCCAGCAGCTGGCCCTTGCCATGTTTCTGCATGGCCCCAGGTAAGCAGACATCTTCCAGTACCTGGACTTCCCCCTGCCTCTGCCAAGCACGGGGCAGGCAGGTATCCTCCAGCAGCAGACCTTCTCATACTTCAGTGTAGCCTCAGAGAAATGCAGAAAAACCCAGCCTGGGCTCAGCACATGTCTGACACCACAACTAGGACTCCAGCTCAGCACTAGGTAAGGTCTCAGACCTCTAAAGATTTCAGTAGCTATCACCTGAGGCCCAAGGACACAAAGCTAGTGACCAGAACCCTGGTTTTCAGCACAAGAAGCTTGGGAAAAGTGTTCCCTGTGCTCTGGCAGGAGAGCTCAACTTTAAAAGCCAGGAAATAGGCAAACATCATGAGCAAAACAAAACAGAAAAAACTGACTATTTCCATGGGGATAGGGAAGATAAAAATACAAACTCAGAAGAAGACAACGCTGTCAATATACTTATATCAGCAACCTTGAAGGGGAATATGAATTAGTCTCAAGCCAAAAAAGCTTTCCTGGAAGAACTCAAGAAGGATTTAAAAGATGAAATAAGAGAGGTAGGAGAAAAATTGGGAAAAAGAAGTGAGAGGTATGCAAGACAGAGTCAATAGATTGGGAAATGAAGCACAAAAATTGAATGAAGAAAACAATTCCTTAAAAAGTAAAACAGGCCAAATGAAAAAGGAGGTACAAAAGTTAACTGAAGAAAATAATTTCTTAAAAATCAGAATTGGGCAAGTAGAAGCTAATGACTCTATAAGACATCAAGAATTGAACAAAATGTAAAATACATCATTAGAAAAACAACTGACCTGGAAAACAGATCCAAGAGAGTCAATGTAAGGATTATTGGACTACCTGAAAGCCATGCTCAAAAAAAGAGTTTGGACAGCAACTTTCAAGAAATTATGAAGGAAATCTGCCCTGAAGGCCAAGAACCAGAGGGCAAAATAGTCACTGAAAAACTCCACCAATCACTTCCTGAAAGACATCATTAAATGAAAACTCCAAGGAATATTGTAGCCAAATTCCAGAATTGACAGGTCAAGGTGGAAATACTGCAAGCAGCCAGAAAGAAACAATTTAAATATCATGGAATCACTGTCAGGATTACACAGGACTTAGCTGTTTCTACATTAAAAGATTGAAGGGCCTGGAATATGATATTCTGGAAGGCAAAAGAGCTTGGATTTCAACCAAGAATCAATTATCCAGAAAAAGTGAATATAATCTTGCAGGAGCATTCAATGAACTAGGGGACTTTCACTCATTTCTAATAAAAAAAACCCCACAACTGAACAGAAAATTCAATTTTTAAATCTAAGACTCAAGAAAAGGTAAACAGGAAAGAAAAATAAACGATGTTATTCAATAAGGTTAAATTGTTTACATCCCTACATGGGAAGATGATACTTATAACACTTGAGAACTATATTTTTATTGTGGCATTTAGAAGGTGTATACAAAGATAGAGGGTACAGGTATAAGTTGACTGATGCTATGATTAAAAAAAATTAAGGGTGAAAAGTAGGATTGTACTGGCAGAAGAAGAGGAGGCAAAAAAGGGCAAATTGCATCACACGAAGAAGCGCAAAGACCTATTACAGCAGAGGGAAAGAAGGCATGTAGGTGAACATTGTTTGAACCTTAACTCTCATTACATTTGGCTCAAAGAAGGAAAAACACACACTCAACTGGGTACAGAAGTCTATCATACCTTATGAGAAAATAATAACAAAATCCATCTGGAAGAACAAAAGTTTCAAAATATCAAAGAAGTTGGTCTAGCTGTATCAGATCTTAAATTATACTACAAAGCAACATTCACTAAAACTACTTGAATTGGCTGACAAATAGTGGTGGTTCAGTGGAATATATTAGGAATGAAAGACACAACAGTCAATGGCTATAGTAATCTACTATTTGATAAATCCAAAGACTCTAGCTTCTTAGATAAGAACTCACTTTTTAACAAAAAGTGCTGGGAAAACTGGAAAACAGTATAGCAGAAATTAGGCATAGGCCAACATCTTATACTCTATACCAAGAAAAAGTCAAAATGAGTACATGATTTAGATATAAAGGCTGATACTATCAGCAAACTAGAAGAGCAAGGAATAGTTTACCTGAGATAGATATAGAGAACATTATGAAATGCAAAATGGATGATTTTGATTACATTAAAATTTAAAAGTTTTTGCACAAACAAAACCAATGTAACCAAGATGAGAAGGGAAGCAGAAAGCTGACAAAAATTTTTACAGCCAATGTCTCTGATAAAAGCTTCATTTCCAACATACATAGAGAACTGAATCAAATTTATAAGAATATGTCATTTCCCAATTGATAAGTGGTCAAAGATTATGAACAGGCAGTTTTCAGAGGAAGAAATTAAAGTTATCTATTGTTATATGAAAAACTGCTCTAAATCACTATTGATTAGAGAAATGCAAATCAAAACAACTCTGAAGTATCACATCACACTTATCAGATTAGCTAACACAACAAAACAGGAAAATGATAAATATCGGAGAAGACATGAGAAAAGTAAGAACACTAATGTATTGTTGGTGGAGTTGTGAACTGATCCAACCATAATGGAGTGCAATTTGGAACTCTGGCCAAAGGGCTATAAACTGTGTATACCCTTTGATTGAGCAACATTGCTACTAGGTCTATATCCCAAGACATCATAAAATGGGAAAAGGAACCACATGTACAAAAATATTTATAGTAGCTCTTTCATAGACAAAGAATTGGAAACTGAAGGGACGTCCAACAATTGGGGAATAGCTGAACAAGTTGTGGTATAAGAATGCAATGAAATACTACTATTGTTCCATAAGAAATGGTGAGTAGATGGATTTCAGAAAAAACTGGAAAAATCTACATGAACTGATGCTTAGTGAAGTGAACAGAAGCAGGAGAACACTGTACACAGTAATAGTAACCCTGTGCGATGACCAGGTTTTTTGACTTAGCTCTTCTGAGCAATACAATGATCTAAGACACTTTCAAATAATTTATTTAAAATATTAATCTCAAGGAAAGAGAATTTTCCTAGTGGGAACATCTCAAGAAATGCCTATTTGATTTAAGAATTTGCAGAGATCTTTACAACTTTAATCACCAAAGATCCTCATACCACCCTGACTTAACAAACCTGGGACTTGAATAAAATAGAATTTTCTGGCATTAACAATGTATAGAGCTTCTTTGAAACCACGAAAATCTGACAGGTTTATTACACAAAACAAAAATAAAAGTTCCTAAAATACGACTAATAAGCATCTTGAACTCCTTATTTACCTTCACTCTTGTCAGGCCATCACAAAAGTTACTTAGGAATGGACAGAAAATATAGTTGTTTTCCTTTCTGACGGCAACCTCAAAGTATATTGTATTTTTCTTAGACACAATCTCATTTAGGCATTAAAAACTTGGTTCTGCTAACTCCTGGTCTTTTCTTAAGAATTTTTATAAAAAGAATCAACACTCTGGTAATGAGCTGTAGTGACACACTCATTCATTCAACCAACATTTAATAAGTCTGAGGTAGTATGAAGAGTGCTGGATTTAGAGTTGGAGCACTTACCATTCATTCCTCTCCAGGTCGTACTCCCAATTATCTCATAGGATTTTCTTTTGAGGTCATAGAATCCTTTTCACCTTAAAATCTCATCTACCCCTGAACTAGGGGTTGGAAGCACCACTCTCACATTGGAAGCACCTTCGCTCTGATTGACTGGATTCTTCCAGAACCTCGATTTTTAAGGAGATACATCTTCAGTTTTCTCCAGGCTGTGCTCCTGAATCTCCTGACTTTTCTCTACCATTCCCCTATAATGAGTCCAATCATCACCTGTCCTCTTCTACTCCCTTTCCAGCTCCCTTTTAGGTAGTTTGTCCTTCATTTTGAAAAGAACCAATGACGTCATGGGGTGATGTCTTGACTTGCATGTGAACTGGATTTCAGTGAGGTAGAGTTGGATAAAGTTATCAACCTCACTCTCTCTTTCTGAGACACCAAAGTCCAGTGGCAGGACAAGTCACAATGATTTGAGATGGCCTGGGATGCAGTAGATGACCAGGGCATTTTCTATGTCTAACCACCCTCTAAGTGCTCCACAGTGCCTGCTTCAGCCACCTCCACAGCCACTGTCCTCATATGCCCAGTCTTCACATGCTTGGGGTACATAGCCCCCAACACACTACCAGATTTGAGGCCTGTCAGTCACTCTTAACTTGGTTTAGTCCATTTGTGGCCATTGCACATAGGTGAGAGCTGGGTAAAGGTGGACACCAAAGACGGATAAGCAGCCCTGAAAAGGGCTGCCTTTTTTTCCTCCATGCATTAGTATTCCCAGCATTTAAAGTAGTGCCTGGCACACAGTTAGCACTTAAAACTTATTAACTTAATTTGTTTACTAAAAAACAAAACAAAACCCACAACTCCCAACTATGCAGAAAGGGATATAAAAATGCACATACCCTTTGACCCAGCAACACTACTTCTTGGGCTGTATCCCAAAGAGATCATAAAAATGAGAAAAAGACCTACATGGACAAAAATCTTCATAGCAGTTCTTTTGGTGGTGGCAAAGAATTGGGAATTAAGGGGATACTCATCAACTGGGGAATGGTTGAACAAGTTGTGGTATATGAATGTAATGAAATACTATTGTGCTATAAGAAATGATGAACAGGAGGACTTCAGAGACTTCCTCTCACACCATGGTTGTTGCTGTGTACAAAGTTCTCCTGGTTCTGCTCCTTTCGCTCAGCATCAGTTCATAAAAGTCTTTCCAGGCCTCTCTGAAGTCTCTCTGTTCAACATTTCTTATAATACAATAGTATTCCATTACATTCATATACCACAATTTATTCAGTTATTCCCCAACTGATGAGCATCCCCTTAATTTCCAGTTTTTGGCCACCACGAAGAGAGCTGCTATAAATATTTTTGTACATGTGGGACCCTTTCTCAATTTTATGATCTCTTGGGAATACAGTCCTAGAAGCAGTATTTCTGGGCCAAAGTGTATGCACATATTTGTAGCCCTTTGAGCATAGTTCCAAATTGCTCTCCACAATGGCTGGATCAGCACACAGCTCCACCAACAATGAATTAGTGTTCAACTCTCCCACATCTCCAATATTTATCATCTTCCTGTTTTGTCACGTTAGCCAATTTGATAGGTGTGATATGGTACCTCAGAGTTGTTTTGATTTGCATCTCTCTAATCAATAGTGATTTAGAGAATTTTTTCATATGACTATAGACAGCTTTAATTTCTTCCTTTGAAAACTGCCTGTTCATATCCTTTGACCATTTATCAATTGGGGAATGACTTATGTTCTTGTACATTTGACTCAGTTCTCTATATATTTTAGATATGAGGCCTTTATCACAGACACTAGATGCAAAAATTCTTTCCCAGTTTTCTGCTTCCCTCCTAATCTTGGTTGCATTGGATTTGGTTGTGCAAAAACTTTTCAGTTTAATGTAATCAAAATTATCCATTTTGCACTTCATGTTTTCTATCTCTTGTTTCGTCAAAAATTCTTCCCTTCTCCATAAATCTGATAAATACACTATTCCAAGCACCACTAATTTGTTTATAGTATCTCAATCTTTGCACCTAGATCATGTCAATTCCAAAGTTCTTACGAGAGAGCTTGAGAGTGCTCTTGTATCACTTTTTCTGACCACCATGTGAATGAATGCTTGCCCTGTGTGAGTTCTCTGTAAATATTCTTTTTGTCAAGCATACATTTTGCATTCAAATAACGTGGTCAGACCATCGGAGTTGTGCTTGCTAAAGCAGAGTTTGAAAGCTTGGTAGTTTAGTTCAAGTAAGGAAGACCCTGCAACCCCACAGCTGTACAGCAGATTGTTTTTCACTGGCACATGTGGCTTCTGATGATTGAGCTGGTTTAGAACTGGGCTTAAATATTGTATGCATACTTTGATGTTATACAAAGAATTAAGCTTCTGTTAGACCTAACTTGATAGGAAGTTTTAGAAGTCATTCTTCTTGGCTTTCTGTTATTTCCCTTATTTTGCTTGAGAAAGACAAATTCTTATGACTTAATGATTTATATATATTATAAAACCTAGAGAAAGGGGGAGAAGGGAAATCATCTCAAAGCATCTTCGAGCTAATATTCTTGGAATTCTATACCCTACTCATCCCTTCTCTTTTAGGGACTTTATCTACCTATAATTAGGTATTACCTACAATTATCTACCTATAATCTTTTATATTTATCAAATTTTTAAAAAACAATGATGTAGAGATTATTTAAAAAATACCCATTTCAGTTAACTTTTTGTCAGGCCAAGACAACAACACCATGGGAAAGTGTCATGATCTTTGCACAACCGCAAAGTTCCATAGTCACAAAAAATATCAAAAGTAGAATGACAAACAGTACAAGAAAACCTATTTGGGCACTGTCCTGGAGGCCAACTCATTTGGAGGAGCATCCCATGCAAAGGGGACTCTCTTGGGAAAAGCTGATATGGAAGTCAAGCAACCCCATTCTGCCACCAGGAAGTGTTTAAGAGTTCATCTAATTAAGAATGGCTAAAAAAAAAAAAAAAAAAAAAAAAAAAAAGCCTCTGTTCTCAATAATAGCTGCTTGAACGTTACCAAGAAAAACGATGAGGTTTTGGTGATTGTATTTGATCTGAAAGCTCATACTGTTGGTAACAGTCCTGTAGTTCACTTTAAGATTATAAAAGTGGCAAACATTTCTCCTCTGGCCTTGTACCAAAACAAGATGGGAAGACTAAGATCATAAAAACTGTATGATGCCTTCATTTTGGCGAAAAATTTCCATTTAACAAAACATACAAAATCACCCACTTCATTCCTAGGCTCTCCAATATTCTGTGTATTAACATTACTCTCAAAACAGCACCTAGGGAGATGAATGAGAAACCCAAGGGACAGAGTTTCTGGGTACTTAATAATCAATTTATTAATTAGGCTATTTGGAGATCAATAAATTGATGGTCAGTGGTTTCTCTCACCATAGGAGACTCATAAACTACTTCTGAAAGGGAACTCCCCAGACAAGTGAAGATCAAAATTGATTGGTGGACATTTTATGCGAGGTTGGCTAAAAGTCTTCAACTCCTCATGCTGAGAATATGGTTTGATCATGAGGCTCAGCCATCTCAAGTATCTGGGCAAGGGGAAGCTATCTCTATCCAGACCCCTCTAGCTAGTTTTCTCCATCATGAGCTGAGCTGCCCTAAACTATAACGGAAGGGATCAAGGACGAGGGGTTCCTACCAGGCATAGACTCACCCAGACTGGATTCTGCTTAAACTCTAAATAGAAATGGGGTCTCCCAGCTGGGTGGGATTCCACCTACCTAGTTAACGAACATGTGCCTTGAAGGCTAGAAGCAAATCTCATCAGTCTACCAACTCCTTCAGGGGCTGACTGACCTTTTCAGGAGTTGAGTTTTAACAGAAATAAAAGGAGAAAGGTGGATTACAAATTAATAATCAGTTATTGAATGTGATAGTGTAATTTTAATCTCACCAGTATGCCAGAGAATCTACAAAAATGTTTATTTGTGGTTGGAAAGTTAAGCCTGGAATCTCTTTTCCAAAACTAAGAAGTCCATCTACGTGGATTTAAGAATCAGTCTGACAAAATGATTCCTTTTAAAAATTTAAGTTTCTATGTGCACTATCAAATACATCTTACACAGCTTCTGAATTACAAATAAGTTCTGAGTACCACAAATATTTTCTAAGTGAAAAAAATTAATTTAAAGCACATTTAGTAAAGGGATTACACAGAAAATTCTGTCAACTCAAACTGAAAGAAAAGTGGTCAACACTATTTCAGGTAATGTCAAGCTTTGTTGATTAGTTGTTGCAGTGGTGTCAGACTCTTCAGGACCCCATTTGGAGTTTTTTTGGCAAAAATACTAGAATGGCTCACCATTGCCTTCTCCAGCTCAGTTAGCAGATGAGGAAACTGGTGCAAACAGGGTTAAGTGACTTGCCCGGGGTCAATAGCTAGTAAGTGTCTAAGGCCAGATTTGAACTCAGAAAGATAGCCTTCCTGACTCCAAGTCCAGCACGCTATCCGCTGTGCCACCTACCTGCCCCACTGTTAAGTTTATGTTAAACTTCTAAGGGTCAGAATAAAATTAGATTAAAGACATACTACAACTTACCAAGTAAGAGGGACACACTCTAGAAAGAGCAAACATTAGCCTGATAACTTTTTTCCCTAACATTTGAATATTACTCTCATCTTCCTGTTAAAAATTACAGTATTAGGATTAACAAACACATCAAGAGGTCACCTCCTTAATAAACCTAGATCACACTTATCACCTAAGATGGCTGGTTGGAGGCAGGACAGCACAGCAGAAACAGAAGTTCAAGTTGGGAGTACAGAACTTGGAATCATGGGATCTGAATTCAGATTCCAATGCCATTTTTATGGTCCGTGTGACTGTGGGCAAGACCCTCAACTTCTCTGGAAGTCAGTTTCCTTATCTATAAAATGAGGGAGTTGAATGAAATGACCTCCTTCCAGTTTTAAGTCTATGATCCTGCGATCCCTATTTTGAAAAACATTTCTAGGTAAGCTGGAAATCATTATAATAAGAAAGGTCACTGATTATAACAAATATATTTTAGCCAAAAGATAGCAATGCAGATGTCTACACAAATAAAAACAGTGATAGAATACCAAAATTGTCCAAAGAAATGATATACTATTATCCAAAAATCTTAATGTGCTAACCACATGAGCTAGGTGGCACAGTGAAGGGCAGATAGATGATACAAGGGGTAGAGCACTGGGCTTGAAATCAGGAGACTCACCTTTATGAGTTCAAATCTGGCCTCAGACACTAGCTGTGTTACCCTGGGCAAGTCACTTAACCTAACCCTGTTTGCGTCAGTAACCTATAAAATGAGCTGGCGAAGTAATGGCAAACTACTCCAGTATCTTTGTCAAGAAAACCACAGATGGAGTTGTGAAGAATTGGACATGACTGAACAATAACAAACTGAAACCATGAGTGCAGCCAAAAAAATAAAAGCTAGAATCCCTCTATAAAGATGCTCTGCTAGGCTGTAGATGTCTCTTCAGAAATGACGATTACTACCAGATATTTTTAGATTTACATACCTATAACAAGAAGCTCCATAAGGGCACTCAGGTCTGTTGTCACACTCATCCTGATTCACAATTGGTGCATCTCCAAAGTCCCTATCACCAGGGTGGCTGAACTGTTGAAAATGGACAGGGTTCTTCCTATGAATTCAACAAATACATTGTAAGAAATGAGAATTGGCAGAATCTGAAATATTTTTTTATTCAAATGTTGGGTAACCCCAACCTCAGAGGCAAACTCATTTTTAAAAGGAGGTTTTATTTTATGCTGCAAAGTCAGTGCAGAACTCTGTGGATCATCCCATTCAGTGGGTCAAGAACATCCATTCAGTTTTTACTGATACTTTTTTTTTTTTACAAATTTATATTCCTTATTAGACAAACAGCCTTATAAAATAAAAGTTTCAAATGTAGTTAGTATTTCTGAACTTTTAAACGACCAATAAGAAATCTCCCACTAAAATCTCACTCTGATGCCTTATTATGACATCAAGGTTGACGCTAGGTTCTCAAAGACTATGCAACAGAGACCAATCTGTGTCAAGTCCTAAAGGAAAAAGATTTCAAGTACAAAACATTTTAAGTTTAGACGTCAGCAATAGATTGTGTATCAGGAGACAGCCAGTCCAGCTAAGCAGCAATTTATGAAGTCATCTATATTAGGATCTGGATGGAATTGTGACTGAATCATTGATACTGAAATCATTGATAATTTCAAAGTTCTACTAAACAAGACTTTAAGACCCTACCCTTTTTTGTGCAGATGTTAAATACAAGGTGTCCAAAAGTCTTACTGCAGTTTTAAGCTTAAACAGCTTTAACAGCTTACACCGGAACGAAGACTTTTGGCATGCCTCAAATGCTCTATCTTCTCACCAAGGTCCTGCCCCAATACAATCTCCTCGAGGGCAGAGACTTTTTCAGTTTCATCTTTTTATTTCCAGTGCCTGGTAGTTGATAATAATTTAATAAGTGTTTTCTTAACTGAAAACGAAAGTCATCTATAACAATAATAAATGATACAATGAAAACTAAATTACTTTGGCTTGATCAGTCATTGGTAGAAGGTATGACAGTTCAAATCAACAGATAGAATTTACATTCTTATGTCTTTCTTTAGAACTGAATTCTGGGGGTGGAGCCAAGATGGCGGAGTAGAAAGACGCACATACACATAGCTCCGAACCCACAACCCACAGAACGGCTAGAGGGGACCAACTCACGGTGAATTCTGCACCCAGAGGCCACAGAATATTGGAGCGAGGGAGATTTCTCTTCCGGAGAGACCTGCAAACCTCTCGCGGGGGGTCCTTCGCGCTGCGGACTGGGCGCCGGGACTGGGAGCTGAGTGCAGCCCTGCAGCGGCCAGGACACCATGAGGAAAAGATCTGAGTGGGTTACGGGGACAGGATCTCCAGCGACCACGCGGGTCCCTCCACCCACAGAGGGACCTGCAAACCTCTCACAAAAGGTCTGTCGCGCTGCAGACGCGGAGCCCAGCCCAGACCTGCGGCGGCCGCGGCTCCGAGAGGTACAGATCCGAGCAGGCTTCAGGAACGGGATCGCCAGCAGCAGCACAAGCCCCTCCACCCACAGGTGACGGGGGTCGGTGAGAGAGTCTCTTTGGCGGGTCGAGAGGGGAATGGGGTGCCCCCATGGCTCAGGCCCCCCCGGGAGATAGAAGCTGAAAGGCGGCTGCAGACAGGGGCTCCCCAAGCGGGCGGGAGCCTGGATCCATTGTGGAAGGTCTGCACATAAACCCCCTGAGGGAACTGAGCCTGAGAGGCGGCCCTGCCCTGACCTGACCATCTGAACTTAATTCTCACACTGAATAGCAGCCCTGCCCCCGCCAAAAGCCCTAAGGCAGGAAGCAGCATTTGAATCCCAGTCCCCAAACGCTGGCTGGGAGGACCAGGAGGGGAGGTGGGTGTGAGGAGAATATTCAGAGGTCAAGTCACTGGCTGGGGAGAATGCCCAGAAAAGGGAAACGAAATAAAACTATTGATGGCTACTTTCTTGGAGAACAGACATTTCCTCCCTTCCTTTCCGATGAGGAAGAACAATGCTTACCATCAGACAAAGACACAGAAATCAAGGATTCTGTGTCCCAGCCCACCCAATGGGCTCAGGCCATGGAAGAGCTCAAAAAGAATTTTGAAAATCAAGTTAGAGAGGTGGAGGAAAAACTGGGAAGAGAAATGAGAGGGATGAAAGAGAAGCATGAAAATCAGATCAGCTCCCTGCTAAAGGAGAACCAAAAAAATGTTGAAGAAATTAACACCTTGAAAACTAGCCTAACTCAATTGGCAAAAGAGGTTCAAAAAGCCAATGAGGAGAAGAATGCTTTCAAAAGCAGAATTAGCCAAATGGAAAAGGAGATTCAAAAGCTCACTGAAGAAAATAGTTCTTTCAAAACTAGAATGGCACAGATGGACGCTAAGGACTTTATGAGAAAGACAGGTAGCACAGAACATAGTGAGAAGATTGGAAAAATGGAAGATAATGTGAAATATCTTATTGGAAAAACAACTGACCTGGAAAATAGATTCAGGAGAGACAATGTAAAAATTCTGGGACTACCTGAAAACCATGATCAAAAGAAGAGCCTAGACATCATCTTTCATGAAATTATCAAGGAAAACTGCCCTGAGATTCTAGAACCAGAGGGCAAAATAAATATTCAAGGAATCCACAGAACACCGCATGAAAGAGATCCAAAAAGAGAAACTCCTAGGAACATTGTGGCCAAATTCCAGAATTCCCAGGTGAAAGAGAAAATATTGCAAGCAGCTAGAAAGAAACAATTCAAGTATTGTGGAAACACAATCAGGATAACACAAGATCTAGCACCCTCTACATTAAGGGATTGAAGGGAATGGAATAGGATATTCCAGAAGTCAAAGGAACTAGGACTAAAACCAAGAATCACCTACCCAGCAAAACTGAATATAATACTTCAGGGGAAAAATTGGTCTTTCAATGAAATCGAGGACTTTCAAGCATTCTTGCTGAAAAGACCAGAGCTGAAAAGAAAATTTGACTTTCAAACACAAGAATGAAGAGAACCATGAAAAGGTGAACAGCAAAGAGAAGTCATAAGGGACTTACTAAAGTTGAACTGTTTACATTCCTACATGGAAAGACAATATTTGTAACTCCTGAAACATTTCAGTATCTGGATACTAGGTGGGAGTACACACACACACATGCACACACGCACACATACATAGAAACAGAGTGCACAGAGTGAATTGAAGAGGATGGGATCATATCTTAAAAAAAAAAATGAAATCAAGCAGTGAGAGAGAAATATTGGGAGGAGAAAGGGAGAAATTGAATGGGGCAAATTATCTCTCATAAAAGAAGCAAGCAAAGACTTATTAGTGGAGGGATAAAGAGGGGAGGCGAGAGAAAATCATGAGGTCTACTCTCATCACATTCCACTAAAGGAAAGAACAAAATGCACACTCATTTTGATAGGAAAACCTATCTCACAATACAGGAGAGTGGGGGACAACGGCACAAGCAGGGTGGGGGGGATGATAGAGGGGAGGGCATGGGGAGGAGAATGCAATCCGAGGTCGACACTCATGGGAAGGGAAAGGATCATAAGAGAATAGAAGTAATGGGGGACAGGATAGGATGGAGGGAAATATAGTTAGTCCTATACAACACAACTATTATGGAAGTCATTTGCAAAACTACACAGATTTGGCCTATATTGAATTGCTTGTCCTCCAAAGGGAAGGGGTGGAGAGGGAGGGAGCTAAAGAAGTTGGAACGCAAAGTGTTAGGATCAACTGTAATGTTCTTACCACTAGGAAATAAGAAATACAGGTTAAGGGGTAAAGAAAGCTATCTGGCCCTACAGGACAAAAGAGAAGACGGAGACAAGGGCAGAGAGGGAGGATAGAAGAGAGAGTAGATTGGTCACAGGGGCAATTAGAATGCTTGGGTTTGGGGGGGGAGGGCATAAAAGGGGAGAAAATTTGTAACCCAAAACTTTGTGAAAATAAATGTTAAAGGTTAAATAAAAAAAAAAAAAAGAACTGAATTCCACTGAAAATCTGGTGATAAATACACAAATGGCAAACTCACTGCATGACAACTTTTAAAGACTACTTTTAAATGCCCACTGAAAGAAAAAACCTTGATAGGTTTTTGATAAACAAAAAGCAAAAAAAGTAAAAGATATTCTGGGTTGATTCAAGAATACAAACATTTGCTTATAAAATTTAAGCACATAAGAGAATATTAAAACATTTTTAAACAGTCGATGTGTTTTATTGGTTGATTATATAAGTATGTTGTTTGGAGAAATTGAATACAGTATTCACAAGATAAATGGAAAGTAGAACACATTTTTCCTGTTGTAAGAAGGAAAGGTTTTATTCTTTTTAAATATGTTAATTTAAGACAACAATGGATACTCAATACTTTTGAAATAAAATAGAATTTTATTTCTTAAAAGTGCGAGTTCAGAAACAGAGTAGCTGGATAATAATTATCTACTTGCAGTTAAATGTGGAAGTTAAAGGACAAGAAAAAATACAAGATGTTGGCAGCTTCCATTTTGATTGATTCTATTCTAAAGAAAAGTTCACTATTGAAATAAGAACCAAAAATGAATGTTTTTTACATGCATGAATAATTCAGAAAAAAATTTAATTTGCAAATTTTGAAAAAGTCAGTTTAATCTCTTTGAATGAAATATTAAGTGAAAAGAGGATATATTGTTCATAGGAAGGAAAAGGGAATAGGCACTTATGTAACATCTACTACATGCCAAACTCAGCTAAGCTTTTACAAATATTATCTCATACACTTATATTTCATAGAACATATTTCTGTCTGAACCTACTTACTTCCCTCCCGAGGAATACAATGCATTCTAATAAGAATGTGATAACAGCTGGGAAAAATATGTAAAGTACATACAAGTGATGAATGAATAAAGCCTTTATTAAGTACTTACTACATGAAAACCACTGTGCTCAGCTCTGGGGAGCTCACCTTCTAATGGAGGAGGGAACCAGCATGGAAGGTTCCAAGTACAAGTCAAATGGAAAGGTCCCATGGTTCTTAGGTTCTCACAACAACTCTTCTTTAATGACATTTCCATTGTAGAATTATATCAGTTTCTATTGATGAATCATAAGACAGTGCCAAAGACTTTGGTGGCAGGAACTTTCTTTTCTGGTTTTTCAGTAGCTGTGGCTGCAGCACCTGTGGGAGCAGCTGCCAGACTGATCTTCACAGGGGTTGCCTTCCAAGATGACAACTGCAAGGCCTATTATGGAAGGATTATATACCCAAGGCTACTGAAGTCAAGGTCTTGAGCTGTCCTTATCAAGGGATGTGAGGGGGAATGGTAGTCAAGGTAATGATAGTGGTTTGACTTGGCAGAGGCAACTGGTGATGTAGGTGATAGGACACCAGGCCTGGAATCACAAAGATCTGAGTTCAAATATGACCTTAGACACCTGTGTGACCCTGGGCAAGTCATTAACCTCTATTTGTTTCAGATACCTCAACTCTAAAATAGGGATAATAATAGCGCCCACCTTGCAGGGTTATTTTGAGGATCAAATGAAATAATATTTGTAAAAAGCATTTAGCAAAGTGTCCGGTACATAGCAGATATAGAAATACTTATTTCTTTCTCCTTCTCTACAGGAATAATAACAGGCCATCATAGAAGTTGATGCTTCATCATGGCATGGAGGTGATCCTGAGTTCCTGAAGGCTATTGTTAAGAAAGAATAAGTTCTAGCATATTCTTACATGACTGGTTCTAGTACCATCCTACAAACCTTATCCTAAGAATCTCCTTTTTTTCACTCTCCTAGCTCCTATTCTCATACCTAGTGCTGTTGCTGACCCCTGCTGTAAAGAATGAAACGTACATGTGTAAGGAAATGACTACAAGTTCATTCATTAAAGTTTAATCTTTTAAAAATTTCTTCCTTTGTTAAAATGGAGAGAACAATCGGATTCAATTATCATTACAGACCTTTTCAACTCTAATAAATTATGATATATCATATATAATGTCCTGTTTATTCAGAAATAATGCTTTTGGAGAAAAGGGAACTAGAGTTAATATGTATTACAGAAAAATTTCTTGAAAAGTCAGTATGCAACAGTGGGAAAAGGATTGTACAAATGCCTTACTCTGTACAAGATAAGCTCCAAATGGATACACAAATTAAATAAAAAAGGTGACATCATAAAGTAGAAAAACAAGGAAGAAATTACCTTTGAGATCTACGGCTAAGGGAAGAGTTCATGGACAAATGAGGGACAGAGAAGATCAGAAAATAAAATCAATCATTTTAATTATATAAAATCTAAAAAGTTTTTTTTACATAATCAAAATCAGTGCAATTAAAATTACAAGAGAACAGTTAACTAGGAAAAAAATTTGCAACAAGTTTCTCTGGTAGAAGATTCAAAATCAGGCCATATAAGGAATTAATTCAAATTAATAAGAATAAAAGCATTCTTCAATAAATAAATAAATGATCAAAGAATATGAACAAGCAGTTTTCAAAGGAAGAACACTTATCAGCAACAATATGAAAGAATGCTATAAATCATTTTATTAGAGAAACATGAATTAAGGAAATTCTGAGCTTTCACCACACAGTAAAGATCAGCAATATTACCATCACAGTCATCACTTCTTAAAGTGTTGGATTTCACAGAACAACTCACTATGTGTCTACTCAGGATTCTCTCTGGAGGATCATTCATTCTTAAATACCTGTCTGCATCCAACCCCTATTTCCTGCATATTGTGAAGAGACTGTTGAAAAGATTTTAGTTTGCAAATATTTGGTGGCAAATACATTTCAGGAAGAATATTTGAATATTACACTTGGTAAAAGTTACTTTTAAAACTATTTACAAGCCAGAATTTATTAGTGCTAAATCTGTTACTAACAACAAGTATGGGCAAATTATTTAAGTTCTTTGCAAGAGCCAAAATGAAATATTTGTCTGGAGATTTGTTTTGATCATGTAGGCTTTGAACTGAAAATGGAGAAAGACAAAGCAAGTTTGATATAACTACACCCAGCTAGCATAAATCTGGCTACTATAGAGCACACTAGGTATAACCCAGACAGAAAACCAAAGAGAAAGAAAGCAACAGTCATTCATAAAGGAAAACAGGTGGAGACAGCATGAGGAATGATGTACCCATCAGCAAAGACAATAAATACAGTGAAATAAAAACCTTAAAAAAGAAGTTAAGGGACTCATGTCTGCAATGTAGTGCTGGAAGAACATATGCTATATTTTTCTTTTTTCTCTACAAACTCTCACCGAGTGACCTTATCAGCTCTCAAGGGTTTAATTATCAACTCTATGAGCTCCAGTCCATTATGTTTCATAAACATCTCAACACAGCCTATTCTAAAACAACTCATTATTCTCCCCGACCCCAAAACCCACCCTCCTCTCAAACTACTCTATTAAAAGCACCACCATCCTTCTAGTCACCCAGGCTCCCAACTGCAGCATCTTCTCTGAGTCTCCCCTTCATTCTCTGGACATATTAATTCAGCAGTCAAATCTTGTCATTTAGACCCCCACACTATCTCTCACACATGCTTCCTCTTCATGCACACATCATCTTAATCCAGGCCCTCACTACCTCTCCCTCAGAAGACTGCAAGGCCTCCTACTTGGTCTGCAGGCCACATCTCTCCCCATCTCAATCTATCCTTAGCATATGGTGATTTTCCTAAAGTGCAGTTGTGACCATGTCGTTTCCCATAATTCCCCACTCAGCAAATTCCAGTGTACTGCTTTTACCTCTGGGATCTAACAGAAACTCTTTTTCTCCATTTAAAACTCTTTACCACCTGGCCCTATGCTACCTTTCCAGACTAACGCTTTCCCTTGACTCCCTCTACAATCCAGCCATCCTACCTACTAGCTTGTTGTCCTCATACACAATCATCTCTTACCTTATCTCCACATCTTTCTGGCTATCTCTCTCTCCTAATCTCCATCTCTCATTTCCTTCCAGACCACCTCAGGAACCACCTTCTACATGAGGTGCTTTTGTCTTTATATCCTCAACACCTAGTGCAAAACCTGGTCCGTAGAAAGTGCATAATAGTTTGATTATTAAGCAAATTACTGAAGGTTTATGAATGGAAGTGGAAGCAGTAATCAGAAGGAACTCTAGGTTCACTAACAAGTTATAATAAATGAACCATATATCTTTTTAATGTTAGAGATCAGGAAGACATTGTATCCTTGTGTTTAATGTGAAAAAGTGACACAAACACAACAGAAGGAAAAGACTAGAATCCAAACTTTGCGATCCTTTCAATCCCACTAGGCTGTAGTACCATACAGTGTAGTAAGGGCAGGAATGGTAAAACAACATAACAACATATTCAGCTGCCATAAAAGGTACTAAGCAGATACAGGAGTATCCTTAGAAAAATACAAAGAGTGATGAAGAAGGATAAACAACAAACTAAATATCAACAGGCATTTATTAAACACCTGCTTTGTATTATTGAGCACTATGCCAGGTACCAACAATGCAGAAATGAAACTCTCAAACTGACCTGGAAAACAGATGCAGGAGACACAATTTAAAAATTATGGGCCTACCTGAAAGCCATGATCAAAAGAAGAGCCTAGACATCATCTTTCATGAAATTATCAAGGAAAACTGTCCTGATATTCTAGAACCAGAAAGCAAAATAAATACTGAAAGAATCCACTGATCACTTCCTGAAAGAGACCCAAAAAGAGAAACTCCTAGGAATATTGTGGCCAAATTTCAGAGTTCCCAGGTCAAGGAGAAAATATTACAAGCAGCTAGACAGAAACAATTTGAGTATTGTGGAAATACAATCAGGATAACACAGGATCTGGCAGCTTCTACATTAAGGGATTGAAGGGTTTGGAATAGGATATTCCAGAAGTCAATGGAACTGGGATTAAAACCAAGAATCACCTACCCAGCAAAACTGAGCATAATACTTCAAGGGAAAAAATGGTCATTCAATGATAGAGAGGACTTTCAAGCATTCATGATGAAAAGACCAGAACTGAATAGAAAATCTGACTTTCAAACACAAAAATCAAGAGAAGCATGAAAAGGTAAACAGGAAAGAGAAGTCAAAAAGGACTTTCTAAAGCTGAACTGTTTACATTCCTACATGGAAAGGTAATATTTGTAACTCTTGAGACTTTTCTCAGTATTTGGGAAGGTGGAAGGATTATACACACACACACACACACACACACACACACACACACACACACACACAGTACGGGTTGAATTGAATCAGAAGAGATGATATCCATAAAAAAAAAAATTAAGGGGATGAAAGAGGAAAATATTGGGAGAAGAAAGGGAGAAATGGAATGGGGCAGACTATCACTCATAAAAGAGATAAGAAAAATCTTATTCAATGGAGGAGAAAAGGGAGGAGGTAAGGGGAAAAGTGAAGCTTACTCTCTTCACATGCTCACTAAATTTGGTATGAAAACCTATCTTACACTACAGGAAAGTAGGGGAGAAGAGGACAAGTGGGGTGAGGGGGATGAAAGAAGGGAGGGAAAATGGGAGAAGGGAGTAACTAGAAGTAAACACTTTTGGGAAGGGACAAGGTCAAATGAGAGAATAGAAAAAAGGGGGGGACAGGTTAGGATAGAGGGCAATATTGTTAGTCTTACACAAAATGACTATTATGGAAGTCTTTTGCAAAATGACACATATATAGCCTGTATTGAACTGCTTGCCTTCTCAGTGGGGATGGGTAGGGAGGGAGGGAAGGAGAGAAGCTGGAATTCAAAGTATTAGAAACGAAAATTGAGAATTGTTATTTGCATATAACTGGGAAATAAGAAATACAGGTAATGGGGTACAGAAATTTACCTTACACTACAAGAAAAGAGAGAAGATGGGGATAAGGCAAGAGTGGGGAATGACAGAATGGAGGACATATTGAGGAAAGGGGTAATCAGAATGCAAGGTGTTATGGGGTAGGGGACGGGAGAGATGGGGAGAAAAATTGGAACTCAAAATTTTGTGGAAATGCATGTTGAAATCTAAAAATAAATAAAACTATTAAAAAAAAGGAAAATTGGACAAATGGAAAAGGAAGCACAAAACCTAATTGGGAAAACTAGACAAATGGAAAAGTAAGTACAAAAATTAACTGGAAAAAATAACTCCTTAAAAGGAGAAATTGGATAGATGGAAAAGGAGATGCAAAAGTTAACTGAAGAAAACAATTTGATAAAAATTAGAATTGGGCAAATAGAACCTTATGACTCTATGAGGCATCAAGAATCAGTCAAACAGTATCTAAAGAATGAAAAGATAGAAGAAAATGTAAAATATCTAATTGGAAAAACAACTGATGTGCAAAATAGATTCAGGAGAGAAAAATCTAAGAATTATTGGTCTATAGTCATGATGAAAAAAAAGAGCCTGGACAATATCTTCCAAGAAATCATCAACGAAAACTGCCCAGAAGTCCTAGATCCAGAGGGCAAAATAGTCATTGTTAAGAAATTATGAGGGCCTAGGCTAGTCTAATTGCCATGTGAATAAAAACAGCTATTTTTAAAGAAGTCTCTCTACTATCTAAAAAGATCAGAGGTAATACATGCCTAGATTAAACTTGTTCAACTTTTTTTATTTGTTAAATTTTATCCTTAGGCTATTTTCAGTGTTACCTTATTAATAAGTATTAAGTTCATGATTTTGCCCACCCCCAAATTCCATAACCTTATAAAATGATTTTTATAAAAATGTCAATTACAGAGTTTACAATTCATCAAAGTAGAATAAACCTTTTCAAGATTTTGGTTTTTCAAAACTGAACCACCACTTTATAAACCAATGTATTAAATCATGCCTTTTTTTATATTTCAGAGGATATTCTTTGTACTCTAATATATCTCTATCTGTGGAGTAACGAGTCTGTTAATATAGTGAATTTAAAAAGCAATCACTTTTTACCTGTAGCAACTTGCTCCATAAATGCAAGGTGTTCTCCTGGGATGATTTTCCCCAGAATCTTGTGGAATAGCTTTGCTTTTAGTTGAACTTGAAGCTTCAGGATCAGAGCTTAGTTCTAGGTCAAGCCCTGAATCCTTATTCTGGAATGAGTTGCCATGGTGACTCTTGGGATGCCCAAAATATTCCATGGGCATATCTTTTTCACATTCATCCATCTTAATTCTTTTGCTTCTAGGAGATTTTCCATGTTCACAGTCCTCATTGTGGAGATTTTCATCAATTTGCTTTTGTGGGATTTCAGATCTTTCTGACTTGGCCTTAGTCATTTCTGTTTTACTTACACCCATTACAATAGATGATCCACTCACTTCCTAGAAAGACAAACCAAAAATAAATTGTAACATATCCTTACTATCGAAAGCTTAAAATTACAGGATCCATTGTGTTAGCTCTCTACTGCATCCTTACTGATGCATTTCCCAATCTTTAGACAGATGCCTAGAAGACCAAACAGTTAAGTAATTTGCCCAGGTCATATTGCTAATACACTGCTTCTCCTGAACTGAAAAGATCAGATCTCAAAAGCTGACATTTTAATTCTTTTCTTTGTGAATACCAAAATTGTCCATAATAGAAAAGAACATATTCTGTACTTCAAAGAATTTATGATTTCACTGGCCTGGGTACATATTCCCTCCAGCAAGGCAGATCAAAAACCATCTATGCTTCCTCATTCCATTCGACTCTTGTCAAGCAATCAAAAAAGTATTTATGAGGCACCTACTATGTGTCAGGCACTGTGCTGAGCTCTGGGAACACAAAGAGAGGCAGAAGATAGTCCAGGCATCAAGGGACTCAAAAGACAGATGAGGGATTCCAAAGGGGGAGTGCATCCTAGCAGAGTAAGAGGCTTCCTCCAGTCAAGCAGGCCAGTTATCCCCTGCTCTCATGACATGACTGGCTCATCTTTCCTGATCATCCTATATGCTGCTTCTAGTGCACAGTTCTTCCTTGGTAACATGATTCAGCTTATTCTTGCCCTAGCTGTGCATATACATTGTTCTCCAGCTGTCCCACAAATTCATTTCATCAGAGATTGCAGTAGAACATGACTCTTAGCCACAGAGCATCACTGGAGGAACACTGGTACTAAAAAGATAAGCCTACTACTGAATAATTTCCTAATGGCAGTCTTTTCTTGCTCTTTCATATTAAATTTTGGGCCAGACTCACTGCCCAGGTATAATGTCTGACCAGTATGTATAGCTAATGATAGACCTGACCTATCAGTTGCCAATTCATCTATATACCACAATTTAGTCTCCAGGCATTGATTGTTCCCAAGTGACTAGTTAGTTTGGAATCTTTTGAGATTGGGGCCTAATGTTTTGGGCCTCAGTGCAATGATCACAGAGTCTCAATTACAAAATCAGAATCTAGAACCCTCTTCCACTTGGACTCTGTGCTAAATCTCCTTGACAGCACAAACACCCATGGTGAGCATATCTTCCCACTTTACACCTCACTTAATATTAATAATCATTGAATAAAAACATTTGCATTCTTTAAAAGGATCTCTTATGATTTTGGACAAATGACTGGGAGACACCTTGTTAGAAGAGAGCCTTTGGGGTAGCATTTTGCTCTATCAAGTCAAATTTTTTTTTTCTGTAGTCAACAAACAAAAAGCAAAGTGGAATTTTGTACTATCTAGATATTTTAGTAAATAAATGATTATAACAATGAAACCATAAACAGTTTTGTTTCAGATTGACACGACTTTGCTATAATAAACTCTTCTCATATAGAATACCTATGGAAGAGAAAGAAAAACTAAATTTTAAAAAAATTACCTTTGATGAACTGGTAGAGTCTCCCTGGTCAGTAACCCTGCATTTTTTCCTTAGGTCTTGCTCTGTTTCAATATTTTCTGAATTTTCTGAGGAAGATAACCATTTTTTTGTTGTTGTTAATGATGTTGCATACATGCAGTCTTCCTTTTGTTACTCCATTATCATAAAAAATAAATTATATATCATATATTTCACTACGTAATGTGATAACATTAAACTAATTTTTCATTTATATTAATGCCAACTTGTCCAATAACTATTTACAAAGCTGTTTTGAATTTCAATACCTGATTTTTCTAGTAGAGTCAGGCAAATAGGACCACAGAGTTAGAACAGAAAATGATTTCACCTATCAGTTCAACTCCTTTCTTTCACAAATGCAGAAACAGAGGCTTAGAAAAGTGAATTAAAACTCACAACCTACAACCCTAGATCCTATACCACCATCTATATGCTAAATTAATGTTCTCTCACGAGAAAGTGCTTTTAACCCAGCAACATTAATAAATTTTATATATGTGTAGGCACTAAGTAGATAAATGTCATTTTATGTAGATTATGACCCCTCCCCCCATACATGATCCTTAATTCAAAATTTTATCAATGAAGAAACTATGGCTTAAAATGCTTGAAGCCGTATCCACAGGCAATATAAAGTCAAATAGGAATACAACTGAAATAATTTGAGGGACTAGCCCTCTCAGGGATAAAAAAAGCAATTTTCTTTAAAAAACTCAAGTCAATAAGTATTAACTATCTACTGCAGGCCTGCACAACCTGTGGCCTGCAGGTTGCTTGTTGTACGCCAAAGAATTTGGGGAGGCCTGAAAAAACCGTACAGGAAAACATCCATCTAAAATCCTTTGGTGTGCTTGCTGGCTGTAAGTAGCCCACTGGCCGTAGGTCGTATAGGCCTGGTCTACTGCGTGCCATGCAGAGTGCTAAGTGCTAGGGGAAACAGCGAAATTTGTATTGTTAACATGTAGCTTACCAAGTTGTTCCTAAGATATTTCCTAAACAAAAGGTAGACTGAAGCAGTGGTTTTGCATTCAATAAATGATCCAATACACTTCTCATTTCAAAAAGCCCTGCTTTTGCTGATGGTACTACTCTATCAATAAAGGTCCTAATCTCTTGCATTCAGACATCTCCTTGTTATGACAATAATAATTAAGCAGTCAATTCTGATTACAAACCTCTTCTCCATTATATGGAATGGTTTTCAGACAGTAGATAATACAGTCTTGTCAGTTGATTTTTCTTGCTTAGTAAGACTTACCCAAACTGGAGTCCCACTATAGCATGGCCCTCAAAAACTAAAAACTCAGGGTTACTTCTATATCATAAGGAAGCCCTAGAACAAGGCTGTAGTGAAAGAAAAATAAGTCAAGAAAATATCTCATTCTGTACAGATATCTCCAATTAGGATGCTTGAAATATGTCTAAAAATAAAAACAACTATCATTTAATGCATAATTCAAACTAGAAAACTTTAGTAGCTTAAGTACTAGTTAAATGGAATGAAGTTAGTGAAGACTTCTCAGTGCTTAACAAAAGGCTTTTAGTAGATGGTTAGGCCTAAGTTTCAGATTCCCAGAAATCATGTGACTTTTGGGAATATGAAACTTAAACTCCCCCCCTTGGGTTATCAACACAACCCCCCTTGGGTTGTTATATCAGCATAACACAACCCTCCCTTGGGTTGCCACATCAACATAATGCCTATTGGTTATTCCACTGCTTCCTTATCCCCTATTCACAGGGTAGACTGTCGAGTTTAGATGGTGAGCCTGCCTCCCAGCCAATGGGAGTAAAAGGCCAGCAGGGGGGTGGGATCTGCGTTAGGGCTATACAATCTCTATTTTTGCCTTCTGTAATTGCCTCACTCTCCTGATTACTTATCAGAGAGGAGATGCCCTCTTTTGTGAGATTGTAATAAAATCTTGCTGCTTTGCTTCTACCTTGAGAAGTCTCTGATTTTTATTTGAGTCAGTGGTCTCTGACCCACACATAGTTAATCATCGTCACTTTCTGCTTAAGCATATAATTTTTTTCTATGACACTGAGTCACAATTCAGAACACTTTTGAATGCGTTCTCAATTTATATTAGCCTCATTTTGCATAAATATAAATTTTAGTTTTCTGTGAGTAGAGAATGTTTCATTTTTTAACTTACATGCTCCTCAGTGCAAAGCACAAAGTCTGCCCAAAAAGTCTGCACCATAGTTAGCACTTAACGACTCTTTGATGATCATGAGAGCACTTTAATATAACTTAGGAATACGGTTGTTTTTAAATAGAATACCCTATAGCTTTCTTTATAGAAGTCTACGGCACAGAAGTAACAGGAGCTGACTTTCACAAAACTGATTATACAAAACAGAATACGTATTATTTCGTTTGACACTCAAAGTAATCTCGGGAGGTTAGTAGTGCTGTGGTAGCTTGCTGGCTAGCCTTGGAGTCTGGAAGACTGGTATAGCAAAAAAATCACTGGCTCTTGAGAGTCAGAGGACTTGGTTTCAAATTCTGCTTCTAATGCTTAATACCTGTGTAACTTTGCATCAGATACTTAATTTCTTTGGGCTTTACTCTTGTCATCTTAAAAATGAAAGGGTTAGAAGTTAGATGAGATCTCCTCCAACTCTAGACTGGCGAACCACAGTATACTAGTCATGTGACTATGAGCAAGTCCCTCAATGTTGGGGGTGGAAGCTCAATTCCATGTGGACAGTCTCGGGCGGGTAAAGGTGGGAACTTCTAAATCTTAGAGTTCTCATGAGGCCCCCCAGGAAACAGCAGGGAATCGAGGAGTGAGACCGAGCTATCTTGTGTATTTCCGCCTCTTCCCATGAGAACGTGATGGGAGAGGCATCCCCACCCTCGAGACTGTCCCAGATCTGGGCACACCTATTGTTATCTAACAGGCACGGTATTCAGGTGCAAACTACGCGGCTGGAGAGCTTAATTAGGGTCAGGAAAGCCTGAAGGCGCGCTTAGCGCGGGAGGGGCCCTTACAGGACAGAAGGCGCCTCTTCCCTTTTCCTCTCTTCGCTCTTCCCCCTCCACCTCCCCACTTCCACTTCTGCTTTCATTCCCTCACTGTAAGATCTTTGCCTCCTTGGGAGATTTCTCTCTCCCTCCTAAGGAAGAGTTCCCCCTGCACATGTAACCAAGACCCTGAATAAAGCCTAACCCTTGTTCGACTCCGGAAAGTCTCTTCTCTCATACGTTTATCCGGTTTGGCCAGCCGAAGACCTGCGAGGTAAGGTAAGACTCGGGTAGCCCTCAGGCCTCTAGGCCTGGCACCTCAACCTCTCTAGGATCCTGGCAACTTTGTAAAACTAAGTTACAGAGGAGATGCTCTGCAATAGAGGAGGGTAATTCTGCACCAGAGGTTCCCTGCAAGGATGACACAACAGATCTACTATTTCCCTTCCCAATTTAAAAAAATGCATTTTTTTTTAAATGAGGAAACAAAATCTGATTCCTCAACTGACTTGTCCATGATCATACAGCAAAGTTGGGGCTAGACTACCTTCAGTGAATATTACTTGTATTTTTTGATGATTCAGAGATTCTATAGGACTCAGATCATCCACATAAATATTATTATTATATATATATACTGTACAAAGTATTACTATAGCCCAAATATGTACTGAACTAAAAACAAACCCTGAAATTTAGATTGCAGAGAAAACTCCACTAACTTAAACTGCCATTGATATATCTATGCCTCATACAAGGAATTCCATCTATCTCCAGGATTCTGCCACCACACCGCCCCACCCCCCAAGCCCAGAATGTACTCTCCTCTTAACTTGACCTCATAAAATCCTTCTCTTCCTTAATGATGAAATCCAAATATCACCTACTTGAAGCCTTTCCTACCACTGCTAATATCCTCCCTCCTAAGTTACTTTGCATTTAACCAGCTTATATTTATTTATATGTATCTGCTTCACATTTATTCTGTATGTATGCGTACGCATGTGTGCATTCTGTGTGTATAAATACACACACATACACATACATTCTTTGTATCTCTATCCCTGGCATCTTGCATACAGTCTGGTACACAGCCGATCCTTCAATAAATGCTTAATACGTGATTATAAAGTCTATATCAGAAAATATTTTTCTGCCTAAAAAAAAAAAGTAAAACATTTAACACAAGGTTTTAGAGAGCCTAAATACACTATTAGGACAATCATATCTTCATAGCATAAATGTCTAAGAAAAAGATAGACTTGAGCACAAACTGGTTTTTTCAATGACATTTTGAAGGCTGGGTCTTTTTCATTTAAGTACATTGTGTTCTACATTAATATATGTTGAGCACATTATCAAAATGATCTCACTTTTCCAAAACACAGAACACAAAAAGGTGCTTCAAATTTAATATGGGACCCTGTCAAGTGGAAGATAATAATAGCTTATGGTAACTTTGGGGAAAATATGTTTTAGCAAACTATGAACAATGTCATATGGGCAATATAAAAGAGAAGCAATTATGTTGAATAAATTCCACCAAAAAATGAATTGCTGAGCAGAAGACAGTCCATTTCAGCTAATTGTTTGTCAGGTTGTCTTGAATACCAATAAAGTTTCTATTCAAGATCTAACTGATTCTTGGGTTTTCAAAGGCCATCCCAGCCAAACACAAACTCACTGTGGGAGGTCCTAACAAGCCTAAAAGGGCTTTCAGTAGGAGCCTGGGATCAATGAGTATTTATTAAGTACCCACCAGGTTCCATGCTGTGTGTCAGATACCAAGGACAAATGCAATGAAACAAATCCCCACCCAAAGGAGGTCACTTTCTGATGAGGTAGATGAGTACATATAAGTGTTGTGTACACAGATTCAAAGATGGTCTGTGATTTCATTATTATGGAACACCTGGAAATGAACTTCCTCCACCTGTGCAGATCAGCATCTTGTCTGTGACTTCAAGCTTCAGAGCTGCTTAAACCACTGCCAGGTTAAGAAACTTGTCCAGAGTTGCACAGACAGCAGGAATCAGTCACAACTTGAATCCAGGTCTTCCTAGCTGAGGCTGCCTCTCTAGGCACTGTATCAGTGGTGTCAAACTTAAATAGCAATGGGATCCAATAAGCCATATATCAGGATCCTTACAGCCACATACTGACTTACAAAATCACAAATTATTACTGCCTATGTTCTACTGTATTTTTATTTTGTTAAATATTTCCCAATTACATTTTAACATGGCTCAGGCCCAAATAGGAGTTCTGAGGCTGCAATGTGGCCCATGGGTCACACTTTGCACTATCTCATGCTGCTCTCAAGTATATGCAGTGAAAAAATATTTCTAAAGAATATAAAGTTATTAACTACAAGGTAACTTTTGAGGCAAGGCACTAGCAGTTCAGTTATCAGGAAAGAGTGATTCAGAGGGATTCAACCACAGGAGCTTGCATTTAATGGATTTTCTATCTCCAGGCCATCAATTCCGTGTAGAGGGGAGAAGGTGAGGCTGAAAAAACTCCTAGAGAAGAAGGTCTTTGAACTAAATCTTGAAAGAATCCAGGGATATCAAGAGACAGAGGCAAGGAAGGAATGGCATTTCAGAAACAGGAGACAGCAAAGGCACTAGAGGAATGGTGCACATATGGAGATCAGCATGTAGGTCAGTACAGAGGCATCATAAAGTACATGAAGGAAAGGAAAATGAGAGAATGAAATATGGAAAGGTACCAGGTATTGAAGAGCTCTAAGTGCCAAACATAGGCTTCTCCCAACTGTAATGTTCTTTTCGTCTGCACTATAAAATCCCATCTGCATTTAAACGCTCTTGTTCATGATCTAAGGTAAATTCATAAAAAGGTATAATATTTTCCCCCAGTCAGTCAAGCAGAAAATAACAGCTGACTATAAAAAAAGTACTGCTCATTTTTGTTGTGAAAAATATACTAGACTAGAAGTCTGGAGACCTAAGTTCTAGACCCCACTTGGCCAGTAACTGTATAAAAGTGATACTGAACAAGACTTTTAACTTCCCTGAGGCTGCTTCTTCAGTTGCAAAAGAAAGCTTTGGACTGAATCATCTCTAAGGACCTTGAGAGCCCAAAATTCTACAGTTCTGTTACTACAGTAATAAAACAATGGGACTTCTGAATCGGTTAGACTGTTATAATGTTTCCATCTCTTACTAGGCTGAAATTTGCAAGGTCAACTCTATAAAGACTGAATATTTCCTTGGCATGTTACATCTCCAACTGAAGTAGCTGCCAGCAGATAAGTAGTGATAACTTAGCAGTATAGGTCAACTTGTTAGGCTTTGAATTTATATTAGTATGACAAATTTAGTAGCATAGATGTAAAAGGAAGAAATCCCTTGTTTCAAAAATAATCAATAAAACATAAAAGATAAAATACAAAGCAATAATTTGTGTTTTAACCTAGTCTTTATGTGAACTTCTAAAATTCTCTTACTATTACATAAAGGTTGAAAATTATGATTTATAACTCACATTACTTATCCCAACTAAATTCCTTCTGAAGAATTTAAGTAATGTTTAACTTAAAATATCTACTAATAGCAGAAAGATAAATTTACCTTCCTGGGCAAATGGTACCTCAAGGTTTTGAACATTTAGATCTCCCTGAACCATCCAAGATGGGAGAATTCGTTTCCTCTGGAAAGAATTTGGTTGCTCACTACTGTTTCTATATTTTGCAGGAAGAAGCTGAAAAAGTATTCATTTAATCAGATTAGAAGTTATGTAGCAGACAAAAGGACATGTGATTTCATCAAGGTGAGGAACCAAAGAGAGTGGGACCTCATTTTGGCAACAAAATTTGATGCAGGTCTTAGTGACTCTGACTCCAACACTCTACCTCCTACACCACATTCACACTGCTTCTCTTGGTAATACTACTTGTAAATAACTTGCTGACACAACTATATTTATAAATTCAGAATCACTTACTTCACATGAACCATCATTCAATAATCCATTATTAGCTATTCAGAAGTTGCTAATGCTTTGAAAGAATTCATTAGTTTTACTCACTCTTGAAATGTTCAAGATTTCTTAAAAGATTAGCTTGAAAAGCAGGTCAAATACAGAAATCCATGTTGCCTTGCTTATATTATAACTACTTCTACTTTTCTCCTATCCAATCCATACTCTAAAAATTTGGATCAAATCTTAAAAAGGTCTCACCAAATTATTCTGGGGTATAGTGACTGGCATGGCTACTTCCGTTGTTTCCTCCAGCTCTAAGCAATGACTTGAATTAATATGTTTGGTACAATGTGAGGGTGGTTCCACTGGAGAACTAGCACATTCAATAGTAACAGGAAAGCTATTTACAGGGGATGTTGGTGATTCATTGAGCAGATCATCTTCATCAAGCATTTGACTATTTCTATAAAGTAAAAATTCATTTGTTAGTGAATTATGAGCTAAGGAACTTACACCATTATAAAAAAAATTAACTACTACACTATAAATAGGGTTTTTCTAGGATCAATTGGTAGGCATTATGAATCATTCTCTCAAATTCAATCATTCAAAAGTCAATACAAATATGAAAAAGTTTACAAAATGAAAAAGAGCTTGGTTTTATTATTTTAAAAGGATGGAAAATTTGGTAGGTTATTTATTATCAACAATGCATAAGTGTGAATTCAATATTCTCACTAATTTTCTGAATCATATTTGCAAAAATATAGGGCTCCTTGAAGGAACAGGAAGAGCTCATACTTGTTTAGCAAAGAAGAGAACAACTTTCCTTCCCCTTAATCACTCCAAGCAAAGACTAAAAATTCATTTCAAATGGAACATTTGAAGATTCTTTATGACATGGAACTATGTACATTACTTAACAAAAAAAAAGTCATACAGCTTAAGTACTCTTTTAGAAGAAATTTATTTTACTATTATACTAAACTGAAAAGATGCAGAGAAATAATAAGTCCTCTAAATAGGGAAAATAAAATGAGCAACTTAATGTTTTGTTTAGTTAGGCTTGCAGACAAACATGAAAAAAATGACTAATCTAATATGGTATTTGTAAAGTTTACCACTCCCTTCTACTCTATCGCATCAACAAAGCACTAGATACTACAACAGTCTGAAAAAAGTATAGCACTAGGGCTTTAAGTCTTATTTTAAGTTTTAATGAAAATACTTACTCTTCATAGACTTCAAGTCCCAATATTATTCCCTTAGACTCTGAACCTATGTTAATTTATACAGATGTACTAAACACTACCAAGTGCAGCATAATTTCTAAATTAACAAGATTCTGAATAACTTCAGTCAATGAATATGCATAAATTGGTTTTATTGGGAGGTCCAACATTTCTCTTCAAGCATTTATTAGAACACAATTTTTGGAGTTCAATTTATGTAGAGCAAAGAAATGAGTTTTAATATTTCATGTCAGTAACTGAGCCATTTGTTTAGAAATAGTAACCCATACTATGCCCAACATGCTATAAAACTGTGGGTATCCTTTGATCCAACAATACCACTACTAGGTCTATATCCCAAAGAGATCATTAAAAAAGGAAAAGGACCCACATGTACAAAAATCTTTATAAGCAGCTCTTTGTGGTGGCAAAGAACTGGAATTGAGGGGATGTTCATCAATTAGGGAATGGTTGAACAAGCTGTGGTATATGAATGTAATAGAATACTATTTTTCCATAAGAAATGGTAAACAGGCAGTTTTCAGAAAAAACCTGGAAAGACTTGCCTGAAGTAATGCTGAGTAAAGTGAGCAGAACCAGGAGAAGACTGTACACAATAATAGCACATTGTGTGATGACTGACTTTGTTGGATTTAGCTCTTCTGAGCAACGTAATGATCTAATCATGATGAAAAATGCTATCCACATCGAGAGAATGAACTACGGAGTCTGAATGCAGATCAAAATATACTATTTTCTATCTCTTTTTGTTCTGGTTTTTCTTTCTCGTGCTTTTCCCCTTTTGTTCTGATTCTTCTTTCACAACACGACTAATATGGAGCTGTGTTTAATAGGATCACACAAGTATCGCCTCTATCAGATTGCATGCTGTCTTGGGGAGGGGAAGTGAAGCAGGGGAATTTAGAACTCAAAATCTCATAAAAGTGAATGTTCAAAACTAAAAATAAATTTTAAAAAATTTCATACTCAAAAAAAAAATAGAAAAGAAATAGTAACCCATTCCAGTGGTGGTTATAAAAATATACTCAGTTCAAAAAACTATAGGAAAGCTCATACTTTTTAAAAGGTAAGATAGGCTGTTCCCCAGAGAAAAGTACCAGTTTTAAAAATGAATACACAAACTGAGTAACAGTTACTTCATCTAACTAAAATATTAAAATCATTCTCAGTTTCTGAGAAGCAGAACTAAGAGAAACTGATAGAAGATGCAGACAGTTTCGACAGGGAGAAAACTTCCTAATAACTAAAACCATTTTTTAAATGGTAAAGTTCACCTAGGGATACAAAGGTTTCCTCACCAACAATCTTGCAAATGAAAAACAAGTGAAAGACCGCTAACTGAAGATGTGATTTTTCAGTCAGGAGCAAGATTGGCAAGACGGTCATCATGGTCCTTTACAACCTGAATTATGTGACTCTTCCGTTGCAGGAATTTCTCTTCATTCCTTCATAAAGTCTCAGAATAGCAGGGATAAGAGTTTTAAATTACAGAGAATATCTGATTTTCATTAGTTTCTTACTTTCTCAGCTTTCCTATTCTATTATTTTTAGGGGAATTGGATCAAAGCCAAAGCTTGCCAAGGTTCTGAAAAGACAGAGAATAGCTGTAAAATTTAAAAGGCAAAGTACAAAGAAGGGAAATATTTGTTCCACTGAAGTCAATTTAACTTTTGGCTTCTGCCTTCACATTTGGCTCTGTTTACATAAAAATAAGTCTATTCTTATGGAGGATGGTAAGCACAAATCACAGATAAGCTTGATTATTTTTTAGGCATAACAACTACTCATAAAGTCAAAAGTTTTCTAGAAAAAAATCTCTTAACAATCATGCAACTACTTGATTTTCTTGGATAGTTTGGTCTTAAAATGGCTTCTGATCAAGCATTTATGGGCTTAACATCTATAAATGAGAGACTGCACGGCAAATAGCATTCTTTACTGTCATCAAATCAGAAGACCTTACCGTAAAGCGCATTCCATTTCAGACCGTGTGGAGAAAACGTGGAAAACGTATTTGTCAACCAATAAGGAAAAACTATCTCCAGGATTCAACCTATGCCATTTATTTGTCTCCAATGGCACTAGCTGTCTCTTTTCAGAAGGTTGATAAAAACAAGGATTTGTATGGGTCTGTCAAACAGAAAAATAACAATAAAGAATTTATTCCTTAGAACCAATGATCATTTCTTAAAAATATACCAAAATAAAACTACATAGAAAAAAAAAATAACACTCAAGCAGTATGTAACTTAGGTAAAAAGTGTGCCCTAAATATTTTCAAATATAACCATACTGACCGTATCATCATATATAAACATATATAGGGTCACCATTTAGGGTTTTCTTGGCAAAGATACTGGAGTGCTTTACCATTATATACTTGCCCACAAAAAGAGGAAAAAAAAGTTCCCCACAGATGTGGCAATGCAAAGGAAGAGCAAGTGCACTAGGAAGCTTCAGTTGGTTCTTACATATATTCATTCTTACTTTTCCCTTTTCATCCAAAAAAGACATACAACTAAATATAGTTAACAGGAAAATATAATAAATAAATTTATGATCTTATAAACATTTAACACAAAAACGAAAAAATTCTAAATCTAAAAATCTTATCACCTAAGAAATAACTTCTCTATGACATCCTCTGGCTCAAAAATTTCCGTACTAAAGAATCAAGAAAAGGTTGATTAGCTGAGCAAGGGTCTAATGCTAGACAGCTTTTCAGCTCAAGTTGAATTAAGTCTTTATGAAATAATTTTTTAAAAATAAATTCTAACAATATGATCACATTTATATTTTAAAATGCAAGTATAAAAGTGTTACGAAGCCAACTAAGTAACTTGCAGATTATGGAATAACTTGTTAGACTTGGTGTTCCTTATTTCTCTATAATTCTATATCTACCACTTTGTATTTTCTATGCCACTGCTTTCTCTCTTAGTAATGTGAGAGTTGATCACATAGCTTATGGACCTATTAGAAGTCGCTTTATATGATATGTATATATATTTTACATGACTTCAATATATATTTTATATTAAAGACTTGAAACTAGTTATCCTTTTTTTCATTTATTCTGAGTTTAGCAAATAGCAAATAATACGTCCATAAACAATTAAGAACAAAAAAGAACATTGTACATAAAAGTATGACTCTCTATCACATGCAAGTTGCTTCACTTTTTAAATGTATAATAAATTCAATACCTTAATTTCAAAGCTTACCCATTGGTCTGTTGTTTCCTACTAATAATCCTTCCACTAACGACATTCATTTTTGTAATACTTCAATAGCATTAAATTTATAGATTTCTGTTTTTTTCATTTTGGTAACCCTAGACTTGCTGTCTCCCTGAACTTCTCCTCCACCAATATGAAAGAAGACCCTTGTATCAAATATGCATATTTAAGCTAAACAAATACCCATTGGCTGGGTCTGACAATGTCTCATTCTCCACCTTGAGCTCATCACCTCTCTGTCAGGAGTGGGAATTATGTTTCATCATCAGTTCTGTGGAATTGTAGTTGGTCATTGTATTGACTGGTCCTTACTAGTTAATAGTTGTTTTTCTCTACAATGTTGCTGTCATTTTATAAATAGTTCTCTGGCTTCAGCTTTACTTCACTATGCATCAAGTTCATGCAAATCTTCACAAGTTTGAGTGAAACTATTACTTTTGCATTTCATAATATTCTAGTGCATTCGTATACCACAATTTGTTCAGCCACTCCCCAAATGATGGGAAACCACTTCTAAAAGAACTGTTATAATTACCTATGCATATGGGTCTTTGGTAGTGGGTCAAAGCGCACACACAAATTAGTACCTTTAAATATAGTTCTGAATTTCTTTCCAATATGGCTTGGCAAATTCACAGCTCCAACAGTGTACTAAAGAACTTGTTTTCTCACAGCCCCATCAACAATGATCATTTTCCTTTTTTGTTATCTTTGACAACCTGATTAGTATGAAATGGAACCTCACAGTTCTTTTAACTTATATCTAATTATTAATCATTTAGAGCATGTTTTCATGTTCATTGATAGTTTGGATTAATTTAAGAAATGTCTGTGATAAAGAGGATCATGGAAGGTTAAAAAAAGAATTCGATAAAAATAAAGTTTTTGCACAAACAAAAGTAATGTAGTTCAAATTAGATAAGGGGGGGAGGTGTCTCCTCTGCAACAAGTTTCTCTGACAAAATTCTCACATCCAAGATATATATAGAACTAATTCAAATATATAAGAACAAGAGTCATTCCAAATAAATAAATGGTCAAAGGATATGAACAGGCAGTTCGCAAAGGAGGAAATACAAGTTGTTGACAACTGTAACAGACTCAATTTTTTGTTGGTGAAGTCTGAGATGAAATCTTCAGCACAGAGGGTGGAGGAAGTGTAGTAGGTGGTTTGTGAAGGGACAAAGAGGTATATAACAGTGTTGTGGTGAAGTAGAAATAAATTGGGGTAAAAAATATTAGGATTACTTTGCTGTAGTAAAGGCCCAATTAAGATTAGCTAGAAAAAATTTAAAGTCAATTCAATCAACATGGTTTCATTATTTTCTCCAATTGTTCAGCAGCAAGTAAGGATGAGCAAGACAGATGATGAGAGTAATCCAGGGTTATGGTTTGGCAAAGCATGATCAACAGGATCAGGGAGAAAAAGATTTAAGAGTGGAATATAGTGTTGACATAAATTAATGCATCAAATAATTAATACTGGGAAAAAATGAGAGTATAGACAGAGCAGGAATTGTTAAGGACTGCTAAGGGGTCTCCTGAACTTGTCTTTTTGAATTGTCATATTTTCTAGAAACACTGGACCCAGAGTATGCAGGAGGCCCAGAATGTGTCAAAGACAAAGCCCCTCTAGGCTGACATAATTTGTTGTTTGCATCCCAAAATGGACTCCCTATGTCTTCGCCAGTTAGTCTGCACTAGACTGTGAAATTGATTGTGCAGCTTGGACCCTTGTAGATAGAGATACCATCATATCTTCATGGTCCAGCAGTTCAAAGGGAAAAGAATGTGGCTTTGACCACTGCCTTGCTCCTCCCCTTCAGGAGGAGTTCTGTCCTTTTTCCCCTTTCTTTGTTGTACTAACATAAATATTCAAACTTTTGTATGAATTATGAAGTCTTTGGGTTCCACATGCATGTTCTACAAGTTTCATGAAGTTGTGATTGCCTGTTGACAGGATAGAAGGACTGGAGGTTGTGATCATGGATGGTCACTTGTCCTCTTAATTCTCATGTGACTACACTACTTCTCTGATTCCTCTACTATGACCCAGGAAGCTCATTATTGGGAAAACCTCTTTATCCTGCAAGAACCCATCAGCCAGGGCTGGAGTCAAGATGGTAGAATACAAGCAGTCAGCTACCTGAACTCTCCCAACATTCCCCTCCAAGCAATTCTAAAATAATTGCAGAGTGGCAGAGCCAACAAAACATCTGGGTGAGACATTTTTCTGGCCTAAGAAAACTTAAGAGGTCAACAGGAGAAATCTGTGATACTGGGGTGGAGGGGTACAGTAGGGGGAAGCAGTCCGGTCCAGAACAAATACAGTGATCAACACCGGTGACCACTGGTTCAACAACAGTGACCATAGCAGCAACAGCAGCTTCAGGACCTCTCAGCCTAGAGATGGTAAGGGGGTCAGACAACTGATCAGAAAGAGACTACAGGGGAAACTTTGCTGCCACTGGGTACAGCTGGAGCTGACTGGCAATTCTATTGCCCAGATATAGTTCTAGGCCACAGATGTAACATGGGGAAGAGTGCTGAAAGTCAGTCACAAGAGAACAGGGGCTCTGGTCACAGTTCCAAAAGAGAGAGAGAGCACTAGTACTAGTGGCTGGAGGGGATCAAAGGCCCTTTCTGGATAAATACCAGAGCACAGACCAGGAGAGAAGTGACCATACTTCTCCCAGGATAATACCACCTTGGAAATGCCAAAACTCACAGACCCCTAAAACGGACTCTGAAAACAGCAACACGA
Source organism: Notamacropus eugenii (assembly GCF_028372415.1). Taxonomy (NCBI): domain Eukaryota; kingdom Metazoa; phylum Chordata; class Mammalia; order Diprotodontia; family Macropodidae; genus Notamacropus; species Notamacropus eugenii. Next base: position 635,097,380 of record NC_092872.1, read on the forward strand.
GAAAGCTTGAAGTTTGAGACAGTGCCCTCCACCCACTGGGGAGCAGAGCCCAACCTTAAGTTCAAAGTCAAGAAAGAGGCTGGAAACTTGAGCAAACAACAAAAACAGAATTTGATCGTAACAAGCTACTATGACGGAAGAGATGTTATTTGTTGTTCCCTTGTTTTCAGTCACATCCAACTCTTTGTGACTCCATTTGAGGCTTTGTTGGCAGAGATACTGGAGTGGTTTGCCATTTCCTTCTCCAGCTCACTTTCCAGGTGAGGAAACTGAGGCAAACAGGGTTAAGTGACTTGCCACAGCTGCTAAGTATTGGAGGCCAGCTCTGAACTCAGGAAGATGACTTTTCCTAACTGCAGGCCCAGCACTCTATCCACTGTGCCATTTACTTGCCCTGAAACTTGGGACAGTGCCTCCCTACTTCCATGTGAGCTGAGCCCAACTTTAACATAAAGTTCAAAGTCAAGAAACAGCCTGGAAAAATAAGCAAACAACAACAAAAAGAATTTTATCATAAAAAGCTACTATAGTGGCAGGAAAGACCAAGATGTAAACTCAGAAGAAAACAGTAATATAAAGACAACTACCAAAGAAGTCTCAAAGGAAAATGCTAATTGGACCCAAACCTAACAAGAATTCTTGGAAAAGTTAAAGAAAGTGATGAGTGGCAGAAGTAAAATTGAGAAAAGAAATGTAAATGATGCAAAAATTTATGAAAAAAGAATTAACAGCTTGGTACAAAAAATACTGAAGAAAATAGCATCTTAAAAAACAGAATTATTCAAATTATAAAAGAGGCACAAAAATCCACTGAAAAAAAATTTTAAATTAGAATTGGGCAAATGGAAGCTAATGACTCCATGAGACATCAAGAAAACATAAAACAAAGTCAAAAGAATGAAAAAAATAAAAGACAACATGAAATATCTCGTCAGAAAAACAAGTGACCTGGAAAATAGATCCAGGAGAAATAATTTAAAAATTATTGAACTACCTGAAAGCCATGATCAAAAAAAGAGCCCAGACATCACCTTTCAAGAAATTGAGGAAAACTTCCCTGATGTCTTAGATTCAGAGGGTAAAAGAGAAACTGAAAGAATTCCTCATTCATCACCTGAAAGAGAATCCAAAATGAAAACTCTCAGGAATATTATAGCTAAATTCCAGAGCTCCAAGGTGATACAGAAAATACTTCACGCAGCCAGAAACCATTCAAATATCATGGAGCCACACTCAGGATACATAAGATTTTTGCAACTTCCATGTTAAAAAGGCAGAGAGCTTGGAATATAACACTCCAAAAGGCAAAGGAGCCAGAATTACAACCAATAATAACTTACCCAGCAAAACAGAGTATAATCCTTCAGGGAAAAAATTAGATATTTAATGAGGTAGAAAACTCTCAAGCATTCCTGATGAAAAGACAGAGTTGAATTGAAAATCTGACATTTGAATAGAAGACTCAAGAAATAAATAAAAAGGTAAACATGAAAGAATAGTCATGAAAAAAATCAATAAAGTTAAACTGTTTACATTTCTATAAAGGAAGATGATACATGGTAACTCCAAAGAATTTTATCATTCGAGCAGTTAAAAGGAGTGTACATAGAGGGCAGGGGTGTCAATAGATTACACTGGAATGATCTCCAAAAAATTGAAGGGGTAAGAAAGAGGGATGTACTGGGAGAAAGAGGAAGGGAAAGGTAGAATGGGGGAAATTTTCTTACATAAAAGAGGCATGCAAGGAAGATCTTTTACAATGGGGTTGGGGGGGAAATGGAGGTGGTGTGGTGGGCAATGCTTGAACCTCACTCTCAAAGGAATTGGTTCAAAGAGGGAAGATTAAATATACATACTCAGTTATATAAGAATTGCAACTTACCCAATAAGGTCATAAGAGGGAAAGGAGATAACAGAAAGGAAAGGGATGCTAAAAGGGCAAACAGATTAAGGAAGGCAGTGGTTAAAAGTAAAATATACTTCTGAGGAGGGATGGGATAAAAAGAGAGAGGGAGGAAGAAACAGAAGAAAATTGGGTGGATGGAAATACATAGTAATCATAACTATGAATGTAAATGGGATGAGTTCATCCACAAAATGGAAGCAGATAGAATGGATTAGAAACCAGAATCCAATAATATGTTTTTATAAGAGGTACATCTGAAATAGAAACATGCACACAGTTAAAATAAAGGACTAGAGCAGGATTGAATATGCGTCAGTTGAAGTAAAAAAGGCAGGAGTGGTGATCATGATCTCAGACAAAGAAAAAGTAAAAACCATCGTTGTTCAGTCATGTTCAACCCTTCATGACCCCATGGACCATAGTGCACTAGGCCCTACTATCCTCCACTATCTCTCAAAATCAAAGTTCATGTTCACTGTTTCCTTGACATCTCTTTATCTCATCTTCTGCCATCCCCTTTTCCTTTTGCCATCAATCTTCTATAACATCAGAGTCTTTTCCAATGAGCCCCATATTCTTATTACATGGCCAATGTATTTAAGCTTCTTCAACTTTGTATTTGACCTTCCAGTAAATAGTCTGAAGTAATGTCTTCATTGTCTGATTTGAGCTTCTTGCTATCCAAGGGACTCTCAAAAGTCTTCTTCAGCACCACAATTCAAAGGTGTTAGTCCTGTGGCGCTCAACTTTCCTTTTAGTCCAATTTTCACAACCATACATTGCTACTAGGAAGAAAACCATACCTTTTACTATATGGATATTGGTCCTCTCCTGATCTTAGCAATTTGGTCTCTAGTTTCTCTGTCAATTCAAAAACCAGCCTAATCTGGTAATTCTAGGTTCACATATTGCAGAAACTTAACTTGCAGAATCTTAAGCATAATCTTGCTGACGTGAGCCCAACAGTACCATTAAAAAACAACATTTTTAAGTAAGTTTCTCTGATAAAGGCCTCATTTTTCAAATATATACTGAGTACAGAACTGAGTCAAATTAATAAAAATAAAAGCCATTCTCTGACTGAAAATAGCTAAAAGATGCAAACAGGAAGCTTTCAGAAGAAGAAATCAAAGCTACCGATAGCCATATTAAAAAAATGCTCTAAATCATCATTGATTAGAGAAATGCAAATTAAAGCAATTCTGAGGTACCACCTCACAACTATGAGAAATGACAAATGCAAGGAAATAAGGGGAAAATAGCCACACTAATGAACTGCTGGTGGAATAGTGAAATGTTCCAACCTTTTTAGAGAATAATTTGGAACTATAAAACTGCATAGTTTTGGACTCAGTAACACGACTACAAAGAGATCACAGAAAAAAGAAAAGGACTCTTTTTTGATGGCAAAGGATTGGAAATTGAGGGGATGTTCATAAATTGGGGAGCGGCTAAACAAGTTATGGCATATGACTGTGATGGAGAACTACTGTGCGAAATGACGAAGGGTGGTTTCAGAAAAACATGGCAAGACCTATATGAACTGAAGCAAAGTGAAGTGAGAAGAACTGGGAGATCATTGGGCATAGTAAGAGCAATGTTGTAATGATGATCAACTCTGAAAAACTTGACTACTATGATCAATACAATTCAATTCAATTCCATGAACATTTATTATATGTATTGTATAAAGTACTGGAGATACAAAGACAAAAGTGACACTAACAAGATATTAACCAAGGTAAGTACTATAAAACAGACATTTCTGGCTATTAAACTCCAATGACAGAGGCATTTAACAATGACTCAATAAAACAACAATCTCTAGAAATCTTTACTAAAACCGACAGAAAACCAAAACAGAACAAAAAGAACACAGTGATTCAGAGAGAAAAAAAATTGAAGGCCTATAATCAAGATTCCACTAAGATTTGTACATGTTCTTACCTAACATTTAATGCTATATCATGCTACCAATCAAGAGAAAATATGGATTTATACATGTATTTCTTTCATTCACATAATTCATTGGGAATACAAAAGAGAATGATAACATCAAAGAGTCTCTGAAATGAGAGTCTAAGCAATCTATGTCAATCAGAAACACTATAGAGCCAAAGTCCTAGCCCTCAGCAGAAGTTCTTAAATTTCCTTTAAAAACCTTTAAAAACTAGTGGCTAAATGCTGTAGTTTTTTTAAGCTAAACTAGGATAATGGACACATTTTTATTTTCTTTTGTTTTGCTTTTTAAAAAATAACTTCAGGACACAGTAACTAGATTATTCTCTCAAAGACTGCTATATACTATTATGTTTTTCCTTGCAAGATTTCTCTTAAAATAGGTAATGATATAAATTAGTATTAGTACCAACCAGTTTTCCCAACTTTATATATAACAATACTGCTTAGGAAAGAAATAGGTAACTTGTATCAACATCTTCTAGCTACATATGGTCACCACGTTCCCAGTTTTACTGCTATATTTTCTATTAGCATGCAAAATTAGTTTTCCATACTCAGAAGGTAAGAAAAACTTGAAGTCATTAACAGAAGAGAAATCATTAACAGATTTACCGGTTTAATTCTCAGTTGATCACCCACCACCTCCAGGATGGCATGTCTTCTTGATATTCTTTTGTCTGTTATCTATAAAAAGAAATGCAAACCATATGGTCACCTCAGTGTGTGTTTCAATAAAGCAAGAAATAAAACGTGTATTGAATTAGAACTATAAAGGTACAGTTAGTTTAAATTTAAGCCAACTATCAAAATTTGCAAGGCCCACAACATACTAGATCTAAATGAATTCAAATAACCATAAGAATTGAAATAAAAATTCAAAATGCTCTTTGTAAAACTAGAATTGTACTTCAGACTACTCATGCCCATTGTTCTCAAATGTACTATCTTCATGATATTAAAAATGTGAACAATGTAAGTCAGCATGCTTTGGAGCACTACTTATAAGTCTAATCAAACAATGGTGCAATTTTTCCAAATACAATTATTTTAAGAGCACTTCCTCCCCCTTCCCTCCCAGCAGAGGACCTTGCTCCTACTTTACTGAAAACAAAGGCCTGAGTTTTCCCTTCTAGTTTACTACTAACCTCAAAATTCCTATTCACCATCCCCCACAATCTCTCCTCCAGTGCTCCAGGTTCTAAAGAGAAGATGGGCCTTCTCACCAATGCCAACTCCTCCAATTATGTTATTAATCCTATATCCTGCACTAGTCTACTCTCCTTCAAACTCTCCTTTTCGTTCACCTTCACTCACTCTTTATTCACCAGCTCCTTCCCTCCTACCTCATATCCAAGTCGTCTCCATCCTTAAATCTTCGTCCTTCACCTGATTTTGGCATTTCCTCAACTTACCACGATTGCTTCTCCTCCAAGATTCCCCTTAACTAAACTCCCGCCTCACACCATTTTCCTTCAATACTCTTCAATGGAGATCGGTTCCACTCCCTAAATCCTACAAACTTTCTCTTCCCTTTAACCAAAATCTCCAAATTTTTCACATTTATTAAGGATTTCCTACATGTCAGGAATGGTTCTAAGTACTGAAAAAACAAAGAAAGGCAAAAACTGTTCCAGCCCTCAAGCTCACAATGTAATAGGAAAAGACAACACACAAAGGAAGAAGAAAAGTGGTGGAGGGGTGGGGGGCTGGGTAAGTGCAGGGCAGGCAGGGAAGGTGGGGAGAAGAAAGTGCAGTCCAGAGGAGTATAGCCGGGGAAATGAAGGACCTGTGAGAAGCACTGGGGCACCAAGAAAGGCAAAAATAATCCCTGCTCTCAAGGAAATTACAGTCTAAAGGAAGAAGCAATGTGCAAACAATTACTTACAAACAAGTGATATATATAAAGGATAAATTAGATAATTGAGGGAGGGAAGCATTAATAGGGATCAGGAAAGACTTCTGGTAGAAGGGAAGATTTTAGCTCACTGAAAGCAGCCAAGGAATCCAGGAGATGGCATCACTATCCTTCCATGCTTCCAAATTTGTAACTTGGGCATTATCCTGGCTTCCTCCCATTCCTTTATCCCACATATAAAGTCAGATATCAAATCTTACCATCTCTATCTTCACATATCTTGCAAGTGATCCCTTCTTTCCCTCTACTTACCAAGCTACTGCTTTAGTTCTGGTCCTAGATTACTGCAACTGTCTGCTTGCCTCATGCCTCTCTCTACTCCCGAGCATCCTATACAATGAGACCAAAGACATTTTCCTTCAGCTGAGATCTGACCAGGCACGTCCCTACTAAATGATTCCAGTGACTTCTTGCTGCTTCTAGGATAAAATACAAATCTCTGTTTAGTTTTTAAAGTCCTTTGCCTTAAACCGTGCCCTAACCTAACCTTCAAGCCTTGGTGGACAGTACTTTTCTTCTCAAACTCTGTAAACCAGTCACAACACTCCATCTTCCATCTCTGTGCCTTTGCACTGGCCATCAGACATGGCTGAAATACATTTCTTCTCACCTCTGTCTCAGAGTCCCTTTCTTTCTCAAGATGCAACTGTCTTCTGCATGATTTCACAATCCTTTCAATTATTAGCACTCCCTCTCTCTAAAGTCACTGCATTTAACTGCTGCATATAGTTCTGTATGTACCTGTTGTCTCCCCATTAGAATATAAGCTCCTTGTGCATTGAGATTGCTTGATTCTTTGTATTTGTATCCCCAGTGCCTAGAAATAATAGGTGCTTAGTATTTGTTCAGAGAGTGATATGGAAACACTAAATTTAGAGAGCTCCAGCAGGGTAGTCACAAATGGCTGCACCTGAAAGACGTAGTCCCTGGATGCTATACGCACTGTGATTTGATTCTGAAGTTAGAAAAAAATGTTTCTTATAAAATATATGGCCAATTTGTTTCAGAAGATTCTTAGTGTCAAAATCCAATTTCTCCCTTGATGTCTTGTTTACTTGTCATCTTACCAAATTTCACGGTTCGAAGGCCCTTGGAGGACATCTTGTTCATACCTGAACATTCTATCATTCCCCCCAAGGCTATTCTTCTCCAGGCTAAAAATATCAAGTTCCTTTAATCCATCCTCAAGTAGCAGAAATTCAAGGCCTTTCACCATTCCAATTTCCCTCCTACAGAGGCTAGTTTCTACTTCTATCAACATCCTGCCTAAACTGTGATGCCAAAAATGGAACACTATGTTCCAAGTGTGGTCTGACCATAACAAAATATAGAAGAACTATTATGTCTTTATTACGAGCAGCTTTGCCTCTTCTAATGCAGTCCACAGTTATGAGTCTCTTGGTTGCCACATCACATTGCTGGCTCATATTGAAACTGAAAACTACTAAAGACTAAAACACTCTTTCTGACAAACTACTATCTAACTATTCCACCAGTATCAAAGGGTAAAATTCTATAATTCCTATATCATTTTACTTTATAAATTCAGCTCAATATTCGAGCCTTTCAATTTTAAATACTGACACTCCCATTCATCATGTCAGCTAGCTTCCTAGTTTTGTTTCACCTGAAAATTTAATAAGCAAGCTATGGATTTCTTTTTTTGAAGTCAGTGATAAACATTTTAAATGCACAGGGCTAAGTCCAAATCCCTGGAGTGACTGTTACACTGAAGACTTCCTTCCAAGCTGATGTGGAACCAACACTGACAACCATTTTTTGGGCTCTGGCAATTCAACTACTAACCGTTCCAAATCCAGCTAATTGTATTATAACCTAGTCCACATTTCTCCATCCTTTCTCCAAGAATAACATGAGACTAGTTATCAACAATGCTTTGCTAAAATCTGAGGAAATTCTATGGCCCTTTCCTAACCTACTACTCTAATGACCCTATCAACAGAATTAATAACATTCATTTCACATTCTTGTTAAAGTCACATTGGATCTTTTAGACCATCATTTCCTTTTCTACGTGTTCACTATCTCTTTAATAATTAGATCTGGAATTTTTCCATTAATGGGAATCAAACTCACTGGCCCAGTTTTCAGTGAAAATAAGTGCTGCAATCTTGCAGCACCTCTCCTGCTCTCCATAAGCTTTTGGAAATGAATGTTAGTGGTTTAGCAGCCACACCTGCCAGTTCTTTCAGTAACTAAAAAAGGAACATGTCCAAAACACAAGTAGTTGTACCTGCTCCCAGTCTCACCTTTCCATTCTATCCAACACAACTGTCAAAATAATATTCCTACAAGGTCGTTCTTCTGTTCAAAAATCAATGCCACTACTTCTAGGATAAAATACAAACTTCTCAACTTAGCATTTAAGGTCTGTGCACTCTGGCTCCTATCTAGTTTTTCTTCTTTAATAATAATAATAGTAATAATAATAAATCCCCTTTGCAAACCCTCCATTCTAGTCAAATTGGAAGTTAACAGTAAGTAACCCAACATACCCAAGGGGACTTGCCATCACATTCACCTGCATTCATAAAAGGAAAGAAAACTTTTGCGGGGTTAACAATCACTTTAATCAAGCACATGTATCAATCCTTTAGTCAAGCACATACATCATTCACCTAGTTTAGGGGAGCCAACACCCTAATTCCCAAAGTAATAAACAGATATGGCTTCTTCTGTCTGACCATAACTTGACAGATAGCTGTCTGACCATAATTACCAGAAAATGACATCTGGGTTTTCAAAGCAGGGGGTGGGGGGGCTCCTTAAAGCTGTAGCCCAGAGTCATCATCTGGCCAAACAAACACTTCCAGTCAGTAAACCCCAAAGTAAAATCTCACCCTCAGAGTATTTATGCACTTTTTAGGGCCAGAGGGCATAACCCTCTAACCCAGTGACTCGAGAAAAAACAAAAGGCACTTGGGACCCTCCTACAAAACTATTCCCATAATCAAGCTTCCCACAAAGGGCAGGCCCATCAATGGGTGGGAAAAATCCTCCCAATCACATTATTCAATCAGAGGCACTTTTAGGACAACAAAAACCACAAAAAAATTCTAATTTGATTTCCTTTACACTAGAAAACAGGAACTAGTTAACTATTCCTCAAAGCTTATTTCCTGCTTCGAGTCATTTGTACATGTTATTCCAGGTGCCTAAAATCCACTTCCTTTACATTACTGCTTCTCAGGTTCCATTTCCTTTGTGAAGACTTTCCTGATAGTCCTAAATTGTATTCATTCACCAGTCTCAAATTGATTTGTATTATGTTGTTGTGTAGATTATGGAAGAAATTATTTTTGTCCTTGTATACTAACTACCTGGCACAACGTCTTGTACACAGTAATAACTTAATAAATGTTTTTGTGATTTGAAAGTTGAGTACAAAGTCTTTGGAAGAAAAGCTTAGCACCTTTGAATGGAGTTTAGCAGATGTAAACCAAGTCCCTTTTATTTTCTTTATAAAAAAAGAACAAAAACTTCTCTCTCATCCATTCAATACTTGCATCTGTTGGGATATCTATGCAGAGAAATTGTTTAAATTCTCGAAAGTGGGCAAAATTCTTGGTTAGTAATAAAATGGGGGAAACAATACTGGACTTGGGAGTCATACTACAGTGACAGTCCCAATTTTGCCCCTGGTACTACTAGCTGTAACTTCGGACATACTTAACCTTTCTAGTTCTCAATTACATCATCTGGAAAATAAGCAAGTGGAACTAGATCATCTCTAACGACTACCCTTCCAGCTCTAATATTTCATGACAATGGACAATTGGTTTCTTAAAAGCACCTTTCATCTTTGCTTTTTGAACAAGAAGTTTTGTGGACAAAGCATAAAGCACAAAGTTAGGAATCAAGAAAACCTGAGTTCAAATCTTGCCTCAAGTACTTCCTAGCTGTGTGACCCTAAATCACTAAATCTTTTACCTCTGTTTCTTTATCTGTAAGATAGGGGTAATAATAGCATCTACCTCACAGGACTGAGGATCAAATGAGATAATACTTATTAAGGATTTTGCAAACCTTGAAGCTTACCAGACTTCACGCCTACCTTTGCCAATTATTCACTCAGTCACTTTCTCTACATCTCAGTTTTCCCATTTGCAAAATAAGAACACTGGACTAAATGCCGTTTGGCACTAATTAAAACAATCCTATGCAAAGATAGATAAGAGGGTAAGTTTCTAATAAATCAAATGGAAGATAAAGAGCATAATTTACTCATTTCTAGATCCCAAACCTCTCTCACAGTGAGCATTTATTTATATGCGTGTGTATACATATGTGTGGGTACGTATAACACTTATATAATATATATTATATACACTATATATAATACAGTATATATGTCATATATAACACTTTTTAAGTTTTGCAAAGTGGTTTTACACGTGTTATCTCATTTGATTCTCATAACAACCCAGTGAGCTATCAGCATGCCTATTTTACGGATAAGGAAACTGAGGCAAACAGGTTAAGTGAGCCGCCCGGGATCACCCAGCTAATAAGCATCTTTGTCAGGATTTCATCTCAGGTCTTTCTGACTCCAAATTCAGCGCTCTATCATACAAAGTGCCTACACCTAGGTGCTACAAAAGCAAAGGTGCTGCTGGAGCAGAGATCCGATGGACATCTCAGAAATCTGGCAAACACTTCAATCAGGGCTTGGTGTCTTGTTTTGTTGCTTCTGTGGACTAGAGTAACGGAGAAAATGTTAACAGTGCAGACTAAAATTACAAGTGTATCATGCGGTTTGGGGGGTCTGTGGATAAAACTTTTCGTGCGCACCGCAGCATCGAGGATACAAAGTGACAAAGCCTTGGTTTAAAAAAAAAGGTGAAAACAGCAACGCACACTTGGGAGGCTCAACGAAGTTTGCAAACACTTGGCTCACCCAGGCGTCATCGCCCCCAGCGGAAGACACTTTCTGGCCTGTTTAAAGGGACGGCGGGGCTAGTTGGGCAGCACGCGCCCACCCCGATCGGAAGGCAAAGCGCCAGGGCAGGGTGGGCGAGCCGAGCCGCGGCGCGCCCGGGGCGGGGGGGCTGCTCGTACACTTACACCCAGCAGCGGCCCGCGTCCGATCACCGTCTCCCCGGGCGACAGGGCCACCCGCGGGCCGCCAGATGCCGGCGCTAGCTCGAATCCCCCGGCCATGACGAGAGCAGCTTCGGCCGAAGCCTCGGCCTCGCACGGCGACGCCTCACCGGCCTGCGGACTGAAGGACCCCTTTGCGGGATAATACCCTGGAGCACCGCTGAAACACGAACGCCAAAACACGGGAGACACCCTCTTGCTGACCCCGCCCCATGACGAGCCGGGATTCCCCTCAGCAGCCAATCCAAAGGTTTGCAAGCCTCATACGTGTCCACCCCCATCGCGACTTCCCCGCGGCTCTGGTTCTTGTAGTCTTTAGCTCTGCCGCCTTCCGTTCTCATTCTTGTCCAATTGGAACTCTAAAAACTACTCTTCCCAGCAGGCGCTGTGCAGCTCGCTTTTGCGCCTGCGCAGAAAGAAGGCGTCTGGCACGACGAAGTGGGCGGGGCGTAGAGCAAGCTGGCAAGATGGGGTTGGATTCGAATTCCGAAGCATTTAAACGGCCGTTAGCACTGTAGGGAGGGGGGGCCGTGTAACGGCTGCCCTAGCCCCAAGCAGGTAGGGGACCCGAATTTCCTGGCAGCCCACGCGTCCCGCCTTTGCCAGCGAATGCTGCGAGCCTGACGCGCCGGCTCCCAAGCTTCGGTGACAGTTGATGGGGACCGTGGTTGTTTCGGTCATTGTCAAACTCCCCAGTTATAAGGCGGCCCGGGGCGGGGGGCGACCGAGGAGTAGGCGTGTGTCTCCACTCCTCGGGGCTGGTGACTGATCTCTCCCCGAGGGCTTGCGCCCGGTCCTTCCTGGGGCTGTCATCGGCCCAGGACTGACACCCTCTGCGGAAGGAGGGCGGGGCAGGCGGGGGGAGGTAACTTTGCCGGGTTTTTGTTTTTTTAATGGCATCTTAAAGCTTACCAAGTGCTTTGTCTCACCCTGCGGTGGGGCACGTGCTGCGGGGAAAATTTACACCTGATTTATAGGTGAGGAACTCAAAAGAAACTCAGAGCAGTTAAGTGGTTGCCCGGTGTCCCCCTTACTGCGAAAGGACAGACCTAGGATACTTTGTAGCTTTCAGTGACGAGGGAAGGCAGTTAAAAGTGGTTGCCCGGTGTCCCCCTTACTGCGAAAGGACAGACCTAGGATACTTTGTAGCTTTCAGTGACGAGGGAAGGTTGTCAAAGTTCCCTATACAATCCAAAAAAAAAAAAAAAATACGGAGAAATCACGAGTTGCTGAGGATCATTTTCTAATTAATCGATTAACAGTGATTAAGCGCCTACCGTGTAGCAGCGCGGAGATGCGAAGAATGTCAAAAGACAGCCCCTGCTCTCCAAATGCTTACAGTTCAATGGGAGAGAAAACATGCAAATTACCTATGTACGAGCGAGTTATGCGCGGGGTAAATGGAAGGTAGTCTCAGAGAGAAGGCACTAGAGAACTGGGAAACTGCTTCTTGCAGAAGGTGCTGAGCCTTGAAGGAATTCAGGGAAACTAGTAGGAGGAGACGGGGAGAGAAATCAGTCCAGGCACAGGGAGTGTGATGTGGGACGATCCACAGCTGGTTTTAGAAGTCATGCTTTAGGAACCTAGCAAAGGCATTCTCCCCAGCTTTCTGCTAGTAGATGCCTGAAATACCTACAACTGAAGAACACGTCTCTCCATAATTAGCCGTGGAAGAATCTAAGACGCTTACGTGGTTTGAAATGTAAACAGATGCCCTCTTGGAGTGGTAGCCCTGACTTAAAACTCGAAGTCAGGTGTAAATGATTTAGGATTTAGGATCTCCGCAAAAGGGTTTTGATAGAGGAGAGACAGTTACCAGACATTTGAGGGTCCCTGGTACTAAAAAAGTAAACCTTCACAATTTTGCCCTATCTGGGGACCACATTTAGATAAAGAAGGCTTCTATTTTATTTTCACCATCATAACCTCAGCTCAAGATTGACTCAGAAGATGGAAATTATTAATTATTAGAGCACCAAAATAAACAGAATGGTAGGAATTGTAGTTTGGAGAAAACCCAATACGGAAACCTAATTCAGAGGAGCAATATTTTGAAAGAAGGGAATAATTTGTTACCAATAAAACATTTAAGTAGACATTTAAAAGAGACCGTGTATGATGAAAGACGTAATTTATTTACAATTTTTAATGTTTATGTTAGGGATACTCAAATGGATCTAAGTTTTCATTAATTGTTTAGTTCCCTCCATGATAACCTATCAAACACTATTCATTCCTGCCCATTCTGGGCAACTCTTTTTTCATATCCTTTCATAATTTCAGCATAGGGGGTTCACGTAATATGATGGAGGCCCCCTTAATTTCTCCTAACATTGTGTAGGATGTCCACAGGACCCTGGATGTCCATATGTCAGAAACCATAGCATATACATTAACAAAATAACAAAAAATCTTGTTTGCTTTTCTGTCAGCTTCTTGCCTCCTTCTGGATGTTTTCCAGATTTTGTTATTATTTTCATTATTTAATAGCAAATTTAGAAAGTGGTCTCATGCTTAGTTTGTTTAAAGCATTTCATCCTAATAATTGATAGTTTTTAAAAGAACATGGAGATCTTTGTAATAGAGATGTAAAACTAAATATATGAAACATAAGTAGTATTTTAAGCCCATTTATGTACAAAAATAGGGCACTTTAAACTGGTATTGGTCATTGAGTTGGTTTATAGGGTTGGGGGAGGAAGAGTTTGGACTTAGTGGTGGATATAAAGAGCCCTATCTTGCATCCCTGTTCTTGCCTTATCCCACTAGTGATCACAGTCAGCTAAGAGTTCAGGTAAGTATAGGTATACTACAATGAAAATGATAGGCATGTATGGAAACAAATCATTGGCTCAGTAGTGTAACCTACAAAGCCACAGTACACAGTTATTTGGGGGGGGAATAGTCAAAAAACCCTGTGTTTTTTCCTATCTTTTCAACTAATGGTGCTGGCTGGATAGCTCCTAGGAATATTCCAAAGCACAAAGTATGCCACTAAACTGTATAGTTTAGACTTAGTGCCTTAATGACTTGAATCTTGACTCCTTAGCAATTTTAGATGATTTTAGGCACTCCAGAGGGCCTGGAGTCAGGAAGATATCCTGACCCTCAGTTCAAATCCAATCTCAGATACTTAGAAGCTATTTGACCTTCCACAAGTCACTTTACTAATATCAATCTGCCTCCTCATCAATAAAATGGGGATAATAGATAACAATAGCACCTATCTCTCAGGGTTGTTGTGAGGATCAAATGAGATAATAATTCCAAATCATTTTACAAAATCTCACACATTAATAAGTGCTATATATAAATTTTATTTATTATATTTTAATTTTTATTTATATTATGTTTATATTTTGTTCATATTTATTATTTTATTATTATTACTCTAGTGCTAAAATGAACTATTAGTAGTAGTTCACATTTTGTTTTTTTCTCCCCTGTGAGTTAATGTAAGAGCTATTTTATAGGTGAGGAAATTAAGGTTCATAGTTTGTGAATAAAATAGCACAAATCACAAAAGGAGTAAGTTGATGAGTGACTCCAAGTCCAGTATTCTTTCTGCTACTATGAATGCTTTTAGAAATTATGTGGCCAAAAAAAAACCAACCCAAAACAAAACCCATGTGTTGGACTTTTTGCATAAATTACCTACTAGGCCTATTCACAAATTGACAAGAGATTAACGGCATAGTATTTTTAGTCATTGTCAGTCTGCTAGACATCAAGTATCTTAATTTTATAAGAGTTTAAGGAATTGAATTTTACATATTAACACATAAGCAACAAGCTGGTGTTAAAACATTATAAACTAAAACATGGATTCTGCCTTTTGGAAGAACATTTCTACATCGTTTAAGATTAGTGTAATACATTAGAAAAAGCGAGGGACTTGAAGTCAGTGAATTTAAGGTCAGCTCCACCACTTACTAGCTAGGTAACTTTAGGCAAGTCGTTTAACTTCTCTGAACTCTTGTCTCATCTGTAAAATGAAGATAATTTTTACACTACCTTGAAAGGTCCCCATAAGGCTCAACTACTTAACATTTACTATTCCTACACTTTTATAAATATGGGGGAATAATTTCATTTAGGAAAAGTAACTCTCAAATAGAATAAAATGATAAAGTATGAGTAGAATCTATAGTGTGTTCTGAAGAAGAAAATGAATATGTTGTACTGTGTTTTAGGTCACATATGAAACAGATTTACCAAAACATCAAATTATGCAGAAAATCTCCAAAAGAAATAGTAATTCACCTGTTGCTGGTAAAGAACTTAACTCTGCTTGTCCTGATAAGAAGAAAGAAAATAAAGACAATTTTGTTGAAATATTACCTCCAGAAGTCACTATTAAAATTTTTAGCCAACTCGACATTCAGAGTTTATGCCGAGCTGCAACAACATGTAAGAGTTGGAATCAAGCAATCAAGAATTGTGACTACTTATGGAAGCACCACTGTTTGACTGTCAGAGCTATATGTCAAAAAGAGATAGATGGTGATCGAGGAAATGGATATTCATGGAGGGTAAGTTTAAACATTGAAAATGACTATATTATTAGCAGTAACAACAACAAAAAATGGTAACATCCTAAAAATTTGCTAATTCCACATATTTATGCATTTATACATTATACATTTTAAAACTCAAAACATCTTATGACTTACCCACCATAATCTCTAATAAACTATCTTTATCCTTATACATACATAAACATACATATGCCAGTATAGTCAGAATTTGAGAGAAGCCTTATCCATCAGAATTACAACATTTCAGCGTTGGAAGAGGCCTGAGTACCCATCTATTTCAACTAGTACCTGAAAAAAGAATCCCTTCTGCAGTCAAGCCAATCAAATAATTGCCTGGCCTTTGCTAAAAGGCCTCTAGTGAGGGAGAACATACTACTTTCTCCAGAAGCATCCCATTCTACTTCTGATATGGCCTTCATGTCCTTTCTATCTCTAGCTAGATCTATGATCCTATGAATTTTTAAGTATTTCTTTACAACAAACCTGGTTTTGCTTCTTTGTTAGATTTACCCATTGGTCCTAAGTCTGCTTTTTGGAACCATCCAGAATAATCTGTCTTTCATATGATAGCCTTTGAAACACTTGAAGACAGCTAACATATTCCCTTTAACACTTCTCTAAACTAAACAGCCTCACTTCCCTCATTTCCTTCAAACGTCCTCATCCTCTGCTATGGACACTTCATTTTCTCAAGCTGTGGTATCCCAAACTGTACACAATGCTTCAGATGTGATCTTATCAAGTATAACAGAGTACAAGTAAGACTCTTACCTCTTTATTCCTGGACATTCTACCTTTCTTACTATGTATAGGAGCACATTATTTATTAATGCTATATGTCAAAAAGAGATAGATGATGGTCAAGGAAATGAATATTCATAGAGGTTAAGTTTAAAGATATTTTTATTCTGAACTTAACAAACTGAGTAAAATAGGCATTTCCATATATATATATTATATATATGTATATATATAATATATATACACACATACAGACATACACACACACACAGAAGAACAGAATAAAAGGATTTTACACGAAATTGCAAATCTCCATGAATTGCAACTTGTTTTTCAAGTGTTTAAGTTCAACCTCAAGCTTTCATACTGCTTGTGTATGGGATAAAAAGACCTTTACTCTAAGTTTTAAATAAATGAAGAGGCTTCTCAATAAGAACAGAAAAATGATTTATTACAATTCTTGCGAGAAAGGGACGTCCCTCCACCAGGTTGGGGAATCTGATGGAAGGAAGCAACTTACAGAAATCAAAGCACAATTTTTATACTCTAATGCAGAGAATCCCACCTCCCCGCTATCCCACCTCTCCATTGGCTGGGAGGTGGGCTTACAATCTAAGCACGATAAACTAGATAAGCCCCAGGAAATCTTCACCTATCCCAACACAGTTACCTCATTTAATACCTAACTTAACTGCTGATGTGGCTTTAGAAGGGAGGGGAGGGGGAGAAGGGGGAGCTGGTAATGTTGATGTGGCAACAGTACAGCAAACAAAGAGATTTGAGTAACTTCCAAGTTTCGGGTACAGCCCACAGTGCTTTCAAAGAAAGCTGGTAGCTGGGCGGGGGGGGGGAGGGGGTGGGGGGCGACACCAACTGACCATCCAGGGAGAGAGGCATTATGGAAGAGAAATTTTATTTAGAAAATACAGCATTCCCCATATTTTTATTATGAAAAGTCTTCACAATCTCCTCATCTCACTCACTTGTCTTTTCTTCTTTTCTGCTCTTCCTTCTGTTGTCTGCATTTTTAAAAAAGCTTTCCCATTGACTCTCTTTCCTTTTCCTTTTTGCTATTATCCTATACGTATTTCATCTCACTCTCCCCATCCCTCTTGAAAAAAAAAGAAAAAGAGAAAGTTCTTGTAACAAATAGTAGTCGAGCAAAATAAATTTCTATTAATTGTGTCTGAAAATATGTCCTATCTTACATCTTGAATCTCTCACCTTTCTGTGAAGAAATGAATAACCCTTTTCATCATCACTACTCTAAAATTAACTATTGCATTGATCAGAGTTCTCAAGTCTTTCAAATTTGTGCTTTTTAATAATCTTATATTTTATAAATTATTCTCGTGCTTCTACCCAGTTTACTCTTCATCAGTTCACACAGATCTTTTCAGGTTTTTCCAAAACTGTTCATTTCACCATTTTTATGGCACAATGATATTCCATTGTATTTATATTCCGTAAGTGGTTTATCTATTATTCCCAAATATGTTGTCACTCCCCTAGTTTCAAGTTCTTTACTACTACAAAAAAAGCTGTTATACATCTTTCTTTGATCCTCTTGGTATATAGGACCCCATTAGTTTTCTTGGCTGCCATATCACACTCATATTGAGCCATCCAAAACCCTCCTTTTTCAGACATACTGTTATTTAGCCATACTTCTCCTATTCCCTGCTTATGAAATTGATATTTTGTGTTCAACTTTGATTTTAAAGTTAATCCTTTCTCTTTTGAATCTTTGGCATCCATCATATTAGCTATCCCTCTAACTTTGTGTTATCTATAAATTTGATGAACCTACCATGGATGCCTAAGTCACTGGTAAAAATAATAAACGTCATAGATTCAAGCACAAATCCCTGGAGTGATTCATTGGAGGACTCCTAGCAAAATGATATTATAAACAAGTGATAATTAATCTTAAAGTCCAGTAGTTCAGTCAGGTCCAAATCTGCCAAATTGTACTATCATCTAGCCCCCTGTCTCTCAAAATTTTCCACAAAAATAGCATGGCAGGTTTTAGCAAATGTTTTCCTAATAGCTGAGTAAACTTTATTTTCATAATTCCCCTAATCTACCAAATTAATAACTCTGTTGAGTTTAAATACAAGCTTCTCCTTCTTCCCTAATTATCCATTTCATCAATAGGGAATGCTAGTTATTAAGGAATTTTCCTGTTTTCTCATTATAATGTGTGCCCAAGCCCTTAATTTATTTGAAAGGACCATAGGTCTTTGAGCCATTGAATGAAAGGTAAATGAAAATAGGGGATGAATCCAGAGGGAGAGTTATGCCCCTCTACAATCCTGGTGACCATGTTATTGAAGAGACTGACTAATAGAAAACAACACTTCCAGCAGGGAGCAGCAGAAATATGCAAAAGAAAAAATACCAATAAAAAGATACAGAAAGAGAGCCATTGGAGGAAGAAAGCAGCTTGGACTCTAGAAAAACACTAAGCCTCAGAATCCACCAACAAGCTACACCAAATGGGAGCTTCATGAGAACTTCACAAAGGGAGAAAAGGATTCCCAGCAACTGGGATTTGTGAAGTGCCCTTTTGCTATATAGTTCCCTACATGTATCTCACTACTTTTGTACTTTGTACTTGAGCCAACCTTCTCCAGTAATTTTGTGTGTGCAAGGGGAGAGTGTACCCTTTTTTCTTGTGGGGGGACATTTTATACCAACTATTTTTACTATATCATTTTAGCAAATACCTTTAAAACCCAACTAAGGTGACTAGCTGGTTATCAATTGGAAATGTACCAGTAGAGGTACATGACTGACACTATTAGAAACCCTAGCTTCTCAGGGTAAATTCTGAGTAGGAGTAGTCAATAGATCTCTGGGGCCCTCAACCCCTCCCTGTATAGGAGAGGAAGTTAGGGGAGTGCCCCAGATGATGTGGTCACCTAAAAGGAAGTGAGGTTAGGTTAACAGGAGTTATTATTATTCATAAAACCATGAATATGAAATGTGAATTGTGAATGTGAAATGTGAATTCATATGAAATATGAATATGAAAATGAAACCATTTCTCTTTGTAAGAAACACTTCCTTTTCTTTATGTTCAGTGTACGTGACTGATTTCTAGCAAAGTTCTAGTATGAATGCACTTTGTATAATATAAAATTATTCCTATATTTTACATGTAATATTGTATGTATTCCTGTATTTTATTATATTTCATTTAATTATATATTTGGTTGTATGTGTTTCTCCCTCTGCTGAATACCTTGAAAACAAACTCTCAACCTGTTTTTAAATGATAATGGCTTACCTTTTTCAGGTAACACTATTGAGGAACTACTGGAAGAGTAAGGTGAAGCATGAATGGCTAAGTGGCAGATACAGCAACATTTGTTCTCCCGTTAGCCTTCCAGAAAAAAATATGTGCCCTATGGATGCAGATACCTGGGGGGAAATTCTAGCAGCTGAACTTGAAAGATAAACTGAAAAATCCAGAAGAGTTCTCAACTTTCAAGAGTTGAAAGGAAACATTGTTATTTTTGCAGATACTTTGTACCTTTATTTACTCATTGTTCATTTGTTTTATTTGTGAATTTTTAAAAGAACATTATATGAAATATAAATCTTTATTTTGCACTTTACCTCTTCCCTCCAAAATTTTTATTTGATATTTTTATTGTAAGAATGAAAATTCTAGTGATGCTATTTTTATAAGACATACTAAACTGCCAAATTAGTTTCAAGATTTGTGTAATATTGGTTTTTTTATAAAATGCTATACATTATTGTGAAGTAATAGGAATAGGAAAAATAGTAGAGTTTAAATAAATTGTTGTTTCTAAAATATTTTAAATGGAAAGTTCAACATCTTCAGGAAGAGAATTTGTTCTAAGTAGAGTACTCTTAAATTGTGTTCTATGACAGGCAAAAAAAATTCAAAAACAAACAGCTATTTGGGAAAATAAGTAAGTAACTTATTTTTAAGTTATTACTTATTAAAACCATAAGTAAGCTTCCTTCTCTAACTAGAGCAAACAGATTTGACCAAATAAAGAAAGGATATTACAGCACTTGGAAGTGTTATACAGCTCTAAGGTATTTTTTATTATCGTATATTTGTACTTTGAATGTGTTTGTGCCTTTATGTGAATTTTTTTTCTGGTTTCTTTAGACTTTTTTTACTTGTATATTAATATGCTAGTTTGCATTGTATCCTTTATTATTTACGCTGTTTCTTTGTTTTCCATTCCTTCTATTTCAATATGGTTTCTAGTGTGACTGTCTCATTTTACACATGAGGTAACTGAGGTCCAGAGAAGTGAGTGAATTGACCCAGGGTTTGACAGATCATAAAAGTCAAGATTGAGATTCCAAAGGAAAGTCAAGAGGTCAAAGAGCATGTTAAGAAGAAGATTCTTGTCTCCTGGCTCTACTTCTGACTCTGAGTTTTTCCAGTTCCTCTCCCTGAATCACCTCCACTTAGTAAAATCCATTCAGGGATACAGACGATCATTTCCCCTTTGTATTTGTATTTGTACTCCTAGCACTTAGCACAGTGCTTGATGGCTAGTAAGTGCTTAATAAATGCATTATTGATCTATAAATCATTAGTAGGCAACATAATTGGCACAAGATAGAACACTGGACCAGGAATTAGGAAGACTTAAGTTAAAATCTAGCCTCAGAAACTGACTTGCTGTGTGACCCTTGAGAGGTCACTTAACCTCTGTCTACCTCAGTTTCCTCAACTATAAAATGTGGATAATAATAGCACCTACCTCCCAGGGTTGTTGTGAGGATCAAGAGAGATATTTGTAAAATGCTCAGCATAATACCTGGTATACAGTAAACACTATATAAATTCTTGTTATAGCAGCAATATTGGCAGGAAAAACATTTTAAAAAACAGATCTCAGAGCTATTTCATATGCACCGTATTGACCATCAACCAGGTAATTCAATCATCATCTGTCAGACATAAACAGCACTTTGCAGTTTGCAGTTATTTTCCTATCCACCCATTCATCCACTCTCTCAAGTTATTCTCACAAGATATATACAGGCAAATTGTACAGATAAGAGAACGTTACAAAGTAAATAAACTTGTTCAAAGTTCAGGCAACTACTTAGTGTATTGAACTTGGATTTTGAAATACAATATTCTCCTTGCTCTGCGTCTGGTATGGTGATATCAAACTCAAATTGAAGGGACTCACTAATCCATACAGAAGGATCCCTGAAGGCCACATACTGACTGAGTCTTAAAATGTAAAATGTATATTTAACTGCATTTTATCTTGTTACAATTTCCCAATTATATTATAATTTGATTAGGCAACAGTCAGGTGTGTTATGGGTATCCATTTCTTTTCTATCTTATGCATCACCTGCACAATCATAGTCTCACAGAATTCGAGAGTTGAAAGGGACCTTAGCAGTCATCTAGTCTAACTCACCACCAAAAGGATTGCTGGTGTAGTGTACCTTCCATCTGATGGTTCAGCCTCCAAAAAGGATGAACCCACTCCTCTTGAGTTAGTCCATTCTACTTTTGAATGACTCTTAAGTGTTTAGAATTTCAGTCAGCTTTTGTATGAGCAATGGTCCCCCTACCTTGTAAATCTCAGCTGGAATAGAATCAGCACCAGGTGCTTTGCCACATGAAAGGAACCTAATGGCCCTCAAAACCTCTTCTTCAGTTGGAAGTTCGGCTAAGGAGGGATTGACTTCAAACTGAGGTAAATGGTCAATGGCCTCAGCATTGATTGATGATGGTCTGTTGAGAACACTATGGAAGTGTTCAGCCCATCTCTCTAGGATCATGTCCTTATCACTAATCAATGTGGCTCCATCAGCACTGAGTAGTTGTGATGCACCATAGGTTTTTGGTCCATAAATAAGCTTTCAGGGAATCATAAAAGCACTTTGGATTGTTACTATCAGCATAAAACTGAATTTCATCTGCCTTCTTACTGAGCCAGGAACCTTGCATCTCTCTAAGCTTTACTTGTACTTTGATGGAATTAAATGCTGCCTTCTTAGAGGTGCTTGAACTATCTGGCTGATAAATCCTGTGGAGTTCTTGTTTTTCATTTAGCAGCTCCTGAATATTCCCATCATT
Organism: Notamacropus eugenii; assembly: GCF_028372415.1. Classification (NCBI taxonomy): domain Eukaryota; kingdom Metazoa; phylum Chordata; class Mammalia; order Diprotodontia; family Macropodidae; genus Notamacropus; species Notamacropus eugenii. The sequence goes on from NC_092872.1 coordinate 635,119,666, forward strand.
TTCATCAAACCAGTCTTGGTGTTTGCAAGTGTTCTGACCCAGATGAGCAAATGCAGTGCTATACAGCAAGTCTCTGAATGCTGCCCACTCCTTTTCTCCACTGTTGTTCACTGTGTGTTGGTTCAACTTTCCCTCCAAGTCAGCAGCAAACTGTTCATGCTCAGAGAAGAGCTCTAATTTGTTGACATTAATTATTCTGGTACTCATTTTGCCTTAGGATTGGCACTTTTGATGAATGTCAATATTTGGCTTGGAAAGGATACGTCTATGATCAGTCCACCACTCTGCACCACACGTTGCCTTTGTCATTTTCACATCTTGTTTGTCTCTTCTTACAATCACATAATCTATTAGATGCCAGCATTTGCTGCAAGGGTGCATCCATGAAGTTGTATTGTGTTTAGGTAAACGGAAGACAGTGTTGGTGATGAGGTCATGCAATGCACAAGTCTTCAGCAGTAAACGACCATTGCTCTTGCTGTTTCCAACTCCTTTCCTCCCTAGGACTCCCTACCAAGTCTGGTAGTATGAGCCTGCTCTAGCATTAAAGTCATCCAGAATTATAAGCTTGTCCTCTTTTGGCACATTGATGATAAGGGTCTCTAGATCTTCATAAAATTTTTCTTTAACTTCATCAGGGTTTCTCATGGTGGGAGCATAGGCAGTGATGATGGTAGCATGACATTTTCCTGTGAGTGGCAATCACATTGTCATGAGCCTGTCATTCACTCCTTCTGGCAGGCATACCAGCTTGCTGATTAGATTAGTTTTGATTGCAAAACCCACACCAGCTTCATGGCGCTCCCCTTCACTGCACCCACTCCAGAAAAAGGTGTATCCAGCTCCAACCTCAGTAAACTGGTCTTCATTTGCCAACCCTGTTTCACTCAAGGCTGCTATTTGGATGCGATACCTGTTGAATTCTCTTGCAACAAGAGTAGTTCTCTCAGATCTATTGGATTTTGTGTTGTCTATTAGTGTGCACACATCTGATGTGCCGATGGTGAGTGGAATCATCTTTGCAGATGTTGTCATACATTTTTTGTGTATTTCGACCACATAGTGGGATTCCTCGCCTGCCGTGGTAATCAGGCCAGGGTTGGGTAAGCAGACAATGTTTAGGGCACCTTTTCTAACCCCGTTCCTCCAGTACAATCCTTAAAAGGCTGCTCAGACACCCAGGGGACTGCCAAATCCCACTGCTGCTTCCAATGAGAAACAACCCTATGGCCTGGGCCGCCTGTGTGCAGAGTTGTGACAGCTCCCAGTGTATCCACACCTGCTGCTTCATCACTTGCCTATCGCCACAGGAATTTGAGCCATAATAGTGAAATTGTATGGGCAATGAAATTTTCCAGGTTATATGGCAAGAGGAGGTTATCCCCCAGGAGTTCAAGGATGTCTCCATTGTCCATCTCTGTAAGGGTAAAGGGAATAGGTTGTCCTGCTACAATCACAGGAGGATCTCTCTCTTAGTCATTGCTGGCAAAGTTCTTGCTAGAGTCCTTAACAGGATGATCCTTCACCTGGAAGATGGGCATATACCTGAGAGCCAGTGTGGCTTCATAAAGGGTTGATATGATATTTGCTGCCAGGAGAAGTGCTGGGAGCAGAACAGAGGTCTGTACACAACGTTTGTAGATCTGACCAAGGCCTTTGACACTGTTAGTAGTGAGGGCTTATGGAAAATTATGTCAAAATTTGGTTGCCTGGAGAAGTTCATCAATATTGTATGTCAATTTCATGATGGCATGTTTGCCCAAGTTCTGGATAATGGACAAAGCTCTTGTGCCTTCCCAGTCACCAATGGAGTGAAACAGGGCTGTGTTCCTGCTTCCATGCTTTTTAGCATGATGTTTTCAGTCATGTTGACAAATGCTTTCAATGAGGATGAACACAGCATCAAGGTCAACTACCCTACTGATGGTAAGTTCTTCAATTTGAAAAGGCTGTAAGCCAAGACCAAAGTGGAGGGAGTGTTAGTGCATGATTTTCTGTTTACAGATGATTATCACTTAATGCAGCCTCTGAAACAGAGATGCAACAAAGTATGAATCAATTCTCTGCTGCCTGTGCTAATTTTGGCCTAATAATTAGCACCAAAAAAACCACAGGTGCTCCATCAGTCACCACCACACCATCCATACGTGGAATCAATGGAGAAGTTTTGAATGCTGTGGATAGTTCACTTACCTTGGTAGTGTACTTTCGACGGATGTACACATTGACAATGAGGTTGATGCATGCATTGCCAGAGCTAGTTGAGTGTTTGGGAGGCTCTGAAGAAAAGGTTGGGAGAGAAAAGGTATTAGACTGACTACCAAACTGAAGGTCTACAGAGCTGTTGTGCTGACCTCATTGTTGTATGCTTGTGAAACCTGGACAGTCCAACAGTGCCATGCCAGGAAACTGAATCACTTCCATTTGAACTGACTTAGGAAGATTCTGAGGATCACTTGGCATGATAAGGTATCAGACACTGAAGTCCTTGCTCTAGCTGAATTGCAAAGTATTCAAACTATGCTTCAGAGAGGGCAACTCTGATGGGCTGGCCATGTTGTTCAAATGCAAAATGTACACTTGCCAAAAAGACTATTTTATGGAGAACTTGCATGGGCAGGTGATCACATGATGGCCAGAAGAAATGATACAAGGATACTCTCAAGGTCTCTCTCAAGAACTTTGGATTTGACTGCAACGTGGGAGACACTGGCACAGGACTGCTCAGCATGGTGTGCCCACATAAGAAAAGGTGCTGTGTCCTTTGAGCAAAGCAGAATTGAGGCAGCACAAAGTAAGCGCAAGATGTGCAAATTTGGGAAATCCACCCCAAATATACATATGGACTACCTGTGCCCAACCTGTGGTAGAGCATTCGAAGCTCATATTGTTCTGATCAGCCACAATCGGACACACTGAAATTTCACTTTATCACGGTGATGTCATTTTGGTCCTCTTTAAAGACGGACAACAACGAACCAACCAACCAAGTGTTTAGAAGTTTTTCTTACCATCAAGTATAAATTTATCTCCTTACAAAACCACCCATTGCTCCTGATTCTGTCTCCTTGATACAAACAATCTATAATTAAAAGTCAGCTAGTTGGTACAGTAGATAGAGCATTGAACTTGGGGTTAAGAAGTTCTGCATTCAAATCCTACCCCAGATATGTATTGTGTTACCCTGGGCAAGTTCCTTAACATCTCTGTATCTCAGTTTCCTCATCTGTAAAATGAGAATAACACCTACCTTCCAGTGTTGCAGTGAAGATAAAATGAGATAATATTCATAAATTTATACAAACCTTAATGCACTATATAAATGCTCCTTGTTATTATTTTATTAATAGTTCCTTTTCTACATGACAGTCCTTCAAATATTTGAACACATCTGTATGTCTCTCCTAAGTCTTCTCTAGGCTAAACATCCACAATTCCTTCAACTAGTCCATGTGATATGGACTGAAGTCTCTTTGTCATTTTGGTTGCCATTCACTGGATAATCTCTAGCAGTGAAAGATACAGAGGCAGAAGTGAGGCATGTCCACTTATATCAATGCTATATTCTTATTGACTTTCCTTTTAACCATTAGGTAAACTTTTTATCCTGAGACCCACAACACATCCCAATCCTAAGCCTGATCTCACTGGATTAATCTGATTTAGAACCAGCTCAGACCATTTGTGCTGCAATCTATTACTACAAAATATTTTGACACTCTTTCTCTCATTTGATAAACCTTGAAAAATTTGAGTGAGACATCAGAATCTGAAAACTGAGTAATTATTTCCATTTGATTTCGTTGGCTGTTGTCCTTCATCTTCGAAGAGGACCAAAATGACATCACCATGATAAACTGAAATTTCAATGTGTCAGATTGTGACTGATCAGACCAATGCAAGCTCAGAATGCTCTACCACAGGTTGGGCCCAGGTAGTCCATGTGTATATTTGGGATGGATTTCCCAAATTTGCACATTCTGCATTTACTTCGTGCTATCTCAATTCTGCTTTGCTCAAAGAGCCCAGCACCCTTTCTGATATAGGCATGCCATGCTGAGCGGTCCTGTGCCAGTGTCTCCCATGTCACACAGTCAAATTCAGAGTTCTTGAGAGAGTCCTTGTATTGTTTCTTCTGGCCACCATGTGTTCGCCTGCCCCATGTGAGTTCTCCATTGTCCATCCCTATAAGGGTAAAGGGAATAGACTGTCCTGTGACAATCACAGGGGGATCCCTCTCTTAGTCATTGCTGGCAAAGTTCTTGCTACTGTCCTCCTTAATAGGCTGATCCTTCACCTGGAAGATGGTCGTCTACCTGACAGCCAATGTGACTTCAGAAAGGGCTGAGGAGCAGTTGATAATGGTGTCTGCTGCCTGACAACTCCAAGAGAAATGCAAGAAGCAGAACAGAGGTCTGCACACATTTGTAGATTTGATTTGGTAAACTTTCTTTGAGCACCTCCTCTGTGTAAGGCACTATCTTTATTGGGATGTACAAGGATGAATAAGAGCTATACAGTCCCTGCCCTCAAAGAGCTTACACTTTACTCACACATATCCCATTCTGTGGTGGACAGCTTGTACTAAACTGCTACTTCATATGATTGCTGACCTCTATTGTAATTTCTAATATTTCTCTATAAGCTTATATCACCAAAATATGTATCTGTACATAAATACTTACATACATACATACATGAAACCGTAACTAATGTAGTTTTGTGCTTTATCCCCGCTTGTTTTCAGTCTTTGCTGGATAACCAATCTCCTTTCTATTATTTTCAGCATTTTCTGAAGTATCATTTTTTATGTAAAATTTTCTTTTACTAATCTGGAAGGGAGTGACTACCTCCTTTAACTCTTTATCCAAGTGTTAAACTCCAAGCTGACCAACTGTTAATGTGCTTTCCCCTTGCAATGTACTTAATAATAAGTGATGGAGTTTTTGTTGCACTTTAAGCTTTACAAAGCATTTCATATAATCGCTTCATCCTCACAACTCTATGAGGTAAGTGCCATTATTATCCCCATTTTGCAGATGAAGAATTTGAGACTAAAAGAGGTTGTGACTTGCCCAGGGTCACACAAATAGTAGATATCTGAGGTAGAATTTGAACTCAGGTCTTTCTGACTCCAATTCAAGACTCTATCCACTGGGACACTCTTCTGCCATTTACTGCAAATTATTTGTTTATGTATTTTAGTGTTTCTTTTTTGATATAAGTTGGAATTAATCATGTATATATGTATACATATATATTTTAGTGTTTCACATTCAAGATTATGTATATTTTGCTATATGTTCATCCTCAGTCATTAAGTTCTCTTCTCTGAAGAGCCTGCAAACAAAATATTGACAAATGCTTTTTCATCATAAGGGGTTACTACTAATGACCTACTGGAAAAATCAAGTACTGAGGTGATTAATTGGGATTAATGGGAACATTTTTTATCCTGTTAGAATGATAGTAAATACACAAATTCTAAAAAACAAACTTTAAAAAACTGAAAAATCACAAAAGGCCTTCATGTAAAATTAGAGAATTAGATTAAATAGCTTCTAATTTAGAAGGTCCGTTCTCGCTCTGAACCTGATGCTATGAACTAAAATTAATAACTTTCAAAAGTTAACAAATCACGCTGACTCTTAAGGTATAAATGCTATACCAGTATTCATTCATGATTCATATATTTGTAAGCACTTAAAGGAACACATTTTAAAGAACATTTTAAGACATGTAAAGCTTCATTTTTACCATGCATTTGAATTCTTCCCACCCCACTCTTGAAGTTTTTGTTGTAAAATGAAAATTCCAGTAATGCTCCTTCAAATCCTGTAATGGCTTTGAGATTTTTATAACCTTGGTTGGTTTGGATTGTCTGTTTGTTTGTTTACTCATTTACGTATTTGTGTATCTGGAGGCTAGGCCCCTCTATCTCACCCAGGCTGCAAATGTAGCCACTCATGGGCCAATCCCACTCCTGATCAGAGGGAGGTTTGACTTCATCTCTTTCCCCCTTGTGCTGATTTGCCCCAGCGTAGGCAGCCTCATGCCCCCTCGCTCTCAATATTTACCATATTGGTTCCACACTTGGTGTGACCGGGACATCAGATGGTTTCTAGTCCTACTGAAGGTCAGAACTCCTGAGAGCTAGAGATTCACTAAGCAACCTCAGCTTTCTTCAGCAGCAGAGACTGCAAGTACACACTGCCACACATGGCCACATTTTTGTTTGTTTTTTAATATCATGAATTACTTTGAAGTAATGCCAGAAAATAAGAGCATTTGAATACATTGGAACTTAAAGCATTTTAAAATTAAAATTCAGTGGAACAGTTCAATGAACTCAAAATTATGTTTGAGAAACAAACCTCGTGGTTAAAAAGAATTAAATTAATTTAATTTAATTAATTAAATTAATTTAAAAGAATTAAACTAAGATTTAAACTTGTCAGAATAATATTTGCAGCACACTGAAATCTGCATTACCTCAGTAGCTTAAAATAAACCTGGAGATTTTTCAGAGCCTTGGTCTACAATCACAAAGGTAGCAATGTTTACTCAGCCAAATTTACTCCCTGAATGGAGACCTCAGAGCACCATCTAGTGGATGAATGTCAAATAACAAGAGTGATCCTAAAGAGCCCAGAAGTGTTTTAATCACCTGCTTCTACACTTCAGCCAGGGTGATCTCACTGATGTGGTCACTCCCTCCCAGTAATGGAATTGGTGACCTACTAGTGATTGCTCCTCTGACTCCTGGCTACATCTTCCTACAAATCCCCCATGGGGGAATCTTCCCCTTAAGTTTTCTTCAGTCAACTGCATTATTGTAAAGATGTGATCTGCTGGAGAATATAATTTATTAAAAACCTCCTTATTCTCAAATCCTCATCAAAGATCAATCAATAAATACGTAAATTATTCTCATAAAGGTCTGGTAGATACAGAAAAGTAACCATATGAAAGAGTAGTTATACATATTTTCTTAATGGCCTTGAGTAGGAGGGTGGGGAATAAGGTCTGTGATTTTCCCCATGCTTTTGGTGTCTTTCCCTCTTTCAGATATCTTGAAAATTGATCCCTCAATGCCCTTGAAATTGTGTTTCTTCCAGCGCCAGCTTCCTTGGCATATACTTGGTTTAGTTCATTTGCTCTTTATTGATTTTTTTATGACATTTCTACTTTCTTGGGAAACAGAGTATTTTGATAATAAGATATTAAGAATATAAATATATTTAAATATATAAATCAATATGAAAACCATTTTAAAAAATACAACTCCTCTCTAGTGCCCACAAAATCTGAATGTTTCTAAGGTATATTTCTTCAAGATATTTTAATTTAGCTGTCATTCTCTAGCTCTATAAAGCAATTTACAACTGACTGCTATTCATTGGAGTATAGGGTATATACATCTATATAATCAATTAAGTACCTTCTATGTACCAGGCTCTGTGCTAAAGACTGGGGATACAAAGACAGTCCCTGCCCTCAAGGAGCTTACATGGAGGAGATAATATGCAAACAAATATATACAAAGCAAATTATATATAGGATAAATAGGAAACAGCAGAAGAAAGACACTAGAATTAAGAGGCGCTAGGAAGGACTTCCTGTAGAAGATGAAGCTCTAGTTCCAAGCAGGACAAGGTGACATCTCAACTATCGAACTCAGTGTGGTCCTTCTGTAGTGTACAGTCTTAGGGAATTGATACCTAGATCAGAAAAAGTCTAAATGTCTTGCGCAGTGTCACACAGCCAATATACATTTCAGAGGTATGACTTCTACCTAGGTGTGCCTAGCTCCAAGACTATCTCTCTATCCACTTACACCATGATAACCTCCATAGTCACAAAAATATTAAGTTATAAATATCAACTAATAAAAATACCTTATGCCTCTAATATATTATAAAAAAAGCAATATTTGAGTGATTCTTGTGGTCACCTAAATAAAATTAGATGTCTCAGAGCTAAATCAGGAAGTGAGAAGTTTTTATCATTAAATTTAAAAATGAAACTGTTAGTATAAGTATAGCTTGGCATTTTTTTTCTATTGAATTTCCCTATTGGTGTACCCTATGATTACCCTCATCTTGCGAGATGTGTATAAATGCCTTTTAGTTTGAGGTGATTTAAGTGGTTTGGTTTGGTTTGGTTTTGCATTAGGTCCAGATCTCTGATTTCGTCATTACAGAAAACTCTCTCCACTGAAGAGAATCTGCAACTCTTTCTAACTTAGAGTTGGAGGCAGATCTTAAATGCAGGTCTTTATTCAATAGACCTTTTGACTTTCAGTTTGCAAAGTATTAAAATGAAAAAAATCTATTTGATAAGTCAAAAACTTGAGCCTGTACCTACCATCTAGCATATACTAAAGAGCAAATTTGGGCACTTTATAAATAAATTTCATGCAACATATTCCCAAAATAAACTAATCAGACTAAGTCATTAGAAACAGACTACAGTGAGAGGGATGGAAGTAAATAAATAGCAGCCTCAGAGAAAAATCATTTATACTGTCCAGAAAGAAGCAGAAATGAAAGGTGAGAACAAAATAACCTTTTGGACTTTTTTTGTGTTGTTCCTTTCAGTAGAAAAGAAGTTACTTATAGTCAAAATCCAAAAATACTCAAGATTATATTAAAATAACTATCTTATTTCTTCTTATTTTTGCCAGGAGAGTTTGCTGTCAAGAACCTCTGTGTCAGTGTGATAGTCCAAAAAACCTTTAGGGTTTTCTGGGCCTAGCCTTTCCTGTGACAGATTTTTCTACTCCTTCATCCTGCCTAATACTACTTTTCCTCTATGAATAAACATTCCATGCTTAAAAGTTTGAAATGCCCATACACACCCCCAATGGGTGCCTCCCTGCCCCTGATGTCAGAAATGGGGGAAAAATCAGTTATGCTTCCCCCAGGCAAGCCCTGGCCCTATCTTTATTGGGACTACTCAGTTATCTGGGAAAGACCCTAATGAACTAAGAGTGAGACAATCCTAGTATATAACCTATGTATGAGGTCAGGATGGTGCCTTTTTTAGGATCATGGATGCCATTCCTCTTATTGCCTAAAAAGTCTGTCATTCAAGACCTAGATGCCCCTCCTTGGCTGAGTTTGGATATAGGTTGTCCCTTCCAAGACTGTGGCTACACCTTTGTGTAGCTTTACCCTACTCTTGCCTTTCTCCCAAGACTCTGGGTATCTTAAATTGAACCTTATGCCTCCCTTTATGTGAGTTAAACACTTTACAGGGGTGGGGAAGCTGCACCCTCTAGGCCACACGTGGATTTCTAGGTCCTTGGGTACAGCCCTTTGACTGAGTCCAAGTTTTGCAGAACAAATCTTTTCATTAAGGGGATTCAGTCAAAAGGCCATCCTTGAGGATCTAGGGGGCCACGTGTGGTCCTGAGGCCACAGGTTCCTCACCCCTGATAGAATAAAAGTTGGTTGATTATAGCATCACTGGCCAGTCCGCCACTTCTGTGTAGACTTTTCTGTCCCCAGAAGTAGCCGCAATGGGCTACAACAGTGAGAAGTCAGTTCAGGATACCAAATATTTCCACTGCAACATTCTCCCTGTAATAAATTGTCCAGTAAATGTATTTCCTTTAGCAATGGGAAGGTATTGACCTTTTTCTATGATTTGTCAAACTTTTGTTTGTGAATTTTCAAAATGCAAATGTTAAGGAAACTCCTCCTCAGTACTGAGTGTCACACAGCAAGACCTCGAAAAGAAATGACATTGCAGTGACTACACTGGCCGGCCATTTGTTGTGGTGGTTTAAAAACTGCAAGGGTGTCATTAAGTAGCAAAATATGCTAACATCTCACCTGAAGAAATCATTCTGTCCAACTGACCACCTTGTGAAGGGGCCTCGTCCACTTTGAGACAACAATCATTGTCAAAAAGTTTTCCTTAAATCCTGCCTAAATATCTATGTATTAGAGAACCTAGAAAGCCTTCCGGCAGTGGGGGGCCAGGATAATCAGTGTGAAATGGATTTTTGAAAGTGTGTAAGATTTTATATTTACCCCAGTTAAAATGAAATTCTTTTTTTTAGAGTAGGACCAACATTCTAACCTACCAAGAACTTTTTGTTTTCTCATTCTGTCAGCTTTGTTTCACCTGCAGACTGAGTGGGAATACCATAGCTGCCTTTAATCCAATCATCAATAAGAATGATAACACAAAGACAAATATAGCTCCCCAGGGGCACGATCCTGGCGATCTCTTTCCAAACTGACTTAGAAACACTGATGACTATTTTGTTTCAAAGACCAATGCCGTCAAATCAGTTCTGAATCCGTATCATTGCACATCATCTAGCCCATGTCTCCACCCCTTCCTTAAGAAAAAGATGAAATACTTTTAAAATGCTTTGCTAAAATCTTGGTAAGTTAGGTCAAATCAGTTGGAGAATGGCTGAACAAGTTGTGTTATATTGTGATGAAATACTACTTTGCTATAAGAAATGATAAGCAAGATGGTTTCAGAATAACTTGTGAAGATCTATATGAACTTGTGCAAAGCAAATGAACTGAACATCATACACTGGAACAGCAATCTTGTAAAGATAATCAACTGTGAAAGACTTAGCTATTTGGATCAAAAAAGTGAGCCAGTGCAATTCCAAAGGACCTGCGATGAAAAATGCTATCCCTCTCCAGAAAGGGAACTATAAACTCTGAATGCAGATTGAAACATGCTTACTTAACTTTCTTTATTTTTCTTGGGTTTTTTGTCTGTTTTCTTTTGCAATATAACTAATATGGAAATATGTTTCACATGATTTTGTATGTGTAATCGGTATCCAATTACCTGCCTTCTCAAGGCAAGGGGAGGAACAAAAGGAAAGGAGAGAGTTTGGAACTCAAAATTTTTAGAAATTAATGTTAAAAATGTTTACATGTAATTGGGAAATATTTAATGAGGTAAACAAAAAATATTTTTTAAAATAAAAATAAGTTTGCAAAGCACTTTAAAAAAAAAAAGCAAGTTTTCAGACTCTGGGTTAAGAACAGCTACCCTAAGAGGACAGAGATAGTAAATATTTTGATAGGAAAATTCCCAGTACAAGAATATACATGATACCCAGTCCACAGAAGTGCAGAAAGAATTGGGTAAAGAAGTGGCATAGCTAGTATGGTGCCATCATAAAGGGATGCTATCTCAGACAGAGATTTTACATGAAATATATAATTTACTAACATCTTTTGCTGCTCGCTCCACATGACGTTATAATGTCTCCTGTCTTACTCCATAAAGAAATTCCCCACCTTGTTTGGACTTACTGCTCTAGGCTCCATTTCCTATCTAACCCTCTGGACTTGTTTACCCCACTAAAGCTTTGGTTTGATCTAAGATGGCATCGTACTTATCCTTTTGAATCATAGTAGGATCTAGGTATTTTCCCTTCACCATCATGCTTACTTATTAACCATAATTATCAACATACATTGATCTCACTACTAGAGGAAATGAGTATCCAACATTTAGATACAAAACAGGGAAGGACAGGTAGACAGATATGGAAAGCATGAATAAATGGAGCAAAGGAAGGGTGGAAATTGATGTCCCAGGCCGTGATTCAAAATGAAAGCAGAATAGTATGCAAGGGTCAAGCAAAAAGTTCATTGCAGTGAACAAATCCAAAGGATTAGGCAGGAGTTATTAAAAGGAGCCCAGAATAGCAATTCAAAGCTGGGAGAAGGTCAGCGTGGAATATGTTAGGAAATACTATAGAGGTTTGAGAGACTGATGTGCTATCAGGCTTCTAAACTTACTACTCAACTGAAACATTACTCCTAAACTACAAATAAACAAACTCTTTTTTAAAAAACAAATCTGTCTTTTTCTCATTTTTCACTGTTCTTAACTTTTCTAAAAGCTTTGGTACCTTTGACCTCATTCTTCTCCTGAGTATTTTTTTCCTCATTCAACTTTTGTGACACTGTTGTCCCATGAGTTTCTGTCAAGGGAGTCTGTCCTCAGCCCTCTTCTCTCACCATTCCCTCTCTCTCTCTCAGTGAATTAGCTTTCATAGGTTTAAATATTACCAAAATGCATATGACTACTAAATCTATGAACCTCTAATCTCTCCCTTGAGCTACAGCCTTAGATCTCATAGATATCCCAATCTGACATGTTTAAAATCAAGTCCATTATGTTGCACATCAGCACCAAAGCTGTTCCTTCTCCATAATTCTCTATTTCTTATGGGAACAACATCTTTACAGTGATTCAGATTCAATCAGTTACCAAGACTTGTCAAATCTACCTCTATTAATATCTACCCTTTTCTCTCCATTCACATTTTGGCTCCAACCTACCTTTCCAAATTTATTTCTTTTTCCTTTTTCATTTAAAAATCTATTTTCTTATTTTCTATCTCTCTCCATGCCACTTGAAAAAAAATCCTTATAACAAATATACATAGTCAAGCAAAAAAAAATTCCTACATCAGCCTTATTGAAAAATACACCCATATGTATGGATATAGATATCAATATCTATCTGCATTCTAGTCCATCACCTCTCCATCAGGAGGTACAAGGCATGCTTCTGTTCATGGTTGGCATTGTTCTTAAGTCCTTCAAAATTATTTGTCTTTAACATATTGTGGCTACTGTAGGTGCTGTCACTCTGCATCAGTTCACAAAACTCTTCCCAAGTTTCTCTGAAACCATTTCATCATGTGGGACAACCGAGAGAGAAACGATAGCCCATAATCTCTTCCAGTGCTGACTTAATATCAAGAGAATGAGACAATGGCCCTCAGCACACTGAGAGGGATTTGAAGGAGACCATAGATAAGAATGGTACAGGATAGGCAGATATGGATGAGTGTAATCTACAGAACCAGGCAGAGTAAGACAGATTCTTTAGTGTGTGTTCCTCTTCAAATATTTCCAGATAAGTTGACCTACTTGCTGATCCCTGAACTTAATCTTCCAAAGTCACCACTTATTCTTTACACAGCAGTTTTGCTTGGCTGGAATGCCACCCCTCTACTTCTTCCAACCTCACCTTCATGTCTTAGAATTCTTATGTTCCTTCAAGGCTCACTTCAGGTGCCATATATTAAGCCCAGACCTTTGTATGTTCATGCTATCTCCTTCCCCAAATTATACCTGCATTTACTTATTAAAATGGTATATACTCATTCATAGTGGCATACCTTGAGGAAAAGGAAATGAACAGTGATAACACAGGTATCCATAGGACATGCCTATGTCCCTACCTGGTCTAAATGTAACTAACCACTCCCTAGTCTAAATGTAAACTTTAAGATCAATACTTTGCACAAAATAGTTCCCTTAACAATTGTCCAAACGAAGGGAAAGGAATTCAGCTCATACTAAACCTTCACTTCAATAATATCTTTTCATGTCAGCGTTCTAGTCAATTACCTTCTTTATCTCGGCAGGTTGCATCTACACTGATAAGGGACTGAATAGTAGTAGAAAGAACAATGAGTCAGAAGACTTGGGTTTGAGTCCTGGATCCACCCATAACTAGATGTGTGACCTTGGACAAGTCATTTAATTTCAGTGAATCTTTGTTTCTCTATGTATAAAATAGAAGCACTACCTCCTATTATTCAATTTAGCATAGTGCCTGGTATACAGCTGGTGCTTAATAAATACTTGTTATTTGATTGATTACCAAAATAATGTTTTATAAATTTGAAGGCAATGTGTACACATGGACTATCATTCTTCTCACATTCTTCTCATCTTTTTTTAAAAAATTTATTTATTTTTAGTTTTCAACATTCATTTCCACAAGATTTTGAGTTCCACAAGATTTTCTCCCCATCTCTTCCCTCCCCCTACCCCAAGACACCATGCATTCTGATTACCCTTCCCCTAATCTGCCCTCCCTTCTGTCACACTCCTCCCTTCCCTTATCCCCATCTTCTCTCTTTTCTTGTAGGGCAAGATAGATTTCTATACCCCATTACCTGTATTTCTTATTTCTCAGTTGCATACAAAAACAATTCTCAACATTCGTTCCTAAATCTTTGTTCTCATCTTTAAAAAAAACAACAACTAAGTATCATAGTAGAGAGAATGCTACATTTGAACTCAGAAAGCTCTATATTTGAATCCTGTCTCAAACACTTCCTTGCTGTACGACTATAGGCAAGTCACTTAACCTCTCTTAACCACTTAAATTTAGCATTATTTTCCTTATTTGTAAAATGTGGATAACTATGGCACCTTCCAACGTTGTTGTGAGGATCATATGTGATAATCTACACAAAGTATTTTAAAAACCTTAAATTATTGTACAAATGCTAGCTACTACTATAAAGAAAAGATAATATTATCACTTTTTATAATATCCCTATCTTTATGGTAGCCTTATTATGTGATTCTAATCGTTTATAAGAATTTATGATTATCATTATTGTTATAGTATGATTAACATTTTTATTTCTCCTTCTAAATCTTCCTCTAATCCCTCACTCTGGTATGAAGATTAATTATCCTAGGTTCTTGAAGGTCGGTGAAATGAAATCTCTGACGGGTTCTATGAGACAGGAAAGAATTGAAGTATATGCCTAACATTGGTCTCTGTACCTGTAATTGAAGGTCCAACCTTGCTAAGTCCAAAGTAGCATATCAATGGAAAGATTCCAACCAAATGGCATATTTTTTGGCCATGGAAACTCCTAATTAATCAATCAATAAGAATTGATTAAATTCCTACTATGTGCCAAACACTGGATATAAAAACAAAAATGAGATAGTCCCTGTCCTCAAGGAACATTTTTCCCCCAACCAGAAAACAGCAACATTTAGAAGTATATAGAAAATACACATAAAGGGGAAGGAGAACAAGTATTTGTGTTAAGCAATATACAAAGATTATCCCATTTAGTCATCACAGCAACCCTAGGAGGTAGGTGCTATTAAAGGAAATACAAAATAATTTTGAGGAGAAAACACTAAAATCTAAAGGAATCAGTACAAGTCTCATGTGAGAAATAGCATTTGAATTGAATTTTGAAGGGATCTAGGAATTCTTAAGGTATTTTTTAAAACAAAGAAAACTTCTGATGAAGTAGAATCTACATGGATAAAATCATGAATTTTTTTTGAGATATTTAAAGGAGTATTTTTAATGTGAACCATCCAAGGTCATAAAAGGATTCTAGTTATGAAAATTATTCACATTCACCCTCATGAAATGATTAAGAAGTTTTATTGTTTAGGGCACTGTTTTCTGAAAAGAGAGAGGTAGGAAAACCGCAACTGTATTTTGCAATGAAACAACTTGGTTCATGTAAGTTAGTGACTAATTTAGATCTCCCTGCATTTCAGACCCCATAGTTGCCCCATAGTTGGTGCCTACACATCCTACGTCTGACCAACAGTGTCACAATCACATTAAGAAACCATCCTTGAAAGCCACAGTATGAGAGGACTCTTAAACTAAAGGCAACCCTTTTTTTTAGAAAATAAAATATTGCTCCAATCTCACATGAGAATGAGCTTTCCATCTGTTAAAAGGTGGGCAGGGGGGGAAATCATCACCTTCAGCACTAATTTTAAATGTTACTGCATTGCACAATGAGTACGTACATGTTGTTTTGGGTTGGCATTTCATTCATGGGTCTCATTTCAGAGTACATTTGGCCTGTGACCCAGATTCCTCTACTCAGTCTCTTTGCCAAGACTAAGAACAAATGTAAGTCCTGCTCTGGTCTCTAAAACTTGCAAAAAACTAATGGTTGTTCTTGATTTGGTGATTACCCCCTGAAATCTGAGAATTTATGGTTGAATTCCATATGGGAGCAAAGACCCCAAAGAAGACTGCCCCACTAGTTGGTTTTTCCAAACCACAGTCTACATCTCAGGTACTTAATCTGTTTCATCGTATCAGTACACCTAACCTTGGGATTCCTGTTTCCCAACTCTGGTTTGAATATTAACTAGGTCCTATTTTAACAATTAATTTCTCCAAAATAAATATGAAATCACATAATATTAAATCTGAAAGTAATGCAATATTCAATACACATTCAATACACAATTTCTTGGGGACCTGAGTGAACTGTATGATGCTAAATTCAAAGATGCAAACATAGTTTCTCTGTCACTCATGCTTACTGAGTGACATTCATGTTTATTCTTTTAACTTACGCAAAAATCAGAATGAGCTTTTAGTTTCTAGAATGAGGGTTGTAGTCTCCTTCAAGATAACATAAAAATGTGTTCAATCGATAAATAGTTATTAAGTACTTACTATGTGCCAGGAGTTGTGTTAAGCTCCAGGGATACTAATTTATTAAAAAAAAAAAAAACTTCAAACTTTCAAAATGTAAAACTTCACTTGAGAAGCATTAAGTGTGAAAAGTATTCTTGGAATATCTATCAATTCAATAATATTAATAAATGCATTAATTGATAAGAATTTGCTAAATACCATATGCCAAGCATTGTATTGGGTGCTGGAGATGCAAATACAAGGAATGAAAGAATCCTTCTACACAAGGAATTTGTGCTCTAATGAGGAAGTCCATAAGTATATATCTGCAGAATAAGTATAAAATGAGTAGGCACAAAGTGGTTAAATACAAGGTAGTTTTGGAGAAAGGCCACTAGCAGTTGAGGTCAGGAAAGGCCATACATGTAGAATGCACTTGATCTATATCTCAAAGAAAGAGAGGAACTCCATGAAGTGTAGGTAAGGAAGGAATGCATGCCAGGCATATGGAAAGGCCAGCCCATAGGCATGAAGACAATTGGGTATTACAAGTATTGTTTCTTTACTTGTAAATAGTACAGCAAAGACAAAAAGAAAGCCACTACATTAAAAAAAAATGCTGGCCTTAAAGAATTAATTCCAGGAAAGAAAAAGTGTGACAAGTCAACCACTGGTTAGTTTTGAAAAAGTTTTCCTTCTATAGTAATGACATAATTGTATGGACACTGAGGGATCAATTCACAAGACATCTGAAATGTTGGAAGCATTTTTAGACTTTATTAATATGGAAAAAAGGAGACCATGAGAAAGACAACTTTACATGTGTGTATGGGGGTTGATGTATAATATATATATGTTGCTATGTATACACATATATTTATATATGTTACCACATAAAAGTACTACATATTACTGTATATATCACATATGCTATATGCATACAATGTATATATTGGTTACTATATATGTGTGTATACACACATGTATGTGTATATACATATAATACATATACCATCATACATATATAGTATAGTATAATGTATGTATTATGAATATGTGTGTATTTATATATAGTTATGATAGATAAAGGGTTCAGGTGGTAGTCAGATTTCAAAGCTGTAGAAATAAGATTATGTCAGTGGAATTCAGATAGCACAGGACCCAGAATCATAGAATCACAGAAGTTTTAGAACCATTTAGTTCAACTCCTACTTGAAAAGGAAATAATCTCTCTTACAGCATGGCCAGTAAGTAGTCATCTAGCTTCTCCTTGAAGACCTCCAATGATGGAGAACCTCCTTCATCTCAAATCAGCTCAGTCGACTTTGAGACAGCTCTGATTCACAGGAAGTTTTTCTTATGTCAAGCCTGGATGCTCTGGTTTGCATCTTCTACCCACTGCTCCTAGTTCTATCCTCTGGGGCCAAACAGAACAAATTTAATTTTTCTTCCGATGGCCAGTCCTTCAGGTATTTAGATGGGCCCTGAGTCATCCTCTCTAAGCTAACTATCTCCAGTTTTCGCAAACATTCTCCCTATGGTATGGACTCAACATCTTGGTTGCCATCCTCCCATTACTTAGCAATGTCCTCCCCAAACTTTGGCACCCAGAACTCCAGGTATGCTCTGACCAGGGAGAAAGAGCATAGCAGTCATCTCCCTGTTTCTGTGTTGAGCCCCATTTGGGGTCACTTATTGAACCCACTCTCATACTCAACACTTAGGAGACCAAGGATAGTAGTTTGGACGTAACTCTCAGAGGCTACACTTCCAGCCCCTATTGGTATTCTCCCCGGAAGCAATCAGTCATCCTCAATTGATGACAAAATATTCTCCCTAAATCTTGGGGCTCTGTCATGTTTGAAATGTTTCAAAGACATTTGAAACAAAAAAATTTCTTGCTTAACAATGAGCTAATGAAAAAATTTCCATGAACCATACTACCAAATACCCAAACATTCTGTGAAGTAAGGTATTTCAGCGAAGCACTACTTGCTCCACTTAGAAAGGAGACTTAAAAGCTCCTTAAATTTTTCTTAGCTCATCCTAACTTATTCTTTTTGATCACTGTGACTCATGGGACTAAATTAAATAGTACAAATAGCCAGCTGTGAAGAGACAGATGCTCAAATGGTAGCTTCATTCACCATCTTCAAAGAATGGATTCCATATGTGCATGATTTGGAGTCACTGGTCATGTAGAGACAGTCCATTCAGTAATATGCGTTCACACACAGCACATAATTACCAGTAATGCTACTTTTCAAAATATTACCTTTGTATGCATGTGCACATGGGCATGTTCAAGTAGAAAGACATTTGAAGTTGTATGTGAAGTGGAATTTTTTAAAAACCCCATAAAAACCAGCGTTGGTATAGTTATTTATATAGTGATATCTGGTCTGACAGGCTTCCCTTTCAGAAAAATGGACCAGAATGGAGGAACACAGCCAGTACTAAGGAATAACAGGAAGTACTGTGGCTTACTGATTAGCCATGAACCTACCAAGAAAAACAACCGCATATCTGCCCACATTCTAAAACAGCAAAATTGATCACCGTAAGGCCAAGACATCAATGCAACCAACCAGCCTGGAGAAGCAACCTCATTAAGGTCACAGAAAATGGATGAACGAACCAGAATGCCAAATCCAAATTCAAAGCAATGTGAGAGGGATAATTTCTAGTGTTCATGGTACTGAATGGCCTGGTGGTCCTAATGTTCTTGGTGAGTCTGATCAGACAACATCTGCTTTTCTGAGTTTGGTTTGAGTGCTACATTTGAGGAAGGACATTGACAAATAAAAGGATATCTAGAGGAAGGCTGGCTAGGATAATGAGGGGACTTGAAACACTGTCATGAAAAAATGAAGAAACTGAAGCTGTTAAGCTTGAAACAAAGACCAAGGAGACTATGATAGCTGTTTTCAAGACTTTGAAGGATTCACTTTATTAAGTATAACCCCTAACATTTCCATAGTTTGTAAATGCTTTTAAAAATGTTTTCCCATTTTATCATCACAACAAACCCGAGAGGTAGGTGCTTTTATTATCTCCATTTTACAGATGATGAAACTGAGGCAGACAGAGGTTAAGTGACTTGCCCAAGGTTACACAGCTAGCAGGATTCTGGGCCTAGATTTGAACTCAGGTCTTCCTGACTCTAGGTTCCATTCTCCATCTACTGTGCACCTTGTTTTGCTTGGTTCCAGACTACAAAAGTAAAAACAAGAGGCAAAAGTCGTAGAGTAGGATGTAAATTCAATATAAAGGAAAACCTCCTAATAATTAGAGTTATCCAAAGTAGAATGAACTGTCTTTTGGAGATAGTGGGTTTAACCTCAGTTCTTGTTTAGTAATTCACTCGTGCCTGAGTCTATATGACCCCATGGATGTTGTCCACAGGGTTTTCTTGGCAAAGATACGGGATTGGTTTGTCATTTCCTTCTCTAGTGTGTCCCCATTTTGCTAATGAGGAACTGAGACAAATAGGATTTACATGATGTGGCCAGGATCGCACAACTAATAAGTGTCTGAGGTTGGATTTGAACTCAGATCTTCCTGACTCCAGGTCCATTGTAACCATCTGGCTGTCATAACCTCAATAACAGTCTTCCAGTGAAGGCTGGATGAACACTATTGCTGAGGGGATATTCGTCTGTTAGAGTTTGACCTACACATCCTTTGAAGTCTCTTCCAATACAGAGATTCTGAATTCCTTTTTTTTTTCTCTAGGAGAGTTAATTAACCAATCAGCCATTGTCTATTTACCGCCTGCTATGCACAAGGTGACAAGCAGTGAGACGCAGTGGAAAGGAAATCAGCCTTGGAGACAGGAAGACCTGTGTTCAAATCCAGGCTCAGATACTTGCTAGCTGTGTAAGTTGCCCCAGGAAACTCTCTAAGTCTATAATCTGTGAGTCACAGTTGCTGCTCTGAATTGGTACAGGGTATTTTCTCACCAAGAGTTCCTTATACAAAATGAAATTTCAAGTCTGAACCCTCCACCCTAACCCCTCCATCACCAAAAGTCCAATTCACTGTGAAAGGCCTGTGAGACCAGTGATTCTTTTGTATGATCAAGAGTAAAATATGAGTAATATAACGAATGGCCCCTGCCCTCAAAGATTTGTAATCTCATTGGGTACCATAAAATATACATTAAAAACTAGCAATTTAAAATATACAAAAAAAATTAGCAATATACTTTCATAACATACAGACTAAATGTGTGCTACAGACCATGTTACCTAGAAAATCAGAGAAGAATGAGGTACTCATAGAATGGTGACAGGATGGTGCTCCATGTAGGGGAATGATGTCATCAGAAGCTTAGAAGAGAAATGTTTGCAGGGAACATAATCACTAGTTAGAACTTATGAGTTCATGGAGCCATCTAATGGGAAATGTGGATGAAAAGGGAGGATAGAGTTATTATTGTAGAAGTTTTCAATTATCATGCTACAGTACAAATTGTAGAGAGTGAGCAAACTAGAGGATGAAAGCAATGGGGAGGCCATTATGTTTCCTAGGAAGCTAAGTGGCACAGTATCAGACTCAGTCAGGAAGCACCGAGTTCAAATCATGACTGAGACACTCAGTAGTTATATGACACTGGACAAGTCCCTTAGCCTCTTTCCACCACGGTTTCCTCATCTGCAACAGCAGCTAGGTGGTGCAGTGGATAGAGCCCTAGGTAGACTGGAGACAAGAAGACAAGAATTCAAATCCAATCTCAGGCATTTATTAGCTGTGTGACCCTGGGCAAGTCACTTAACCCTGTTTGCCTCAGTTTTGTCATCTGTAAAATGAACTAGAGAAGAAAATGGCAAACCACTCCAGTGTTTTTGTCAAGAAAATCCCAAATGGGGTCATGAAGAGTCAGACGCAAAACAAACAACTAAACAACATCAACATGGGGATAAGAATCTACCTCACAAGGTTGATACAGGAACTAAAAGAGATAACATATATAAAATGCTTTATCAGTCTTAAAATGTTATACAAATGCTCACTAAACCTATCTGGAGTATCACAGACCTTTCAGTAGAATGGGAAAGGTCATAGGCATATGAACATTTTTTGTAAAACTCTGCAGTAATAGTGTCTACAGTGCCAAAGTCTCTTTGTGCCTCAGTTTCCTTATCAGCAAACGGGGACGTAATATTCAGAGTGCTTACCTCACAGAGTGGTTATGAGTCTCAAATGATAAAATGCGTATGAAGCACTTTGTAAACCTTTAAGCACTTCATAAATATGATTTACTATAATCATTGATAAAAATAAACAGAAAGAATATTGAATTTGGAAAACTAACCCTTCCCTCTTCCTCTGCTCATTGACACCATTTTTTAAACTAGTCTTTCTGGTTTAAATTAAAATTAAGCCAAACCTGGCACTGACAATATTTTAAAAATTAAGTTATTCTGAGCTGTCAGCTTTCCCATGACTTCCTTCCTCCTGTGCCCATCTCTCCTAATGCCCTTAACCACACAGTTTTCAGCTTCCTGATTTAGGAGGGAGTCAGAAATGCCTAAATGATTCCATGATGTTGATAGGGTCAGAAGTGACCTTTAATAGTCATCAAGTCCAGACTGCCCTCATATTTAATCTTTACTCATAGTGATTACTTTCTAACCTACTTTTAAATACCAGCAGGGACTTTTTCCAGAGGTAGAAAAAAGCAGTGGCTGACAGGATGAAAAAATTGTTCGTTATATCTCACCTACGTTTCTCATGCTGCAGAATAAACCTGTCTCCTCTTGTTTTCAGTAGAAACAGGGAGCAGTTGGTTACTTTTTTCTATCTTTTGTAGACCTGCAGACCATTTATCAAGTCAATCTTTACCTTCCTCTTCTGCAGACTAAATGACAAGAGTTCCTTTTTTAGATTAAATTTATTTTTAGTTTTCAACATTCACTTTCACAAGATTTTGAGTTCCAAATTTTCTCCCCATCTCTCCCCTGCACCCACCCCAAGAGAACATGCATTCTGATTACCCCTTCTCCATTCTT
Source organism: Notamacropus eugenii (assembly GCF_028372415.1). Classification (NCBI taxonomy): domain Eukaryota; kingdom Metazoa; phylum Chordata; class Mammalia; order Diprotodontia; family Macropodidae; genus Notamacropus; species Notamacropus eugenii. The sequence goes on from NC_092872.1 coordinate 635,141,904, forward strand.
CCCTCCCTTCTATCATACCTCTTCCTTCTCTTATCCCCATGCCCTCCTTTTTTTTGTAGGGTAAGATAGTCTATACCCCATTACCTGTATGTCTTATTTCACAGTTGCACAAAAAAACAATTTTTAACATTCATTTTTAAAACTTTGAGTTCCACCTTATCTCTCTTCCTCCCTACCTCCCCACTCTCATTGAGAAGGCAAGCAATTTGATATAGGTTATACATGCGTAGTTATATGAAACACTCACACAACAGTCATGTTGTGAAAGACTAACTATATTTTCCTCCTTCTTATCCTGTCCCCATTTATTCTGTTTTCTCTTTTGACCCTGTTCTTCCTCAAAAGTGTTTACTTGTAATTACCCCCTCCTCCTATTTGTCCTCCCTTCTATCATTCCCCCACAGCTCCCCTGTTATTCCCTTTCCCCCTACTTTTCCATAGGGTAAGCTAGATTGTCATACCAAATTGAGTGTGCATGTTATACCCTCCATAAGCCAAATCAGATGAGGGTAAGATTCATTCTTTCCCTCTTACCTCTCCCCTCCTTTCCTTCACTGAAAAAAACTTTTTCTTGTCTCTTTTATGTGAGAGATAATTTATACCATTCTACTTTTCCCTTTCTTCTTCTCCCAATATATTTCTCTCTCACTCCTTAATTTTATTTTTTTGATATCATCCCTTCATACTCAATTCACCCTATGTCATATATATATATATATATATTACATATATATATATAAGACACACACACACACACACACACATACACATATATTTAAAATCCATTCAGCTACCCTAATACTGAGAAAAGTCTCAAGAGTTACAAATATTATCTTTCCATATAGAAATGTAAACAGTTCAACTTTATTAAGTCCCTTAGGATTTCTCATTTCTGTTTACCCTTTCATGTTTCTCTTGATTCTTGTATTTGGAAGTCAAATTTTCTATTCAACTCTGGCTTTTTCATCAAGAATGCTTGAAAGTCCTCTATTTCATTGAATGACCATTTTTTTCCCCTGAAGTATTATACTGACTTTTGCTGAATAGGTGATACTTGGTTTTAATCCTAGCTCCTTTGACCTTGGGAATATCATATTCCAAGTCCTTCTACCCTTTAATGTAGAAGCTGCTAGATCTTGTGTTATCCTGATAGTGTTCCCACAATACTGAGATTTTTTTTTTTTTTTTTTTTTACTGCATGCAATATTTTCTCTTTGACCTAGGAATTTTGGGATTTGGTTACAATATTCCTAGTTGTTATCCTTTGGAAATTTCTTTCAGGAGATCTGTGGATTCTTTCAATGTCTACTTTATCCTCTGGTTCTAGAATATCAAGGCAGTTTTCCTTGATAATTTCTTGAAAGATGATGCCTAGGCTCTTTTTTTGAGAATGTCTTTCAGGTAGTGCCATAATTTTAAAATTGTCCTTCCTGGATCTATTTCCTAGGTCAGTTGTCTTTCCCATGAAATATTTCATATTGTCTTCTATTTTTTTTCATTCTTCTGGTTTTGCTTTCTAATTTTTTGATTATTTTTCCTAAAGTCATTAGCTTCCATCTGCTACATTCTAACTGAACTGAAGCCTAATAAGAATTCCTAGAAGACTTAAAGAAAGATAATTGTGGCAAAAAAATGGGAAAGGAAATAAGAGGGATGTCAGAAAGTTATGAAAACAGAACCAAAAGCTTGGTAACCAACACAAAAAATACTAAAGGAATAACAGCTTAAAAAACAGAATTGGCCCAATGGTTAAAGAGGCACAAAAATTCACTGAAGAAAAGAATTCCTTAAAAATATAGAATTGCCCAAATAGAAAAAGAGGTACAGAATCTCACTAAAGAAAATCATTCCGAGGGAGGAGCCAAGATGGTGGAGTAGAAAGATACACATACACTGAGCTCTTACCCCACAGCCCATAAAATACCTGTAAAGAAGAACTCTCAACAAATTCTAGAGCAGGGGGGCGGAGCCAAGATGGCGTAGTAGAAAGACGCACATACACATAGCTCCGAACCCACAACCCATAGAACAACTACAAAGAAGTAACTCACGGCGAATTCTGCACCCAGAGGCCACAGAACATTGGAGCGAGGGAGATTTCTGTTCCGGAGAGACCTGCAAACCTCTCGTAAAAGGTCCTTCGTGCTGCGGACTGGGCGCCGGGACTGGGAGCTGAGTACAGCCCGGCCGCAGCACAGAGAGGAAAAGATCCGAGCGGGCTTCAGGGACGGGATCTCCAGCGGCCGCGCAAGTACCTCCACCCACAGGTGACGGGGGTCTGTGAGAGAGTCCCTTTGGCGGGTCGAGGGGGGAGTGGGGTGCCCCCATGGCTCGGGCCCCCTCGGGAGACAGAAGCTGAGGGGCAGCGGCAGACCAGGGCTCCCCAAGCAGGCAGGAGCCTGGATCCATTGTTGAAGGTCTGTGCATAAACTCCCTGAGGGAACTGAGCCTGAGAGGCAGCCCTGCCCTCACCTGAGCATCTGAATTTAATCTCACACTGAATAGCAGCCCTGCCCCCGCCCAAAGCCCTGAGGCTGGAAGCAGCATTTGAATCTCAGACCCCAAACACTGGCTGGGAGGATCAGGAGGTGAGGTGGGTGTGAGGAAAATATTCAGAGGTCAAGTCACTGGCTGGGAAAATGCCCAGAAAAGGGAAAAGAAATAAGACTATAGAAGGTTACTTTCTTGGTGAACAGGCATTTCCTCCCTTCCTTTCTGATGAGGAAGAACAATGCTTACCATCAGGCAAAGACACAGAAATCAAGGCTTCTGTGTCTCAGCCCACTCAATGGGCTCAGGCCATGGAAGAGCTCAAAAAGAATTTTGAAAATCAAGTTAGAGAGGTGGAGGAAAAGCTGGGAAGAGAAATGAGAGACATGAAGTCAAAGCATGAACAGCAAATCAGCTCCCTGCTAAAGGAGACCCAAAAAAATGTTGAAGAAAATAACACCTTGAAAACTAGCCTAACTCAATTGGCAAAAGAGGTTCAAAAAGCCAATGAGGAGAAGAATGCTTTCAAAAGCAGAATTAGCCAAATGGAAAAGGAGATTCAAAAGCTCACTGAAGAAAATAGTTCTTTCAAAATTAGAATGGAACAGATGGAGGCTAATGACTTTATGAGAAACCAAGAAATCACAAAACAAAACCAAAAGAATGAAAAAATGGAAGATAATGTGAAATATCTCATTGGAAAAACAACTGACCTGGAAAATAGAGCCAGGAGAGACAATTTAAAAATTATGGGCCTACCTGAAAGCCATGATCAGAAAAAGAGCCTAGACATCATCTTTCATGAAATTATCAATGAAAACTGCCCTGAGATTCTAGAACCAGAGGGCAAAATAAATATTCAAGGAATCCACAGAACACCGCATGAAAGAGATCCAAAAAGAGAAACTCCTAGGAACATTGTGGCCAAATTCCAGAACTCCCAGGTGAAAGAGAAAATATTGCAAGCAGCTAGAAAGAAACAATTCAAGTATTGTGGAAATACAATCAGGATAACACAAGATCTAGCAGCTTCTACATTAAGGGATCGAAGGGCATGGAATAGGATATTCCAGAAGTCAAAGGAACTAGGACTAAAACCAAGAATCACCTACCCAGCAAAACTGAGTATAATACTTCAGGCGAAAAATTGGTCTTTCAATGAAATAGAGGATTTTCAAGCATTCTTGATGAAAAGACCAGAGCTGAAAAGAAAATTTGACTTCCAAACACAAGAATGAAGAGAACCATGAAAAGGTGAACAGCAAAGAGAAGTCATAAGGGACTTACTAAAGTTGAACTGTTTACATTCCTACATGGAAAGACAATATTTGTAACTCTTGAAACATTTCAGTATCTGGGTACTGGGTGGGATTACACACACACACATGCACACACGCACACACACATAGAGACAGAGTGCACAGAGTGAATTGAAGAGGATGGGATCATATCTTTAAAAAAAATGAAATCAAGCAGTGAGAGAGAAAGATATTGGGAGGAGAAAGGGAGAATTGAATGGGGCAAATTATCTCTCATAAAAGAGGCAAGCAAAAGACTCATTAGTGGAGGGATAAAGAGGGGAGGTGAGAGAAAAACATGAAGTCTACTCTCATCACATTCCACTAAAGGAAAGAATAAAATGCCTACTCATCTTGGTATGAAAACCTATCTTACAATACAGGAAAGTGGAGGATAAGGGGATAAGCAGAGTGGGGGGGGATGATAGAAGGGAGGGCATGGGGAGGAGAGTGCAATTTGAGGTCAACACTCATGGGGAGGGATAGGATCAAAAGAGAATAGAAGTAATGGGGGGCAGGATAGGATGGAGGGAAATATAGTTAGTCCTATACAACACAACTATTATGGAAGTCATTTGCAAAACTACACAGATTTGGCCTATATTGAATTGCTTGCCTTCTAAAGGGAAGGGGTGGAGAGGGAGGGAGCTAAAGAAGTTGGAACTCAAAGTGTTAGGATCAACTGTAATGTTCTTACCACTAGGAAATAAGAAATACAGGTAAAGGGGTATAGAAAGCTATCTGGCCCTACAGGACAAAAGAGAAGACAGAGACAAGGGCAGAGAGGGATGATAGAAGAGAGAGCAGATTGGTCATAGGGGCAATTAGAATGCTTGGCGTTTGGGGGGGGGGAGGGGAGAAAAGGGGAAAAATTTGTAACCCAAAATTTTGTGAAAATGAATGTTAAAAGCTAAATAAAAAGAAAAAAAAAAGAAAAAAAAAAAATTCTAGAGCAGCAGAAGCCACAGAACAAAAGAGTGGAGGAGATTTCTGTTCCAGAGAGACCTGAAAAACCAATGGGAAAGATCTGTCGAGCACTGGACCTGGAGCAGATCCCAGCTCTGCCTTGGCCACGTGGCACTGAGAGGAGCAGGCTTCAGGGAACGGAATCTCCAGTGGCAGCGCAGGTCCCTCAACCCACAGGTGCCAACGGTAAGTGAGAGGGTCTTTTTGGCTGGCTGAGAGGGGAGCAGGGTGTCCCCATAACTCAGGCCCCCTTAGGAGGCAGCAGTAGAGGCAGCAGTGGACAGGGGCTCCCAAAGCAGGCAGTAGCCTGCATGCATTATTTTTTTTTTTATTAATTTATTTAACTTTTAACATTCATTTTCACAAAATTTTGGGTTCCACTTTTTCTCCCCTTTTGTCCCCTCCCCCCACCCCAAAACACTGAGCGTTCTAATTGCCCCTGTCTGCCAATCTGCCCTCCCTCCCTCCCCACCCCTTCCCTTTGGAAGGCAAGCAATTCAATATAGGCCAGATCTGTGTAGTTTTGCAAATGACTTCCATAATAGTAGTGTTGTGTAAGAACTAATTATATTTCCCTCCATCCTATCCTGTCCCCCAATACTTCTGTTCTCTCTTTTGATCCTGACCCTCCCCATGAGTGTTGACCTCAAATTGCTCCCTCCTCCCCATGCCCTCCCTTTCATCATCCCCCCCACCCTGCTTATCCCCTTATCCCCCACTTTCCTGTATTGTAAGATAGGTTTTCATACCAAAATGACTGTGCATTTTATTCTTTCATTTAGTGGAATGTGATGGGAGTAAACTTCATGTTTTTCTCTCACCTCCCCTCTTTTTCCCTTCACTAAAAAGTCTTTTGCTTGCCTCTTTTATGAGAGATAATTTGCCCCATTCCATTTCTCCCTTTCTCCTCCCAATATATTTCTCTCTCACTGCTTGATTTCATTTTTTTTAAAGATATGATCCCCTCCTCTTCAGTTCACTCTGTGCACTCTGTCTCTATGTGTGTGTGCGTGTGCATGTGCATGTGTGTGTGTGTTATCCCACCCTGTACCCAGATGCTGAATAGTTTCAAGAGTTACAAATATTGTCTTTCCATGTAGGAATGTAAACAGTTCAACTTTTGTAAAGTCCCTTATGACTTCTCTTTGCTATTTACTTTTTCATGCTTCTCTTCATTCTTGTGTTTGAAAGTCAAATTTTCTTTTCAGCTCTGGTCTTTTCAGCAAGAACGCTTGAAAGTCCTCGATTTCATTGAAAGACCAATTTTTCCCCTGAAGTATTATATTCAGTTTTGCTGGGTAGGTGATTCTTGGTTTTAGTCCTAGTTCCTTTGACTTCTGGAATATCCTATTCCATTCCCTTCGATCCCTTAATGTAGAGGCTGCTAGATCTTGTGTTATCCTGATTGTGTTTCCACAATACTTGAATTGTTTCTTTCTAGCTGCTTGAAACATTTTCTCCTTGATCTGGGAACTCTGGAATTTGGCCACAATGTTCCTAGGAGTTTCTCTTTTTGGATCTCTTTCAGGCAGTGTTCTGTGGATTCCCTGAATACTTATTTTGCCCTCTGGTTCTAGAATCTCAGGGCAGTTTTCCTTGATAATTTCATGAAAGATGATGTCTAGGCTCTTTTTTTGATCCTGGCTTTCAGGTAGGCCCATAATTTTTAAATTGTCTCTCCTGGATCTATTCTCCAGGTCAGTTGTTTTTCCAATGAGATATTTCACATGATCTTCCATTTTGTCATTCTTTTGGTTTTGTTTTGTGATTTCTTGGTTTCTCATAAAGTCATTAGCCTCCATCTGTTCCATTCTAATTTTGAAAGAATTATTTTCTTCAGTGAGCTTTTGAATCTCCTTTTCCATCTGGCTAATTCTGCTTTTGAAAGCATTCTTCTCCTCATTGGCTTCTTGAACCTCTTTTGCCAATTGAGTTAGCCTATTTTTCAAGGTGTTATTTTCTTCAGCATTTTTTTGGGTCTCCTTTAGCAGGGAGCTGATCTGCTGTTCATGCTTTGACTGCATGTCTCTCATTTCTCTTCCCAGCTTTTCTTCCACCTCTCTAACTTGATTTTCTATGAGCCCTTCTATGGCCTGAGCCCATTGAGTGGGCTGGGATATAGAGGCCTTGACTTCTGTGTCTTTGCCTGATGGTAAGCATTGTTCTTCCTCATCAGAAAGGAAGGGAGGAAATGCCTGTTCACCAAGAAAGTAACCTTCTGTAGTCTTATTTCTTTTCCCTTTTCTGGGCATTTTCCCAGCCAGTGATTTGACTTCTGAATATTCTCTTCACACCCACTTCGCCTCCAGATCCTCCCAGCCAACGCTTGGGGTTTGAGATTCAAATGCTGCTTCCCAGCCTCAGGGCTTTGGGCGGGGGCAGGGCTGCTATTCAGTGTGAGATTAAGTTCAGGTGCTCAGGTGGGGGCAGGGCCGCCTCACAGGCTCAGTTCCCTCAGGGGGTTTATGCAGAGACCTTCAACAATGGATCTGGGCTCCTGCCTGCTTGGGGAGCCCCGGTCTGCTCCCGTCTCCGCTGTTGCCTCCCGCGGGGGCCTGAGTTATGGGGGCACCCCACTCCCCTCTTGACCCGCCAAAGAGACACTCTCACCGACCCCTGTCACCTGTGAGTGGAGGGACCCGCGTGGCTGCTGGAGATTCCATCCCTGAAGCCCGCTTGGATCTTTTCCTCTCGGTGCCACGGCCGCGGCAGGGCTGTACTCAGCTCCCAGTCCCGGCGCCCAGTCCACAGCACGAAGAACCTTTTGCAAGAGGTTTGCAAGTGTCTCTGGAACAGAAATCTCCCTCGTTCTAATGTTCTGTGGCCTCTGGGTACAGAATTTGCCGTGAGTTACTTTTTTGTAGATGTTCCATGGGTTGTGGGTTAGGAGCTATGTGTATGTGCGTCTTTCTACTCCACCATCTTGGCTCCGCCCCCTCCCTGCATGCATTATTGAAGGTCTCCTTGTAAACCCCCTGAGGAAACTGAGCCCCATGCGGCCCTGCCCCCACCTGACCAGCTGATCTTAATCTCACACTGAATAACTGCCCTGCCCCCCACCGAAAACCTTTAAGGCTTGGGAACAGCACATTTGAATCTCAGCCCCCAAGCACTGGCTGGGCAGAACTGGAGGCAAGCTGGTTGTGGAGAGGAAACTCAGAAGTCAAGTAACTGGCTGGGAAAATGCCCAAAAAAGAGAAAAAAAAATAAGACCATAGAAGGCTACTTTCTTGGGAAACAGGTGTCTCCCTCCATCCTTTCTGATGAGGAAGAACAGGGCATACTGTCAGAGGAAGTCAAGGCCTCTGCCTCCAAAGGGAATTTAAAATAGGCTCAAGCAATAGAAGACTTTAAAAAACAAGTTAACAGCTTACTAAAGGAGAACCAAAAAAAAATGCTGAGGAAAATAACAGCTTTAAAAAGAGGCTAACTCAATTGGAAAAAGTGATCCAAAAATCCAATGAGGAGAAGGAGGTTTTAAAAAGCAGAATTAGCCAAATGGAGGAGAAGGTTCAAAAGCTCACTGAACAAAATAATTCATTGAAAGAGAGAATTGAGTTCAGGGAAATGAATGACTATGAGTTAAACCAAGAAGTTAGTAAACAAAACCAAAAATTTGAAAAAATAGAAGAAACAACTCATTGGAAAAACAACTGACCTGGAAAATAGATCTAGGAGAAATAATTTAAAAATTATTGGACTACCTGAAAGCCATGATCAAAAAAGAGCCTAGACATTATCTTCCACGAAATTATCAAGAAAAACTGCCCTGATGTTATAGAATCAGAGGGTAAAATGGATATTGAAAGAATTCATCGGTCACCTCCTGAAAGAGACTCAAACAGAGAAACTCCTATGAATATTGTGGCCAAATTTCAGAGTTGCCAGATCAAGGAGAAAATACTTCAAGCAGCTAGAAAGAAGCAATTTGAGTATTGTGGAAATACAATCAGGATAACACAGGATCTGGCAGCTTCAACATTAAGGGATGGAAGGGCTTGGAGTGGGATATTTCAGAAGTCAAAGGAACTGGGATTGAAGCCAAGAATCACCTACCCAGCATATCTGAATATACTGCTTTAAGGGAAAAAAATGGTCATTCAGTGAGATAGTCGAATTTGAAGATTTCATGTTGAGGAAAAGACCAGATCTATATTTAAAAATTTGACTTCCCAAGACAAGAATCAAGAGAAGCATGAAAGCATAAACAGAAAAGAAAAATCACAAAAGACTCTCCAAAGCTGAACTGTTTACATTACTACATGGAAAGAAAATATTTTAAACTCTTGAATCTTTTCTCAGTATTTGGGTAGTTGGAGAGATTGTACATACACACACACACTCACACACACACACACACACACACACACATAGATAGATAGAGAGTACAATAAGAGATGATATCCACATTAAAAAAATAAAATAAAATAAAAATTAAGAGGTGAAGGAGGAAAATTCCGGGAAGAGAAAGGGAGAAATGGAATGGGGCAGGCTATAACTCATAAAAGAGATAAGAAAAATCTTACTCAATGGAGGAGATAAGGGAGAAGGCAAGAGGGGGAAAAACAAAGCTACTCTCCCTACATGTGGGGAGGGAATAACATGCTCACTAAATTTGATATGAAAATTTATATACACCACAGGAAAGTAGAAGAGGAGGTGATAAGTGGAGCAAGGGGGAATGGTAGAAGGGAGAGCAAATGGGAGAAGGGAATCACTAGAAATAAACACTTTCAAGAAGGGACAAGGTCAATTGCAGGGGGGAAAATAAGGGGGGATAGGGTAGGTCAGAGGGCAATATAATTAGTATTACACAACATGATTACTATGGAAGTCTTTTGCAAAATAACACATATTTAGTCTGTATCTAATTGCTTGCCTTCTCAGTAGGGCTGGGGAGGGAGGGGGGGAGGGAGAGAAGTTGAAATTCAAAATATTAGAAACGAATGTTGAGAATTTTTATTGCATACAATCAGGAAATAAGAACTACAGGGATAGGGGTAAGGAAATTTATCTTGCCCTGCAAAAAAAGAGAGAAGATGGGGATAGGAGAGGGGTGGGGTGTGATCGAGGGGAGGGTACATTGAGGGAAGGAGTAATCAGAATGCAAGGTATTAGGAAGCTGGGGAAGAGGAGTGATGGGGAGAAAAATTGGACATGTTACAAAGTGAGGTAAAAGCAATTAGTATTAAAACAATTGACTGAATTAATTACTGAGAATAAATCAATGACATCTTTAGCTTGGAGAAAAGAATTTCAGTCTAAATTTCCTAGAGGAAGGTAACTTTGGGTAAAACTTGGCATTGATGGAAAAGTCAAGGTTTTAATGGTAAGTTTGATTTTATGATTGCCATTTAATCAGGAACTAGAACATATATAGAAAGGCATGTAAGCCACTTAAGACTTGCCTCAAAAGATGTTCCTTAGCCAAAGTGAAACTATAATCATATTTGAAACCTGGTTATTGGAACTTGCCATTTTTAAATGCTATGGGACTATTAAGTGACTGTTCTTCTGAGTCTAACTCCAGGTAGGGGTAGCAAGAAAGGTGATCTGAGCCTCCAATACATGATGCCAGTAAGCTGATGAGATGCTCTATGAACTGAATAGGTGATCTCAAGGGAAGGGTGGGACAGCAGCTGTTCAGCATGGGCTGAGGTGGGAGTCTCCTGACTCAGTTTCCCCACTGACACCTGGCAGACTTTAAGCCTGACTGAATGCAAGGGGACAATCTAATCCTGCCTGGAACTGACATGAAGTTGGGAAGATATTGTATCCCTGCAATGTCTTTACTATTGGTGGCAATTTTCTATAATCAAAAGGTTTGTAAGCTAATACCACATCTATTCAATTATAGATTATGGGTAGGGGAACATCTGAGGTTGTCTAAAATTAAGCTATTAGGCATAGGACTTTAGACCAACAACAATAAGTTAGGGTCCTTTAATTCTTAGTAATACTGTGGAGACAATTAGGTCAAGAGTTTGTGAAGTTAGCAACATAAATATTATTTGTGTCTCGGTTAATGTTTAAAAATAAAAATTTCTTTTGTGGTCCATATTGTAAATGCTTTAAAAAGAAGTATCACCTGATCAAAAGTTGGAATTGCTTTATCAGTTATAAACTGTGTTAAAAATAAATAATAATAATAAAAAGAAAATGACCTTAAACAGACAGTGTGCTTTAACATGTATATATAATTTATAAATAAAAATACACATCAGGGTTACAAAGTTAACTATTTTCTTACTTGTAGGGGAACGTGTCAAAAAAGTTTGGAGTCCACTCATCTAATCCAAACTCCTTTTTTTTTTTTTAAATGAGGAAACTAAGGCCCTGAGAATTAAGATGGTTTCCCTAATGAATATGATCAGTCAGTCTTTCCCAATGGAATAAAACTGAGTTGCATGGATGTTTTTTGTCTATTGGCTTGTGCGGACTCCTTGGAGAGGACAGGGTGCTAACCAAGAAGCCAGAGAATATAGAGGAAGGTCCTATGCCACAGATATGGTATCTGATGATTGAATTTCCTCTTGGTTGGTGGTAATAAAGTGAGAATCTAACTTCAAAAAAAAAAAAAGAAAGAAAGAAAATAATTCCATAAAAGTTAGAATTCGGCAAGTGGAAGCTAATGATTTCATGAGATATCATGAAAAGATAAAACAAAGTCAAAAGACTAAAAAATAGCAGAAAATGTATAATACTTCATCAGAAAAGCAAATGACCTGGAAAATATATCAAAGAGAGGTAATTTAAGGATTATGAGATTGCCTAGATTACAGAGCCTAGATATCATTATTTCAAGAAATTATAAGGGAAAACTGCCCCAATGTCTTGGATTCAGAGGGTAAAATAGAAATTAAAGGGATCCACCAATCGTCTCCTGAAAGAGATCCCCAAACAAAAACTATCAGGAATATTATAACCAAATTCCAGAATTCCTAGGTCAAAGAAAATAGTTCAAGCACCCAGAAAGTAAGAATTCAAATATTGTAGAGCCATAATCTGGTTCACACAAGGTTCGGTGTCTTCCATGTTAAAAGAGCAGTGGACTTGGAATATGATATTTCAGAAGGCAAAGGAGCTCCAAGAATGGTTGGTTGTTGTCCTACGTCTTTGAAGAGGACCAAAGTGACATCATCATGATAAAGTGAAATTTCAGTGTGTCCGACTGTGGCTGATCAGACCAAGGTGAGCTCATAATGCTCTACCACAGGTTGGGCACAGAGAGTCTGTGAGTATTTGGGGGGGATATCTCAAATTTGGGTATCTTGCATTTACTTTGTGCTGTCTCAATTCTGCTTTCCTCAAAGAGCATAGCACCTTTTCTTATGTGGGCACACCATGCTGAGCAGTCATGGGCAAGTGTCTCCCATGTTGCACAGTCAAATCCAAAGTTCTTGAGAGAGACCTTGAGAGTATCCTTGTATCATTTCTTCTGGCCACCATGTGATCGCCTGCCCCATGCAAATTCTCCATAAAATAGTCTTTTTGACAAGTGTACATTTTACATTCGAACACCATGGCCAGCCCATTGGAGTTGCCCTCTCTGAAGCATAGTTTGAATACTTGGCAGTTCAGCCTGAGCAAGGACTTCATTGTCTGGTACCTTATCCTGCCAGGTGATCCTCAGAATCTTCCTAAGACAATTCAAGTGGAAGTGATTCAGTTTCCTGGCATGGCACTGTTAGACTGTCCAGGTTTCACAGGCATGCAACAATGAGGTCAGCACAACAACTCTGTAGACTTTCAGTTTGGTAGTCAGTCTAATATTTCTTTTCTCCCAAAGTTTTCTTCAGAGCCTCCTGCCAGGCCTAGAGGCCTGTGTGGGCTACCTGAGTCTTCTTACCTCACCTCCGAGGTCTTCGGTTGGCCAAAACCGGATGCTCATATGAGAGAAAGGACGTTCCAGAGTCGAACAAGGGTTGAGCTTTATTTCAGGGTCTAGGTTACAAGTGCAGGGGGTCTTCCTTAGGAGGAAGAGGGGGAGATTTCCTAAGGAGGCTAAGATCTTAAGGGATTGGAAGTAGAAGTACAAGCGGGGAGAGAGGGGGAGGGGAGAGAGGAAAGAAGAAAGCGGAGCCTACTGTCCTCTTGGCTCCTCACGTGCTAAGAGAGCTTTCAGGCTTCCTCAATCCTACTTAACCTTCAGCCGCACAGTTTGCATTTGAATACCGTGCTGTTAGATAACAATAGTGTGCCCAGATCCGGGATGACCTCGAGGGCAGGGAGACTCCACCCATCACGTATCTCCCGGGGAGAGGTGGAAATACCCGAGCTAGCCGAGCTAGCTCAGTCTGACCTTCTCGAATCCCCGCTGTTCATGGAGGGCCTCGTAAGACTCTAAGATTTAGAAGTCCCACTTTTACCCGCCCGAGACCCTCCACACGGAATGGAGCTTCCAATCCCAACATCTCCCCTTCTTTGTTATGCAGGGAGCGCACCTGGCTCTAGAGCAAACAGTGGCTGGAGGCTGAGTGGATTAGGAAGGCCTTTAACATATGAGTACCCTACAACAAGACTTCATTCACACAGAAATCTGCAGCTAGCACAGCTGACAAAGGGAGGCATCAAATAAAACAAAGATGAAACTAAATGGCTGAGTTACAACAGGGGAAGTGCAATCAACTAATCCCAAAGCATTTTTTAAGAGGAGCAGCTGGTGTTGGCGCCTTACACGTCACCACCCCCCTTAATGTTGCAAATGGATCTATACAGGTGGAAAATTGGTCACCTCCTCCCCCCCCAAGTCCTGGGTTTGTGATATCAAAGTCCTCCTTCAGCCAGTGGAAAGAGATGCCTAGATGGGAAGCTGTCAGCAGCAGTGTCTGCGGTTGCGATGAGTGCTGCCTCCTCTCTGGGCAGCAAAGTTAAAGCTGTCAGCAGCAGGCTCAGGTGGTGTATGATCCTTCTCCGGGGTTTCCGGGCTCTCCGGGGTCTCCACCTCCTGCGTCTCCACCGTCTCCGACATCGGTTCTCACTTACGGATCCTTCTAATGGGAATCTACGCATTCCCTTTTCCTGTGGAGACACAAACATACCCTGGACCCCATATTAGTATCTTAAAATGTCTCATAGCTGGAGTAGTATGTGAGTTCCTTGAGACAGCTGTATCAAGCTCTGATTGTGTTAGGCGACCTTTTCCCCTTCTTTGTTTAGCGAGGATCGCCTTTAAGGTAAAATTGATAAGAATGCATAGTGGCTGTTTATTTTGGTATAGCTGCTGCCAGGTACTTACAAATGCTTGATTAACATCTGTAAGGAATCTGACTTTCCCGGATTTTTTCTTTTTAACAAACACAGGAGCATTCCAGGGTGCTAATTGCTCCTTAACCAGTAGTTGTAGTGCCTGGAGTTTTTCTGGAGTCAGGGGCCACTGCTCCACCCAAATCGGGGTGTCTGACTTCCAATTCAAGGGTGGGGACTCCAGAGCAACAGCAATGGCCCTTACTAAAAATTTGATAGCTTCATCCCCAGGCGGCTCATGATGTCCCTGCCCCAGATGTTAAAACTAAGTCCTGGAATCACCAATGGCCATACGGTCCCTTGGTGATCCTCTGCCTCCCACTTTACTGGGTGCATTGTCTCTAAGGTATTTTGGCACCCTCCTATTCCCCACACTGGTCTCTGGCTTTCTTTGAGCTTCCAGTGCCGGGGTACTGAGCGACCGCTAAGGCAGGTCCTATCCGCTCCAGTATCAAGGAGGCCAGTCATGGGAATTCCATTGAGCCAGATTGTACACTCGGGTCTATTCTGTCCTATTTCCTTTAGTAACTGGATTTGAACTGAGTGCTTTAAAGGAAGGGCAATAGCTATGGGAAGCTGATTGTCTATATGAGCCGGCTCGGCTACCACATTGGAGCATGGAAGTGCTGTGGTGCCGGTGGGATAAACTCCTGTATATATAACTACGGGTGCATGAGAGGGGTTCTGTAATATCAGGGATTCCTCCTGTATGGGGTCTCTCAGGGGGATCATGGCAAACTGATGAGCTGCAAGCTGTCACTTCTCTAAGCTGTAAAGGTGTTGCATTCCTTCCTCTGGCCCCATAATCTCCTGTATTCTCCCTCCAAGGGGCCGTCCCAATTCTCTGCCAAAGGGTACACTTTCGGGGCCCTCGAGGGGCCCCTCACCCCGTTTCCCGACTTCCTACATTGTTTAGCTAAGCGACCTGGCTTTCCACATGAAAAACAAGGGTCCTGGCCCCTCCCTGTACTTATTTCTTTCCTACACTCTTTCTTAAGGTGTCCCGGTTTTCCGCAGTTAAAACATTTTTTCTCCAAAGAGATATTACTTAAGGCGGCGGCCAGGTACTTCCCTTGCACCTGTGCCAAGTAGACCTGACTTCCTACCCTTTCACATCTCTGTATCATTTCTTCAACAGATGCATTCTTTGGCAGTCCCAGCATTGCCTTTTTGCAGTCATGATTACAATTCTGCCGCAGCAATGTCCTCAACACTATCTCTGTCCCTTGGTTTTCCTCTCCCATATCTCGACCTACTGCCTCCTGCAGCCTGGCCACAAAATTAGTAAATGGCTCATTGTTTCCTTGCGTAATCCTAGTCATGGGAAACTCTCTCTCTTTCTTAGAGGCTATAACCTTCCAGGCGGCAATAGCCATTCCGGCAATCAAAACATAATCGGAGGCTGAGTACTGTAATTGATTTCCTGTAGCCTCAAACTGCCCTGTTCCTGTAAATTGCTGATAAGCCTGGGGGGCCTGAGCCCCTAGCCCACCGGTAGTGCTCTTTACCCTCTGAGAAAATTCTGATACCCAAATCACATTCTGCCCAGGGGTAAGGCAGGCTCTGGCTAAGCTCTTCCAGTCATTAGGAGTCAGAACGAACTGACCACTGAGAGTTTCAAGCATGGCTATGACAAAGGGTGAATTAGGGCCATGCTTGGTACAAGCCTCTTTAAGAGTCGCCACTCTCTTCCACTCTATGGGTATGTGGCTCCTTCGAACGCCACCGGGGACACTGGGGTCCGCTATTTCTAGCACAGGAAATGTCCCTACATCTTCTCCATTCTCTATAGCCTTTCTTATTCCTTTTTCCAAACTGGACTGTGGCCCTGAACTGTCTGACCAATGGAGCAGGTTATAAGGAGGCGCGGAGGGAAGGCACAGCGTATTCTCCCCTGCCTCACCTTTTCCATCCGCTAGATGGAGCTCCGAGTCTATTTTTTCTTTACGCTCCTTAACTTTCCGCTTAACTTTCTGCTTGCCTGGACTCTCCGTCCCTCCCGTGTTCTCCCCTCCCCTCTCTCCGCTTCCACTCTCATTCCAATCCCGCCCTGGCCTCTCCAGCCCTTCCAGCAGGCTCTTAATTACACCGAATATCAGGAAATCTAAATCCTCCTGCTCCCCAGGGTATTGTTGCTCATAAGCAGTCATTTGCTCTCCGACCGCTCCCCATTTTTCTCTTGATATTCCTGCCTGCTTGAGCCAAGGAGAAACTTTCCAAATCCTTTTACAAAATTCTCGGAGGTCATCTAACTCTATTGTGACCCCCGCCTTCCTGCATTCCCTGTGAAGTTTCTCAGCCCAGACCTCCTGTTCCTCTGGCTTTATTACTGGCAATAGATTCCCCATCTCTGCCCTTTTCCCATGGGTGTAGGAAGCTTCTCTCACTCTTTCTCTCCTTCCGAATCTAGGATTCGAGACTCGCTTCTTTCACAGCCTCTTCCGGGTGTTCCCCAAAAACACCCAGGATATCTGCGCTCCTGTCCCTGTTCGGAGACACCAACTGCCAGGCCTAGAGGCCTGTGTGGGCTACCCGAGTCTTCTTACCTCACCTCCAAGGTCTTCGGTTGGCCAAAACCGGATGCTCATATGAGAGAAAGGACGTTCCAGAGTCGAACAAGGGTTGAGCTTTATTTCAGGGTCTAGGTTACAAGTGCAGGGGGTCTTCCTTAGGAGGAAGAGGGGGAGATTTCCTAAGGAGGCTAAGATCTTAAGGGATTGGAAGTAGAAGTACAAGCGGGGAGAGAGGGGGAGGGGAGAGAGGAAAGAAGAAAGTGGAGCCTACTGTCCTCTTGGCTCCTCACGTGCTAAGAGAGCTTTCAGGCTTCCTCAATCCTACTTAACCTTCAGCCGCACAGTTTGCATTTGAATACCGTGCTGTTAGATAACAATAGTGTGCCCAGATCCGGGATGACCTCGAGGGCAGGGAGACTCCACCCATCACGTATCTCCCAGGGAGAGGTGGAAATACCCGAGCTAGCCGAGCTAGCTCAGTCTGACCTTCTCGAATCCCTGCTGTTCAGCCTCCCAAACACTGAGCTAGCTCTGGCAATGCGTGCATCAACCTCATTGTCAATGTATACATCCCTGGAAAGTACAGTATCAAGGTAAGTGAACTTATCCACAGCATTCAAAACTTCTCCATTTGTTGCAATTGATGGTTTCACATATGGATGGTGTGATGGTGGCTGATGGAACACCTGTGTTTTCTTAGTGTTAATTATTTGGCCAAAACTAGCACAGGCAGCAGAGAATTGATTCATACTTTGTTGCATCTCATCTTTAGAGGCTGCATTGAGTGCACAGTCATCTGCAAACAGAAAATCATGCACCAACACTCTCTCCACTTTGGTCTTGGCTTGTAACCTTTTCAGATTGAAGAACTTACCATCAGTATGGTAGTTGACCTTGATGCCGTGTTTATCCTCATTGAAAGCATTTGATAATATAGTTGAAAACATCATGCTAAAAAGCATGGGAGCAAGCACACAGCCCTGTTTCACTTTATTGGTGACTGGGAAGGCACGAGAGCATTGTCCACTATTCAGAACCCAGGAAAACATGCCATCATAAAATTGATGAACAATGCTGATGAACTTCTCTGAGCAACCAAATTTTGACATAATTTTCCATAAACCCTCATAACTAACAGGGTCAAGGACCTTGGTCTTATCTACAGATGTGCACAGATCTCTGTTCTACTCCTGGTATTTCTCCTGGAGTTGTCACACAGCAAACATTATATCAACTGTTCCTTAGCCCTTTCTGAAGCCACACTGGCTCTCAGGTAGATGACCATCTTCCAGGTGAAGGATCAGGCTATTAAGGAAGACTCTAGCAAGAATCTTGCAGCAATGACTAAAAGAGAGATCTCCCTATGATTGTCACAGGACAACCTATTCCCTTTACCCTTACAGAGATGGACAATGGAGACATCCTTGAACTCCTGAGGGATAACCTCCTCTTGCCATATAACCTGGAACATTTCAACCAGCTTTTGTATGAGTAATGGTCCCCCTATCTTGTAAATCTCAGCTGGAATAGAATCAGTATCAGGTGCTTTGCCACATGAAAGGAGCCTACTGACAGAAGCTCTTCTTCAGGTGGAAGTTCAGCTAAGGAGGGATTGACTTCAACCTGAGGCAAATGGGTAATGGCCTCAGCATTGGCTGATGATGGTCTGTTGAGAACACTATGAAAGTGTTCAGCGCATCTCTAGGATCATGACCCAGAATTATAAGCTTGTCCTCTTTTGGCACATTGATGATAAGTGTCTCTAGGTCTTCATAAAATTTTTCCCTGACCTCATTAGGGTTCATCATGGTGGGAGAATAAGCACTGATGATAGTGACATGGCATTTTCCTGCAAGTGGCAATCGCATTGTCATGAGCCTGTCATTCACTCCTTTTGGCAGGCATATCAGCTTGTTGACTAGATTAGTTTTGATCTCAAAACCTACACCTGCTTCAAGGCACTCCCTTCACTTTGGCCACTCCAGAAAAATGTGTAGCCAACTCCAACTTTCATTTGCCAGCCTTGTTTCACTCAGGGCTGCTATTTGGATGTGATATCTGTTGAGTTTTCTTGCAACAAGAGCAGTTGTTGCCTATAAGTGTGCGCATGTTCCATGTGCCAATGGTGAGTGGAATCATCTTTGCAGATGTTTTTGTAAATTTTGTACATTTCTTTGTATTTCAACCTCAGAGTGGGATTCCCCACCTGTCACAGTAATTAGGCCAGGGTTGAGTAAGCAGACAATTTTTAGGACACCTTCCTAGGCCCCTTCCTCACACCAGGAGGTGAGCAATGTGATACTTAATAGGCTGCTCAGACACCCAGGGAACTGCTGAGTTCTACTGCTGCTTCTAGTGAGAAATGACCCTACGTCCTGGGCCACCTGTGTGCATGGTTGTGACTACAGCTCCCAGTGTATCCAGACCTGCTGCTTTATCACTTGCCTGTCATCACAGGACTTTAAGCAAAAACAGTAAAATGGTATGAGTGTTGTCTTTTGATTTGTGCATTAATTGGATTTAAGTGAGGCAGAGTTGCACAAAGCCATCAGCCTCACTCTCTCTTCCAGAGTCATCATAGTCCAGTGGCAGGACAGAGTCAAGATGGCTGGTGGTGGCTCAGGATGTAGTGGATGACCTTGGTGTCTTCAGTGTCTAACCAAGCTCTAAGCACTCCACATCGCCTGCTTCAGCTGCCTTCATGGCCATTGGAATAAATCGTTCACATTCACCCATTCCACCAGGGGAAGTCTTCATATGCTTAGGGTAGATAACCCCCTAACTCACCAATGGGTTTGAGACCCCTTGGTGACCCTCAACCTGGTTTGGCCCATCTGCCAAAATGATTTACTGAGGTGTGGCCGCTTCACATGCTGCAGCTTCTTGGAGCCACAGGTGAGAGTTAGGTGGAACAAGTGGACACCAAAGGTAAAAGGAGCCCTGAAAAGGGCTCAGCAGCCCTCACACCAAAGGTACTGGTCTTCCCTGAACTCCCCCTACACCCCTGGCACATAGTAGAAACTTCATAAATGTTCATTTTCTTCCTTCACTCATTGGTCCCAGTTTTATTTTATTAGCTATATAGATTAAATCTCTCACAGGCTAGACTTTTAAAAAATGTTTTCATTGACATCTTTTTCTTTTGCATTATCAAAATTTTCCCAGTATCTTTCTCCCTTCTCCTCTCAGAGTGTTATCCATATAACATATAACATTTTTAAAGACCAAAAAAATGAAAATGAATAAGGAGGAAATCAAATCAAGAGATTTGAGATCAAAATAATCTGAAATACGTGCAATATATTCCACTTCTGGATCTCCTATCTTTATAAAAAGGTAGAATGTGGGTATTTTCTCATAGCTTTTTTTTTTTTTTGAGCCAAGCTTGCTTTTTGTAATTTTGCCACATTCACTTGTGGGTTTCATGTGTGTGGTTCTTTTCATTTAGTTAGTGAGTTAATTAGCATTAAGTGCTTACTAAGTGCCAGACACTGTGTTTATATCTACCTTATAGTAGTCATTGTGTATATTTTTCCCCTGGGCTCTGCTCACTTCATTTTGTATCAGTTCACATAAATCTTTCCATGCTTCTCCGTATTCATTGTATTCATCATTTCTTACAGCATCATAATGTTCCAGTACCTTCATTTGCCACAGTTTGTTGGACTATTCCTCAATCTTTGGATATCCTCTTTGTTTTTAATTGTTTGCCAGTTGTCCATTGGGCCATGATGGATTTTTCACAAATTTGAAGATAAATATTTTGTTTCAACCAATCTTCTCAGCAGAAGTTTCATTCAGATACCATACTGGTTATAGACATATAACATTTACTGTTTGGCCATTATTATTACCATAATATTATCTATTGAAAATGTATAACTTTTGCCTATTCTACTTATATATAAGAACGACTCTGGCCTTGTGCTTTTGTTTCTATGTTTACTCTCCAATAACGTGCTATACTCTTACTCTTGAAAATCACATTAGTGATTTTTCATCAGTCACTTTATGCCGTAGACCTTTTTTTTGCCCCGTACATAGCTTCTCAATCATTTCCTACGTTATAATTCTGTCATTTGTTTTCCTTCTTTGAAATTAGTATTACTTAACTATTCCATTTCTGACCACATCTCTCCTTCTCCAGCATCACTTTGTTTGAGGCTTGCATGTAACTTCAGTACCTTACAGTAACTTTTTTCCTTCCATGAAATTAGTTATCAAAGGTAATTTTAAATATTAATTTGTGAAGAAGATGGTGTAAATAGCTCAAGCTCATGTCTTCAAGCTACTTTCTATTTATATTTTCCTTAATATACACAGTAGAGTCAATTTGTTTTGAAAGATAAATGGGCCTTCTCTATCAGTCAATCATAAACATTTACTAATGTTTATTAACTTGCAGGGGCAATTGATGAGGGAACCCTGCCTGGGGTTGTGGAGGTGAGATCAGAGTCAACAGGAGAGCAAATGTAACCAAAAATACAGACATCATCATCATCACCACCAGCATGTGGCACTGTTTACAGATATTATCTTAGGTTGGCACTGAGATGTTTGTAGAGCCAACACAATATCTAAGGAGTCGTGACAAGTGGAAAACTGGCTGCTGAAGTGTGAATCAGAGCCAAGATGTGAGGTCAGAAATAAAAAATTCAGGGAGTTTAACACTTGTATAACTCAAACTGAATCCCCAAAGTTTTTTATTGCAGCTTCCTGTATACCCAATGTTCAGCAAGTGAAAACATGCCATCCTAGTCACAGGTAGAGTGTCCTTAGCTGCCGCCTGACTCTGATACTCCCATAGAGCCCTGATCTGAGTATGATAAGGACAGTGGGGGTACCCATAAATGCTGATACCACCCACTAGTTTACCTATCAGAAGCCTGGTCTCATTGGAACTAGGATCCTGCTCCTCTGACTTGGCACTCTCTACAAATGATATGAAATGCTCCTAGTCATTAAGAGGCATCATGACAGTAGACAAAGAGCTCAACTTGGAGTCAGTAAGATCTGAACCCTTAGAATCCTTCCTCAGACACTTACTAATCATGTGACCCTAGTGACAGGTCCTTTAACTTTTCTTAATCTGTTTTTTCACCAGGAAAATGAAGAACTTATCTCACGGTTATTCTGATAGTATCTATAATGTAAATGTCAGATGTTACTAAACAACATGGAACCTAGGAACCTAAGGAACATGTCACTTATGTTCCCTAGACATCTATAACTTCAATCAATCTGAAAGCAAAAGTCTCAAATCAACCATCTGTATTATGACTACCATTATATACCATTTTATATCCATTGAATTATAATAATAACAATAATAGTTGACACTTATATAGTGTCTAATATGTGTGAGGCACTGTGCTAAGTGCTTTATTCCATTAGAGAATCAGCTACTTCTTTAATGATGCTCTAATGTTTCTAAGGTACTTTTGGGGAGGAAATTTCATCTTCCCCTAGTCTGAGTAGCTCTGTGGGTCTGAAATAGTCAATGCATTTTCATGGACTCTCTTCCTCCCATGAAATTAGTTATCAGAGCTAATCTTAAATATTAATTTCTGAAGAAGATTGTCTAAATAGCTCAGGCTCATGCCTTCAAGCTGCTTTCTATTTATATTTTCCCTAAGATACACAGTAGAGTCAATTTGCTTTGAAAGATAAATGGGCCTTCTAGTCTAAAAGTCAATCGTAAATATTTACTAAATGCCTACTAAGGACCTAAGTGCCAGGCACTGTGCTAAGTGCTGAGGATACAAAAAGAGTAAAAACAAAATAGTCCTGCCTTCATGGAAATCACTTTCTAATGTATAATACACAGGTAAAAGGAGAAAGGAATAACCCTCAAATGAGTAACTACCTCTCATAAAAGAGGCAAGAAAAAGCTTTTTCAATGGAGGGGAAAAGGGGGGAGGTGAGAGGGGAAAAAGTGAAGTTTACTCTCATCATATTTGGCTTAAGGAGGAAATAACATGCACACTCAATTTGATATGAAAATCTATCTTACACTACAGAAAAGTAGGGGAGAAGGGGAGAAGGGGGTAGTGGGGATGATAGAAGGGAGGGCAAATGGGAAGAGGGAGTAATTAGAAATAAACACTCTTGGAGAGGGACAAGGTCAAAAGAGAGAATAGAAGAAATGGGGGGCAGGATGGGATGGAGGGAAATATAGTTAGTCTTACACAACATGACTATTATGGAAGTCTTTTGCAAAGCTACACATATATAGCCTATATTGAATTTCTTGCCTTCTCAATGGGGATGTGTGGGGAAGAAGGAAGGGAGAAAAGCTGGAACTCAAAGTTTTAGGAATGAATGTTGAGAATTGTTCTTGCATGCAACTGGGAAATAAGAAATACAGATAATGGGGCATAGAGATCTATCTTGCCCTACAAGAAAAGAGAGAAGATGGGGATAAGGGAAGAGAGAGGTGCGACAGAAGGGAGGGCAGAGGTAATCAGATTGCATGGTGTTTGGGGGTTGGGGGGAGGGGAGAGATGGAGAGAAAATTTGGAACTCAAAATTTTGTGGAAATGAATGTTGAAAACTAAAAATAAATAAATAAACATTAAAAAAGAGGCAAAATAGTGTTCAGAAATATGCCCAGAACAGTGCTATACACTTTTCTACTTAATAAATGTATTGTGGGATCCCGGCCGTTGTCACCGGGTGCCGGCGTCAGTGGCAACATGGCGGTGGCGGCGGCGGCCGTGGCGGCCTTCGGAGTGCGGCCAGCGCAGCCCGGGGATCCCCTCGCCCCGGCCTCATGAGCCCGGCGCGACGGGGGGGGGCGCGGGACGGACGGAAATAAGATGCTGTGATGATGGATCATGATGTTCCAACAATCAAACCTCGAAGAATCCAGAACCAAAATGTTATCCACCGCTTGGAGCGTCGGCACATCAGTTCAGGCAAGGCTGGTACCCACTGGCACCAGGTTCGAGTGTTCCACCAGAACGTCTTCCCCAACTTTACTGTGGTTAATGTGGAGTAGCCACCTTGCTTCCTGCGAAAATTTTCACCTGATGGGCACTACTTTATTGCCTTTTCTTCAGACCAGACATCACTGGAGATTTACGAGTACCAGGGCTGCCAAGCAGCAGAGGACCTACTGCAGGGTTATGAGGGTGAAATTTTGGCTAATGGCAGTGACCAGAGGTCAGTCAACATCCGAGGCCGACTCTTTGAACACTTCTTCGTCTTGTTGCATATCACCAATGTTGCTGCTAATGGTGAACACCTAAACCGTGAGTGTAGCCTCTTCACAGATGACTGCCGTTGTGTCATTGTGGGTTCAGCTGCCTACCTCCCTGAAGAGCCTCATCCTCCTTTTTATGAAGTTTATCGCAACAGTGAGTCAGTGACACCAAATCCCCGCTCCCCTTTGGGGGACTATTCCCTTCATATCATTGATCTTCACACTGGCAAGTTGTGTGACACCCGCACGTTCAAATGTGATAAAGTGATCTTGTCCCACAATCAAGGGCTATACTTATATAAGAACATACTAGCCATTCTTTCAGTACAGCAGCAGACCATTCATGTCTTCCAAGTCACTCCTGAGGGCACCTTTATTGATGTCCGTACCCTTAGTCGATTCTGCTATGAGGATGACCTGCTCACTTTGTCAGCTGTCTACCCTGAGGTACAGCGAGACAGCCAAAGAGGCATGGCCAACCCCTACAAGGAGCCTTTCATTAATTCCCTAAAGCACCGGCTACTGGTATACTTGTGGCGCCGGGCAGAGCAGGATGGTAGTGCCATGGCCAAGAGGTGCTTCTTCCAGTATTTTGACCAGCTACGACAGTTGCGCATGTGGAAGATGCAGCTTCTAGATGAAAATCACCTCTTTATCAAGCACACTAGTGAAGATGTAGTGACACTACGGGTCACAGACCCATCACAGCCTTCCTTCTTTGTTGTGTACAATATGGTGACGACAGAGGTGATAGCAGTATCTGAGAATACCTCGGATGAATTGCTGGAGCTCTTTGAGAATTTCTGTGACCTCTTCCGCAATGCTACCCTGCACAGTGAAGCCGTCCAGTTTCCCTGTTCAGCTTCTAGCAACAACTTTGCGAGGCAGATCCAACGCCGATTTAAAGACACTATTGTAAATGCAAAATATGGAGGGCACACAGAAGCAGTACAGCGGCTGCTTGGTCAGCTCCCCATCAGCGCCCAATCATACAGCGGCAGTCCTTACCTCGATCTGTCTCTCTTCAGCTATGATGATAAGTGGGTTTCAGTTATGGAGCGGCCCAAGACTTGTGGAGATCACCCAATCAGGTTCTATGCCCGGGATTCTGGTCTGCTCAAGTTTGAGATCCAGGCAGGCCTGCTGGGCCGCCCCATCAACCACACAGTCCTCCGCCTGGTCGCCTTTACCTTGCACCCTTTTGAGCCTTTTGCCATCTCAGTGCAGAGGACTAACGCCGAATACGTGGTCAACTTCCACATGCGGCACAGCTGCACATAGGCTGGGGGCCCACCAAAGCCAGCTTGTCTCACCTTCTAAGACTCGTGCCCCCTCTCATCTCTGCACATTAGAGAGCAGAGCCTTCCAGGGGCCAGCATTGTTCTTTTGAAGCCAAGGTCTGTGTTGGTGGGCCTTGCTTGATCTGTAGTCACTGAAACATGAGCCAGAAGGGAGGAGTTGGACCCAGAATAACTTACTTTAAAGAAAAACAAACAACCTAGCTATCAAATAATTTAAATGTCTCCCACTTTTTCCACAAGAGATTGCCCAGCATTAAGTCCTTTAATTATTTTGAGAGGGGGGAGTTCTGCGTGTATATATTTTATTGAGGTGTAGATGAGAGTTTTCCACTATTTCTCCCCCTTCCCTCTTTTCTTGACAATGGTATGCAGCCTGAAGCAGAGCAATTGGTTGCCATTGTGGCCAGACTTAATAACTGATGAAGACCCTGCTCATTCCTTTTCATTTAGCCAAAAACTGAGGCTGTCTTTTTAAGTAAAAATAAAAGACATATTTTCTTAGTAATTTAAAAAAAATAAATAAAAAAAATAAATGTATTGTGAATTCATTGAAGGAATTCTAAATAAGAGGCAAAAACTGAAATCATAGCTCCAATAACGAGATACTTTAATATCCATGTTTATTTCACTTATATATAACACAGAGTTTGACTATGTTTCAATAAATAGGTCATTTTTAAATGAAAAAAATAAGAAAGTACTGTGCACGGTTGGGGGAAGAAAACTACAGAAAAGGTACTGTGAGCCTCACTTATCTCCCTGAGGGTAGGATGGGCCATGTGAACCAAGGATTTCATAAAAGTAGATATGGAGAGGGGGTAGGGGACAAGGGAAAAGTGAGGAGAGAGGTTAATAGGGAAACACTTTTTCTTACTCCCTTCTCCTTCTGTAAATGTCACTATAGCTCTACCAGCTTCATTGTGAAAGACGCTGAAGTAGAATCACAGGTTAGTGGATGGGACCCAAAGCCACTGGCATAAGCATAACTTGGTGGCAGCTTCTGCCTCGTCTGACTAGTGCATAGGGAGAAGGATTCATGGAGAGCCCTGTAAACATAGTCAGAAAGAAGTCTTTAGGCCTTAGAGTAAATGCAAGGCCTAAATGCATTAAGCTGGTATGTTGGAGGTTGTCTCTGCAACGTCCGCTACCATCACAGTGAACAGCTTTTAGAGCTATGGTTTTCCTACTTCCAAATAGGTCAAGACCCAATCAGAGGGTCAATGTTCCATTCTGACTCAGTAGTATAGTAATGAGGGTGAGGAAGGGTCTTAGCTATTATCCGTGGATAGAATTCACACCACTTCACATCCCAACACTCAACTGTGGTATGATGTTATGTACTGGGTCATTTTTCCCTTTTTTAAAAAAATCAAACACAACAAGAAGGGGAAAAGAGATAATATCTCACTGGAACAAAGAAAGGGACACCCTGGAATGGAATCAGGATCAGCTTCATACAATAGATAGCCATTCAGCACAATTTCAGACTATTTAAAATGACTCCTCTGCTCCTTCTCCCAGTCTCTCTCACCTGCCACGGATGCTTAAAAATCCTTCCACAGAGCACAAAGCCTTTCTTCTACAGTTAGAGGTGAGGCTTTAAAGGCACATACCCCTGAGAGTGGTAACACTGACTCAAATTCCCACTAAAGTAAAAATGATGTATCTGATCTTTTCTTGAGATCAGGTTTTAATAACAAGGAAAAAATAGGAAGGCATCGTAAACTTGACATTTAGCACTGAGAAGAGTATTTTTAAAAAGACTCTGGGAGTAACAAAGACAAATTTTACTTTATACATAAAGTTTGTTAGACCAAGAGTTTTTCTTTTTTAAAAAAACAAAAATCTTGGTACTTATAAATCTCTCAATTCCTTTTAGTAGGAGAACATAAAAGAAAGAAATAATAAATCCTAGTTTGCTCAGCAGAGTGCAGTTCCCTTATAAAATATGTACTTTTGGAGGGTTTACATTTTTTCTCTTTTTCTTAAAAAAAATCTGTATTTGATGCAATGGCTCTTTGAGAATGGAAGGAAAACTGATATAAAAGATATTTCAGTACTATAAAATCAAAATATATCAATCACAAATTTTTTTAAATGCACTTGGTTGTATCTTAGACTTTACTCTAGTGAGAGTACTCTTTCCCTCTTCCTAGGGGACAATAGTAAGGTGAGAGAATAAGTAAATGAAAAAAGTGTTGATGGACTAGTCAATTTATTACTTGTTTTCAGGATTTGTTAGAAGGAGTCATTTTCTCAGGCATACAACATATTTGGAAGCATCTAAGATGGAAGGCCACACTCCAACCAAGGTCACCACCACCACTGTCATGCATTAGAGATTATTGTAACCCTCTCCATCTTCTTGAAGATGAGGAAACTGAACCCCAAGAGGATAACTGACTTGCCACAGTCACAAAAGTGGTTGTATCTACACAAGGAAGGCTGACAGAAAAAAGGACTGAGTAGGAGTTAGAACACAGGAATCATCAAATACAAGGCTAGTTATTTTCAGAATCTACAGCAGGTCTTCTTTTCCTCCTGTTTGGGTGACCTCAAGAGAAGCCTTGATGACTGAGCCCATGGGAATTCTGTTAGAGCTGAAGGTTCCTTTTCACTTCCCGGTCCGAGAGACCACCTGAATGGCTTTGATCCACTCTGTGCGCTCCTGAGGGGACGCCGCTTGTAAGAAATAATGAACTTCAGTAGCCGTTATAATCTCAAAAAGATTTTCATCACCACTCTTCTTAACTATAGGGGACAGAAAAAGAATATCATAACTATTGGAGGACCCTTACTTTAAAGAGATCATCTGGTTCAATCCCCAATGTTCAAGCAACAGTATAGCTATAGAGCCCAGAGAGATTTTTAGAACGTGATTTTGTCCTATTTTCAACGTTATCCTGATTTCTCTTTTAAAAACAAATGAAGTATATGTTTTTTGAAAAGCATGACTTCCAAATTCTCTAATATTGATTGTCATAATGTAAAAATACTAAGGAAATTTTAAAATGTCTATTTGGATAAGGTCACTTATTATTTGCACACAAGCCTTTAGCTACTAGCAGTTTTCCAAACTAATCAGAAATCTCTCCTTTTCTCAGCTAATAATCTTCACGTGTTGTCCTTGGTATAGATTAAATTTCTTTTCCTAAGAATAGTCATGGATTTGCACTTACCTGTTCATTGCTCTCACTTTAATTACCTTATGCCTAGAACACTATCATGACAAAGTTGGGGGAGATCAATTTGCTCATACTGGAATAAACCTTGTAATTTTAGTCTCCAACAGAACTCTAAGGAGCTCTAAGGAGCCATAAATCTGATTCTGAAAATTTCAGGATCAGAAGAGAATCTTATTTAAACAAGATGGGTGCTGAAAGAGAAATGGGAGGCAGATACATCCAAAGTCTTCAATTTATAAAAATACTCTAGTCTAGATATTTTAAGCCTGTAAGTACCAGATGGCAAAGTACGAACAATGACTTTTTATTGAATTTTACTGGGGTTCCATGGAATCTCTGGGGACCCAGCAAACTAAATTTAAATGTCTATGCTTATATCATTCATAGAATAATGGAATTTTAGAGCTAGGAATCTTCTCAGAGATCATCTAATCTAATAAGCTTCATTTTTCAGATGAGGATACAAAGACCCAGAAGAGAAGCTTGTCCAAGTTAGTAAAAGAGACAGAATCAAGTCAGATATCCCGCACCAAATCCAGCCATTATATCATGCTGCTACCCCAGTAGAGGATTTCTCAGCCAATAAATACAAAGGACTTAAGAAACCTTAAAACCTAAAGAGTGTTAAAAGATGATGTAATAACAAAGTCTAAGGTGGACTAAGGACAAAAAAGCCCTAAACTGGTTGACACTTTTATAGACTCCAGGTTTTGTTCAGTGTAGTTCATGTATATATGCAAGATCCTCAGAAAGCCATGAAACCTTATGATGTTCCTGGGGTTGTACAGGAAAGATTACAAATGGGAAGCTTTGATCTCTTTGAAAACTTTTGGAAGCCATTCGTACAGGCATAAATATATTTTTGCTGATAATAATCTGTTGGGATAGACATGATTATAGGCTCAGAGTGGAAAGCAAGCTCACAGATCATCCAATCCAACCCCATCACTTTGTAAAGGAGAAAACTAAGGCTCAGATGAATGACTGTCCCAAGATCACACAGGCAGTAGGGAAAAATAGACATTTATTAAGTAACAACTCTGTCCCAGGTACTTTATATTTATTATCTCTTTGGATCTTCACAATAATCCTTGGAGATAAGTACTATTATAATCCATTTTACAGGTGAAGAATTGAAGCAGACAGAAGTGAAATGACTTGCCCAGTAGCACACAGCTAGTAAATGTCTAACACTGGATTTGAACTCAGGTCCTATTGCCTCCAGGCTTAACACTCTATGTACTACCTAACTGCTAGTGAGTGAAACCCAGGTCTTCTACTTCCAAATCTAGTGTGTCTTCCCTCTGTATTTCTAGAGGGGAGATTTGTACTTACTATCAGGGATGCTCTCCACTGCAGTAACCACACAGCCTCTCAAATGAATTGCCCCCAGTGGATCTTCTCCCTGGAAAAGGAGAACATTATGCCTACAAAATATACCACAGACTGATTGGTGAAGAGTTACACAACTCAGATGGAGATTCAATTCAAGTCAACAAAAATATATTAAGCCCTTGGAATAAAGAAGGGAAACTTGGCAACTCATATTCCCAAACCTATACCTCAGAGGGGGCAGTGGAGGATGTACACAGAAAGATGTAAACAAGTCTTGTGCATTCTGGGGTACTTCCCCAATTAAAAGTTCAAATTAGTGGAGAAACAGGAAGGAGAAGTAGGGGAAGTTAAGGTTTAACCATATCTCTTTCAGAATCCTTAGACCCCCTTGGCCCATCTATTGCCTAAAAGGTCATAGGATATAATCAAAGAATACTATCCTTCAGTTAAAAACAGAGCTGGAGAATCCTGTTTGCTCAGGGGAGGCTTAAGGCTTCAGACTAAATACCTCCTGACAATAAAAGACAAAACTGCTTAAATTAAATAAGCAAAATGTTATCTAACTAAGCCTGACTAGAGAATATTACTTCTTAACTAATTCAGCCAAAAGCTAAAAATTAGATCAAATTTCTCCTCTCACCCCCCCACCAAAAACACTGCCAAAGCTAATTAAATTTAAGTGAAAGAAAAGTTGGATTGGAAGGTCTAATTGAAATATATGACATGGAGAAATTAATTTCAATCTCAGAGAAAGTGAAAGTTTACACTGAGAACTGGATGCCTCAAAGCCATAGGTTTATTGAATGACCTTTACAACTCTTTAACCGGATAGATATCTCCAGTGGAGACTGAGAAGAGGTAGGAGATGGAGGAAAGCAGGAAATAGGGAAAAGATATGAGGAAATGATGAGGTTAGAAGGTCATAAGATCATAGGAACACACATTTGGAGTTGGAAGAGTACTTTGGGATAGACAAAAAGAATTGGGAGCAAAGTTGGGCTACTCAGTATAATAATGAGAATGATGTTTGAATCCCTCTTCTGCAACCACGGCACTCACCCCTGCAGGATCATAGTAGTGCAAATAGGCAGGGTCCTCCCTCAGAATAAATTTCCTCACTTTCCAGTTCTTCCTCCTATGCCCCTGCATCCAGTATCAGCATACAAAGGATAAAAAATAAGATTATCAGCCCAGTACCACCATGTCCTAACCCAGGATTGAGGCACAAAATTAGCAATGGTGTCATTCAATCAACAAACAAATGCTTATGACTCACCTATGATGTGCAAGACACTGTGCTCAGTGTCAACATACAAAGATAAAAATGAAACAATCCCTGTCATCAAAGAACTTATATTCTTGGGGCAGAAGGGGGGTGGAAAGTGGTTTTTGGACTAGTTGTATCTATATACATACATACATATTCTCTAACATTCCTCCTCCAACATAAGCTTCCTGACAGTAGGAACTGTTTTCCATTTTTCTTTGCATCCCCAGTGCTTAGCACAGTGCCTGATGTATAGTAACTGCTTAATAAATGCTTGATGACTGATAGGTTGACTGAATTGGCATGACAATTTCTTGTAGTCATCACTCCTTCCTTTTCTTCCAGGAATATATTGTGGGATCTCACATAATTTCTGGGTAATCCTCCTGTTTCTGGTGAGTCAATCTTCAGAGGAAGATGACAAGGAGGATTTGGAAGCAGTGGGTACTGCTCAAGTTCCTTTAAGCACTTTGGTTGCATCAGAATGTGACAGGATTGAGTCATTATTCTAGAATGACATATCTCTGACTGAGGAGGGTACAGATGCCATGACGATTTATAATATGCACATCTGGGACTTTCAGGCCATTTCTTAGAATTCATACTCAGCTATAAAGATCACCATCTACCCATCACCAATTGCATTCAGTTCAACAAGAGTTATTGAGCACCAGCCATGTGCCTCACATTGTGCTAGGAAGACTTTATGTATATATTTATATACACACACATATATATATATATACATACATATATATGGCTAGAGAACATTACTTCTTAACTAATTCAGCTAAAAGCTAAAACTTAGATTAAATTTCTCCTCTCACCCCCACCAAAAACACTACCAAAGCTAATTAAATTTAAGTGAAAGAAAAGTTGGATTGGAAGGTCTAATTGAAATATATGACATGAAGAAATTAATTTCAATACCAGAAAAAGTGAAAATTTACATTGAGAACTCGATGCCTCAAGGCCATAGGTTTATTTTATATTTATATATATATATATATACATATATAATACACACACATACATACATATACACATATGTATTATGTGTGTTTGTGTATATGAAGGTATATACATATATGCATATATGTGTATGCATATATATATATATATATGTGTGTGTGTGTGTATTAGACACAGTCCCTGACTGAAGGTACTTAAAATCTATACGAGAGACAAAATACACACACACACACACACGCACACGCACACGCACACACACACAAATAAAATGAAGTAAATTATATAAATAAACAAAAGAGATGAAAAAAATCAAATATGCCAATGTCTAGTCCCATTCAGCCAGCTCTGGGTTAGGGCACTTTACTAGAAACCTGGTGTACTAAGACATCAGACTTCTCTCAGCCATCTATCGATTATATTGTAAAATATTGTAGCATCCAGATTGACTTTTAAACTATGATCAGTACTTGACTTAGAAGGAAGGAGAAACTAAACCCCTTCTGAGGAAGTATGTTGTAAGGAAAAGAACAATGTGATCAGATCTTGATTCAAAGTCTGGCTTTTTAGCTTGCTAGCTATGTTATTTGCCTTGGCATTTCTGAGTCTCAGTTTTCTCATCTCTAAAACAGTAATAATAATACTTGTATTACCTACCCCTACATTGTTGTCATAATGATCAAATACAATTGTGTTTGAAAAATACTTGATGAAGGTCTCTAAAGCCTCAGCTAACATTAGGTGGCCATAAAGAATCCCAGATTCATTTTTTTCCTTTCTTTCTTTTCTTCCAATTACTTATGAACTTTTCCCCTCTTTTCTTATTTCTGATAGCGACCAGTTGTAAGGAAAATAGTTTTAATGGTGATAACTGGGGATGCTAAAAGGATATAGATGCAGGAATCATCTAATCCAATGTTTAATCAACTAAACCCAAATCCATCATGTCACTGAGGTCTCCTTCAGCTCCAATGTGACTTGAGTCTTTGAATACAAACTTTCCAAGGATTCTTTTCCAATACAGAAACCTACCCTATTAGAATGTAAGTTTGTTGAGCACAGGAACTTTTGTCCTTGTATCACCAGCATTTAGCATTGTGCTAGCACATAGTAGTTTCTTAATGCATACTTATTAATTGATTGGAGTCAATATGTTCCTCCCAAAAAATGTCACTTTAATTCTTCCGGTGCTTACAATATCATTCACTGCTAGCCTACAGATGTGAATATCAATTGTTCATTTAAATAACATTTTACTTCTCTTACTTGGTTTCAGATCCTCCCCATCTATATTTCCCTCTTCATTGGTTATTTGTTTATTGTAAAATGAATATATATTTAGCATTAAATGGCTCTACTTAAGAATTAATTTAACATTTAACAGTCATTCTATGTAAGGTGTTGTCACATTGGCTATCCTCCATCTCATAAGGTGGCAATATATATATTTTTTTGCCTTCTCTTTTTCTTATTGTTTTGAAGATAATGACTTCTCCCCTATTTCAAGTTGTCTCTCTCTTTCTCTACTTTACTCTTCCTCATATTATTCCCCTTGGATTTTTTGAGCACATCCGGGAACTTTTAGTTCTAACTACTGCCACAAGTAGCCACTAACAGACTTTCAGGTAAGAGGGAGAAGGCAAAAGTAGGAGAAAAGAGAATCCAATGAAAGAGAAGAATCCAAAGGGTATGGTACTGGCTACTCACCTGCTTCAGGAGGCACCCTTGTTTAATGATGACTCCTCTGAATTCTTCCTTCAAAATCACATCATCATCACTGGAATTCTCCTCACAGAAGAATCCACTGTCTGCCTAATGGGAAACCAACACGAATCTCTTTCACCAAATCATAGGTTTGCCATCACTTTTTATTTCCCTGATCACCATCATTTTAATGTTCTTTCTGCCTTTCTGTGTTACCTGTACCCCAATCTGAATCTTTTAGGTTTTCCCCTAAAATGCTACTTCCTCCATCCCTCCTTTATATTTCCTGTCTTTCACCTTTCAAGCATGCTTCTATGAATATTCTTACCCCTCCTGAGCTTGACTTGTTCCTTTGTTTGTTTATTTCTTTACTTGTAAGTCAGTCTTTCTCTGGGTAATTTTCTTCCTTCAAAGACTACTTTTTCTCAAACTGTTACTTTTTCTCACTCTTACCCCAAGTAACATCTGGGACATTTCCCCAACTCTAGCACTTGCTGCTTTCTGTATTCCATGAAGACTGGAGAAGTGGTCTGAGGAAATGAGAGTGACAGCGAAACTTCACCCAAAGTGAAATGAAACTTTGTATCTGGGAAGTTTCTTTCAGTCTCCTAAGCATAGTGTTTCTCTCATGCAGTGTCCAAATATCTGGGCTCTAATCCAAAGAAGAAACAGAACTGACAAAATCCCCAGAGAAATTTCCTCTTGCTACGTGTATAATATGACCCTAGAGTGAGTATGTATTTTGAAAGAGAAATCTGCAGTGGTACTATGGGGATTTCCATGAGTTGAATTCTGTGACATTTTTTTCTCATAGGTAGATATAATTTGACAACTGTTTGGGACAGGAGATCTTAACCTGGGATAAGTGAACTCAAAAAAAAATTGATAACTATTTTAATATAATTTGTTTTCTTTGAATTCAAATGTAGTTTCTCTATTTTAAAACATTCTTCAAAACAAGGGGTTCCTAAGCTTCATCAGACTACCAAAGGGTTTCATGACCTCAAAAAAAGTCAAGAACTCTTGTTGTGCAATCTGGTTGGACTATCTTCATTATAAGAATGAGCAGGTAACTCTTCCCACTTACAAAGTAGTAGAAAGCATCAGGGTTATCAAGGAAGGAGGTTTCAGCAGTCCCATCAACTGCATTCTTGGACAAGTCCCCAGCAGGCTGTAGATAACCTTCATTTAGCAGTGAAGATGCTATCATGAGACCTTCCTGACGATTACGGACAGATTGTTTAGATAGTAGCCAGTCAATCACACAGTTACCTAGATAGGAAGAATCAATGGTCAGGTTACTAGTTCAAAACTAGAATCAAAAGACTGGAAAGAACTTTGGAAGATGACACCATCCATCCCCATGCCTGCCCAAGACTATATTTAAATCATCCCAAGAGGTGAGCCCTCTATCATTAAAAAAATTATGCAAAGAAAAATGTCCTTTCCTTAACAATATATTAGGCATCTCAAAATGAGAAATCTGGCATTTTGTCTGATTGAAAAGAGAAAGAAAATTAATCTTTTAGATGATAGATAAAATCATCCTTATATTTAAATTATTGTCACAGTTTTTGAGAATAGTCTATGACAATATTTGGGTCTTCTAAATTAGATAGATGAGGGAAATGGTTGGCGTGACTTTGATTGATTTGGTTAGGGAAGTTGTGCAACATGATCATATATGCCTTAACCATCACTAGTTCATTCATTCATTTATTCATTCATTTGTTCAATAAGATTTATTAAGGACCTACAGTCTCTGCTCTCAAGTAGCTTATATTCTATCGAGGTATAGCAACACAGAGGAAGTCTGTGAGTTGTCAGGGGAAGGTACTAACAAAATGAAGGGAACAGATTAGACTTCATACAGGAGGCAGTACTTGAGTTAACTTGAAGAAATCTAGGGGTTTTAAGGCATAGACATGAGAAAGGAATCCATTTCAGGTATAAGGGATAGCCTGTTCAAAGGGACAGAGACAGGTGGCTGAATTACATGCTTGGAGGACTTGATCTGCCAGAGGGAAATTGACGAAAAGGAATATTTAGGTGCAACCCAGGAACCAGGATCCCTCATGCTTTGGTCTCAAGCAGATGGAGTCTGATCTCAGAGTCTGATACAGTAAGGTAATATTCTCTTTAGAACTCATTATACCCTCTTCTAGAGTTTATTCTGAGAATTCCCCAAATTTAGAAAGTGACTAGGCTTCCATGTATGTAGGTAGTAGGGTCCCCAGGTCCTATGTATACAAGCACACATATGCTTATGCATTTTGGTTACAATACACTCTTTATGTCACCATCCTAGAAAAGGCAGAAAACATAAAAGACTCATAACAGTCTAAAAGCAGATAAAGAAAACACAGAAAGAACTGAAATCAAGGTTTACTGCTGGGCAACATTCCAACATTCTGGTGAATCCATAACTCTCTCATTATGTCTTATACATTCACATCCACACTTGTTATGCCTCTGTGATTCAGACACCTCCCAGAAGGCAAGTACGCTTTGGAATTGCTTGATTTGCCTTTCCATAAAATTTGTTCTATATGAATAACTATATGTGTATATGTATAATACTGGAAGAGTGACAAGGTCCAGGTCCTAAAGACACAATTATTTCATTAACCTCTAGGAATATGATGTACTGAAAGTTTTTGCCTTCTTTTCTCTTTTACCTCACCCAAACCTTGCTATGTAAATTGACATCTAAATTTTTGCAACCTACCTTTCCTACCTTTCTTCCCACTGCTTCACATGATGAAGCCTCTTCTCCATCCAGGATGGTTAACTTGTGTTTTTTTTTTGCTATAGTATGGCCATTTTTACTTCCACATCTTTGTGCCATTTCTTTCTAATGTGACCATTCTAAGATTCCCCACAACTTCCTTTTCGTGAAAATCACACCCAATTTTCTAGGAACAGTCTACCTTCTGGCCACTCCAGCCTACAGCAATCTCTTTCTCTCTCCTCTAAATTCATGACAGCTGTTGTCTATCATATTTATCTAGCATTTAACACTGTGTCATAGCATTTCTTCTTTTGTTATGTTAATATGTTTTGTATTGTTATTTGACGACTCGTGAGTGTATTTTTGTTGACTCAGCTGAACCATAAACACCTTGACAAAAGAACTCATGTATTTTTTTTTGTATCTTCCACTTCCCTAACACAGTTCTTGCACATAATACTCAAAATTATATTTCTTACTTCAGGACTCTGTGATAATAATACCAGTGCAAGTATTCCCATCAGAAACACAAAATGCAACTTTTCAAAGCCTTGAGAGACAAACTCTGAAGGTACATCAAGCTGGAGGAGGTCTTACAAAAAAATTTTCGTCTAGTTCCCATTTTTCATATAAAGAAATTGAAGCCCAGAGTACTTTTGATTTCATTAACTCCATATACTGCTCTCCTGTCTGTGACTTTTTATGGCTCCTTAAGTGTTGCCTTGTATGATTTGTGACTTCAGTCTTGGAATGCTGTACCTAATAGGTCATAGTTCCTTGAATACTAATGGGCTTCAGCAGCATTCACTTTTTCTATGCTCACAGTATTTTGTAACAAGGACTGAGACCCCATAGACAGAGTGAGCATCATTACAATAACTGTAATTCCTATCTGCCTAACTATGGCTATATTTCTTAAATTCCCTCTAGCCTCAGTTTCCTTTTCCCATAAAATATAGATAGTAAGGTCACTACTTATCACAGGATCATTATGAAAAAATATTTCTAAACTATAAAATATTGTGTACATGTTAGCCATTATTAGAGATTCTATTATTACAGTATTTCAGAGGTGAATGAGAGCTCAGAAGTCATCTGGTACAGCCTGTACTTGAATAAAAATAGACTGTAACAAAACATATTGTTTCTTGTTAGGAGCTTCTCAAATTCATAATGTCCAAGAATTTTGAGAAAACTGAATGCAATCTACATTTCCCATATTCAACTCAATAAGTGTGGAATGAAAGGAAGATTGAATACTCCATTGCTACAAAACTCTTCATTCTCTTGAGCCTGAGTAATCCCTCAACCGATGCAAGTCACAGCTATCATAATTTAACAGGTGATCCTTAAGAGCCATGGCCCAAAATCTCATTGCCCCCCAGACTAACATGGGGATAATTCTCTCTAGGTTAGACTTCATCTATTAGGCTGTGAACTCCTTGAGAGCAGGGACTATCTTTTGCCTTTCTTCTCAATCCCAGGGCTTAGCAAAATTCTTAGCACATATTATGTTCTTAATAAATGTCTTTTGATTAACTGCAGCTTGGGCCACAGGCCATTACTGAGCCAGTATCTGAAGACTTTCTAGCATAATAGGACCAACCAGAGTTTACACACACTTCATTGTCAGTCGTTGCTTTGGGGAACTCAAGGTATATCCTTATTATAATCATGCTTAGTCAAGGTTGAATGACTTAAAATGGAATTCTGAAAACTTCTATGATCTAATCAACAAGCTCTCATAGAATTGAAGAACATCACAGCAAGAAAATACCTTTGAGATTATTTAATCCAACTCCATTGTTTTAAACTTGAAGAAACTGGTAGACACTTGTCTAAAGTCATACAATCATCTAGTAGCAAAGTTAGGACTAGAACACATCTCCCACTTCCTAGTAAAGACACGTTTTTCCATTATATCATAAATTATATTGAGTAACAAAGAGCTCAGATTTTCTTCTAGTTTTTCTGACTCGGAGTGCAGCTCTTCATTTTCAGTTGGCTCACTGAGTATGTCCCAAATTATCCTTTCTGTCCAGCATTCCTCTCTTATCTTCTCTATCCTTACTGGAGTGGGAGTTAGAATCCAAAGCATTTCCTTCATTTTAATGGTGGCATCTCCTAGCAAAAAGCACATGGGAAATTCAGACTTTACCTGTAAAACAGTGGTTGAACACCTTCTTGTCTTTCTCCAACTTCAGTTCTTTTACTCCTTTGTCAGCATCCTTCATGGATAAATATAGGGCACTGAGCAGAAGAAAAAGGAATGAGTAAGGAGGGTGAATCTATCAGGTATTCATCCACATACCTTCTACCCTGGAGAGAGTGACCATGATGGTAACTAACATTTCTATAGACCTTTAACTTATGAATGGCATCTTCCATACATTACCTCACTTGAGCTGCATAACAATTCTGTGAGGTAGCTACCATATATACTGTCATCCCCATTTTGCAGAGGAGGAAACAGAGGTTCAGTAAGGTTAGGTATGTGGTCACATCATCACTAAATATTAGACAGGACCTTAACCTAAGATTTTTTGACTCTAAATCCAACTCTCTACCTACTATGTGAGCTAGCAGTTAACTGCATATTGCCTTGGTCCCTGTAAATATTTATGCATGTGGCTTATGACCCTGGCTAGCATAATTTTATATTCTATATTGCAATTAGCACAGTGACTTACATGCTGTTTATTGTTCAGTTACTTGAGTCATGACCCCATCTGGGATTTTCTTGGCAAAAATACTAGAGTCGTTTGCCATTTCCCTCTCCAGTTCATTTTACAGATGAGGAAACTGAGGCAAAACAGAGTTAAGTGACTTGCCCAGGGTTACACAGCTAATAAATGTCTGAGGTCAGACTTGAACACTGTTGGTACTCAAATATTTGTTGAGTGAATGAACTGAACAAATAAAAAAAAACTTATTTGGAAAATTAACTACTGACATTCAAAAGAGAAAGTTATAGCTAGCTGGCATCTGGCATCATAGACCTCATATGTAAAGGGAACATTCAGTGCAGCTTCTTTACAGAGAAATGTCTCAACCATACATGAAGTATATTTTTACATTTTCTCTAAATGGAAACAGATTAATAGAGGGGAAAAAGGAAAGATAAAGACATTGAGGGAAGTGTGGAGAGAGGGAAGAGAAGAGGAGCTCTTAGTGTTATTTTAGAGAGCAAGTGGGGAGCCCTATCACAGGAATACTGAGCCACAGAACAGAAAGTGGTCTTCCTGTTTCCTGTATCTTGCTTCCCCTCAACATTGTCCAGCCATCCTTTTTACACGTATATTTGACAACTGTGGTCAGCAGCATGACCCCTTCTGACATGTTCAGAAGCAACAGGGCCACAAAGGCTCACCACTCCTGGTTTCTTGCCATTTGGAGGAAACAGTCTGGTTTCCCTTTCTAGGACCTAATTTGATAGGCAAGTTATCAGCAACCACCCCCAGTGTGTCCTTTTAACAGCCCCTGGGAGTTATTTTGAGCACCGTGTGTAGGGGTGAGAGAGTGGTGCTGAAAACTAGTTTTCAAGTATACTTTTCAGAGAAATGTGAGCTATCATGGAGCAAGGGGGGCTTTCTTATGGTGAAATTCACACAAATGGAGAAAACGTGGCCAAGGCTTTGAAGACCTGTGGATGAGCTACTGCTTTGACTCCCAGTCCAAAACAAGACTCAGTTGCATTCATTGACCTGCTTCAGGCTGCAGTAATGCTCTCAGGAAGCTGGACAAAGAATAAGCAGCCCGGGCCCTAGGATTCAGAGCTAAACTTTAGATTTTAGAGCTGGTAGAGACCTCAGAAGTCATCAAGCCATCCCATTCATTGCTTCATTGTGCAGATGAGAAAACCAAGGCCCAGAGACTGTGACTTATCTAAGGTCACACAGACAGAAATTGACAGAGAGGATTTAAAACCAGATCCCCTGAGTCCAGGACCAGGACTTGTGCCACTGTATCCCATTGCTTCTCAAGGGCAGCTCTTCCTGATTTTCTCTAGCCTCAATGAATCTACCAAACCTTGCGCCCCTCCACTCACCAATCCTTCCCTGTTCTTTCTTTCCTGCCTTAGCCAGTTTCCAAAGACTGAACTTCTGACAAACCTCTACATAAACTATACATTCTTGATTCTACCTGCTGCTCTCTGGTTTTGTTCCCTATACCTCTTTTATGACAGTGAACTTGACTGTTTAACAGTAACTGATCAAAGGTAAACTCTGAGAGGAGGAAAAGCAGCATCTTCTCCCATCTTAGACTATAGATCTGGGTAATTTGTAACCTCAAATTTATATCTTCTCTCTCAAAATTCCCCTCATATGACACATTATTGAATAGATGTAAGGAGTTTCCAAATTAGAATGAAGAAATTAAATCTTTCCCCACCTTTCCTCATGCTATCAGTTAAACATATCTCTGCCCCACAACAAATATCTGGATATAAGTTGATCTAAAGACTTCTAGCTCCTCTTGGGCATCCTACTGACTTCCTAATGATGCATTTTGGTAAAAATCGAGTATATGCAGGTTATTGTCAACCAATGAATCTTCCAAATTAGGCTAAGCTTCTCAAGTATAACATGGCAGGAGCTAGAAGGTACAGAGAGAAATGCTTTGGGGTGGGGAGAGGCAGAGAAGGGAACAGTTACTTCCATCTCACATATATCATCCTAGCCATAGGGTTCATAGATCTATGGCCTCAGAGGCCATACTGTCCAATGCGTTTACATTACTGATGAGGAAACTGAGTCACCAGAGAAGCTAAGCAACTTGTTCAAGGTTACACAGGCAGTAATTCCACAGAGGTGGGATTTCAACCCATGTTCCCTGACTCAGTCAGTATTCTTCCTACTATATCTTGCTAATATGAATCACACCGAAGCCTTATGAGACAGGCAGGGCACATGTTATCATCCCTACTTTTCAAATGAGGAAACTGAAGGTCAATGAGATTAACGTATTTGTTCAAGGATCATAAGATCATAGATTATAGCCATGGAAGGGGTCTCAGAGAATACCTTCTCCAGAACATTCATTTGATAGATAATAATAATAATAGCTAGCATTTCTGCAGCACCTTAAAGTTCTCAAAGGGTTTTACATAAGTTATCTCATGTGCTCCTCATAACAGCCCTGTGAATTAAGTTCTGTTATCATCCCCATTTTACAGATGAAGAAACTGAGGAAACTGAGGGCCAGGAAGGTTAAGTAATTAGCCCAAGATTGCACAGGTGATAAGCCTCAAAGGAGGGATTTGAACTCGTGTCCTCTGACTCCCAAGCCAATGTTCTTTCCCCTGTACATGATGATATAAAGTTCATAACAACCCTATAGGACAGATAGGGCAGGTAGTAGTAAATCCATTTTGCAAATAAGCAAATTGAGACTCAAAGAGATCAATGGACTTGTCTAAGGTTATAAAGCTAGTTAGAGGTAGCCAGCAGTGGCCTAAGCCCTCTTCTTCTTGATCCAATGCTCTTCCCAGGACACCTGGCTTTCTCTCACTATACTCATTTGTACTTGCGGATATGTTGCTCGGTAAGTAGCATTCTGCAATTTGGTGTTGGGGGGTAGGGGAGAGGTGTTCCATATATTTAATTACTCTGTGCCCTTGCTAAGATCAGAAGGGTCTGGGCCTCTCTTTGAAGCTGTGGGTCTCTCATATTGGATACAGTGACCTGAAAGAGTTGAACACCTAATGTGCACTGGGAATGATAAAGCTCAGTGGAGGAAATAGTCCTGGTTTAGGAGCTACAGACTCTTTGAGATGCTGCATTTTATTCTCTCTGGCCACCAATAGGTCATTTAGTGTACTAGGCTGGACTGGACCTCATGGCCTGCAATAGGGAAGACTAGAGCTCCTGCCTGGGAACATAATTTATGCTGGTAGAGTTTTGTAAACCTAAAACCTAGAAGAAAAAAACAACAAAGGAAACAAATCACCTCAAGTCAATGGTTTCTGGCAGTCGAATGGACTTCCTGGTGGATTTTCTAGCAAATTTCTGGCCTCCTTCAATGCACTTAATAGCCTTCTTAATGTCTCGCACCCAGGCGTCTCTTTCCTCCAGGTAGGCAGCCTGGAAAAAGTGGTCTTGCTGCTTGGTTGTAGCAAGTTTAAACACAAACTAAAATCAGAACAAAGCATTTTAGTAAACAACAACGAAGCAGAGGCCTGAGCCTAGTCATAATCAAAGAATCCAGCCATTCCAATCCAATCAGTTACCAAGTCTTATTGATTCTATTTCAATAATATCTCTTGCATCCATCCCCTTCTCTCTACTTTACACAGTTGTTTTTCAGTGGTTTCAGTCATGTGTGACTTTTTTGTGACCCCATTTGAGGTTTTCTTGGCAAAGATACTGGTCTTCAGCTCATTTGATAGATGAGGAAACTGGAGCAGAGTTAAGTGACTTGCCTGGGATTATATAGTGTCTGAGGCTGGATTTGAATTCGGGTCTTTCTGAGTTCATGTGCCACAGCTGCGCACCTAGCTCCCCCTATTTAGATAGTCACCATGCTAATTCGGGTCCTAATCCCTTTGCACTTGGACTATTGACATAGCCTCCTAATTGGCTTCCCTGCCTTAAGTCTCTCCCCACTCCAATCCATCTTGCATGTGATATTGCTAATATGCTGGTTTAAGCATGCAACTACTCTGCTAAAAAGAAACAAATGAACAAAGTTACCTCTAGAAGCAGATATAACTCCAGTTTGCCATATAAAGCCCTTGACTACCTGTACCTAACATCCCTTTCTAGCCTTATTACAAATTATTTCCCTTGGAACACTGCACTGTCCAGTGCCGTCATATGCAACACTCCATCTCCCAAGCCTCCACTTTTGCATTGTCTATATCTCCTGCCTGGAATGCACTCCCTCCTCATTTCCTGTTTTTAGCATCCCTCACTTCTTTCAAAGCTCATCTCAAATGCTGCTTCCTACATGATCTTCATTGATTCCCCTAGCTGCTACTGCATGTCTCAAGAAGTTACCACATACTTATTTTCTATGAATTGTGTATATATTTATACAAATGTTGTCTCCTCCAACATCATGGATGCTTCTTGAATGCAGGGAATGTTTCATCTTTGGTTTTGTATCCTCAGCACCTAATATAGTTCTTGGTATATACTAGGTACTTAATAAATGTTTGTTGATCAATTGACTTATTGCAGTCAGATATTTTTTTTTTCTGGCAAAGAAGTTAGAATCTCTGGATTCAGAAATCTTATTGGTTTTAAATCATTATAAGCTTGATAGTCATAAACTCTTTAGTAGCCCTCCAAATATCATTACTGGTTTACCTATCCAGAAGCACCTTTCCTCTATGATTTAGAAAATGCAGGTTTAATCATGGCTGTTGGTAATTATTGTGATGAAGAGCTTATGGCATACATTCAAATGAGGGAAGAGGGGACAAAATAAGATAATATTAGCAGAGATGACAACTGTTTGCTCCTAGTCTCCCCTCTCCCTTATCTAAATGAAAAATTTTGTTTTTCATCACATCCATGTGGATGTGATATCTGTGCAGCACTAGGGACAGAGTATGTATTTAAGAGTACAAACCTTGAGGCTCCCTGGATGCCAGAGGCTCAGTTTACCATAAAC
Source organism: Notamacropus eugenii (assembly GCF_028372415.1). Lineage (NCBI taxonomy): Eukaryota > Metazoa > Chordata > Mammalia > Diprotodontia > Macropodidae > Notamacropus > Notamacropus eugenii. Next base: position 635,185,730 of record NC_092872.1, read on the forward strand.
AAAAAGGTTGTGTTTGGAAAGATGACTGTTCTATTACTTGAAGCAATTTTCACTGTCTCAATATTGACACTCAAGTCTGGGCTCTGGCTGTTTTGTGTGGGCACTGATTAAATCATAATTAAATGCATAGGAGTAAACAGGAAGAATTCACTTTGCATCCCAGCATTTATTGGACTGAGCTGTCAAAGGGTGAAATTTGCTGTCATTATTGTCATAGGTATCATCTGCAGGTCTTTGTGACTAAGCTATGCTTGCTTCGATGTAGGGAACTCCTGGTGAAGAAATTTCTTCTACCAGAGCAGATCAGCATCTGTTTGACAACTCAAAACACTGAGACGGCCAAGAGGCTACTATTTATCAGAGACATGCCATGAACCTAAAGGTTCTTATCTTAAAGGTCCACCCTCTATTCCCATGCTTCATGCTGCCTCATCCTGAACATTAGAAAATTAAAAATTAACCAGACTGCAAAGACTGGTGCCCACAGTAGGGATGAATGCTGATGGCTCTGTTTCTTATATGACATGAGTTGAATAAGGCCATGTTTGGGAGAGTCTCCAGTCTAGTCCAGAAGTACCTGTGAAGGTCTGGCTCATGAGTTCTTTTACCCAAGTATGCTCAGACTCCATAAACCTCCACGCTTCCAAAGCCATGACTGGACCCCGTGTACTTTCTAATGCGATTCTGTTCAGCATACCTTTATCAAGTGCCAGGGTCACATACCTAAGACAGCATGGCATAATTGTTGGTGGTCAGATCTATGAGCTAGGAAGATTGAAGATTGAATTTTGTATCAGACACACATTGATTTGTGACCCTTAACAATTCACTTAGCCTTTCAGTGTTCTAGGTAACTTTCCAAGATGAGAGGTGCCAACCTGCTCTAGCAGAAAAAGGTTCCTTGCCATATAGTTCCCAATACCAAGGAAATCATAAGTCTTCTCCTATCTGCTATCTTTTCTCCTAGAATATAAAACAATATTTTTCATGTTGATAACATTTAAGAAATGTTTATTGAGTTGAATTGAAATAATAAGACCATATTAGGGAACAATTAAAAACAAAAAACAACTTACCATTCTTTTACCAAAGTCTTGGCAAGGGCTGGTAAGAGTACTTCCTTTTAATGGTATCATTCCCTTGGGACTGTTATCACTTTTCTTCTTGTAGAATTCAATAGCATCTTCCAGCAACACAACCCACATGGGTTTCCAGCTATTGAACATACTGCCCTATGTTGACACCACAGAAAGAAAAAAAACATGAATCTTTTAAAAAGAATATTTATTTCTTCCAGTTTCCATGTCCCTAGACACCAAGTCAGGACACTAACATGGAGGTTGCTTGCCCAGTTAGCACTGAAGGCTGCTAATATATACTAGAGGGCATATAGCTAATTACCTTTATGTGTGGAGCAAACTTTAAATGCTACAGGAAGGTTAGTGTAAGAAAGGATCAGTGTGGAAAGCAGGATGTCCAACAGTTTGGAGGCATTTTATAAAGTTATTTCCCATTATTTTCCAATGTGAATCTGTTTAAATTTTCACTAAGCTCTGAAAATACCACACCTATTGTCACTTCTCATTTCAGGGAATGAAAGCTTCTCTGGCTTCTCTGACCCATACTGATCTCTTCTCACTGACCTTCCTCAAGCAATTAAGTTTGTGTCAAACATTTGGACAATGAATCACACCCTGTCTTATTTGTTTTTTAATTGTTTCATGTACACTAGTCTTGTTTTCCCCAATGAAGTTGCAAGTTCCTCAAGGGGAGGAATTCTGGCTTTCTAACTCTCTTGCTTCTCTTTACTGTACCCATTGCAGTACTGGTCTCTCGCTGCACTTGTTAGATACTTTTCTAAAGAGAATTCCCAAATAAGATTCCTGATGCACCATTGTAACCACACTTACTTCTCTACTCAAAAATTCTCAGTAGATACTCATGACCTAGTGGAATAAAGTAAAAACTCTTGACCTTAGCACTGAAGATTCTCTATCTAACTTCAACCTACTTATCCAATTGTATCTCATAACACTCCCCTTCACATATTTTATGTTCTGGTCAAATCAATTAATCTTTATTGCCCATTCTCATCTGGCCTTCTCCTATCTATTTTTGCTCACGCTGTCCGCCATGTCTGGAGAGAGCATCTCCATCTCTTGTAGTCTTTTCCTTCCTTCAAAGCCTAACTCAGACACTACCTCTACCATGCAGCCTTCTCTGACTCCATCCCCACTCCTCCCCCCAGGCAAAAATGACCCCTCATTCCTCAGTGTCTTTATAACACTTTGCCTGGGTTTCTCCTTTTGACTCATCCCATTTTCCTGTTTTATAACACTTCTATGATGAAAGATAAACTCCTCTGTGTGGCATTTAAAGCTCTTTATAACTTGGCCCTATGCACACTATACTAACCTTCGTGCTATTTGTTCCTTATTCCATCTTCCATCTCCACTGTTTTTCTGTGGATATCTCTTTCCCCTATGCCTAGAAAATTCTGTCTTTCAACCTCCCTCCCTCAGTTTCCTTCAAGACTCAGTTCAAGGCACCACCTTCCTCATGAGGTTTTTCCTTATCCCTACAGTTACTAATGCCTTCTACTCCAAAGGAACCTTCTATCTGCTTTGAATGTATCTTCTGTCTGTCTGTCTATCTATCTATCTATCTATCTATCTATCTATCTATCTATCTATCTATCTATCATCTATCTGCATTGTTTTCTCCAACAGAATGTAAGCTCATTGAAGACAGAAACTGTTTTGTTTTTCATTTTTTGTATTCTCAGTGTTTAAAAAAGTGGCCAGAACATAGTAGGTATGCTTGCTGATTGATTGAGTTGTATATTTTGCCTTTCCTCTTGCTAGATTGCAGATTCCCTGAGAGTAGACCCTGTTCTCATCTTTACATACCTGGAGCCTAGAGCAGACCTTGTATGCAATAACTAATTAATAAATGGTTAATGAATTTTTTTTTGGTTGAGATATAACTCTTGGACAATTCCAAATGCTACCAACCTTCATGGAAAATAGTGACAAATTCTTTTCTTTCTTTAGTTATTGTCCACTTTCTTTACTCCAGAAGGGCCTCCTCTCACAACTCAAAAGGTGCTTCCGATGAAAGGAACCACAAGGAACTCACCCAAATAATTAACACCCTTGCTACAGAGTTATTTTTGAAAAGTGTCAAACACAGTATTGCAGGAACTAAGTACAGTTTCCTTCTGTGGCCAGTTCCATTGGTTCTTAATCATGCTTCTTAACAGTTAACAACGTCTTTTTTATCTTATATTTTTAGTATGATGGGAACACCTGGCCTTAGAGACAAGAAGAGCTAGGTTCAAGTCCCTCCATTGATGCAGTGGCTGTGTAACCCTGGGAAAATTACTTAATCTCTCATTGCTCTAAGCAACTAAGACTAAATTTCAGAGGAGATGGCTTGCATTGGTAGAAGTAATTCCTCATGGAGAGTTCTCCAACCAGTGAAAACACAGGACCCATCAGTAATGTAGCAGACAACAGACAAAAGGAGATAGTAGTTCTTGGAAGGAATGTTGTCTTCATTTGAAAATAATTTACTTCTCTGGAGTTCATCACAATTTAACTTAAATTGAAGTAATTAACAATCATTTATCAGGCATGGAGTCTGTCATTGTGATGGGCACTGGGAACGCAAATGAAAAAGTAAGAAAATATCTGTTCTCAAAGCAAGTCAATAACAAGGTCATTTGAGGAGGGGGAAAGCACTAACAACTGGGAAATAAGAGAAAGCTTAGGGGCCAGCAGTTGAACTGAGCCTTAAAAGAAGATAAGGATACTGAGAAGTAGAGATGAGAATTGCATTCCAGGTACAGGAGCATCCTACGCAAAGGTATGGAGATGGCTGCTGAATTGCTAAGTTTGGCAAACAGCTGGTAGGGTAGTTTGAATGAGAGAATAAAAGAGTATGTGAAAAAGACTAATATAAAATAAGTCCAGAAGGATGGGATGGGCCCAGATTTTGGAGAACTTTAAATGCCAGGTGGAGAAATTTGCAATTTATTTTAAGACAAAATGGAGCCACTGAAGACTTTTGACTAGGGCAGTATAATGGTCAGACTGGTGGCTTAGGAAGAATATTTTGGGAGCAACGCAAAAGGTGAATTGGAGAGGAGAGCCAGGAGATAATTAATGAGCTTAAGAAAGCAAAAGCTAAGAAGACACTTGAGTTAACAAAGTTGGATAAGGGTTTGGACAAGTTCATAGATGACATGTCCAGATTGGGTTATTTGGAGTACTTAAGTATACCTTTCTGACATTTTGAGGTTCACACAAGGAAGGAAAATTAAAATGCTCTTCCACAAATCATCCCTTGGTACCACTGCCAGAAACAGCAAACACAAATGGGCATGCCACAGGAGGCATTTACAGTGGTCCTATTTACAGTGGTCAGCTTTCACTTCAGAGCTTTCATGCTGATGCTGAGGTTACTGAACTTTGCACAGTTCAGGAAGGATTTCCAACTGGAAATCAAGCATACAGGTTTTACCTAATGTCCTGCCATTATTCCAAAGACTCAACAATTCTTTTTATTTCATCTTCCTTCCATCCCTGGGGGATACCTGGGAAATGGGTATGAGCTTACCATATTAAAGAAAGGAAATTTCAGCATCAGTGGCATTCAGTAACTTGCCCTCAGCAAGCCAATCACAGACCTGGGCAATAATGGTGAGCTAATGGCACTTAACCCAATACTCTTGCTATGAAATGACAGTGGATCCCTTGTTGAAGTGGCTCTCCTAGCTGTGGCTGTGAGAAATCACAAAGATTTCTAATGACCTTCACCATACCCAATAACCATTCCCCAGGACTTACATGTCTCCTCACTTTCTATTATGTAAACATTTAACATATTTAATATCTAGAATAGAAAAAGAGCCATTCTACTGAACTTAGATTCTTTGTCTATTACCTTTTCTATGATTTCATATATATCATGAAAACCAGAAAATTCAGATAATGTTGAGTTCCTAGCAGATCCTCTTATTTATCTGTGAATGGCAGAGGGTACTTACATAAAGTTGCTACTTGCAGAACTACGTAACTCTTTATTGTCCAAGTTGATGAATTCCTACCTAGCCTTAATTTTTTTTTAACTTTTAGTATTTTGATGTTGACAAACATAACAAACAAATACAAAGAACAGAAAGAAGACTGCATATGAAATAATTTCCACTATGCACATCTTATTGTTTTTTCATTTATTCAAATTTAATATGTCTTTGAATCCTGGTCTTCCTGGATTTAAGGAGAGCTCTCTAAACTATGCTTTATCCTTTTAAACACAACACAACTCAAATCTGCTTCTTCCACCAAGCCTTCCCATACCACCCCATGATGATGATTAGGTAAGAAGGAATGGAGAGGAGACCATGGTGAAGTTATTAAACTTCCCTAGGCCTCAATTTCCTGGAATGTAAAATGGAAATAATACCTACCTCATACAATTGTTATGAGGCTCAAATGAAATGCTTTGCAAACCACAAAAGGCTCTATAAATACCAGTGATTATTATTATGAGCAAATACAAGAAGTGACAAATGTATCAATAAAGAAAATAATATTTTAACTCAAAAATCACCTAAGAATCTACTTTACAAATTTTATGGGCAAAGAATCCCTAGGGTATTTAGCGGTCCTGTACTTAAAAGTGGTACCTTTGGACTTTATTTTAATTGACCTACAGAGAAATGCCTCAAGAACACACACAAAAAAAGATGACTCAGTCGTTGGTGTGGTTGTTAAGGCGTGTCTGACTCTTTGTCACTGACTCTTCCTGACCCCATTTGGGTTTTCTTGGCAGACATACTGGAGAGTTTTGCCACTTCCTTCTCCAGATCATTTTTATAGATGAGGAAATTGAGGCAAACAGGGTTAAATGTCTTACTTAGGATCACACAGCTAGTAAGTGTCTGAGGCCAGATTTAAATCAGGGAAATGAGTCTTCCTGACTTCAAGTTCAGCATTCTATCTACTGTGCCACCTAGTTGCTTTTAAAAACAAGAACATCAACAGCCCTGAAACTCTTACATAATCAATCCATACAAATCCCCTTCAGTCTCTTTCCATCTGTCCCCTACTGCCAAAGGAAAGCAACGTAACTTGGCTGCTTGTGCCTTCTATCCCTATTCGGCCTACATTCCCTTTCAACACTGTCTTTCATTTTATTTTATTTTTTTACAATTAATTTATTTTTAGTTTTCAACATTCACTTCCTTAAGATTTTGAGTTTTAAATTTTCTCCTTCTCCCTTTCCTCCCTGCTCCCCAAGACAGTGTGCAATCTGATATAGGCTCTACTTATGCATTCATATTAAATATATTTTCACATTAATCATGATTTAAAGAAGAATTGGAACTAATTAGAGGAACCACAAGTAGAAACAAAAAAAAAAAAGAAAAGAAAAGGAGAGCAAATGGTATGCATCCATCTGCATTCAGACTCCAAAGCTCTTTCTTTGGATGTGGATGGAATTTTCCATCGTGAGTCTTTTGGAGTTGTCTTAGATCCTTGCATTGCTGAGAAGAGGCTGTTATTATGTATGGTGTTTTCCTCGTTCTTCTCGTTTCACTCAGCATCAGTTCACATAAGACTTTCCAGGTTTTTCTGAAGCCTACCTGCTCATCACTCTTATAGCACAATAATATCCCATTACATTCATATACCACAATTTGTTCAGCCATTCCACTGATTCACTGCTCTATTTCTTAGTCATTATCAAGTGGTTTTAATGATCACTGCTTTGTAATACAACTTAAGATCTGGTACATTTCCTTGCATTTTTTTTCAATATTCTGGACCTTATGTTCTTCAAATGAATTTCATTATTGTTTTTTCTAGCTTTATTAAATAATTTTTGGTAGTTTGATATGGCAGTGAATAAGTGAATCAATTTAGGTAGAAGCGTCATTTTTATTATCTTAACTTGGCCTCCCCATGAGCAACTGATATTTTTCCTGTCATTTAGATCTGATTTTATTTGTGTGAAAAGTGTTTTATAGGAACACTAATTCATTGTTGGTGGAGCTGCGAGCTCATCCAACCATTCTGGAGAGCAATTTGGAACTATGCCCAAAGGGCTATAAAAATGTGCATACCCTTTGACCCAGCAATATTGCTTCTAGGACTGTATCCCCAAGAGATAATAAAAATGGGAAAGGGTCCCACATATACAAAAATATTTATAGCAGCACTCTTTGTAGTTACCAAAAACTGGAAATCAAGGGGATGCCCATCAACTGGGGAATGACTGAATAAATTATGATATCTGAATGTAATGGGGTATTATTGTGCCATAAGAAATGATGAACAAGAAGACTTCAGAGAAGCCTGGAACGTCTTATACGATCTGATGCTGAGTGAAAGGAGCAGAACCAGGAGAACTTTGTGCACAGCAACGACCACAGTGTGTGAGAGTTTTTTCTGGTAGACTTGGAACTTCGTAACAATACAAGAACTTAAAAAAAATTCCCAGTGGTCTTCTAAGGCAAAATGCCTTCCATACTCAGAGAAAGAACTATAGAATTCATTCGCAGAATGTAGCAGATCATTTGTGTGTGTGTGTGTGTGTGTGTGTGTGTGTGTATTATGTTTTGATTTGTTATATGATTTCTTCCATTTATTTTAGTTCATCTACACAGCATGAGTATAGTGAAATCGTATTCAATAGGAAGGTATGTGTAGATCCTATATAGAATTGTGTGCTGTCTTGGGAAGGGAAGGGGATGATGTGGGGTATGTAGTAGGGGAAAAAAATCTAAGTTTTATGGTAGTGATTGTAGAACATTAAAAATTAAAAAAATAAGATAAAATTCAAATCTCCTTGGAAGAAAATAACAAAAAAAAAAAGTATTCAGATAGTTCCTGGGTTTGTTTTGGAAGGTAGACTCCCTAATATTTTATAGTGTCTACAATAACTTTAAATGGAATTACTCTTTCTATCTCTTACTGTTGGATTTTGTTAGTAACATATAGAAATGTTGATGATTTATGTGGGTTTATTTTATATCCTGCAACTTTGGTAAATTTGTTTATTATTTCAAGTAATTTTTTACTTGATTCCCTAAGTATGCCATCATATCAGCTGCAAAGAGTGATAGCTTTATTTCTTCTTTGCCTGTTCTAATTCCTTGAATTTCTTTTTCTTCCTTTACTGCTAAAGCTAACATTTCTAGTTCAATATTGAGTAAGAGTGGTGATAATGGACATCCTTGTTTAACCCCCAATCTTGTTGGAAATGCTTCTAGCTTATCCCATTATATATAATGCTTGCTGATAGTTTTTGATAGATGTTACCTTTCATTTTAAGGAAGACTTCATTTATTCCTGTGCTCTCTATTGTTCTTAATGTGAATGAGTGTTGTATTTTGTCAAATGTTTTTTCTGCATCTGCTGAGATAATCATATGATTTCTGTAGGTTTTGTTGTTACTATGATCAGTTATGCTGATACTTTTCCTAATATTGAAATAGCCTCACATTCCTGGTATAACTCCTACCTGGTCATAGAGATAAGTTGCTATAATCTCTTTGCAAATATTTTATTTAAAATTTTTGCCTCTATATTCATGAAGAAAATTGTTCTATAATTTTCTTTTTCTGTTTTAGTGCTTCCTGGTTTAGGTATCAGCACCACATTTGTATTATAAAAAGAATGTGTTAGAACTCCTTCTTTGCCTATCTTCTCAAATAGTTTCTATAGCATTGGAATTGATTGTTCTTTAAATATTTGATAGAATTCACTTGCAAATCCATCTGGCCCTGGAGATTTTTTCTTAGGGAGTTCATTGATGGCTTGTTCAATTATCATTTATTTTAACTGAGCTAAAACTCAAGAAATAAGTTATAGAATATGATTTCCCTAGGTTCTGTACCTGCTAAGGATAACCTAACTTCCCTCTTTCATCAACCTTCTCTCATGGACCTGAATGTAAAGGGACATAGGTTAATATACCAACTACAGCAAAATGAATTATGATCTCTTTCATCATCCTGTTTTATCTTAGCATGAGTTTGGGAACAACTGTGATTGAGATCAACAATCTAGAAAGGACTTTTTCATTTAGATGCTTTTTGCTACCTCAGCAATGAGATGACAGGTTTTTTTAGAAGCAAGAAATTTCTACTTTCTCATTTATATTTTAGGGAGGGCTTTGAGTAGGGAAATGAAAAATGAACTTGCATTCTTTGCATGTTAACTCAACCATGATACTTATGTCATGGAAGCCATATAATTCAGATAACACTGAGATCCTATCAGATTCTGTTACTTATCTGAGAATAGCAGGGGGTTCCTATATAAAACTGCCACTTGCACAATAGGGTAGTTGTTTATGCAAACAAGACAAATATGTTTTATAACAATGACATCCCTCATCCAATACTTTGCATTGCATCTAGTTACTAGCAAAAAAAAGTCAATAAATGTTTATTTTTCTCTCTTGGCATGATAGCTGGATAGCCTCACTTAATATCAGACTGAATGTATAGCTTCCTCTCTGTCCCTTCCCCACCTGTTGAATTCCTATATATCCATTTATTTTTATCATTATGAACTTGACAAACATCAAGAAACATGAATATTTCACTATACAAAGGAAAACAGAACAAGAAGGCTGCATAGGAAATGGGAGTCTCCACCATGTTCATCCTATTAAGATTTGATATAGAAGAGGGAGGGGTTGTCTACATATTGCAAAATTAATATGATTAAATTAAGTCCAATTCAAATGTTACTTCCTACAGGAAATCTTCCTTCATCTTCATCCCCCAGTTAGAAATTATCTTTCTCCCCCTGAATTATATTGTTTATTATTAAGAATTATTTTGCTGATGTTAAGTTGCTTCAGTCATGTCCAACTCTCCATGACCCCATTTGAGAATTTCTTGGCTGATAAATGGTTTGCCATTTCCTTCTTCAGTTTATTTTACAGATGAGCAAACTGAGGCAACAAGGTTAAATGACTTGCCCAGGGTCACACAAATAGTAAGTGTCTGAGGCTGGATTTGAACTCACAAATATTAGTTTTCCTGATTTCAACCTCAGCACTCTATCCACTGTGTCCCCTATCTGTTCATGTCAACTCACCAACAATTATATGTATATATTTCTATTACACAGAGATACACACACATATATAACTATTATAACATTTTATACCCTTCTTAATCTGTCATGTATTACTTTTGTATTAGAGTTATTTATTTATATGTCATATCTCTTTGCTAGATTACAAGTTCAATGAGGGCAAGGATCATTTCTAAATCTCAAAATTCTATCTCCCTCAGTACCTGGCAATGTGCTCTGCACACTTCTCTACCGTGCCCTTAATAAATGTGTTTATTTGACATTTGAACCTTAGATTATCAGAACAGGAATTTTTAGAATCATTTGATCTAACCTTTTGATTTTACAAATGAGAAACCAGGTGAAAATATGTGATATATAGTGCTTGTATCCAGAAATGGTGATCCGATCATGAACTAGGCACATGTTGCCCACAAAATTTTTTCCCCCAGACCAATGATTTTGTAAGTATAGTAACTTCCTGTTATGGAAACTCCCTTCAGAGATAGGGCATTGCCATGTGTAATCTTATAGAGTTGCCTAGGACATTGAGAGGGTAAGGGACTTGCTCATGGGTAGTCAGTTCCTTTGACTCTGAAATTAATCAACTTTGTTAGCTTGCCTTGGACTCCACTGGTAAAATAAGCTCAACTAAATGCCTTTATGTCACAAGGAATGACTATTGTATGATGTCATAAATGAAGGGTGAAGAGAGTGGAGCACAAAGAACAATATACAAAATTATTACCACTGTATAGATGCAGGTAACTTTAAAAGGACCACAAAGTTGAGATCAAATACAATAACCACCTAAAATGCACTCCTTACCCTTCTTTTAACAAATAGTAAACTATTAAAGTCCTCAAATTCAGGCTCATTTGCCATCATTCACTTATGCTGTTTTATTGAATTGTCAAAGGTTTATACCTTTTGGGGGAGGAGGGGAAGAGGTGGAGCTAAATTATGAGTTTGGAGTCAGGTTATATAATATGTTAGACTACCATGCTTCTAGTCATCTATGTTTACAATTTAGGTGTAACAGTCAATTCCTCACTATTACTCACCCCACACATCCAATCAGCTGCCAAATCATGTCATTTCTACCATAATAGCTAGCATATAGAGAGCACTTTAAGAATTGCCAAATGCTTTAATATGTTATACCTCTCTTTTCTCTCTACTCACACAACTACCTGCATAATTCAAACTTTCATTAACTTTCCATCAGACTGTTGCAATAGCTGCCTAATTGGTCTTCCTATCTCATTACTCCAGCCCATCCTGCCAGAGTGATTTTCCTGAAGTTCAGGTCTAGCCATCTCCCTTATTCTCTTAATCCAAACTCCAGTGTTTCCTCAATATCTGTAGGAAGAAATGTTTTGCCTGTTTGTCATTTAAAGCCCTTCACAACTGGATCCATCTCATTATTCTGGTCATATATTTTACTTCTCTCAGAACAGCTATAGTTCAGTCAACATGACTTTTTAATTGCTCCTTATATGTATCGCTTCACTTTCTATATCTCTTCATTTGTACTGGCTGCCCCCAGCATCTGGAATGTCTTCCATTCTTACCTTCTCCACTTAGAATTTCTAATTTCTTTCCATGATAAGCATGTGTCACCTTCAACACAAATCCCTTACTAATCTCTCCTCCCCCAATCTTCTTATGCCTATTATGTATTTATTTCATACATATATGTGTTCATGCCCCACCCATCAAAGACAGTTATCCCTTCCACATTGTGGGGGTTAGAAAATGGTCTCCCCATGATCTAGAAAATACATGTAAAACTTTTGGGTCCTCCTTTGTGCCAGAGAAGTCGGAATTATTATGGTATTAAGAAATAAAATATGCTGATATCATACTATATTTTATGCAGTTCTGAGTTTCTAAAATTTTTCTGTGTCATCAGTTGACCTTCATGTGTTGTCTGTGGCTTGTGTGAAACTCCCCAAAAATTCTCATTTAATTTCTTATGCTGATCAGCAATATACCAAAACTGCGATGGGGAAACTCATAATGCAGAAGGAATAACTGTATATTCTGGTTGAAAGTAGGAACCATTTCATTTGTATTTTTGTATCCCCAATGCCTAGCAAAGTGCCAATACATAATAGGTCCTTAATAAATGTCTGTTGATTGGTTAGTTGATTGATGAGAGAAGGTAATTTGTTTAAATGGATTTCTGGTGAAATTAGAAAATTTTGAGAATACCTAGTCCAACTTTATCATTTTAGAGATGAGAGAACCTTCGGAGACCTAGGCAGGCTAAGTGACTTGCCAAAGGTCATATAACTAGTTTTCAACTGAGCAAGTACTACCTGGAACATTTCCTGATTCCCAGTGGTGTGCTTTTTCTATTATACTACAGGAGTCCGATTTGTCCAAGAGTTAAGTAACTTCTCTAACTTAGGGCCTTTAGAAGCAGTATTAATTCCTTCAAGAAACCAGTAAATTGAGATTTGCCTGTAATAAATAGGATCTTAGATAATGCAACCTTTCCTGGCTGGTATTATAAATACACATATTTACATACATATCTTCTTCATCATCAATAAGTGTTTTACCAAGGGCTTATAATATATTTGAAAGTACCAGATGGGGAAAGTATGGATAGAAAGCTGTGGGGAAAAGATCTATGGGTTTTAGTAGACTACAATCTTAACATCAGTCAACTGTGTGATAAAGCAAGGAAAAACGCTAATGCAATTTTATTCTGCACTCATGTCCAGAATGAGGAAAGTAATAGCCCTTCTGTATCCTGCCCTAGTCAGACCATACCTAGCTTATTATGTTTAGTTGTGGATGCCATATTTTAAGAAGGAAATTGATAAGGTGAGAGCATGTAGAAGAAGAACAGAAGTTCTTAGACTTTAATGTTATAGATCCCTGGTGATGCCTGTGGACCCTTTCTCAGAATGACATTTTTAAGTGCATTTAAAAAGGTAAATAACATTATCAAGGAAGCTAATTTCATTGAAATATAGCTATGCAAAATTTTTTTAAACAAACTCAGGGACCCTAAGTTAAAAACTCCTGATCTAGGGAAAGGTAAACATCACAGTAATAAAGGACTCTAAGATCAGGTCATCAGAGGATCAGCTGAAGGCAGATTTATAATCTGGAGAAGAAAATTCTTGAAGGAAGGGGCTATGGTAAAGTATTTGAGGGATTGTTATAGAGAAGAGTGATTCAACTTCTTCTACTTACTTTTGGGGACAGAACTAGATGCAATTAGTGAAAGTTTCATAGAGTACACTGAGTCTTATAAGGAAATAATAAGGATAGTAAGGAAAAAGAGTCAGAGCTGGCTAATACTGAAATGGGTCACCTTTTATCTCCCTTCCAGAAGGTCTTTGATCAAAACTTAATTGTAGATAGGATTCTTTTTCAGGAATGGATTGTGCTACATGGCCTCTGAAGCCCCTTCCAAATCTGAAATTCTATGATATCTAATGCTATAGCTTTCCCCAGTAGTTTGGGTCGTACAATAATCTTACTTAAGAATTGTCTCCTCAGCTTTTTTTTTCTTTGTGGGGAGGATGAGACGTGAGGGGGGGACCTGTGATTTCACTTGTATAGAGAACTTTCATTAAGAAAACACCATCTACCAATGCATATTGACAGAAGCTTTGCATCTTACAGACTCAGAGAGTTACCAGATAGATACACAAACACACACACGTACATATAGATAGATAGATAGATAGATAGATAGATAGATAGATAGATAGATACACATACACACACATATATACATATATAAATATATATGCATATGTTTCATGAAAGAATCTCTTGAACTCCTACATATATGTTTGTATATGTATATACACATGTTATTTTCTTAATTAGAATGTACATTTTAAAATGTGTAAGTTTCTATAGGGTAGAGACAATTTAACTTGCATTCTTAAATCACCAGAACCTGGCACATAATAGGTACTTAATAAATGCTTAGCTGATTAATTAATTCCTGATTCTGAGGCCACCTCACTATTTACAACATCCCACTGTTTCTCCTCAGCATTATATGATCCAATAAGATCTCTTTTCCTTAGAACTCTATCTCCAGACTGATGTATGACTGGATCAAATTCTCATCTCAGAGTCATCCAAAGCAATTATGTGGAAGCTGGCATGAGGGTGGAGGGAGGGGGGCGCTAAGAGGGGATTTTCCTGCTATTTCAAGCCAGATCCTATGCAACTGCATGCCCATTGCGAGGACATGAGTATTAGATACTGAGTCAGGCTTGGTTTCCCAAAGGAAGAGAGCTCATTATCATGAGACTAATTGTATTTTCAAGCAGTTGGAACTATTTTCTTGAGTAGCCAAGAATTAGGAGAGGGAGAGGGAAGTACAGAGGAAGGGAGGAAGAGAGAAAGGGAGAGGGAGGGAGGGAAATAGAGAGGGAGAGAGAGAGAAAGAGAGAGAGAGAGGAAGAGAGAGAGGGAGAGAAACAAACAGTAGCAGCAGGGAGTCTGAAGTAGAATGGGAGTTAACTCTTATATTTTCTGCTTCCCAACCCTGAAATTCATGCAACTGCTATGATGTGTATTAATTTCATGGGATAATGAAATATGGGGAAGGACAAGATTAAGAATCTGAAAGGGGTCAAGCAAGAAAAGGTGAGTATTGAGGAAAGCTGCAGAAACTGCAAAGGGAAAATACATAGAAAGGAGAGGCTGGAAGAAATGGAAATAAATTTCATCCACTTCAGATATTTGCCAAGGCCTGGCAATGGTTGTCTATGCCATATTGAGATTTCATTGGGTCTTTCACTTAGCTAGATTAGATAGGTAAAGTTTAAATCACAAGTGGCAAGACTCCAATTTATAGGCAAGAAAGTTCTGAAACACTGTATTCATAGGACAAAACTTCTAAATGACAAATTGATGTGTTTGCCTTCCTTCCCAGAAACCCCAACCAATTTTGAAATTATCAGTCAGACAACAGAAATAAGGGAACCTGCACTTCATAATGAGGGGAAAATATTTTGCACAGAAATAAAGTGGAAAACAAAATGTCAATGATGCTGCAAGCAACAAACTTCTGCTGGTATACCTGCACTCCTTTATATGTTTGCAAAAATAATTTTTCCACACCTTCTCCAGGGCAATCCTTCCATTCAGAGCATCTTTGCATACTGGAGCTTAGGAAACTAGATGGACAAGGGGCTCTCTCACTAGGAAAATCAGAGAAAGCTATCCTTTCCATTTCCACCTAATTGCATTGAATAACAAGTTGAACCTGTCTCCAAATAGGAAAAGTGTAAATTGAAGAAAACTAATTAAAATCTTGTCAGAGAATTTAAAGTGTATAAGAATTGCAGCAAAAGTTGTAGGATCAGAGAATAAGACCTTAAAGACCATCTAGTCCAACTTTCATTTTTACAGATGAAAAGATTGAAGATCACAGGGGTTGTAATTTGTCTGGGGTCATACACCTAAGAAAGTACTTGAGATGAGATTTAAACCCAGGTCTTCCTAACCCCAAGACAAGAGCTCTATCCACTACACCACACTGCTGCTTAGAGATACTGGAGAAATGATAGAACATTCTCAGAAGTAGACTATTAGAGTTCCTGACCACTAACTTTAACAGGAGATAGTGTTAATAACTTGTAAACACTGAGGGTGAGAACCTCTGCATTAGAGATTGTAGGAAGAAGAAGAAGAAGAAGAAGAATAAGAAGAAGAAGAAGAAGAAGAAGAAGAAGAAGAAAAAGAAGAAGAAGAAAAAGAAGAAGAAGAAGAAGAAGGAAGAGGAGGAGGAGGAGGAGGAGGAGGAGGTGGAGGAGGAGAAGGAGGTGGAGGAGGAGGAGGAGAAGGAGGAGGAGGAGGAGGAGGAGGAAGAGGAGGAGGAGGAGGAGGAGGAGGAGGAGGAGGAGGAGGAGGAGGAGGAGAATATGAAGAAGTTTATACACCTAAATTGGAAACTGTTTCCCTTCAGAATTAATGTATTAAACTGTGAAGATTCTCGCTCAGGATTTCTAAGAAATGAGTACAGATTACAGGAAATGCAAAATAAAAACTGGAGGAACTCCTTACTTTAGTAAGAAAGGAAGTTTACATGAATCTAAACTGTGGGAAGATATAAATTGTGCTAATATTAATTTAGGGTCAGAACATGGACTCATATCTCTGCTCTACTATTTTCTACCTGGATGACATTGAGAATGAACCTAAATATAATGAAAATAAAATGAGTGGACTGGATGAAATAATCTCTAAGATAATTTCCATCTCTAAATCCCACAAGATAGATTTCACCATTTATTACTCTTAGGTACTTTTTAAAGATTGGTCTTTATGTGTCCCAGTGAAAGGTTTATTTGTATTGGTTTGATTTTTTTATCCAAGTTCATTATCTAAATGAACAATTCTATAACCAAAGAATATGTTCTTCCATTTTCATATGTACTATATGTTTATTCATACATTAACTTATTTTTTAAGTTAATGTCTAATAGTTTTTCTCTAATGACAACAATTTCATAATTACTGATTCTTTTTAGCTCTCCTTATGGAAAAGCTTTTTTAAAAAATTAAAACAGTAGTTCCCAAGCCTCTGTGGTCTGTTTGTGTTCATTCTACATTTTCAAAGAAGACCATGCCATCAGAGAAATGATGACATGACTTGCACTTGACTTTGTTTTGAGTGAGGGAGGGTTGTGCAAGGTTACCAGCCTCACTTCTCCTCCAGAGCCATCTGAATCCAGTGACCCGATATTCATCAGGATGACTGGAGACAGCTCAGGATGCAAGAGCAGACCTTGGCCTTTTTAGACTGGCTTTTTCAGGTACTCACTTAGAGGGAGGTAATGACCATTGAGTGAATAGGCTTCTTTAGGAAGTAGTCAGGGAATGGCCCTTTTAATGAACAAAAGAAAAAAAATAACTAAATGAACAGAAACTGTTACTAGTGATAATCATTCTAAGCCAACCATTAAGTGGAGCTTGGGCAGACACTTGCTGTCCTGCTCACGGGCTTCAGAAGAAGACCATGACATCAGAGAAATGATGACGTGACTTGCACTTGACTTTGTTTTGAGTAAGGGAGGGCTGTGACCTGTTTCCATAAAAATGGGAGCCTCCTTGATTTCATCAGAATGGGGAACTCCACCCTCCACCAAATCTAATTTAGTACTACATCCTAGGGAGTTGCTTGAGGCACATAGATTATCCAGGGATTCCATAACTAGTGAGTGTCAGAGATGGGATTTGAACTCAGGTCTCAAACCCTAGTCTCACTCAGCTAGGTGGTGCAGTGGATAGAGTGCTGGCCCTGGGGTCAGGAGAACCTAAGTTCAAAAACAACCTCAGGTACTTACTAGCTGTGTGACCCTGGACAAGTCACTCAACTCTTTTTTCCTCAGTTTTCTTATCTAAAATTAGCTGGAGAAGGAAATGTCAAACCACTCCAGTATCTTTGCCAGGATCATGGAGAGTCACAGAGAGTTGGACATGACTGAAATGACTCAACAACAACTCAAAGCCTAGTTCTCAGTCCACTAACTGTCATTGCCTCTTGTCCTAGCTACACAAGAATAAAAAACTAAGACATATATCCATTACTACCATTTACAAGAGAGGGTTGCTGCCTTTTGAAAGGCAAATGGCCTTTTAGCTTTCTTTAGGAATGCTGTAAGATATACCCTGCATGCACAGTTGTACCGTTCATTCATCGGCACCCAGGGTTTCTAACTTCTAGGATAGTACCATCCTATGAACTAAGTTAAAACATGTTCATAAAGGCCTGTGCAGCAGTGGGAAAACTGACCTTAAAGTCAGGAAACCTGGATTCTTATTTAAGCTCTGCCATTAATTTACTGTGTGACCTTGTCTAAGTCCCTTCACTTTTCTGGGTTTCAACTACCTTATCTGTGGAATGGAGAGATTGATCTAAATGATCTCTATAATCCCTTTCAGATTTAAAATTCTATGAATCCAAGGGAGTCAGTTGGTTTTAGTGAGGCACCCCTTTATGCAGACCTCTTCTGAAAGAACATAAACTAAACCCATGAGACAAACTCTCCTTTTTCCTTTTGGCACAGTGGAACACTGACCTCACATAAAAGGACAATATTTGCCTATCTATTTATGAAGGTATTTTTCACAGAATGCAAACTAAGCTCAGCCCTGCCAGTGAACTTCACATTTTGGTAAGAGAGTTTCAGAATGACTCTGGGGAACAAACCCAACACGACAATTCAGGGAGGCAAAAAGGGGCTAATGTTAGATGGTCTTTCCAAGCTTCATCACAGTTAGTTCACATATATTTGGGAAAGTCATCTCTTTCTTGGTAGCTCAGTTTTCTAATCTGCAAAATGGAACTCCTGCTGCCCCACATACATGGTGAACCAATTATGAACTGTTGACCAAAAGATTGTAGAATCACAAGATTTAGTGTTTGAAGAAACCTCAGAGATTGTTTAGTCCAGCCTTATTTCATATGAAAAAAATGAGATTCAGACTCAAAGCAATGTGCCCAAGTTCACACAAGACAAGATTCAAGATGAAGCCTCTAAAAAATAGAATTTTAAAATTATGTTATTCTCTAAACATGTCAACATTAAGATACTAGGAAAGTAGGCTATCACTATCTTTATCAGTAATCATTTTGTTTTCATTCTCCACCTTATTGACTTTATATCTTCTCCTTCCAAAAAAAAAAAAAAACTTCAAAAAATTTCTGCAGATATTGTACAATGATCAACTGCAAATGACTTAGCTAGTCTCAACAACATCCAAGACAGTTCCAAAGGACTCATAATGGAAAATGCTATCCACCTCCAGCGAGTGAACTGACAGTCTGGATGCAAATAAAAGCATGCTATTTTTCATTTTCTTTATTTTTGTTTTTTTCCTTTCTTGATCTATGTCTTCTTTCACAATATGAATAATATGGAAATATGTTTTGTATAATCACATGTATAAACTTCATCAAATCACTTAAGTCTCAGGAAAGGAAAGGAGGAAAAGAATCTGAAGCTCAATTTTTAAAAATGCATGTTTAAAATTGTCTATATACATGTAATTGGGGGGAAATAAAGTATTATTTTAAAAAATTTTTTAAATGAACATGAAGTCTGAGTAGTTTTACATGTGAATAATGGCTCTACCTTCAACATTTCACATGCTAGGATGCTCCCTTATTTTAACCCACCTCTACTCAATGCTTAGCATTAAACATTCTTAAAAGCAATCATTCCTAATTGCCTGTCTAAGACTATGAGTTACAGGGAAGTTGCTTATCTGCTTCTATGGAAGAAATTTGCATCCCAAGAGAGATCCCCTACATTGATGGAATCCCAGGTCAGGTCAATGAAAAATAAAATGATTTAAAAATTTTAATGATTGAAAAAATTAATTAATGATTAAAAAATAAAAACTAACACAGACATCTCCCCCAGATTCCCTGCTGGAAACATGATGTCTTTTCAGGCAGTTGCTAGCACCTACCTTTTTCACAAGGTAACCTTCCCTGATTTTCTTTGGTTCCATGTCTGCTAAATGCTCCCCAGAGTCAAGTTGTCTTAGCAGCTCTACTTCATCTGGAAGCCCTAGAGAGTTATGGGTTTCTTTTTGTATAGCATGGTCACTTTCACAAGTTCCCCTTTGCCTGTCAATCACATGAACACATCCGGTTTCTCTTCGCTGAGACAAAAAAGAGAATAGGGAACCAAGGTGCCTAACCACCCTCTTGCTTTGCAAATTTTGGGGACTTCAGTGTTAACAGAAAACTTGTGGTAAATATTTTCCTGTATGTCACAAAAAAGGGAGGGGTATGTTTCCAGAGGTGGGGTGGGCATTAAAAAAAATCAGGAGCAAGGCAAGGTGAAGCGGAAGGATTCTCTTCATGGAAATGTTGGTGTTTGAAAGTTATTGAAGGAAAATCCAGAATTTTAATAGAAATTCCAGGAAGCACAAAAGTTTCCCACATGTGTGAGTTGAAGAGGAAAATAATATTCTACTTTCTGGAAAGTATGTTTTATCTGGAGATGATCTTTTTCAAAGATGACCTTAAATAACAATATCAACAGCTATTGGAACCAGCCACAGAGCTGAATTTAATTTTTCATTCCCTTCCTGTTCCCCTGTTCTCTTTTAAGCCAACAAAGATTAAGCTTGTGGAAGAGGCTCTTCAGGGAGGCCCTATTTCTGGAGGCTGTGCAGAGGAGGGCAGCCAGAAAGAAGAAGGACCTTGATTCAATGTTATAAAAGGATGGACTGAAAATATGAGGTATGCTTATCCTAGAGAAGAGAAAGGGGGGCAGGGCAGTGAGAGCATGAAAGTTATCTTCAGGTACTCAAAGGGCTAGAAGGTTAGACAATCTATTTGGCCTCAAAGGGCACAACAAGGAGCAATGGGTAGAAATTTAAAAAGGAGTACCTTAGGACGTGATATCAGGAAAAACTCTCTAATAATTAAAGGTATGAGAAAGTGGAATAGACTGTCTTGAGAGACAGTAGCATGTCCCTTCTTGGAGACCCTCAAGCAGAGGGTGACTTGACCAATATACTATCATAGGGTTTCCTTCCTTCCTCAGATGGCTGCTGAGGTCCCTTCTAGCCCTGAAATTCTGTAATTCTAATTCCTCTCTCTCTAGCTGTTGCCACAAGAGGTAGTGGTCACTGCATCTCACAGTTGTTTTTCATCCTCTTTAGGCTGATACATGTGACCACACAGAACAGATTGACCACTGTCAATCATCTCTTGTTGAATATTCTCTCTTTCTGTGACACTTACTCTGATCACTATGGGTGTGTCCCCAAGGCTCTGACCTAAGCTCTCCTATTTTTTCTCTCTATATATTCTCTAAATTGGTGATCTAATTAGCATCCATTGTTTGAATGATCATCCATAAGCAGGTGACTCCCAAATCAATATTCTTAGCCCTGATCTCTCTCCTGAACTCTAATCCAATATTATCAACTGCCAGCTGTACCTCTCTACCTGGATATCCTTAAGGAACTCAAATTCAGTATATCTAAAATGGAATTCATCATATAGTCCACAAAACCTATCCTTACTTCAAACTTCTCCATTTTTGTTGATGACACCACCATCCTTCCATTTGCCACCATGGAGCCACCCACAACTCAATTGTTTATCAACTCTCTTATACAATCAGTTGTGTCTCCAAAACTTCCACCCCCTTCTCTTCTTTCACATAGCCTCTATTCCAATTCAAGTCCTTATCACCTTTCTCCTGGATTATTTTAATAGTCTCATAAGTGGTTTTCCTGAATCCAGACTCTCCCCTCTGTAATCCATTCTTAACACAGCTGCCCAATATATATTCCTAAAACATTACACTTTACCATGGCACCACTGTGCTAAAAAAAAAAAAAAAAAAAAAAATTAATAACTTCCTCCTGTCTCTAAGAAAAAAAAACCCTTAGCTTGATATTAAATTCAACCCCACCCCAACCCACCCCTCCCATCACCACCCAATCTGGTTTCCACTAAACTTCCGATTTTACTTCAGACTACTCCCTTTCACACATTTCTCATTTTAGCAAGACTGAAGTACAAGCTATTAATCAAAATGATATTCTATTTCTTGTTTTCATAGATTTATCTAAGCAGCTCCCCCAGCTTCATGTCTAGAATGCAATCCTTCCTTAGCCATCCTTGTAGAACACCTAGCTTCCTTTAAACCATGGTTCAAGTGACACTTCCTACATGAGATCTTATCTGTACAGAAAAATATTCAAGAAATGTTTATGGCAATTTTACCACATCATTGTTTAAACAAGTAACCAAGGTTTGTGCTGGGAGTTGCTTTGACATCGATCATTCTGACAACCAGGATAAGAGCGTGTGAATCAGCCTAACTCTTGACCAAGTCCATCTTAATGAGTTTAAAGGCAAAAGTCCCCTTCCAATACCAGAGTGATATTTTGAAAATTATTTTTTATAGACTTAGCTCTTCTCAGCAATGCAAGGATTTAAGACAATTTGAAAGACTCATGATGGAAAATACCATCCACATCCAGAGAAAGAACTATGGAGTCTGAATGCAGATTGAAGCATGTAATTTCCCCTCTTTTTTTTTTTTTGTTTCTTCTTTCTCATGGTTTTTTCCCCGTTGGTTTTAATTCTTCATTACAACATGAATAATGTGGAAATATGTTTAATATAATTGTACAAGTATAGCCTATATCAGATTGCACGTTGTCTTGGAGAGGGAGGTAGAGAGGGAGGGGGAGCAAATTGAGAACTCAAAATCTTATAGAAGTAAATGCTGAAAACTAAAACTTAATTAATTAAAATTTGAAAAATTAAATTATTTTCTCCTCTTTCATAAAGGAGTCATAGAGCTGAAGAATTCTTAGCGGTTTAATTTTTTTTCTTCACACAACTTAATGTGTGGGTTCTTCCCAAGTTACAAAAGCAAGGTTAGCGATTGGTCCACGTTCATCAAGACCTGGTTGATACTGCCTATTCGCTATGATTTCTCTGCACAACTATCAAACTTCTCTGAAACAAATGGCACCACCCAGTGTCAGGAATAGAAAACTGTCTGATTCAAACTGTCTCATCACCTAGGTAGCTAAGTGGCTAAGTGGTTGAGTGGATAGAGCCCCAGGCCTGGAATGAGAAAGATCTGAGTTCAAATTCTGCCTTAAACATTTGTTAGCTGTGTAACTCCTGGGAAACTCACTTAACTTCTGTCCAACTCAGTTTCCTCAACAGTAAAATGAGGATAATAATAGCACCTACCTTGAAGGATGGTTTCAAGAATCAAAAGATATATTTGTAAATGTCTTAGCACAGTGCCTGGAACATAATAGGTGCTTATGAAATGCTGATTCCTTTACTATCTCCTTTTTATCCCCACCAAAGAGGCCATACAGATTATGCTTCTCCATTTTTCATCATCATTATTGTCATTACTCACATTTTAATGAGGTTTTCAAAGTACTTCCTTCACAATCAGTCTAAGAAAATGGGTAAATTATTTACTAATACACCCATTTTGCAGGAAAGTAAATTGAGACTCGGGAAGATTAAAAGACTCCCAGATTTGCAAGTATTAGAACTTGGCTCATGACCAATTTCATTTTTGCCTTAAAGAATCAATTTCTCATACATGTGTATCTATGTTTATTTGCATGTATATGTTTTCTTGAGGTGCTTTAATTCTTCAGAAAACATGTTTTTTCCATATTCCATTTCTTATGGCACCAGTAATGGTCACGGATCATAAGTGAAGACTTTGTACCATGAAAAAGGAAAACCATAAAGTAAAGTTGACAAAATTAATGGCACTTGCCTTAAATCACTAAAGCTATGGAAAGTGGAAGTCCTTTCCAAATCTTTAGAAAAATCTCCTCCTCTTTCTTGTTTCTCCCCTAAGTAAACTTGCTTTTTCTCATACAGAGAATCAGAATCTCTAAGCTGAAAAGGATCAGATGCCCCCATGGCAACACTGATCATAAGTGGTAATACAAGTTTGTCTGAAGTATACAAGAAAATGAAAGTACCAGTATTCAAGATATGTAAATATATCTATATGTAAATATATCTATATAGCTATAACTTTAATATATGTATTTTTGTACATAATATTCTCTTTTATTTTATTCATCTATTTATCAAGCATTTGTTAAACATTCACTAAGGCAGGACATTGTACAAGGGCCTGAGGATACCATGAGACAGCAAAAAACAGTCTTTGCCCTCCAGAAAGCATAAATATATCTGCTTTATTTGACTAAATAAAAAGGGAGAGTTAATAAGCAGGAAAAAGGCATTATTTTCCTGTATTATTACTGAATATATCATTTAAATATATAACTTTCCTAATTAAGTTCATTTGTATATACCCACAAGTGACATGATAGCCTGTTAGCAGTCACCAACATAAGGCAAAGAAACTAGCATTCAATCATCTAGCATTCCACTCTTCTGTTGTAGGGGAAAGTGAACTCAGTTCAGGTGTAAATCATTCCTTTGCACTCATTGACTTTGTCTATCTTCTACCCCCACAAGCTACTTCTATTTCTTCCAGATCCAGAATATTTTTTCAGTAACTCAAACCTCAACATCATAATTAAGCAAATAGTAGATAAATGCATGATAAAATTAAAAGCATTAGTCCAATGTATTATTAGTCCAAAGCAGTAGTACCATCTAATAAAAAGGTGGCTCAGTGAATACAGCATTGAACTTGGAATCAAGAAGACTTATGTCTAAATTCCACCTGTGACATTTGCTGGTTGGATGACCCTGGGCAAGTCATTTATTCTCTACCTCAGTTTTCTCATCTATAAAATAGAAGTAACAATAGCACCTACCTCCTAGGGCTCTTGTGAGAATCAAATGAGATATTTGTAAAATGATTAGAAAACCTTAAAGTGTAATATAAATACTACCTATTATCATAAAGTATCCAGTCATACAACATTCCTTGCTTCATATCTCAAAATTCCTAAGATGAAAATAAAAATATCTATTCAGGCTAAAATCTGCAAAGTGTTATCTTTGCAAATACAAAGTGTCATCTGCAGATTTCATAGCAATGTCATCTGAGAGGCACTGTGGTATGATGGATAGGGAACTGGCCTTGAAGTCAGGAAAACTTGAGGCAGATAAATATAAAGTGACTTGCCCAGGATCATATAGTTAGTAAGAGTCTGAAGGCAGCTAAGTGCTTTACAGATATTAGCTCATTTAATCCTCATAACAATCCTGAGAAGTAAATTTTACTGCTATCACCATTTTATGGTTGAAAAAACTGAAGTAGATGGAGATAAAGTAACTTGCCCAAGATCATGCAGCTAGTAAGAGACTAAAGACAGATTTGAACCCAGGATTTCCTAATCTCAGATCTAGCACCCTCTCCACTGGTCCACCTAGAATAAGACTATGATGTATTGTTCTTAATCTCTTAGATTAAGGGTAATGATGTGATGGTAATGGTGAGGCAGTCTGAGCACATACTATATACATCTTCAATATCCTTTGTCCATCAGAATGATTCATATGCTATCAAAAACCTAATAGTTAAATGAGTATGAGATTCTATCTCTATAGCTTGAGATCTCATAGTTATTTTTATAAATTATTTGCAGAGTTTTGAGAATAGGTGTGACATCTTTGAATCTGTAAATAAGAAAGATTATTCTGCTAAATGTGAATAATGACTTGGTTTGTTTTTGAGAGAAAATCAAGGCAGGAAATCTTAATAGGAGAGTACAGTAGTATGCTAGGTAGATGGTAATGAGAATCTATGCTAGGGTAGTAGGATTAGAGACTGAAAGGAGAGGAGAGAGAGAAGAGATATTTTGGAGGTGAATTTCTAAAGCTAGGGGTACAGTTTGTGAAATATACAGTTTCCTTCTCCTCTTCCTACCCCTTGCTTCCCTCTCTTGCTCTGACCTGATCTGTTTTCTGACCTGGGCCAGTTCAACCCTCCTAGGAAGCCTGATGGTTCTCTCTCTTGAAGCTCAGCATGCTGATACCAGACAGTACAGATACCAGATTGATTTAGCTCTACTGCAGCTCAGAACTCCTGAACTCAAGCAATCCACCAGCCTCAGTTTTTCCAGTAGCAGAGATATGTATGAACCATCCCACCCAGCTGCAAGCGTCCTAAGTGTTATGCAGTGAATGTGGACTTTCCCACATAACAAGTAAATGCTGAATTAAATGCTGAGTAGATGACTGGCGGATTTTCTCCCAAAGGGGAGTTGGCTTTCTCAGATTAATGCCAGCACTTTCACCTTATAAGAACGGCAACTCTTTAAAAATAAACTGCATGGGGAGGGGACAGGGAGGAAGAAAGCAAAGAAGTTCCTCACTTTAATAATCATAGTAATTTTTAATTAATTTATTTAATTAAGAATTCACCAATTTCAAGCTTTTTAAAAGAAAGTGTTTCCAAATATTATATAATGCAGTCAAGTGTTCAGAAGAAGGCTCTTTTCCATACCCTCCTGACTTCAGAGTGATTATCAATAGCAACTGTTGCTCTTTCCCTCCCAGTTTGTTTTTTTTTTTTCTTTTGCTTATTAAAGGATCCATTCCCTGATTACTTCTTAAAGAGGCCTATTCACTGAATGGGCATTACCTCACTCTAAGTGAGTACCTGAATAGGCCAAGGTCTCCCATTGCATGCTGGGCCTTCTCCAATCATCCTGATGAATTTCTGGTCACTGGATTCAGATGGTTCTGGAGGAGAAGTCAGGCTGGTGACCTTGCACAGCCCTCCCTCACTCAAAACAAAGTCAAGTGCAAGTCATGTCATCATTTCTCTGATGTCATGGTCTTCTTCAAAAATGAAAGATGAACACAGACCTGTGAGTAGACTGAGCTGCCTGAATGGGGACCCAGCTAGCTGGGTAACTCAGTGCATCTGCTCCCTTTAGTCCTTCTGCTTCCTTCTCCTCTCCAAAGGAAGGTAAATTTCAATGGCCAGAGGACACCCAGTTAAGTTGGGGTTTACTGGTTAGATTTCTTTCTGTCTCTTTTTTCTTTCTCACCTTTCCCAAACCTTTAACCCAGGGCACTCTGAAATCCATAGATTACACACCAATAGGTCCCTACCCAACCTCCACCCTTGGCTTCAGAGTGATTATCAACAATAACTGTGCTTGCTTCAGCAGCACATATACTAAAATTGGAACAATACAGAGAATATTAGCATGGCCCCTGCACAAGGATGATACGCAAATTCAGGAAGCGTTCCAAATTTTTTAGAAAGAGAAATCCCATTTAAAGCTAGGGTAGACGCTATAAAATATTTGAGAGTTTACCTTTCAAAACAAACCCAGGGACTATATGAACACAATTACAAGACACTTTTTGCACAAATAAAGTCAGATCTAAGTAGGTGGAAAAATATCAGTTGCTCAGGGGTAGGCCGAGCCAATATAATAAAACTGACAATTCTGCCTAAATTAATTTACTTATTTAGTGCCATACCAATTAAACTATCAGATAATTATTTTCTAGTGCTGGATAAAATAATATCAAAATTCATCTAGAAGAACAAAAAGGTCCAGAGTATCAAAGGGACTAATGAAAAGAAATGCTAGGGAACGTGGCCTAGTGCTACCAGATCTCAAATTGTATCATAATGCAGTAATTATCAAAACACTCAGTACCGGCTAGGAAAAGAAGGGTAAACAAGTGGAATAGTCTAGGTACTCAAGACACAGTAAGCAATGAATATAGCAACCTCCTGTTTGATAAACGCAAGGACCCCAGCTTCTGCAATAAGAACTCACTGTTCGACAAAAATTGCTGGGAAAACTGGATAACAGTGTGGCAGAAACTAGGCATAGATGCAAGCCTGACATCGTACACAAGAATAAAGTCCAAATGGGTACACGATCTAGGTATAAAGACTGATACCACGGACAAGCTGGAGGAGCAAGGAATAGTATATTTATCAGATTTGTGGAGAAAGAATTTTTGACTAAAGAAGAGATAGAAAGCATCATGAAGTGCAAGATGGACAATTTTGATTATATTAAACTAAAAAGTTTTTACACAACCAAACCCAATACAACCCAAATTCTGAGGGATGTAGTATATTGGGAAAGAATTTTTACAGCTAATCTCAGGGATAAAGGCCTCATTTATAGAATATATAGAGAACTGAGTCAAATATACAACCATACAAGTCATTCCCCAATTGATAAATGGTCAAAGGATATGAACAGCCAATTTTCAGAGGAAGAAATTAAAGATATCTATAATCATATGAAAAAATGCTCTAAATCACTTTTGATTGGAGAAATGCAAATCAAAACAACTCTGAGGTACCACATCACACCTATCAGATTGGCAAACATGACAGGACAGGAAAATGATAAATGTTGGAGAGGATGTGGGAGAGCTGGAACACTAATGAGCTGTGAACTCATCCAACCATTCTGGAGAGCAGTTTGGAACTATGCCCAAACAGCTACAAAAATGTGCATACCCTTTGATCCAGCAATATTGCTTCTAGGATTGTATCCCCAAGAGATCATAAAAAATGGAAAAGGGTCCTACATGTACAAAAATATTTGTAGCAGCACTCTTTGTAGTGGCCAAAAACTGGAAATCAAGGGGATGCCCATCAATTGGGAAATGGCTGAATAAATTATGGTATATGAATGTAATGGAATACTATTGTGTTATAACAAATGATGAACAAGAAGACTTCAGAGAGGCCAGAAAGACTTATATGATCTGATGCTGAGTGAAAGGAGCAGAACCAGGAGAACTTTGTGCACAGTAATGACCACCATGTGCGAGAGTTTTTTTCTGGTAGACTTGGATCTTCATAGCAATGCAAGGACATAAAAAAATTAAAAAACTCCCAGTGGTCTTCTAAGCCAAAATGCCTTCCACATCTAGAAAAAGAACTATGGAATTCAATCACAGAATGTAGCAGATCATTTTTTTATCTGTGTGTATTATGTTTTGGTTTGTTATATGATTTCTCCCATTTATTTTAGTTCTACACAGCAAGACTATAGTGAAAATGTATTTAATAGGAATGTATGTATAGATCCTATATAGAATTGCATGCCATCTTGGAGAGGGATGGGGGTATTGGGGAATAGGTAGGGGGAAAAATATCTAAGTTTTATGGTAGTGATTGCAGAACACTAAAAATAAATAAAATGTAATAACTGTGGTTCTTTCCCTCCCAGCTTGATTTATTTACTTTTTTCTTTTGCTCCTTAAAGGGCTATTCCCTGATTACTTCTTAGAGAGGATTATTCACTGAATGGCCTTACCTCACTCTAAGTGAGTACCTGAATAGGCCAAGGTGTCCCACTGCATCCTGGGCCATCTTCAGTCATCCTGATGAATATCTGGTCACTGGATTCAGATGGTTCTGGAGGAGAAGTCAGGCTGGTGACCTTGCACAGCCCCCCACCCCCACTCAAAACAAAGTCAAGTGCAAGTCATGTCATCATTTCTCTGATGTCATGGTCTTCTTCAAAAACAAAGAACAAACAGACAGACAGAAGAAGGTAAGTATATGCTGATTATGAGATCTTTTTCTAGAAATGGGAAATCAGCACTAAGCTCATCTAATCTCACTTGGTAGGATAGTGCTTGACTGGATCTAACTACATCTTTCTTTCACCAATTATGGTGCATACTGCCTTTGGAGCATCAGAAGCCTTGACACCTGGCTAAAATAGATACACTTGAACCTCCCACAAAGAGACAAGAGGAGAACCAAACACTGTCTACCACTGTCACTGTATATTCCAGCCATAATCCGAGGTCCCTGCACTCTGACTGAGGAGCTTTCACCTCATCTGACCTGGTTTCAAACTTCTTATGCATTTCCTGACCATCCCCAAGTCATGCCACTATGCTTTTCTCCTTCCCTTCCACCTCATGTTTCACCTCTAGATCCCTTTTCAGTTGCCATCTTTCTTTATTAGAATGTTAGCTCTTGGATGATAGTGTCTGACTTACTTGTTTGTTTTTGCATCTGCATAGCTGACAGGGGTAGGAACCCTGTGGTCTTGAAATCACATGTGTTCTTTTATTAAGGGAATTTGTTCTGTGGAGTTTGGATTCAGTCAAAGGGCTGCACTTGAGGACCCAGAGGACCACACATGGTCTCGAGGCCACAGGTTCCCCACCCCTGACACAATGCAATAGCATGTAATAAACAATTAATAAATGTTTTTATTCTTCTTAATTCATTTTAAGTTATTTAATTCTTTTTTATTTATACCAAATGAATAAATCATGCAATCAGCCAGTCATTTTTATTAAATATGTTTACAGGGTGACTATTGACAGTCTTAACACTTTCCAGCTCCTGGTATACCAGATAGTCAGGAAGTTCTAAATTCAACCCTATGACTAAGTACCTTACCAAGCTGTGCCATCTGCCTCTCTGAATTCTAGGACTGTTGAAAATCCAACTATCCCACAAAGGCCCTCAATAGTTAAATACAGCTAATATAATTTAATAGTTAAAATAATAATAAAAACAACGAAAATTTATACATCACTTTACCTAGAGTATCTCATTTGTTTTTCACTACAATTTCATGAAGCAAATGTTATTGATATTAACTTTATTTTGCAGATTAGAAAACTGAGTTAAAAGAATAGCCTGAGTTTGCAGATCTAAAAAGTGTCTACTGCAGGATTTGAAATGAAAAAGTCTCCTCTGACTTCGAGTTCAATCCTGTCTCTGTTATAGACTATTTCCCTCCATGAAACCACTGCACTTCCAATTATTTGAGTATTTCTTCAGCTTGTGAACATGTCCTCAGTTTCCAGATATCTACATGTGTATGTGAGAGTGTGTGTGTATGTGTGTGTGTGTGTGTGTGTGTGTGTGTGTGAGAGAGAGAGAGAGAGAGAGAGAGAGAGAGAGAGATTGAGATTCTCCCATCTTTTCCTGAAGGCCTCCATTATGGTGTGCAGGTGACCCTGAATTCTCAAGGGGTATTATTAGTGGAGTACTAGAACATCGTACATCAGGACAAGCTATGTTTCTGTAGCAAACAGTACAAGATTCAGTCTGCTTAAACTTGGAGAGATTCATTCATAGAAGGATAATGACAGGATAAAGGGTTTTGCTTTGTTCTGTTTTGTCACAATGATTCATGAAATCATCTATTAAGACATGGAGAGATTGTGATAACCATCAGTGTTGGGACTATACATATTGATATGCAGAGAGACAGCCTTTACATAACTCCTACGAGTTTTTCCAGTGCCCCTGAAAGTGTTTTGAGGAGCACAGGATCTTCACCAATGGTAAAATGGGAATTACAAGGACTTTTCTAATCCTAAATCAAATAATTATCTGAGACAACAGATTTCAATCAGTGCCAGGAATGGATAATCAAAAGTACAGGTTCAGTCTTAGCTCAGTGCCTAATTTTTGTTGGCTCCCCTTCATTAGATATGGTGACCCATGGCCCCATAGACTTTGCACTAAAAGTTCTCATCCTGTCTCACTAAGGAGAGGCTTTATTGAGTACCTTAGTATAGAGTGTCAGATATGTAGCCCACAGGTTGCATGCAGTCCACAACACTTCCAAGTATAGCCCAAACCAAATTAAAATGTAATCAGGAAATAGCTAGCCAAATAAATAAAAATACAATTAAACCTACATCATATTATATTTTAAAACTAAGTCAATATGCAGCCAACAAGGATCCTTATGTAAAATTTTATGGCCCCCATTTCTATGTGAGTTTTACACCACTGCCTTAGTAGTTGAGAACAGAGATCCAGCAAATGGTTCTAAAGAGTAAAAATCATGGAAAAGGTAGCAAAGAAAGTTTCTCGGTGACCAGAGAACTCAGTGGGGTTAATTTGATGAGATGATGATGCCTAGAGGGGATAGTCCCTATAAAGAGCAGACACAATGCCCACCAGAAAGCATTGTAATGACATCACCTGAGGAAAGCCTCAGAGATATGAGTAGCCCTAGCCATGAATTCCTGGTATATATTCCTTCACATATGTTCCCTGATTACATTTGTTTCTTATATGGGAGCTTTTTATGTTTGTTGCCTGGTTACACATGTTCTATGCATGAACATCCTTCCCAGATGTTATATGATCACCTTAGGAGAATGTACCCATGTGTGCATGAGAGAGAGCATTCCTTGACCTTCTGTTCTCTGTGCTACTTGGTTAAATGTGTTTTTGTTCTGAGCTAAAGTGTCCTCTGGCTGGCTGGTAAACTTTGGGTTTGTTAGCCATGGTTTTGAGTGATCTCTCATGCAGTAACTCCCATCCCAAACTGGTATAGCATTTCTGGGGGGCCACATGTGAGAAAGAACTCCAAATGCTACAACTGAAATCACTGATCTTGAGAAGCATTCAAGTCAACTTTTATCCTTCATTCTTGAGTCAGTTCCTTATTGTCAGGGATCGTTTTCTATTTTCTGCCATCTGTGCCAAAAGGAAACCCAATACACAATAGCTAACTAGGATCAGAAACGTCCTGGTTCTTTAAGTTTTAATTAATCTCCAGTGACTCCAGACCTAAAGTATTACTATCCCAATAGATTGGAGTGATAGGTTAGCTATCCTCACTTCTGCACACTGCCACCTTCCAAGCAAGAATGTCACCACAGAGAATCATAAATTCATCATCATCACCATTATCATTCCAAATTAATATATCTTTTGATTTCAAAGTCCTACTGATATGAAAAGAAGGAGCATATAACAGAATGAATACTGGATTGGGTATCAGGGTGCCTGGGTTCCAGTCCCAGATCTACTTTGATCTACCTGTATGACCTAGAACAAATCACTTTACCTCTCTGGGCCTCAGTTTCCCTATCTGTAAGATGAGGCATACTGGAAGACTTGAAGTTCTCTAAGGTTGCTTCTAGTTTTAACAACCCAACTGAGCCAAATCAGGTACAAACATAACACATGGGGGCACTGCAGCTTTGCAGGATAGGCCCCAGGGCATATCCCCTGCACAACTTGGCAGAGGCAATAATCCCCCACGGGAGCACAGTGAAAGCAACTGTGGATACATTCTGGTGAGGAGATTGTAATGATAGTAGCTATTTGACTGAGTGTGTTAATTACAGCTAAAGATTGTCATTAGTTTACAATTATCAGAAGATAGGTCCTGAAGTCAATGACTACAGGTGTTCTGGAGGTAGATGACCAATTCAGAGCTTATACTTGACACCTGTTGTAAATCAATTTTACTTACTGAGAAATCAGTTGTAATGAATAACTACTATCAGTAGTGATGAACAATGAAAACTGTTTTCTTGACTAGTAACCAAATTAAAGCTCAATTTTTTCCCAATAGTAGTAGTAGCTAGCTAGCGTTTATATAGTACTTAGCAAATATTGTCTCATTGTATCCTCACAACAGCCCTGAGACCCAGGTGCTTTCAGTTTTTAGACACGGAAGGACTGTGAACTACATCAGCAATAAGGATATATATATACATATATATATATATATATATATATATATACACATCCATATAAATATATGATACACAGGGAGACAGTCTCTATATAACTCCAGTGGATTGTTATTCTATTTTATTTCTGTAGAGCCCACAAAAAGGTTTTGGAGGCATAGGGTTCTCATCAAGAATTAAATGGGAGTTACAAAGACTTTTCCAACTCTAAGTCAGAGAGTTGTCTGAGGGCATAGGCTTCAAATTAACACCAGACAAATGTGATCAAAAGATATAGATTCATTTGTCCTTAAGAACATCTGCTGTACAAAGCCCAAAGCTTATTAAACTAAAGTCATAGTACATGAAGATCAGTTGAAGGAATGAGGGGAGGGCTGTTCACTCTGGAAAAGAGAGGACGTAGGGGGATGTCATAGCTATCCTGAAGTGTTTGAAAGGCAGTCACATAAAACAGGAATTGGTCCATTTTGCTTGGCCTCAGAGAACACAAAAGAACAAGTCGCAAAAAGATCAATTTGGGCTTGATATAAGGGCCTCTTACTGATAATTAAAGCTCTCCATAAATGGAATGGGCTAACTCAGGACATTTTGGAGTCTCTCTCACTGGAGGTAGGTCTCCAAAGAAAGACTGGATGACCACTTGCTCAGGTATCATTTTGAGTACATGCTGACTTGTAAAATATTTCAAATCTGGGGGTGCAATTGGGGGATGCCCCAGGTGGGACAGATCAAAGCATGGGTCTTGTGAAGCAGTAAAATAAATTTGTCTTATCCTCCATCACTGAGATCCTCAAGATTTGGAGAAAGTCTTCTATTGCCTTTTACCTCCACAAAGAGGGATGATGAATGATATTTTTTTTTCCATGTGAGTGACTGGTACTTGAAACTGACCTAGACATGTGGCTGCTTCAGAACTAGGGAAGATGTTCATTCAGGCATAAATTGGACTAGACAACAACTTCTGGTTCTGAGGTTCTGTAATTCTCTTAAAAATTAAGGGAGAGGGGAGGAGCCAAGATGGCGGAGTAGAAAGACACACATATGCTAGCTCCGAACCCACAGCCCATAAAATATCTGTAAAGAACTCCCAACAAATTCTGGAGCAGCAGAAGCCACAGAACAACAGAGTGGATGAGATTTCTTTTCCAGAGAGCCCTGAGAACCTGACGTGAAAGGTCCATCGCGCACCGGACCCGGAGCACAGCCCAGCCCTGCCTTGGCTGCACAGCACAGAGAGGAACAGATCCCAGCAGGCTTCAGGGACAGAATCTCCAGCGTCCGCCCAGGTCCCTCTACCCACAGGTGACAAGGGTCAGTGAGAGAGTCTTTTTGGGCGGCCGACAGGGGAGTGGGGTGTCCCCGTGGCTCGGGCCCCCTCGGGAGGCAGCGGTGGGGGCAGGAGCAGACCGGGGCTCCCCAAGAAGGCAGGACCCCAAATCCATTGTTGAAGGTCTCTGCATAAACCCCCTGAAGGCACTGAGTCCCTTGTGGAGGCCCTGCCCCAACCTGAGCACCTGAACTTAATCTCACACTGAATAGCAGCCCTGCCCCCACCCAAAGCCCTGAGGCTGGGAAGCAGCATTTGAATCTCAGACCCCAAGGGCTGGCTAGGTGGATCTGGAGCTGAAGTGGGGGTGAAAAGGACATTCAGAAGTCAAGTCACTGGCTGGGAAAATGCCCAGAAAAGGGAAAAAAAAATAAGACTATAGAAGGTTACTTTCTTGGTGAACAAATATTTCCTCCTTTGCTTTCTGATGAGGAAAAACAATGCTTACCATCAGGGAAAGACACAGAAGTCAATGCTTCTGTATCCCACACATCCAAAATAAATATACCATGGGCTCAGGCCATGGAAGAGCTCAAAAAGGATTTTGAAAATCAAGTTAGAGAGGTGGAGGAAAAACTGGGAAGAGAAATGAGAGACATGCAAGCAAAGCATGAAAAACAAATAAACACCCTGCTAAAGGAGACCCAAAAAAATGCTGAAGAAAATAACACCTTGAAAAATAGACTAACTCAATTGGCAAAAGAGGTTCAAAAAACCAATGAGGAGAAGAATGCTTTCAAAAGCAGAATTAGACAAATGGAAAAGGAGGTTCAAAAGCTCACTGAAGAAAATAGTTCTTTCAAAATTAGAATGGAACAGATGGAGGCTAATGACTTTATGAGAAACCAAGAAATCACAAAACAAAACCAAAAGAATGAAAAAATGGAAGATCATGTGAAATATCTCATTGGAAAAACAACTGACCTGGAAAATAGATCCAGGAGAGACAATTTAAAAATTATGGGACTACCTGAAAGCCATGATCCAAAAAAGAGCCTAGACATCATCTTTCATGAAATTATCAAGGAAAACTGCCCTGAGATTCTAGAACCAGAGGGCAAAATAAGTATTCAAGGAATCCACCGATCACCGCCTGAAAGAGATCCAAAAAGAAAAACTCCTAGGAACATTGTGGCCAAATTCCAGAGTTCCCTGGTCAAGGAGAAAATATTGCAAGCAGCTAGAAAGAAATAATTCAAGTATTATGGAAATACAATCAGGATAACACAAGATCTAGCAGCTTCTACATTAAGAGATCAAAGGGCGTGAAATATGATATTCCAGAAGTCAAAGGAACTGGGACTAAAACCAAAAATCACCTACCCACCAAAACTGAGTATAATACTTCAGGGGAGAAAATGGTCTTTCAATGAAACCAAGGACTTTCAAGCATTCTTGATGAAAAGACCAGAGCTGAAAAGAAAATTTGACTTTGAAACACAAGAATCAAGAGAAGAATGAAAAGGTAAACAGCAAAGAGAAGTCATAAGGGACTTACTAAAGTTGAACTGTTTACATTCCTACATGGAAAGAAAATATTTGTAACTCTTGAAACTTTTTAGTATCTGGGTAGTGGGTGGTATTACACACACACACACACACACAGCACAGAGTGAATGGAATAGGATGGGATCATATCTTTAAAAAATGAAATTAAGGGGTGAGAGAGAAATATATTGGGAGGAGAAAGGGAGAAATGGAATGGGGCAAATTATCTCTCATAAAAGAGGCAAGCAAAAGACTTTATAATGAAGGGAAAAAGAAGGGAGGTAAGAGAAAAACATGAAGTTTACTCTCATCACATTACACTAAAGGAAGGAATAAAATGCACACTCATTTTGGTATGAAAACTTATCTTACAATACAGGAAAGTGGGGGAGAAGGGGTTAAGCAGGGAGGGGGGGATGATGGAAGGGAGGGCAATGGGAGGAGGGAGCAATTTGAAGTCAACACTTGGGGAGGGACAGGATCCAAAGAGAGAACAGAAGCAATGGGGGGCAGGATAGGATGGAGGGAAATATAGTTAGTCTTATACAACATGACTATTATGGAAGTCATTTGCAAAACTACACAGATTTGGCCTATATTGAATTGCTTGCCTTCCAAAGGGAATGGGTGGGGAGGGAGGGATGAAGAGAAGTTGGAACTCAAAGTATTGGAAACAACTGTCGAGTACTGTTCTTGCTACTAGGAAATAAGAAATACAGGTAAAGGGGTATAGAAAGTTATCTGGCCCTACAGGACAAAAGAGAAGATGGGGACAAGGGAAGGGAGGGATGATAGAAAAGAGGGCAGATTGGTGATAGGAGCAATTGGAATGCTCAGTGTTTTGGGGTGGGGGGAGGGGACAAATGGGGAGAAAATTTGGAACCCAAAATTTTGTGAAAATGAATGTTAAAAGTTAAATAAATTAATAAAAAAAAATTAAGGGAGAGGGGGCAGCTAAGTGGTGCTAGTGGATAGAGCACTGATCCTGAATTCAGGAGGCTATTAGTTCAATTCCAGCCTCAGGCGCTTGACACATACCAGCTGTGTGACCCTGGACAAATTACGTAACATTGATTGCCTAACCAAAAAAAAAAAAAACAAAAAAAAAAACCTTAAATGGGGAGGAGGAGTGATCTATTCACTTATACAAAGAATTCATTTCAGGATTCTGGTCCACTACCCCTTTTTGTTGTTGTTGGTAAGTCATTTTTCAATTGTATCTAACTCTTTGTGATCCCATTTGGGGTTTTCTTAGCAAAGATACTAGAGTGGTTTGCTATTTCCTTCTCCGGTTCATTTTACAGATGATAAACTGAGACAAACAAGGTTACACAGCTAAGTAAGTGTCTGAGGATGGATTTGAACTCATGAAGATGAGTCTTCCTAACTCCATGCACAGCACTCTAACCACTGTACCACCTAGTTGCCTCTACCCTTTAGATTCATCTTATTCCTGGCCATCTTTCATACTACTACCTGATCAATCATCCACATATGCCAATAATGTTGTCCCATTGCTCAGAATTCTCTACAGGTTCCCTACTAACTATTGGAGTCATAACTCCTTAGCCTGGCATTCAAGGCTCTCTGAAATCTCTAACCAATCTAGCTTTTCATCTCAAACTTGGAATCAAAAGGACCCAGATTTAAGTCCAAGTCCTGACACCAACTAACTTCATGTCTCAGGACAAGTCATTTAATCTCTCTGACCCCCAGTTTCCACACCTGTAAAATTAGAATAATGAGAATATATTACCTGTTTGAAAGACTTATTATAAGAAAAATGCTTTGTAAACTGTATGATACTGTGGATGTGTGAGTTATTGTTATCACATACTTTATCCAAGCTAAACTTTTATAAATCTCATTCCCTTTCTCCAATCCATGCCTTTCTTTACAATGTTCCTTAAATATGCCTTCCCTGCAAACCCATTCACCCTCATTTAGACATGTTTGAGCCCTATCTGCTCTTTAAGACCCAGTGCAAATTAAACTTGCTCCATGAAATCGTGATCCCCTGAGTTGGAAATGATCTTGCTTATCTTGGAATTCACCCAGCACCTTATTTATACCTCTCTTTTGCACTTAACACATTCTTCAGAAGTTTGTATAATGGTTATTTATGTATTTAATTTATCATCCCTACTAAGATTTAAGCTACTTATGGGCAAAAATTAGTACCAAAACGTTGATTTGTCTATAGTAGACATTAAGTGAATATTTATGTAGAATTTATGCAATGAGTTCTTTTATTACACTTCTAATATGGCTCAATTACCAAAAAAAAAATTAACATTTTCAAGAAGTCAATTTATATAAAGACATACCTATAAAACCCCTTTTACTTTAAAAAGTAAAAATTGGCAAACATCATGCTTTCTAGGTAAATTCAGAAATATTGCTTGTGTCTAAAAATTGTCTTCAACATCCATGCCAAAATGTTTAACCTTAAATCTATCTGTATCACTGTCACTGTGTCTAGATGACATAAGAATGTTTAGCTTTCAACTTGTCCAAACAAGTCCTTTTCGTAAATAAGACACATCCATTTTTTTTTTATCCATTGCTGGCTGCTCACTTCTTAGGATACAGTTTCTTAGAATTCCCCTTGTTACTTAGCCATCTCACATGTCCTGCTCATGTCCAGCTGGGCTAAATTGTGATGAGCTCAGCCAAGGGCTTTAAAGGGGTCCTGTAAGTAGGCTATTTTAAATAGTACTGACTGACCCTTCATGAGCAGAAAGCTATTTTTCTGAAATTAGTGCCAGTCATCCTGCTCTTTTCAGAAGGAGTAGAAGGAAAAACATTTAGTGGTAAATGCACTACCCCTAGAGTTATGGAGACCACTTACTGGCCCACCTCCAGGAACTGACCATCTGTGGCTCCTGAGCTCCCCCTTCTGGTTGCAATATGACTCCTTTAGCAGTTAGCATATTATCCCTAAGGAATTTTGGCCAAATGAAATCAGTTCAGAAAATAGGACTTTCTAGTTAGAAAACAGCTTCCATTTCAGTGGAATGGGCCCACCAGATGTTCTGAAAAAAAAACTATAGAAACAAAAACTTTTTGTTCAGTCCACAAATTCATGTGAAAATTTAATATTTGAATGTTTCAGAAGACCCTGTTCTGGGCTCTCGGAGATTACAGTCTCTGTACTCACAGAGCATACAATCCAGGATGGAGAGAAGATAAACACAGAGAATAGAAAAGATTACCTAAGTGTGCCAGTCTTGGAGTGTGCTGAAAGAGGGGAAGAAAAGGCAGGGATATGCAGGGGTTATGACTACATCTCTTTGGCCATGAGTACTCCATGCCTAGCAAAGTTGTTCTCAGAATGGGTTTGAGTGGGCAGGATACTGTTGGGCCTGAATAGGCACAGAATACCAAGCCTACTGACTAATTATAAAGTTAAAAATGTAAAAGATAGATAATGGTGGGAGGGAAAATATCTGGAATTTTAGATGCTGTAGGTTAGAATCTCACATTTCCTACTTTCTCCATCCATGATCTTTTAGCAAATGCTTCACTTATCAGAGCTTCAGTTGCATCATCTGTAAAAGAGATCTCCAAGGTCCCTCCTCCCTCTGAATCTATACTTACACAACTTTGGCTACTATGTAGTCTAACTTTTTTTTTAATGACAAAATTGATTTCCAAGAGTAAACTGAAGCCTATACAGCAAGTTCATATAACTAGAATTTGAATTAGGTCTTCTGACTCCAAGCTGAGAGATCTTTGTACTATAATGTCTCCAATACCTTCTGAGATAAAATTAACTGGATGAAATAGGAAGCCAGTCTGGGGCTGTCCTGATTTCTTTTAGTCCTCTCTGCTCCTATGGCACTGAATCCTCTGCTTGTTCCATCTGCAGGATTTGTAGGTCCCTACTTAGTTCCATGGATTCTGGGTCCTGGGCTCTCCTGGTCCACAGCTCTCCTGACCAGCCTCATCCCTGGTATCTCTCTTATTTTTAAAATAATTCCTGGGGAGGAAAGCTCTAGACACTATTTGTTTCCACTTATTTACCTCCCAGCTCTCAACTACTTGCTGTCTGGTTTCCACGCTCATCACTGCAGAAATTGCCCTTTCCTCTGAAATGTCCTCTTAACTGCCAAATCTGATAGTCATCCTTTCTTTCTTATCTCTCTATAGCTTTTGACATTGTTGACAGCCATCTTCTCCTAGATACTCTCTCTTCCCTGGATTTTTATTGTATTACTCTCTATTAATTCTTCCCCTGTCTATCTGGATTCTCCTTTTCAGTCTTTGTGACATTGTCATCTACATTCCTTCTACTCTCTATATGTGGGTATATTACAGGGTTCTACTTTGGGCCCTCTTCTCTTTCATGGCAAGTTCCTCAGCACCCATGGGATTAAATACAACTTCTAAACAGATAACTTCCTTCCAAAACTATATTGTTGTTATTATCATAATTATTTTTATTATTTCCTCCCTCTATGTTCTATATATACATATGGGATATATGGGGTGTTCATGAGGTACTAGCACCTCTGGTGTGAGGACTTGCTGAGGCTTTTTCAGGGCTGCTCACCCACCTTTGGTGTCCACTTGGCACTCAACTCACCTGTGACTCCAAGAAGCTGTAGCATGTGTAGTGGTCAAATGCTAGTTAAACAAACAAACAAACAAACATCTTGGCATATGGGTTACACCAGGTTGAGTGTAACTAGCAGACCTCAAATCCATCAATGAGTTTGGAGGATGTCTACCCAAGCATACGAGGACTTCTCCTGCTAGAATGGGCAGATGAGAACAATTTGTTCCAATGGCCATGAAGGCAACTGATGCAGATGTTGTGGAGCACTCAGAGCCTGGTCAGACATTGAAGATGCCAAGGTCATCCATTGCATCTCAAGCCATTACCAGTCCTCTTGACTCTTGTCTTTCCAGTGGACTTCAATTACTCTAGAAGAGAGAGTGAGGTTGATGACTTTGTGCAACTCTGCCTTATTTAAACCCAATTCACATGTAAGTCAAACTATCATCCCATGATGTCATTGGTCCTCTTTGAAAATGAAGGACAAACAACACATATACATATATACATATACAATATTGTGTATATGTGTGTGTGTGTGTGTGTGTGTATATACTCATACACACAAATTTGTATATACAAATCTATATACACAAACCTAAGCATTCTCTCAAATTCCAGTCTCACACTGCTTCTTGGATATTTCCAATTGGATATCTCATAGACATCTCAAACTCAACATGTCCAAAAAAGAATTCATTATCTGTACTCCATGTCCTGAACAAACCCCCTCTCCTCTGACTTTCTGATGCCTATTTTTGTTGAGCTCCATCATTCTAGGCACCCAATTAATTATATAAGCTTTGACTCATTCCCAACTCTTTCCCTCTTCCTGCTCCCCTCATTCAATTTGTTGTTAAATTTAGCTATTTCTTCCTCCACAACATCTCTCACATCTGTCTCCTTATCTCCATTCCTACCACCTCAGCCCTAGTTCAGAACCTTCTCACCTCTCCCTTAGGCTACTGCAAGAGCCTCATATTTGGTCTCTCTGCCTTCAGTCTATCCTCACTCCAATCTATCCTCCCAAAAGTTGCCAAATTGATATTCTTAAAGCATAAGTCTGGGGGCAGCTAGGTGGCACAGAGAACACTGGCCCTTGAGTCAGGAAGACCTGAGTTCAAATCCAGCCTCAGATTCTCACTAGCTGTGTAACCCTGGGCAAGTCACTTACCTCCGATTGCTTTAAAAAAAAAAAGCATCTGTCTTAACCATGTCATTCCTCTGATCAAGAAATTACAGTGATTCTCAGTTACCTCTAGATAAAAAAAAATATACAAACTCATCTGATATTTAAAGCCCTTCACAATCTGGCCCCAGACTATGTTTTCAGTTTTAGTGCATATTACTTTCCTTTAATCACTCTAAATTCTGGCCCAAAGTCCCTTCTTGCTAATTTCTGTACTCAATACGACTTCCTCTCTCTTCATTTTTTCAGATGAAGAAATAGAGGCCCAGAGAGAGAGAGGTGATGTGGATTGCCTAAAATTACTTATGCAGTAAGTGGTAGAGATTGGATTTGAATCTAGTGGAAAGCTGTGTTCCCATTCCATGATCTGTAGTATCTAAAATATACGATTTCTGCTTCAGTATAAATATGCCTTCGCCTGGTCTGTGTTCCATACCTACCTAGGATGCAGTTCCTCTTCATCCCCTCTGTCTCTTAGAGCCCTGAGCATCTTTCAAGGCATAGTTCAAATGCCACCTCCTACAAGACACCTGTACTCACTCCCTGCCCCCCCCACATACATATACATGCACTTACTAATGTTCTTCTCCCCTCCCATAAATTCCTCTGTGTGTTTTATATATATATTTTAAATTTACTTTGCTATTGCATGCTCTTTCCACTAATAGACTATCGCCCTTGAGAGCAGTAACCATTTTATTTTGCATCTTTGTAGCCCCATTACCAAGCACAAAGTCTGTTAAATAATACACACTTTGTCAATAGTCATTGAGGGAAGGAGTGTGAAAATTTCTTTCCACTTTTTCTTGGCCTGTGGCACTGCCTTCTGAAATCCTGGGCAAATGAGTAGCTGAAGTGATTTAATATTGGCAAGCCCTCCAAAATGAGATACTTTATAGGACCATAAAACAAAAGGCTAGCAGGAGTTAGGAAATAAGATGAGGGCCAAATGTAATAAGAAGGTAAAGGCCACAAAGCTCTTTCTTCCACCCATTTTCTAGGTATCAGGAGCAGCCCACTGGAGCATGAAGGAAAGAAACACGAATGATATTAACAGCTAGCATTTACATATCACTTTAACATTTTTCAAAGAGCTTTACATGTATTATTTCTTTGGATTCTCACCACAACCTTGTGAGTTGGTGTTATTTTCATTCCCATTTTACGTATTTACTTTTGGAGAAGTCTTATTTTCTTTTTTGAGGGAGGAAGGCAAGGCAGTCAGGGTTAAGTGATTTGGCCAAGGTCACACAGCTAGTAAGTATCTGAGGCCAGATTTGAACTCAGATCCTCCTGACTCCAGGGCCAGTGCTCTCTTCACTGTGCCACCTAACTGCCCCTATTATCCCCATTTTAAAGACAAGGAGACTAAGGTCAGAAGAGGTTAATTGACTTGTCTTGGGTCATATTGTATCCATGGCAGGATTTGAACTCAGGTCTTCCTGATTTTCTAGTCCACTCTAACTACTGTGCCAATTAACTTCCTAGTAAGGGGGCCTCACCCTGTCTCATGCAGAAACATTGCTGAAGTTTCGATCTAACAAATCATAGAGCCATTAAGATATTAGATCTGGAAATTAACTTATCTAGTCTAACCCTCTGAATTTAAAGAAAAATCAGCTGAGGCCCAGAGAATGAGTTGCCCAAACACATAGTCAATGGTAAAAAGTGACTCCCCTTTCTCCACTCCTTTTTGAGTTGGTGATATTCATCCAAAGGAGTAA
This sequence comes from Notamacropus eugenii, assembly GCF_028372415.1. Taxonomy (NCBI): domain Eukaryota; kingdom Metazoa; phylum Chordata; class Mammalia; order Diprotodontia; family Macropodidae; genus Notamacropus; species Notamacropus eugenii. Next base: position 635,229,031 of record NC_092872.1, read on the forward strand.
CATGGAGGGTTTCACACTCACCTACCAATCAATGGAAACAACCTGGAGGTTACACCTACTCCCCACCCCCAACAAACGAAAGAAACTCCAAGGATTAGAAGTTGTCTGTTGCCTGGAAGCTCAGTTCTTTCCATTTAAGATGTTGACCTTCTATGAACTGATACAGAGCAAAGTAAGCCAAACCAGGAGAACAACAGAATGACAACATGGAAATGAAAACAGGATTAAAGACAGCTGAATTCTAATTAATTACAATGACCAATTGTAATGCCAGGGGACTGAATGAAACATACTTCACTCTTCTCTGCAGAGATGGAGTGGGCTTGGCCTCTGGGTTTCTAATATTGCCTATGGTGTCAAATGAAGTAATTTTGTCTTCTGTTTTACTTAATTCTTTCTTTGTGGGCAGTGGGGGAAAAAACAGAATATAACTCTGAAAAAGATATCTAAGTTCTTTTTTGAAAAAAAAAAATAGGAATTTGATCCTTGTTAAAAATGCAAATATCCCAGGAGGAATCATACAATAACTGAATATCAGTCACTGGAGGGTCAGCAAAGAAAGTTGAAATGGAAGTCAGGATACCTGGATTCTGGCTCTGCTATTACTAGTCATGTGACCCAGGACAAACTAATGCCCTTCCCTAGGTCTGTTTTCTCATTCTCAAAATTGTGTGCATTAGGGTCATTGAAGTCAGAATTAGCAGGGACCTCAGAGGTCTCATTATCAGGCAACTCAGGAAAAGAAATCAAGGCTCAGGGAAGCAGTGTGACTTCAAACATCATATGAATAATAAGTAGCAGAGATGGCACTTAGTGCTTTTGTATGTTCTGTAGTCATACAATGTATGACTTAACACCTTAGTATAAATGAAGGACTTAAGAATTCCTTTTTCAAGGGGAGAAGAGGAGAACATGGAGACAATGAACACCTGATGTGAGAAAGAAGGCCAAGTCAAATGAGGAAAAGGTAAGTGCCTGGGGAAACATACAATATGAGATTAGGTTGATAAACATACTGTACGTCATAAATTTACTTTAGTCTGACCTTGACTTATTTATCCAAATGTTGAACGCAGCACAGCACTAGACACATAGCCAGCACTCTGGAAGCACAAAAGAAGACAACAAGATGTACTGGAAAGAATGTTGATTTGGAATCAGCTGATAAATGTGATCTATGACTCAGTAAATAAATATTTGTAGGACTGATTAGATCTACAGCCTTGTTACAGAAAGTGGAGATATGACCCAAACCTCAAGGTTTATACTCTAAATCATTCCCTGATGAGTTACCAACCTCGCAAAGACATTCTATAAAAATACTTGTAAACTGATTCTGAAGTTTTATTTCACACCCATGAAATTGACAAAGATAATAAAAGACAAAAATAGTCAGTGTTAGAGAGTGTGCAGGAAGACACTAAAATACTGTCTGTGGATCCATAAATTAGTTCAAGTAGTTTAGAAAACAATTTAGAATTCTATGAGAAAAGTCAATAAACCTTTATCCCAGTAAACTTACTACTAGAAATTTACCTCAAGAAGAGTGAAGAAAATAGAAGATAAAGGGGAGGAGGGAGCTACATAGAAATATATATAGATCCATATTTAGATATCAATCTATGTAGATATTGATATATGCATATATCAAGATATTCACAGAAACTGTTTGTTATGATAACTAAACCAACATTTATTAAGCACTTATGTGTCAGGCACTGTTTTAGATATTAGGATACAAAGAAAAAGAATTAAAATTACCACATGTAAGCAGACAAGGAAATAGGAAATATATACAAGTTAGATACACAGTAATTTTTGTCAAGAGAAGTGCTATCCATTTGGGGAGAGGGAAAGGTGAATGGAGAAAGTCCTCATGAAGGAGGTAGCACCTGAGCTTAGCATGTAAAAAACAGGCATTACCTTGCCCACAAAAGTCTGTATAATCAAAGCCATGGTTTTTCAAGGTGTTATTTTCTTCAGCATTTTTTGGGGTCTCCTTTAGCAGGGTGCTGACCTGCTGTTCATGCTTCGCTTGCATGTCTCTCATTGCTCTTCCCAGCTTTTCCTCCACCTCTCTAACTTGATTTTCAAAATCCTTTCTGAGCTCTTCCATGGCCTGAGCCCACTGAGTGGGCTGGGATACGGAAGCCTTGACTTCTGTGTCTTTCCCTGATGGTAAGCATTGTTCTTCCTCATCAGAAAGGAAGGGAGGAAATGCCTGTTCACCAAGAAAGTAACCTTCTATAGTCTTATTTCTTTTCCCTTTTCTGGGCATTTTCCCAGCCAGTGACTTGACTTCTGAATATTCTCTTCACACCCACTTCACCTCCAGATCCTCCTAGCCAGCGCTTGGGGTCTGAGATTCAAATGCTGCTTCCCAGCCTCAGGGCGTTGGGTGGGGGCAGGGCTGCTATTCAGTGTGAGATTAAGTTCAGGTGCTCAGGTGGGGGCAGGGCCGCCTCACAGGCTCAGTTCCCTCAGGGGGTTTATGCAGAGACCTTCAACAATGGATCCGGGCTCTTGCCTGCTTGGGGAGCCCCGGACTGCTCCTGCCTCCGCTGCTGCCTCCCGAGGGGGCCTGAGTTAGGGGGGCACCCCTCTCCCCTCTCAACCTGCCAAAGAGACCCTCTCACCAACCCCCATCACCTGTGGGTGGAGGGACCCGTGCGGCCGCTGGAGATTCTGTCCCTGAAGCCCGCTTGGATCTGCTCCTCTTGGCACCCGCGTGGCCATGGCAGGGCTGGGCTGGACTCCACATCCACAGCACGACAGACCTTTCGTGAGAGGTTTGCAGGGCCCTCTGGAACAGAAATCTCCTCTGCTTCACCATTCTGTGGCTTCTGCTGCTCCAGAATTCGCCGGGGGTTCTTTTTTACAGATATTCTATGGGTTGTGGGTTCGGAGCTATGTGTACATGCGTCTTTCTACTCTGCCATCTTGGCTCCTCCCCAAAGCCATGGTTTTTCCAGTAGCAATGTATGGCTGTGAGAGTTGGACTATAAGGAAAGCTGAGTGCTACAGAATTAACATTTTCAAATTGTGGTGCTAAAGAAGATTTTATGAGGTTCTCCTTGGAGAACCAGGAGATCAAATCAGTTAATACTGAGAGAAATTAATTCAGCCTATTCACTTGCAGGTCAGATACAGAAGCTAAAGCTTAAATACTTTGGCCACATAATGAGAAGATGGGACTTATTGGAAAAAATCCTGATTTGGGTGGAAATGAAGGAAGGGGAAGGGGAGAGCAGAGGAGAAAATGGGTAGTGTGATCACAGCAATGAATATGAGCTTGAACAAACTTTGGGAGAGAGTGGAAGATAGAAGGGTTTAGCTGCTATGGTCCATGGGGGTCACAAAAAGTCAGTCACAAATGACTACAAATTTTTTTGGTTAAGTATGAGGTGTGGACATCTGCTCAGAGGGAGGAAGTAGGAAGTGCTATAATCAGCTTTAGGAAAAAAGAGAAGGTTTTGAACAGATGCTGTGGGGAAGCATGATAGAAAGCCAACCAGAGAAGGATAGGCTTATTATACGATCCCATTTCAAATTAAATAACAAATTTGTAGAGGATTCAGTGAAAATCATTGTGTATGACTTCTAGCAATTTCAAGCAACATGAGAATGGGAGCGTAGGAATCAGATGGGTGGTAACCCAGATTTGAGGTCTAGAAAGGGTTGAACAAATATAGGACAAGAGATTGAGAGATTTTAGAGTAGATGAAAGTTGAACTGGTTAACTTTAAGACTCAGTGCTGTATTAGCAAGCACTCTAGCACACCCATGATGGCCTGCTAGCACAGGTTCTTTGATCTGATTTATACAGGAAAGACAGCTTCAAAGGGGTTAACAATCCTTCTTTAATTAAACATATATAAATCATTCACTAGTTCAGGGGAAAGGAGATAATATAAGCAGAGAAGTTAGCACAAAGATTCAAAAGACAGGGTTCTTACTGTCTGAACAAAGTAATACAACCACTTACATACACTACCGGATGGGAGAGTAATTGGGGGGAGGGGGTTCTTAACAAATGGCTATTCAGAGTCCTGTCCAGGGCTTCAAAAGGTCCTCCTCATAAGCAAACTATGAAAGTGAAATACCAACTTTCCAGTATAATATATATGTATGTATATATATATGTATATGTGTATACATATATATGTATGTATGTATGTATATATGTGTGTGTGTGTGTGTGTGTGTGTGTGTATAAAATAACAAAGCCATGGCTCCTGATTGGCTCAGTCAGTAGGCACGAAACCTACCATGACTCAGAATAGCTGTGAGCTATCAGGGTTCAAAGGACATCAATCCTTCAGATGTTTTCAATGAGCCTGGAAAACTGAACTCCAAAAAGAAAACAACAAAAATCCCACTTTGCTTGGTCTTACAAGTGCAAAGTGAGGAAAGTGAGTCTAGGGATGGAATAATGACTTGGGAAAAGAGAGAGGGACAAAATGACAGGAGGCTGGAGCAAAGAATGAGGTTAGGAGGGGTGAAGTAAAGGGAAAGGTGGAAGGATAAGAGGTTGTAGTAGAAACTAAAAATGAAGTAGATGGAACTGTGTGTCTGAACATCTAGCAGATGCTTCCCATAAAGTACAATGCCTAAACTTCCTTGGAGTTATTTTTAGATTGTGAAATTTCACAAATCCCAAAAACAATCAGCTTCAAATTTCTTCCTAATCTAACCCACATCACTATGGTAACAGCAAGACTAAAAGTGGGGTGAGCAGGAGAAGAGAGAGGGGAGTGGTCAGAGTACAGGAAGGTTCCTTGTTCCTAACCAGAGGGCAGGAAACTGCAGGAAAAGGAAGAAAGGGACAATGAGGGAAGGGAAACTCAAAGGAAAACCAAACTCATATCCCATCTCCTCAGCCAAGCCTTCCCCAAATAGGCCAGACACAAGGAACAATTTCCTAATACTTAGACCCACCCAAAAAAAGACTGAGCTGCCTTGGAAGGTTCCTCCTTACTGGAAGTTTTCAAGCAAATGTTTGTTTGGGATGGTTCTTTTAAATGTTCCAATCATCCGTTTATTATTATTGCCTTTAGAATTTCAAGTCAAAGCTTAGCCTCTACCCACTGAGTCCCACAAGGTTTAGATTTCAAAATTGTGTGTGTATGTGTGTGTGTGTGTGTGTGTGTGTATTTCATAGGAGCTGATTCAAAGATGCAATTTTTTCTGAATATAAGGGGAAGCTTGGTACTATTTTACTATGATCTCATAACTTGTGACTGTACATTATATTTCACCAGAATGGTTCACAAGTTGCAGTAGCATTTGGGAATCCCACAAAGTGAATAAATGTAGAGAACCACCAAGAAGCTGAGTTCATAGCTTCACCATCCATGGCTCTGTCATTTGCGATTTCAAATGTCCTGCAACAAAATTGGCACCAGATTCCTAAACTTCATACATTTCTTTGGTATGGCCCACTGCCTTACCACAAAATCAGCCATTAAAAAAGCATTTGGTGCTAAATGGTAGAGAAAACAGATGAGAGAATTTGAACTTCTCTTGACCCCAACAAGCCTCTATGAACTCACAAATTCAATTTCATGTTTTAAACCAACTCAAGCACTCCAACCAACTCAAACCAACCAACACAAGCATTTTTTGAAGTGTCCATTATGCTTCACTATTTACCTATTGAAATACAATAAAAATGGCCATGTATATACGATAGAAAAGGTACCAACTAATTAATATTGGAAATTTTGTGGAGAAAAAAGAGAGTACCACATTTTTATGCATGTAAAGCACAAAAATGATATGTATATATGTGTATATCTATCTGTATGTGTATGTGTGTGTATATTTATCACAGTAACCCACAGATGAAATAGGCCCTGTACTTGGGAAAGTTTCTTATGCCTTCAACCCACCACATAATAGCCCTTCCTTATCCTTAGGGAGATATGCCTAAAATTTTGTTCCAACTCCTGGAAGATAGAAACCTAGCACAGTAACATTATATTGGAGGTTCTCCATTCATGTCCTTTGGAATGTCAGGCCTTGATTGCCAAAGGAGATTTGGAGCTGTTTCTTTTAGAAGAAAAGATAACCCAGTAGTAGCACAGCTCTCTTCATCCTAAAGAATAACTTGGTGATGATTCCAACCCTAGATAACTTCTTCTGGGCTTTTTGAATGATCAAAGTGATGTAGGAAAAAAAAAACCTGAACACTAAAAGAGTTGTTTTAAAGCCCTGTCATTTGTTTGGAAATGTCCTTGTTTAGGGACGAAGTGGGTCCAGATACAAATGAAGCACTAGCCTTGTATGTCTCCTGAGTTATATTTAGAACCAGTCTCATCTCTCTCTTGGGGGAAATTTTAGCCTGTAATTCTTCTGAGTTGCCAGCAGCAGTAACTTTAGGTGTGGGATTGTCAACCCCCCTTTTCCTCCCCCAGGGTATGCTAGTTTTACTGAGCCAGCACAGTGCTAACTATATCAGCTATGGCAGTTCAATGGTAATTTTTGCTCAAGATTTAGGTTTGAGCCAAGGAGGAGGTTTACACCCACCACTTGGTTGATTAAAGCTGTTTATTAGCAAGGATAACAAACCGGAACACATGTACTTGACCCACAGGCACCTCTAACTCCAGGATTCCTGTTTACTTCAGATGAGAGCTAGGCATCCTCAGCAAAGTAGTTAAAGTGGATGGCTAGTGAACGAAGTGTTGAATGTCACAGCTCAGTTCAGAATCTGCCCCTGTTAAAGAGTCATCTCTCACTTTGATGCTCAGTTTATAATGGAGGGGTCAGTCAAATGAAGGCATACTCTTGCAATTGTCATAAATAAGCTAGTCAGAATAACAACTTATTATTCAGTTAGGTTGTGGAAATATAACTCATCTCATGCAAGTCAGAGTAAGTACTTTCTCTTTGGAAGATAAGAAGAAAAAGAAGTTGTAACATACAAAAAGGAAAACTTCCAGGCACCCATAAATCAGGGATATAATCAATCAGTCAATAATACTTTACAAAGTATCCAGACTGTGTGCTAGAGTCAGACACTGCTAAAAGGTAGGGATACAAAAAAAAGCAAAAGGTAGTCCCTGCTCTCAAGGAGCTTACAATCTAATGAGAGAGACAACATACAAAAAACTACATAGACATGATATAAACGTACATGCATACACACAGGTTTATCTTTATACATATGTGTATATATATACATACATATGATAAAATGGAGATAATTAACAGAGGGAAAGTACTAGCTAGCATTAAGGAAGATATGAAAAGTTTTCTTATGGGTCATATTTTAGTTGAAACTGGGGAAACCAGGAAGCCAAGATGAGGATAAAGAAAGTTCCAGGCATGAGGAAAAATAAATGAAAATGTCCAGAGTCAGAAGATGAAATCTCTAGTGTGAGGGAAAGCAAGGAGGCCAATGTCACTGGATCACAAAGTACATGGTGACAGTGAATAGGGTAAGGAGATTAGAAAGGTAGAAAGGGGCCACATAATGGAGGGCTTTAAAAGCCAAATGAGGGATTTGATATTTGATCCCAGAGGTAAGAAACAGAAAACTTGTTGAAAATATGCTTTATATAGGACACACAGGCCTCTGGCCACCAGAGAATCAAAGGATCACAGAATTTCAGAGTTGAAATGGACCCCAGTGGTCACAACCCATATTTGCAAAATAATGTCTTTTACAGCCTGAGAAGTAGTCAACCAGATGTTGCTTGAAGACCTCCAATCAGGGGAATCCACCAGCTGCTAAGGCAGCCTATTTCACTTTGGAATAGATTTAATTGTTAAGAAGTTTTTTTTCCTTCCATCAAGCCCAAATGCACCTCTGAAACTTCCACCTATTGCCTGAAGTTCTGTCCTCTGGGACCAAGCAGGACAAATCTAATGTTTTTCACGTGACAGTCCTTCAAATACTTGGTGGCTGCCAAGTCTCTCCCACCATCTTCCCTTCTACAGGTTAAATAGCCCTAGTTCTGTCAGAGGCTCATGTAACATCATAGATGTAGAGTTGAAAGATACCTAAGAGTTCCTCTGGTCCAAACTCCTCATTTTACAGAGGAGGAAATGGAAGGTCAGCGTGGTTAAGTGACTTGCCCAAGGTCATTCAAATATTAGGTGGCAGAGACAAGATTTGAATCTCAGTTGTCTGATCCCAATCCTAGCCTTCTTTCCACTGTACCACATGCTTGCTCATCAGGTATGAACTTGAAATTCTTTTTTCATCCTGGTTACAGAGCTATTGGTGTTCTCTGGCTCATCATTTGGGTCAGGAGGACTACTTGGAACAGGAGCAGAAGATTGATTTTGTAGTACTTGATTGGCCACCATAGGGCAAATAGGTTTTTAAAAAAAAAAACAAAACATCTATACTCTCTTGTTTGAGGGCCTAGCTACCACTTTTGTTGGTATTTCTTATTCCTCATTTATTTTAAATTGTCCTAAATAAAAGTGACTGAGTCCCTATTAGTGGTCCTTAGCCATGGGCAAAGAGCCCCTGGGGTCACACTCCCTTTAAATTATTCCAAAGTCTCATGCCTCAAGCTAAATCTATACCTGTTGAAGAGAGAGACATACATTCTGTATGATCAGATAAAGGCATGTTCAGTGGATCCCTCTTTAGAACTGTCTGAACAGTGTTGGGCTCCCCATACCCCCTCAAACACAGACTTTTGACTCACGTAATTGATGGGTCCATTGCTCAAAATGCTGCTGAAATTTCACTTTTGAATATTCCAGTGGTGTTGTCTTTATCTTTTTTCGTGGAATTGATCTTGGGAAATAGTCAAAAGTCATTTATAATCATTTCTGAACAAGGTGGGTGATCCAACCTGGTAAAGGATGACTTATAAGGGAGGTGACAGCCTCTCTTTACTGTGTCCTCATCAAACCTTATCTAGAGTCTTGTATTCAGTTCTGGGAGCCACAGTCAAAGAGGGGCATTTATAAATGCAGAGTGTCCAGTAGAATGCAAGCAGGACTGGCCTTGAGTGTATAACATATGAGGATTGGTTAAAAAAACTGACCATGTTTAGACTGAAGAAAATAAGATTCAGCAGGTTCATGCTAATTGTCCTCAAATATTTGAAGGGTTATGACATGGAGAAGGAATTAGATGTGTATTATTAAGCCCCAGGGCAGATTGTGCAAAGGGTAGAACTTGAAGAGAGGAAAAGTCCTTCATCAGGCATTGGTGAAGGGCAAAATGAACTAAAAAGCAAAAGGGAAAGGCTTCTCATATGAAACCAAGGAGAGTGTAACTTGAACTGCCTTGACCTCATTGCTAAATTTTTGCAGTCACAGAAAAAGAGAGACAAACACAAATCTGATTCAAATTAGAGGAGAGCAAACAAAAAAGAAAAGAAAAAAGAGGAGTCAGAAAAGGCCCAAGATTTTGCCTGAGGTTTGGAACCAGAAAGGTTTATGGGTGCTAAAGAGTCCAATGAGGAGCTAATGCTCCTGGTGAAATGAAGAATCTCTGATGAAGAAAATCTAGTCCTTGCCAAGAAAACCAACATCAAGTTCCCCTAGTTGGTCTTCTCTTGTGAGGAGAGGCTGATGTGGCAATCTTAACCTTTTGATGATGAACATAAGAAAGATGACAAGAACTCAATCTATCACATGGCAGTCATTGTGTCCCTCAGACTGTAGATATGTAGAGGAAAGAGAGGAAAGGGTACCATGGGCTTAGTTTTTGGCTATGACTGATCTATCATTCAAAGAGGTAGAAGAAGGAATAAAAGTAATGGGGGCAGGGCAAGGGGAGATGATCTGATATAATCTAGTTCCATGTCCAGAAGTTTAATATTTTTAAACTATCATTGATAGCATAAACAAGGACTATTAGAGACTGTATAGAGCTGTGTCTAAAATGAATGTAACTCCTATTCCAAAACCCATTTGTATGAGACTCTCTCCTTATTGGCAGAGATTAATGTCCTACCCTATGGGGCATGGCACAGTTGGTGAGAGGTGAGAGAGCTCTGGCCTTCTCCAGCACCCTTTGGGACTCTTCAATCTTTACATCTCCAGAATTTTTCAAGAAACAAGTCACTTCAAGCACTTCTGAATTTTAGTTTTGAGAGAGAAGATGTGAGAAGCCAACTCCACTTTGAGTTGCTGAAGGGAAAATCTCTGGGAAAACATGAGCAGAACTGGCAGTGTTCATCATGTCCCTGTTCTCAGCTAGCTGGAGAATTTCTCCTTAGGTGAGATCCAGAACTCTCTCTCCCTCGGTTGAGCTGAGTTACGCTCTTTCAGTGGGAGAACTTCACTCTGTATTGTCTGGCATATATTCTCTTATATATACTTTCTCCGATTTCTGTTTGGCTACCAATTCAGAAAAAAAATGAGTTCTCTTTGCTGTTGGCTATGTGTGTTCATTGTGGAATTAGTATTTGGTAGGCCTTGTATATAAAACTTGAGGTCTTTGTTCTCCCCAATAGTAAAGAGAAAGTGATCAAAAATTAGATTGAACCCTAGACTAATAATATTTAAAGGAGTAGGTAAATATAATTCTAGCCTAGTACCATCTCTCTGAAGAGAGCTGAGTGGACTTTGCCGCCATTTCTTGCTTATCCTCCTGGCAGGAATTAAAGTCTCCCTTTAGAAGAAGAACAGGCTAGAGATGTCTATTCTGCCTCCTTTCAATGACCACAACCTGTAGTGAGGCCTCTCTATATTTGGACTTTAAGCCAAGGTATGTCCTGACTGAACTTAGTGCTATTTCCTCAAAGTTGCTCCAGGATCATTGGAGAGGGAATTATTTTAGGAATTGAGCTAGAGGGGAGGAGAAATACAGAGAGGTTACAATATCTGATATTTAAAGGTACTGATTCTTGAAGTTGAAGAGACACCCTTTCTCTTTCAACTGAGTTGTTTTAAAATCTCAGCTTATGTATCCAACCAATGACATATGGAAGGTGGAGGAAGACAAGGCCACTATAACTCTTGGAGCTTGACCATTTTTCAAAATTCTAAAAGTGTCAGTGGTGGCCAGTCTAACACTAGCAGCACAAATTTAATTAGATCAGCACAAAGGTTAAATGATTTATAACTCTGGGTAGAAAAACAAACTGAACTTTTACCCTGGGTGGTGATTCACTTTTTAACAACACAGTTAAAATGGACTTTCTGAAAAAGAATCCTGAGAATTGCTTGATATGTGGAATATTCATACCATTAATCATGATATTTAACAGTTTTCCACATCACCTATAGTAGGTCCATTCTAGAACTAAATTGTAAAAATAATCAAAATCTCCTTTTAAAAGAATTTTTAGTCCACATTCAGAGAAAGCACTTAAGAGTCTGAATGAAGATGAAAGCATATTATTTACTCTCCTTTTCTTTTGTTTTTTTGCTTTGTTTCTTCTTGCTCATGGCTTCTCCCATTGATTCTAATTCTTTAGATCATGACTAATGTGAAAATATGTTTAATATGAATGTATATATAGAGCCTGTATCAGATTGCACACTGTCTGGGGCAGGGGAGAAAAGCAGGTAGGGAAAAATTTTAAATTCAAAATCTTATGAAAGTGAAAGTTGAAAACTATAAATAAATTAATTATATTAAAAATAATAAATAAAAGCATTTTGGGGCCTCTGTGAAAATTTTGATTAAGTATGAACTTATTATATTTGAACTTCATACCAAGCTGTTAGTTTTTGTCTTAATAAAAATTTAGATTTATAATTTAAAAAATAATTTAAGCTCCCTAAAAGTGGAATAGCTTGTCTCAAAAGGTTGATGGGTGTGCCTTCTTGGAGGTTTTCAATCACTTATTGCACATGCTATAGTGGTAATTCTTCTGGTATATAGGTTGGACTTGATATCTGCTGAGGTCCCTTCTAACTCTCAAATTCTGAGATTCTGTGAATAGGAATATATATGTAGACAATGACTGTAAGAAACTCACTACAACCTTTGGAATGCCTGTGTCTCACATGTGGAATTATTAAAAGATATGGAAGAAGATCCTCAAATGTCATTTTCCAGAAAAGAAATTAGTCACATTTTCTGTTGTTAATGAGTAAGCGTCAGCTTTCAAAAGAAAAATAAATACTTCCCTCTCCTACTAACCTTTCTTCTGAGTTGGCTTTTTTAAAATCTCTCTAGATTCAATCCAATAAATTCAATCTAACAAACATTTAAGCATCTACTTTTTATAAAATATTGGAACGTATGTGTTCCTTGTCAGTCCCCATGCTTGATTTTAGGTGAATTTTTTCTTTGATCCTGTTTTTTCTCTCTGCCACCTAACTTTCTATTATATTCCATTCTTCTATCTAGTCATTCCCCAATTGTCAGGATTAGCAATCCCATGATTACCAGGTTAATATTTTCTGAAAATATTAAGGAACAGAAAATGTGAATGTAATGTTGATTATGACAAGCAAATTTATTAATACTGAAAGAACATGTAGCTAAGCCATAGTCATAGGATATTGTTTCACTGTATCCCAAGATTTAATATCCCTGAAGAATCTTTTGTTAGTCAGAGAAGAGGCTGTGATTATATTGCGTGTGTGTGTGTGTGTGTGTGTGTGTGTGTGTGAGACAGAGAGAGAGACAGAAAGACAGAGACAGAGAGACAGAGACAGAAACAAAAAGATAGACATAGACAGAGAGACAGGCAGAGAGAGAGTGTACACGGGTACTCTCACAGGGGGAAAATGAAGATAAAGGTAACATCCAGATAATGATTTTCCATGGTCATATTTTTTTCCTTCTTTATTACTCAGAAAGCCATAGACCTGGCAAAAAAAAAAAAAAACCCTTGGCACAAAGCCAGAGGTTATTGAAAAGGCTCATCTGGCCTTGGATTACATAGCAAAGAGCCCCCAGCAAACCAGGTATGATCATAGCTGATAAGACATAGTCCAAATCTCTTCACTTGTCAGTCATATCCTGATTGTAAATTAGAATGTTGTCTTTATTCTTGCAGATTTTTAGGGTACTATTTTATAAATTTCTTGTTCAGCAAACTAACAAATCCAAATATCATTATGAGTTAATGACTTCTAAAAAGTGCCTAATCAACCAACCAAGTATGAGTTGAATATGTACCAGTTATGTGCCCCCATATTGATAAGTGCTGTGAGGGAAATATGATATTTATAATATTATTGGAGACATAAAATAATGCACAACTATTAAGTAACAATACAAAAGACATTTCAATTGTGTAAAACCATTGTGGGAACTCAGAGATTGGAAAGATCACCAGGCTGGCATTGTCTTAGAAGTCTTCATAGAGAAGTTAGGATTTAACAAACTCTTTAAAAGATAGGAACAATATGGATAAGCAGGGAGTTGAATCCACGGAGAGGAGAAAGGATGTTTCAGGTTACACCTGTCTTAATCACCAGAGAATCTAATTTAGTATGATTGTAAACCTATTATAAATGCCAAGTGAACTTTTTCACCTTTCTTTGTGAAAGCTTATTTGTAAAATGAGACTATAATCCTTAAAGAAGCAACCAAATATTTTAAAGAAATTAGAGGTTTCCTTAGTTCTAAAGAGATTGTAGTGTTGAGATTGGAACCCAACTCAGGCCAGTCCCTTGGTAGTTTAGGTTGAATATTGGAACAAAATTAAACACTCATAGGTTATTTGATGATTAATAAAAGGAAATTTACCTAGCTATAGCAGGATAATCAACAAAGATGAGTATTGAAGATATCTTGAGTTGATTCAACTAAGCAAAACTTCCTGGCCTGACTTGCCCATTGTAATCCACCATCAAAGCCATGCCTGGAGGTTCTTATGGCTGTTTGGAGTTTATGTAGTTAATAAGTGACATCAACAGCTTAAGCCTTTGGTCCCCCAAACCAAGTCTTGAGGACAGTCTCAACAACTTTTAAGGAAAAGCTATCCTAACTTGTACAGAGACAAGAGTAAAGCTATTGCTGCTACCACAAGCAGCAATTCATGATAGAGTGAAAAAGAATATTGGCTCCCAATTTAGTGAATCCCAGTTCAGCTTATTATTTGTGTGACCTTGGGCAAGTCATTTAACATCTCTGGACTTCATTATTCTATCTGTGAAATAAAGGAACTGACCTTGATGACCTCTAAGGTCACTTCCAGATTTTAATCTGTAATGTCATCCTTCACAGGTGATGTCATTACACAGGTGCAAGCAATATTTCCCAGTAACTGTCCACCTGGATGGTGCTGAAACAGGTGTTCGCTTTTTGGCCATTGGTAGCCGCTACCAAATAATAGCTTAACTATATGACTTTTCTTTTTCTTCTGAAATAATCAGTCTTCAACTGACATACACTAGCAAGAAGCAATAATCCATTTTGACAATAAAAGTAAAATTTTTCATTGCCACTATACAACCAATACTACAATTAACACCCTTTGCACATTCCTCTTTTTGCCCTTATATGGCACAAATAGATGTTAGATTCTTTCTGAAGAATTTATAGCTAATCCTCAAAAAAAAGATGGAAATGTTAATATGATTTTGGGGAAGCTAGTAATATATCAAAGGGGGAAATGCACAAATTGATGTTACTTGACTTTTGTTCCTAGAAAATATTAAGAACTTTCTTGGATGTACCACACCTTCAACTAAAATGCCAGCAAGATAGAGGATGTTGTAACAGTGAGATAGTATTCAGATAACAAAGATAAGGTATTTGCTTCTTTTTTGCATTTAAATGAAGACCAAGAATGATCTAATCACCAGACATACACTGATCTTACAAAAAGCCTCAATGCCAATCTGTGTGTACATAGACTAAAAAAAACTCCCAATCCCCTTTTGATAAAATATACCCCATTCATACAAATGAGTGTTTAGGTCTCCGTTGTTTTTATCATTATCTCATTTTGACAGAAGTTAATGTGTTAAAACTAAGCTTTCTGTGCACACAGGTCCCTTTCCCAACGACATCTAGATTGTAATCTATGTTAGCTGAAGGCCTCACAGCTTGCTCTATTTATCAGTCATCATTCTGAAGCTTTAGGGAATCATCCATCTTTCCTCAAGCATAAGTCAGGGGCTAGAGGTTTCCTTCCTGTTTCCTGCCTCACGTCTACACACAGGAACAAACAATTCCCCTACTCTGAAGCATCCTATGTTCTTTCTCATGAGGCATTCGGGCTAGGTAGGGATCATATTCCCGTGTAAACAAAATTTGGTGCCTGACCAAGGCGTACTTCAGCTTCTCCGGGGCCCATCCCATTAGTCCCAATCATTTGGAGGCATTTTTAGCCTCAGCATCCCCCTTCCTTTGCTCAGGAGGATGGAGAGGATGGGGAGAAGGGGAGGAGAAAGAAGGGAAACTGGGGGGAGGGGAAAGGAAGGAGGAGAGTTCTATCTCCGCTAGCTGGGGAGGCTATTTGGAAGAGGGAGGAGTTTGTCTTGCCTTTTCTCCCTCCCCCTAGGAAGGGGATTATGGTGCGGTAATCAGGTTTAACTCTCTCCACCCTGGCTGCCATTTGACCCGTTCTGCAGTCCGCTGACCGCTGCTTTTGAGGGTCTTGGTGGAATGGAGCATAAACATCTGGACGAGGGGTGGTCTGTCGGATTGGCCTCCTCGCTGCTTTGGGCGAGGCGAACCTTCAAAACCAGGATCAACGCGGGCTCCTAGCTAGCGAGTTGCAGTCTCTTCTCCTTCCCCTCCCTCCGTTTCCTCTCCGCCCACCACGGTCTTGCTCCTGGGCCGCAGCCACCTCTCTCCCCCGCCCGCCCCCACGCCAGCATCCCCAAGCCTTGGTGCTCAGCCATGGGGGACCTCCCAAGCCTCGTGCGCCTCTCCATCGCTCTCCGGATCCAGCCTAACGATGGTCCGGTCTTCTTCAAAGTGGACGGGCAACGCTTCGGTCAGAATCGGACCATCAAGCTTCTCACTGGTTCCTCTTACAAGGTGGAAGTGAAGATCAAGCCCACCACTCTCCAAGTGAAGTGAGTCACGTATCTGGCCAGAGACCTAAGGGAGGGCAGTGCCAGTGAAGCCCGAGACTAGCTGGGCGAATGGGTGGGTACGGCTCAAATCTCTGCCACTCCGAGTGCAGTTAATATCTTTCCAGAATCCTCTCTCCTCTTTCCCCCACGCTTTCCTCGAAATTAGCTGACTAAGCTCCCCTCTCCCCATTTTGTTCCTTAATTGCTATTTTTCCGTCTTCACTGTCGCCGTAGCTAAAGCAGGTTTTTCTAAATCTGCTGCAGCCTGAAAGGGAGACAGCTTTCCCAGTCGCCCCACCATCCCTTTCCCACTTCTCTTCCCTGGGTATCTGTGCTACTGTGTCCCAAAGGAGTAATCAGCAAGGTGAAGAAAACTCGCTGCCTAAGTAATCTGGGGGAGAGGAGTCTGCTGCAACATTCCTGGTCCTATGCTGCTCAGAGAGGCTAGAGAAAGATTATTAAGGGGCGGGGGGAGGAGAGGGGACCGTGAGGTTCCAAAGTTCCCCCCTCCCTGCAGCATGTCATCTCATACCCCATTGTTGGGGATGAAACGAGGGGGAGATGACTAAGACTGGGAAGCAGTCCTCATTCTGGGGGATAAGAAACAGGCAAAAGTGCCCCTCCTCCAATTTAGCCAAGGCTCTCTCCAGCTCAGGCCTCAACCTATTGTTTTTCTTTATTTTCCTTTATCTTCTGAGTTCTTGTTTTCATCCTGGTAATATCTATGGTTTAAACTCTTGGGACTCCAGCCACCATCCTAATAAGACTCAACTTCAATCCAGGCTCCTGGTAGCAAAAGGGTATACCTTTTGTGCCTGTGTTCCTGTTTCCCCATAATCCCTTCTCCTCAGCCACATGATAATCCTTTTCAGAGGCTTCTGGTTGGGATGACAAGTTTCTGGTTGGGATGACAGTGTTGGGCAAAGAGGTGTAGCCCTTCCCTGTCCATTGGGAGGAAATCCTGGGGGTAAGGGTAAGGGAAACGCCTTTTTGGTACAAGTGAGCTGGTGAAGAACTAGGCTTCAGAGTACTAAAACAGTCTTGTGTGAAAGGGTTCCAGGACCTTTCTTTGGCTGAGGATCCTTTGTAGAACTGACCAAAGAAATGACTGAGGCAACTGCCTCAGGTGCTCTGATTTTATCATCTGCAGGCCCTTGGAGTTGGAAATACCTAATACTCTGTCAAATATACTGTAGATCTTTCCTTTTCCTTTCTGCTTCTCCCTCTCTGTCCCACCTAAAAACAGAATTGTCTTGTCTTTTTTCACCTCTCTAAACCTTAATAATAATAATAATAGCTAGCATTTATAAAGATCTTTAAACACTTTATCTCATTTGATCTTCACAACATTCCTGTGATATTTTACAGTTGAGGAAGCATTTTAGGCAGACAGCTTAAATGACTTGACCAGAGTCACACAGCTAGTAAGTATCTGAGACTATATGTTTTTTTTAATTTTTTAAATTTATGAAATAAAATAAGCATTTCCATAACAGTAGAATAAAAAAAGATGATTGCACATGAAACTGCAACTCTATTATGTACAACTTGCTATTCCTTTTAAATGTAAAATAATCATGTAAATTTCTTTTTTAATCATTTTTTCTTTCCTCCCCCACCTTAAAGATGGCTGCCATTAGACACAAATATGTGTGTGTATTTACAGTCATTCTGTGCATACTTCTATGTATCAGTTCTTTCTCTGGATGCGGAAAGTACCTTCCTTAACAAGTCCTTTGCAGTTAATCTGGATATTTATAATGGTCAAAATGACTTGGTTGCTGAGACCACATTTGAACTCACATCTTCCTGACTTCAGATCCAGCACTCCATCTACGGTGTCACCTAGCTGCTACAGGAAACAAAGTTGGACTAGATCTCTAAGGTCTCATGAACTCTAAATTCTATAAGTGCTTTGTGACCCTTTATGTATTATAGCAATGATATGTTGCCCTACTAGTTAACACTTGTATTAAAAAATTTTATATCACCTGTACTTATCAATATATAACTCTTCCCTCCCCTTTATAGAGAGCCTTCACTTATAATAAAGGGGGAAGGATAATTCAACAAAATTAACCAACATATCAACCAAATTGAACATCATATGCATTTTTTAATACACATAGTGTCCCACCTCCTTGAAGAAGAGAGGTAGTTATACTCTCATGTAGCTTTTTTGGTCACACATTGTTTTTATAAAACTTCCATTTTAACAATACCTCCAATTCCTAAAGGAATTCCTACTACTGTGATAGACCTGAAAGGAAGGAATTGAGGGTACGTAGGTCTGTTGGTATCCAATAAATTCTAAGATGAGAGCTGGATGGCACTTTAGAGATCCTCTAGTCCAAAGGTTCTGAACTTTTGTGTGTGTCATGGATCCCTTAGGCTGCCTGCTGAGTTCTATGACCCCCTTAGAATAATGATTTTAAATTATAACAATGCATAAAATTAAATAAGTAAAATTACAGAGGGAAATAATTTGTATTGAGATAGCTATTGAATTTTTAAAAAAAAAAATCCAGGTTAAGAACCTCTGATCTGAAACAATCTCTGAGGACACTGAGGCTCAGTTGGTCAAGTAAGTTGTCTTGATTCAGTTTGTAATAGTGGTAAATCTTGGACTAGAACCCATATATCCTGATATCTGGGCCAGTGATCTTTTCTCTTTGCTATTCCCTTATCACCATTGTAAATGCCTAATCTGTTTTGACGTAGTTCCAAACCTGATTGGGAATTCTGCTCTATTCCAAGGTATAGGAGGTGAACCTACTTCCTACTGCATGTGATTCTCTCTCATCTTTTGCAGAGACATCTCCATTGGTGGTGTGCTTGTCCCATTAGAACTGAAATCCAAAGAGCCCGATGGGGACCGAGTTGTTTACACTGGAATATATGACACAGAAGGCGTGGCCCCGACAAAAAGTGGGGAGCGACAACCCATCCAGATCACCATGCCTGTAAGTCTAGTGGAGCTGTGTGCATGGTGTGTTGTTTTATTTTTTTTTCTGGGGCATGGGAGAGGGGAAGATATGAAAGAAGGGAAGGAGAAGAGAGGAAATGAAATAGAATCACTAGCATATTTCTCCTGGGAAACATATACAAAGTCCAAATACACTGGGAATGGGAATACAGAGGAGTTGGAGAATTAAGGGCCATTACTTGAGCAAGAGAGGGAAGGCTGAAAGACTCTTGGTTTTGTACAAACCTGATTCCTGTAGGTGCCAAAGGAAACAATCAAAAATAAAACCAAAAGGTATATGCCTCCATTACGACGAGTGAAATGTATTTCTTTTCTCCTGCTTTGATTCATCTAGGTCAAGACTAACCCTGATAGTAGGTCTAAAAAAGTCTATCTTTAAATTAAATATTCATGAGAAAATATATAAGATCCAAATTTTAGAGCTGGAAAGAAGTCATTGAATCCTTTTTCCTCATTTTATATCTGAGGAAACTGAGGTCCAAAGAGATGAGGTGACTTGCTCAGGGCCACAAAGCAAGTATCTAAGGTAGAATTTGAACCTGTCTTCCCAATTCTAAGGCTAGGGTCTTATGCCCTAAGCTATGCCAACCTCATAGTAACCTCATTTGTATTGATATTTATACTTGCTTAATAATTACTGAGAGTAAATCAATTTTAGACACAATACATATACCACTATATCCTTAATTAATAGTTGTTGTCATTGTAACCACAACCAGAACTCAGGTCTTCTGATTCCTAATGCTAGTGGGTACCTTAAGAGTAACTTTTTATTGTTAGGTATAAGGTGGCTTAGTGGATAGAATGCTGGGCCTAGAGTCAGAAAGACCTGAGTTCAACCTGGCCTCAGACACTCACTAGTTGTATGCCCTTAAGTAAGTCATTTAACTTCTGTTTGCTCTAATCCATTGGAGAAGGAAATGACAAACCACTCCAGTATCTTTGCTAAGAAAAGCCCACATGGGGTCACAAAGAGTAGGACACAACTGAACAACAGCAATATGTCTATAGAAACTTAGCAGTAGCTATCTAATATTAGTCATGACTTGCCTAGTTACTAACAACAAAAAAATCTTCATTTCGTTCCATATTTTGATACAAGTTACGATAAGTTTCTCCCTTGTCTGGGAAATTCAGATGAATGGGAGATTCAAGCAAAAGGAGCCTAAAATTAAACAACATTGAGGCTTAGGGAGAAAATATTATTTTCCTTGGAAAATAATCTTTGAAATAGAATCTAAAGGTAAAAAGATTGCCCACTCAGTCCATTTTAAAGATGAGAAAGTTGAGGCCCAGAGCGGTTAAGTGATTTGCTCAGACTCACAGAGCTAGTAAATATCAGACTCCAGATGTAAACATGTGTTATCTGACTCCAGATCCCATGTTCTTCCTGTTGCACTGCATGTGTATGATGAACCAACAACACATTCCTGGGTTTGCTCCCTTTGAAAGGCTAGGCAGGCTTGGGGGAAGTGGTATGGAGAATTAAGGCAATGAAAGATACTCAGGCTTCCTTCGAAAAGAATGTCAACTTCTCAGGATACCATCTGTTCTTCATTGGTTGTATAAAAGGGTTAGGAAGGAAAAATGAGACTTATTAAATTTCTTAGTGAATTCAGAAGGCCTGGAATTAAAACTGCAAAAGAATGACTAGAGGGAAGAAGGCCGATGGAAAATTTAAAAAAATAAATAAAGATCAAGGAATCCCCCCAAAAAGCATATACTTCTGCATATCTGGAGACTATTTCCCTCAGTGACATTCAATCGCCCCAATAAAATGGAAGTAAAATCAAAATAGAAACACCCTCAAACTTCTCAGATCTTGCGACTCTAAGTGTTGGTGTTACTGTGATCAGCTTTCTATTTTAGTCACCCATGTCATGGTGCTAACTTTCAGATTTAGTTGCTTGGGGTGAAGTCGAAATTTGACTTAATAGTAATGTCTTAAAAATGGTAAATGCCTTTGGTAAACTTTGCTTTCTGAAATCTCTGCCCTTCTGTTGTCATTATCCTCTCCTTGTTAGCACAGGCCTTTTTTTTTTTTTTAAACCATCTGCCTAGTCTAAGGCAACAGCTTCTAACTGGCTTCTTCTTCCATTCTCTTCCCCATCTCCCCCTCCCCCCTTTCACATTGTTCCCAGATTAATTTTCCCTTTGCACAGTTCAGATCATTCTTCTGTTCAAAATTCTTCAGTGGTTCATTTTTACCTATGAAACAAAACTCTAAATTTATAACCCTAATATTCAAGGCCCTCAACAACTAGATGCCACCCTATTTTTCCAACCTGTTATACACCCCCTTTCAACATATGTTACACTCTAGCCAAACAACTTACTCTCCTCTCACTATTCATCTGGAACTCTTCCACTTCAGTGCCTTTGCTTATGTATGCTGTGTTCAGGGAGGATTGGCACCTCTGGTGTGAGGGCTTGGTGTCCACCTGGCACTCAACTCACCTGTGGTTCCAAAAAGCTATAGCATGTGCAGTGGCCATACGCTAGTAAATCCATCTCAGCAGATAGGCTAAACCAGCTTGAGAGTAACCCACAGGCCTCAAATCTATCAGAAAGGAGTTAAGAGGATGTCTACCTCAACCACGTAAAGACTTCCCTGGTAGAATGGGCAAATGAGAACGATATATTCCAGTGGCCATGAAAGTAGTTGAAGTAGGTATTATGGAACACTTAGAGCTTGGTCAGACATTGAAGATGCCAAGGTCATCTATAGCATCCTGGGCCATTGCCAGTCATCTTGACTTTGTCCTGCCACTGGACTTTGATGACTCTGAAAGACAGAGTGAGCCTGACAACTTTGTGCAACCCTGCCTCACTTAAATCCACTTCATGCTCAAGTCAAGACATCACCCTGTGAGGTCATTGGTCCTCTTCAAAATTAAAGATGAACAATATGTTATGTTATTCCCTTTGTCTGTAATCTCCTCCCCCTGCCACCTCTAACTTTTGAAACCTAACATGGTCTGCAAAACCAAGCCAGATGGCATCTCCTCCAGGAAACCTTCCCTTGATTCTTTTTCAATCCCATCACATAGCACCTTGAACCCTCTCTGTTTATATAGTCAACATTGCAATTATCCATTTATTGCATAGTATTGTATGTTTATGTGTATTATATCCCTGTGCCTGCTAGATTTTAAGTTCTATGAAATGAACCTTCTTTTAATTGTCTATAACTCACTTAGGGCTTCATATTCAGATACATATGTATACATACATACATATATACATATATTATATATATATATAATTGACACATCATTGGTATTGGATGAATTGATAATATATGGCCATCATAATCTAAATAACATTTTTACAATCATGTCTACTGCCTCCTTGAATATTATCTGGGATAAGCAATATTTTAGTACTGTTTCTCCCAACTACTTAGTGTAGTTCCAGGCTGCCTCCTTGACAAGATGAGCTAGTATACAGAGGGCTCATTTCGAAGTCCAAGAAAAACAACTGAAAGAGTCCCTCTGCTACAAAGAGAAAAATAAATCGTAGAACTCAGTAAGATATGTGCTTGTTACAAGCAAAAGGTTATATTGTAGGATATTGATTATATTGTAGAAATGTCTTAAATGTTAGTAGAAATTTCAGGAGGCCCAAGGAATTTTTGAGTTCGCGTGGTAATTTAAAAGAAAATTAATTATTCAGCTTCTTAGGAAAACAATACCATTACACAAATGCTTTGCAAAAGGAGAGAAGAAAAACACCTATTAAGTGCCTACTCATATGCTAGGCACTGTTTATGAATATTATCTCATTTGGACCACAGAAGAATAGGTAGGTGCTATTATTAACCCTATTTTATAGTTGAGGAAACTGAGGCAGAGAGAGATTAAATCACTTATCCAGGGTCATACAGCTGGGATATATCTGAGATCAAATTCAGGATCTTCCCAACTTCCCAAAGACCACATAGTTTTGTAAAGGACCTAAAGGCTAAAGGATTCACAGGGCTAAGTCTCAAAATATGTAGCATTTAGGTTGTGCATGTTATCCCTTGCTAACACTATAAAAATAGCCCCCCTTTCACAGTCTTACACATTGTTGAATAGTGTCTTTTATGCCTCTTGCACAAGGTATCATTGCCAATATCCTAAAACCAACGCTACTTGGCATTTACCTCTCTGGGCAATGATGTCACAGAGCAGGAAAACAGGCAGAATTCTGAGACAGGATGGTCTGCAATCAAATTCTGCCTGTTACACATGTGCGCTGTGTGACTCTCTGTGATTCTTATAAGCTCTCAGTGCCCTGCAGCAGTTCTCTAAGATTAGAAGTTGCAGAATAGCTATCTACATTGGTAAAGGGACTTTCCTCATTAGGAATTACCTAGACCAATGAAATTATAGGTCTAAACCTCTCCCCAAATAGTCTTCATTGTCTTTTGGGTTACCCAAAATTTTGATTCTTCAAAAATAATAGTGTTGAGAGAGTCAGTCATTGAGGTATTCTTTTTTAACACAGAGAATATATGAAAAGAAACACAGATAAGCAGGGGATAGCTTTGAAAGCTATTTGTTGAATTTACTATGTACTCTAAAAGAGAGTCAAACTATACATAATAGAGATGTATGTTTCATGTACCTTTTCTGTTCTATGTACATAGAAATGCCCATTTTATTTGACTTTTGTTAGGTTCAGAATCAAATAAGTAGAAGCTTGGGAAAATTGAAATTGCTATGCAGTTTCCCAAAGATAAGCCGGCCTGGTCTCTTCCTCCTATTCCATTATGAGCCAAACTCATTATCTAATTTCAGTGCCTTTCTAAGATAGAGTTCTTATAGTCTAACTGAATGGACTTTGATATAACTGCATATCATAGTCTAGGAAACCAGCATTCTTCATCTACTTTGTTCTTCCTGTGTGAAATATTAGGCTAGTGTCTTAAATGACTGTAGATAATAACTTACAATATCCATCATTAAAAGGAGATTAATTGGCAGACTCTTGTATAGATTAAGTTCTTTCCCCTTACATCTATATGTACATGTACATATATGTATATATATATATGTGTGTGTGTACACACACACACACACACACACACACAAACACACAAACACCATCCCTAAGCAAGAAGGTTGGACAGCTCATGATCAAAGCAA
Organism: Notamacropus eugenii; assembly: GCF_028372415.1. NCBI lineage: Eukaryota > Metazoa > Chordata > Mammalia > Diprotodontia > Macropodidae > Notamacropus > Notamacropus eugenii. The sequence continues at coordinate 635,253,058 of NC_092872.1, forward strand.
GCTACTTGGCATTTTGATCTTGAATTAAGAGTATGAATGAAGCAGGATCTGGAGTCTTTAAAATACAAATCCTAGACCCTTCCTCCTAATAGTCCTGACATGTACTGGTTGTGTGACCCTGGGCAAGTCACTTAATCCTGTTTGCCTCAGTTCCTCATCTATAGAATGATCTGGAGAAGGAAATGGCAAACCACTCCAATATCTTATTACAGGTTAATAGAGAGTTGACTGTACCAACAACATCCTGGCAACTTTGGGTTTTTGTGTTGATCACTTTCTTGGTCATAGTACATAAAGTCTCCTGAGGTGGTCATACATTCTAATTCATATCTAAATATTCATTCCTATGGTGGAGCTACAAATTGGACCAACCATTCCAGAAAGCAATATAGCATTGTTTTTAAGTGGCAGAAATGTTTATACCCTTTGACTCAGAGATTGATTTATTAAAAATATAAATCAAAGGAGTTAAAAACAGAAAGAAAGATACTAGGTACACCAAAATATTTCTACCAGCACTTTTCATGGTAGAAAAGAACTGGAAACAAAGGTACTTATCTATAGAGAAATGGCTAAACAGATTGTGATATTAAATTTTATAAAATACTGCTGCACCATAAAAATCATTGAATATGAAGAATTCAGAGAAACATAGGAAGACTTATGTGAACTGTTTCAGGGTGAACTAAACAGTACCAGCAAAACAATACACACATGAGTACAGTAATGTAAATTAAACTAAAAACTGTAATTTATCATTATAGGCCAAACTGGATCTTGAGAAAGACAAGAAAATGCACCTCCTTCCTTTATTTATAACAATAGAGATTGAGTATGAAATATTGCACATATTATTATATCCATCCAATATGTTGATTTTATTAAATATTTTTCCTCTTTTTTTTAATATTTGTTACAAGGGACAGCTGCTTGGATTAGGGCAGGGGGACACAATCAGAAAAGAATGTGATGTAAAAGTATTGTTTGAGAATGAATGTGGCATTTTTCTGAGATTTGAAACTTCCATTTAATTCTGGACCCTTTGGTATCTGTGTTATAATTCCTCTAAGAGAGGTAGTGGTTAGAGAACTGGTGTCCGAATCAGCAAGACTTGAGTTTCTGCTCTATGACTGACATATACTGGCCATGTAACCCTTAGCATGTACCTAACTTCTCAATGCTTAAAGCAACTCTCTACCTAAGTTCCAATTAAATCATGTCCAGTCCAAAGCAAACAAACAAAAACCTTTCTAATGGATTAAACTATGAAAATTGTGGAGACAGGTGCCTCCCAAGCAGTCCCTCTACTGAAGGTAAAAGGGACATGGAATAATAGTGCCTTACAATTACATTGGGGCAGCTAGGTGGTACTGGATAGAAGACTGGGCCTGGAGTCAGGAAGACCTGATTGTAAATCCAGCCTTGGACGCTTACTAGCTGTGTGACCCTTGGTAAATCATTTAATCCTGTTTGCCTCAGTTCTTCATCTGTAGAATGAGCTGGAGAAGGAAATGGTAAACCATTCCAGTATGTTCACCAAGAAAACCCCATATGTCGCCATGGAAAGTTGAACATGACTGAAATGACTGAACAGCAATAGTTACGTAGCCCTTTTTACTTGTCAAGGATTTTTATGGTACTTTCTTCATTGTATCCTCTCAACAGCTCAGTAAGGTAGATAAGGCCAGTATTATACCCATTTACAGATGAGGAAGCTGAGACACAGAAGTTAAATAATTTGCCTAGTGCAATTAATCTAACTATAGATAGAGCCTGAACTAGAGTTTCTGATTGCTAGTCCAGTGAATTTTTAAGCTACTTCCCTGGAGACCCAAGTCAGTAATATATAAGTCGTCCATCCCTGAAACTCTTTGGTGGAGTGTCCAGATGAAATTTGCAATAACAAATGCATAATATTGCTAATGAATAAACAATTCTAAATGTGAATGGACATTTTGGCCATAAACATGGTGAGATGTGTTCATTCCTTCCCTTCCCCAACTCTAGGATTAGGTTATTCCTGTGTTTTGAGTGTTTTTCCATAGTCATGACAATATAATGGGAGGAAGGCTCTGTTTACATACCTGTGGTTAGCGTTTTGTAAACTTAAGCAATTCTATTCAGTGTTCTAATGAAACCTAGGAATCATAAGGAAAATACATTTCACAAAGGAAAAAATAATTCTTGATTCCAAAGTCCATTAGATGGATTATAGCTAGGGTGGGAGCAATGACAGAGGTATTGTTTTAGGCATCCTGGGGAAATGTTTGGAGAGCTTCTGACATCCCTCCTTCTTTAGCGGCGGCAATGTCTTAGAGCTCTGACTACCCTCCTGCCCATTTCTCCTGGCTAGTGATAAGTCTAGGGATCTTGCCAAGGGATTACTCCCCACCCCCACATTGAGAGAGGGTCGAGGATAAAATAAGGACAAGGATCTTGGTGCTTTATGTCAAAGTCTTGAAATAGCACAAGGAGGACTGCAGCTGGGTCAGTCTAACCCATCGGGCACTCAAGCATCTGCTGAGTGGACTGTGGAGTATCCTATACTCTTCTAACCTATTGAACTAAAAGAGTAGCAGTGAATCCCATGTAGGACAACTCTACCTACCTGCCTTGGAAGTATATGTGGTTTCCTTTATGGAAGGATATTGTAAGCTTCTTGAGTCAAGCATGGTATCTTAGTTCTTGTTTTGCATTCAGCACAGTAGTGAATGTGCATTAAGCACTTAAATATTTGGTTAATTGTATGGTACAATGTTTCTCATACTAGTTGCTCTTGTGATACCCTGTTAACAAACCCTCTGCAAAATAAACTTTGAAGTAGTAGCTTATATAAATTAGAGGGTTCTTTAATGATTTTTCCTAGATACTTAAATGGATCTATGATTTTTTTTCCCTGTGAATACTTAATACAAATAAAAACCCCTTCAGGTCTTCTAATTCTGCAATTTTTGCCAATGATAGTCAACACACACTTATCAAGTGATTACTATATGCCAAGTATTATCTCAAGTGTAGGAAATAAAGACAGTCCCTGCCCTCAAGAAGCTTACATTTCTCATGGCAAAATAGAATGCCATTACAGTCACCTAACATTATTTGTTTATTCACTTCCCAGTTGAGGAATGCTCCCTTAGTATCCAGTATATCCATTTTGACCAATGTCAGTGGTTCTTCATTCCCATCAACTGTACATGTTGTTGAACCAACTTAGCAAAATGAATGATTTTGCTCTATTTGCTTATCTGCCATTACAACTTCTCCCAAGAAACCTCTTAAATAGCTTTAATGAATCTCAGGGTTTAGATTTACCCTGGGAAACCTTAATGTATTCCTGGCTTGCGAAAGTTCAGAGATACCAGGAAATTAGAATAGGATCTCTAACATTTTCCTTGGATATTTTTAATGTCTCCTTGAGTCAAGTGTCAGGCAAGCAATGGCTTTACCATGCACAATTTTACCTCTAAAATTCTGATTCTTATAGATAGTTCTAGAATTTTAAAATAGATAATACATAGATAAAGAGTAAGATAAATTAGCAAGACATTTTCATGTCTATGGAAACAGTTTTCCATTTGTTTGATAAATTGCTTAGTTCTGTCTATTTAAAGGCTAACTATTTGGGGCAAGATTTTGTCCTCTATTTTATGTGTTCAAGTAATTGTTATTAATTTTACAATTCTTAAAATCGCTATATTAGTAGATGATTATTAACTTTTTAATGGAGCTGCCATGGGGTCCTTTGAAAGAATAAGTTTCCTGGTATAATGAAAATTATTTGATTTTACAAAACTTTGGGAGTCAGAAAAGTACAATGGGAAAAGTACTGGCTTTGGAGTCAGAGAATCTGGGTTCAAATTCTGCCTTTGTCACTTACTACCTGTGTAGCCTTAGGCAAATCACTTCCTCCTTTCTAGGCCTTTGGAGGGAGGGAGTCTGGACTCTCTGAGGTTCCTCATATCAATGCATCAATGACACTATGTATCAGAAATCTAACTTTGCACAAAGTGAAGAAGACCTTACTATACTTTATGTAATAGTCAACTTTATTAAGTACTTATTATGTACTAAGGTACTTATTATGTGCTAGGCACTGGGCTCCACACTACGGACCTAAAAAAAGATGGTGGTAGTGTAAAAGCATTGTCTGCCCTCAAGATGCTCACATTCTGATTTGAGAAACAACACGTAATTAACTACAAAACGGGATGAATACAGAGTACATGAAAGGTAGCATAGAACCTTGCTATTCAAAAAAAAAAAATGCTGTCTGCTGATAGAAATAGACTGTCATTCTTATGGCTATGTTGTCTCTCCCCCCAGTTTGCTGATATTGGGACCTTTGAGACTGTGTGGCAAGTGAAGTTCTACAATTACCACAAACGGGATCATTGCCAATGGGGAAGCCCCTTCTCTGTCATTGAGTATGAATGTAAGCCGAATGAGACACGCAGCTTGATGTGGGTGAACAAGGAATCATTCTTATGAACGTGAGCCTGGCTGATATTGCTGGACAATCTCCTCAGAAATCTACCTTTAAAAAAAATCAAACCCACGACCAGCACAAGCCTTCACTAAGGCATACTTGGATTGCTGCTCTCTCCCACTGGGTACAGGTAATAAATGAGTCCCAAACTTTTGGAGGTATAATCCTCCTCTGATGCAATCCCCTCCCTGCCATGTTGCAGATCATAATGCAACATCACAAAACAACACCTTTCTATATTTTGTGTTTGTGTACTTGCACCCAAAGTACTTGGTCACACTGTTGACCACCTCTGGCAATAGCCAAGCAGAAATGCAAGTTAGATGTTGTGTACTTAAGTGGTTCTGTGGGCCGTTGTGCTGCTTGTTTCCAAGTTGAATAACTTCTTCCTTTGTGTTCAATGTTGTAAAAAAAAAAAATGTGTATGGACCATATTTGCCATGTGGAATTTGTTGATGTGTATCCTTTGCTGTTTCAGACTCTAGAATGATTTTTCAAAGCAGGCTCTTTGAAAAGATATGTACTATGATGAGCAATAACTAATGTGGTTTGCCAGGCAGAGTTCCTTATTTGTAGCTTGACTTTGTGGAAGTGAGCTTGCAGAGAGATAGCGTTTTTACTTTTGTTTTTCTTATATGTAAAATAAGAGGTCTAAAATGAAAGGGACCTCAGAGGTAGTCTAGCTCTATACCTAGGGCTCCTATAAGTAACTTAAATCTAATCTAACTCAAGGTACTAGTGTAGGGCCTAAGGGATTATCAGAACTCTGCTTTCTGCAAGACAGTTTACCTGAATTGTCATATTGCCCCTTTATTTAAGAACTACTGGTTACCTATGTGGTTGAAACCTACATATTAGTAGCATCCCTTCATTACTCCCTCATGTGAACTTTGTAAAACTATATATGGAATTGTAATCAACTTTTGATCTTTCTAATAAAGGAATTAAAAAACATACATTTGCTCTCTTGATTTAGTTAATGACCCTTTTGGTAAAGCCAATGTGACTATATCACTAGTAACCTCAGCTCCTACCCATTCATACAATCTGAACCTAAGAGGTTATCTTCTACAGGTTTTCTATGCTTGCTTTTATGGGCTCCTATGAGTCTTTTGAATCAGATTCATTTTCTGAGTGGTGAAATAAAGTCTTCTCTGTACCCAATGTGCATTTGCCACCTTGAATGTTTATACAGAAGCTAGAGACATTATTACCCACATTTATGGAGACCTAGACATAAGCTATAATTAAATAAAATTGAAAAAGCGCTTATCATGTGCCTACTACATTGCCAAGCACTAAGCTAAGTGCCAGAAATACAAAGACTGAAACAAAATAATTCCTTACATTCTACTGGTGTGAAATATGTACAGATATAAGTAAATACAGACTATAAAACAAAGTAAATATAGTTATTTCAGCAAGATGGTAGGAAGGTGGGGAACCTTAGAAATTTGGTAGATCAGGACAATAACAAGATGAGGAGAGATCTCCCAAAGAAGGTGGCACTTGAACTGGCTCCCAAAGGTAGCCCTAGATTCTTTCCAAAAGGAAGGAGAGTGTTCTGAGCTTGGGGTAACATCTCAGTGAAATTATGGATGTGGAAGATGGAAGACCACCCTTGAGGAACAGCATAATAGGCCAGTTTGGCTGAAATGAGGAGTATGCAAAGGGGAGTCATGTGAGATATGGTCAGAGAGTTCTCTGGGTGAGGAAACAAGTCAAAATGTTATGTTGAGCTTTTAGGGCTGCTTCTGAGATTGAATTCAGTCGTTATGAGGGACTGAATAAAAAGTTTGGGGGCTACATCTCACAGAATGAATTCAAATAGTCAGCTATCATTCGTTCATTTTGTTCACTCATACATTTATTAACCAGCTAATACATTCCAGGTATTAGATTGGGCACTGAGGATAAAAAGACAAAAATGAAGTACTCCTTACCTTCAAGAAGCTTACATTCTGTCATATAATTATAAAGAATTAAGTGATTATTCCCACTCTACGTCTCTCTTGCCTATAGCTTGGTATCTTGTATATAACAGGCATTCAAGAATCTAACATACAAAATGCTCATTTAGTTAAAAGCATAAGAAGATACATAATAACATTTCTATTTGGACCCATATATTTTAGATTTCCTAAAAAACAAAATACTTTCCCTTGAAGAACTGGCTCTTATGGAAGACTACTTAATGTTCATTACACAGAATGGATTTCTGATCACTAGTGGCAAATAAGAAGGACTGTTAACTCTGATTGTTTTGGCTATCCATGAAGCTTGTGATAGCAAGGAAAATAAGTGTGATATCACTTAATTCATTATAGATTGGGGATTACAGGCAAAGCAATATCCAAGGTTGTTATTGCTTTTCCACCATCCTTGGCCACTTTGATTGCAATTAGGATAGGTTGCCATTAAATGAGAAATGATTTACATATGACTTTGCCCATCCAATAGCCAGACTTTTAATAGATTCAGTTATCTTGGAAAGAAATCTGCTTTTCTACTTCATTGTCCTTTTTTAAAAAATAGAAAGACTTCAGTTGCATCCAAAGAAAAAATTGATAAACAGAAGCATGTATAGAATAATTTTACGTATATCTATATCTATAGCTATTTGTGCCTAATCGTAGGCATCTCTAAGGTGGGGAGGGAGAGAAGAATAAACAGGGAAAAACAGAAAAAAAGAAATTTACATAACTATATTACATATTTAAAAGGAACAGTAAGTTGTATATAATCGATTTGCAGTCTTCATGTGCAATAATTTTTTATTATACTATGTCATGAAAATGCTTGTTTTATTCCATAATTTAATAATAATAATAATTTCATCCCCATAAAAAAAGAAAGAAACCTAGGTATCTGAAGCCAAGAGTCATGTAATTTGGGAAAAGATCATGACAAATTATCTAAAAATGAAAAGAAATTTCTTTGATTTGTAGGTTCCTTTGGCTAAAGAATTTCTTTACCTTCCTAAGATCAGTCTTCCTATGATGAGCCCCTTCTGAACTTGGTTGGAATATTCTTTGAAAAGAAGTCATAGTCTATTACTAGGACTATATGAACAATACAGTCTTTCCAAGATGCTAGCATGTTCCAGAGCTTCCTCAACACCTCAGGGTCACTTTCATGTTGATGAGGCACAAAATATTTGTAAGAATTTCTATGCAAAGGAGATATTTTATGAGATCTTTTAAGAATAGGTAGGCAGATTTTTGCAAGTTATATTCTGTAGTGGACCACATAAGTCATTCAGTTGACTAAGAGATGTAGAAAATACAAGATCCCACTGTTTATCAATTATAAAATCATTGATTTGGTACAGCAAAATGCCACTTTACAGGATCTTCTTGATCAAGATATCATTCAAGCATATATCAAAAAAATCATATAAGATTCCATCAAAGCAGTGTAATAAGGGGACCAGTCAATGACACACCAGTTTTTAGAATGCTCATGGATTTGCCCTTCCTGGTGTATTACACTGAAAACGTGTAGACATCATCTGCCTTGTTGCAGTACAACATGTGGAACTTTAGGAAGCTGGTTTCCAGTCATGCACAATTAAGGGGTGTGATGGCAAAGTCTTTGAATTGGCTACAGAGCAGGAAGAGTCAATAACTCAGATTTTGAGCTGGAACCGAGTTCATACAAAAGTGATATGATAACCTGCTGATATCTCATTCTTTTTTTCCTTCCTGGCAGTGACTGAGGCAAAAACTGCTGTAATTTCGTGGATAGAAGCTGTTCTCTAGTTTTTTACATAATATTTTGCTGATCTGTTGAAGCCCTAGAATACTGCAGAATCTCCTAAATGATATCCACAATGACTCAAAAGACTTTAGCCTGACTATTCACTCAGAAAGATCAAACAGATGAGAAATGCTTATTGTTAACACTGTGATATACAGTGGGATGGACAATATGTAGAGCTAGTCCATTAATATACACACATATATTAGTACAAAAATTAAAAGGCAATAGTTCACTATATGTTAAGCACTGGGGATAAAATACAAAACCAAAAATAGTACCTGGCCTCAAGGAACTTACATTCTAATGGGGGAAATAATTCATATAGGAAAGTGGAAGGGCAAAATTCACTTACATGTACACACATACACACATACACATACACACAAACACTCACACAAAGGACAGACCCCAGATAGACCATAAACTAAGTTCAATTTAATTCAGAAAGATTGAGCTGCATCTCACCTAAGTAATTTTACCTTGTTTTTATTGTTTGCCAGCTTCTCTTCAAAACAAAAGCCCTTCTTTCTTTTTAGTATGTCTTTTTAAAATTTATATGTGTTTTTCCAATTACACATAAAAACTTTAACATTAATTTTTAAAATTTTAAGTTCCAAATTCTCCCTTCCTTCTTCCAGACCTACCTCTTCCTTGAGAAGCTAAGCAATTTGACATAGATTATACATGTATAGTCATGCAAAATGGATTTCCGTAGTAGCCATATTGTGAAAGAAAACACAGATCAAAAACAAAACCAACAAGAAAAATAAAGTTTAAAAATATGCTTCAGTCTGAACTCAAATTCTACTAGTTCTTTCTCTTGAAGTGGATAGTCTTTCAGAATTATGTGATTCAATGTATTTCTGAGAATAGGTGTCATGCATGGCTGATCATCTTACAATATTACTGTTACTGTGTACAGCATTCTCCTGGTTCTGCTCACTTCACTTTACATCAGTTCATGCAAGTCTTGCCAGGTTTTTCTGAAACCATCCTCCTCATCATTTTTTATAGCATAATAATATTCCATCACAATCATTTACCACAACTTGTTCAACCATTTCACAGTTGATGGGCATCCTATCAATTTCCAATTCTTTGCCACCACAAAAAGAGATGCTATAAATATTTTTGTACATATTGGTCCCTTTTTATAAAATCTCTTTGGAACATAGACCTAGGAGTGGTACTGGTGGGTCAAAGGGTATCAGCAGTTTTATAGCCCTTTGGGCATAATTCTAAATTGCCCTCCAGAATGGTTAGATCAGTTCACTGCTCCAACAATAGTGCATTAGTGACCCAATTTTTCCACATCCCTTCCAACATTTGTCATGTCTCTTTTCTGTTATATTAGGTGTGAGGTGTTACCTCATAGTTGTTTTAAACTGCATTTCTCTAATCAACAGTGATTTAGAGCATTTTTTTAATGTGATTATAAATGGTTTCAATTTCTTCTTCTGAAAACTACAAAGTCTCCTCTTTTTAATGTTAATATTCTTCTAGTGATGTTGTTTGGGTTCAAACCATGGAATCACTCTTCAAATGCCTTTGAAGATTTAATTACAGGTCACCCATGGAGCAATGTGACAGTGACTGGTGGTTATGAGATGTATATACAATGCTACAAATAAAGATTCACACAGGAAAAGAAGTATACAGGATGTCATCAGAAAGCTGTATGACTGGAAAACGAGGTAATTTGGTCACTCAGTAATAGTGAAGGATAACAGATGGGCAACCTATTCACTACATTGGTATCTATACAATAGCAAATGTTCTAGAGGCCCCTAGCTCATTAGGCAAATTCCTTGTGGAGAATGTATAAGACACAGATAAAAGTCATACAGGGTGAGAAGCCACAGATGGGTTGCTATCAGCACTGATGCAGGAGTAACCACATTGATGAGATCATCAATCTATTGAAATAACAAGGAATTTAAAGAAATAAGAAGTGGCTTTGTATATAGCTGTAACCAAGAAGTTTTACTTCAATCCCTCATTATGACTTGGAGTTAACATTGGATTCTCAAAAGTTATGCCTGGGTAACTTCCCCTGCTCAGATTCAGTCATCCCAGTATGGTAGTGAAGGAAGACAGGTCCAGGTACGAGAGCATGATGATGACAGGATTCTCAGGAGAAAGAAAAGAGAGAGATAGTTGCATCAGGTTGCACAAGACCAGCAAAGGACCACATGGTATATGCACACACACATACATATATATATGTATATATATACACAAGTGCATATGTGTGAATACGTACATGTACATGTGTACATACCATGTATACCATATATGTATGTATATGTGCATTGTGTATATACACATATGCATATATATGCATGTATATATAGACACATGTACATTTATATACACATATATTATAGAGTTAGACATAAATGAATTAAAGAAAAGGCATTTATTAAGCAAATGCACCAAGTCCCTCTGAAAGAGATCATGCTTTTTCTTCACCTCACTCTCTTAACCTTATGTTTGTCTGTTTGGACAAAGTTTCAGATTCCCCATGTTACTTATAGCTCTGGTTTTCACCCAAAAGGAAATCTTAGTCTGTCTTTATTACTACTTTTGAATTTTGAACTTACAAATCATTTAACTTTCCAAAGGTTCAATGTGCTAAGAAACCAAAAAATTTCTGATTTTGCCAAACCAAGATGGGGTCACCAGAAAACATAGAGGTGTTGACATAGAGTACACACATGAGTGAATACACACATTCTTGCACAGAGTGTGCTGTAGTGTAGGGAAAGGGAGAAGAACATAGAAAGCAACATCAGGAGACCTGGGTTCTAACTTTACCTAATTTTACCATTTTGGGGAAAGACACATTGTATCTCTGAAACTTAACTTCCTCATTTGTAAAAAAAAAAAGAAGAAGAAGAGGAAGAAGAAGAAGAAGAAGAAGAAGAAGAAGAAGAAGTTTAGGCTAGATAATCTTTCATAGTTGCTTCTAGCTGTAAAGTTCTATGTTTTTTGCACAGCTTGTGTCATTACATATATTTCCCTAGGAGTTAGGGAATCTAAATCTATAGGTGAAGTTATGGGGATATGAGGAAGTGTTGAAAACTTGGAAAAACAGTAAATCTCTTCGACTGATTTGGCATGTCAAGTGATCTCCCCTGGCTCAAACTGTTCTGCTTATGACTGGACTTTAGCCTGGTTTCTGGCTACTGTTCACATAGCTTTGCTCCTACTCTTAAAATCTGAGTGCTCAGCTATAATGAAATGCTGAGTGGTCATATTGCCCCTAGGCCATCTGGAAGGGCTATTTTTATACAAGTTGTAGTCATGTCTCTACTTCTCAGCATCAGGTAACTTCCCCTCCTCTTGAGGAACTGACCCTTCTGATTAGGATGGTGACCAAAGCACCTTCAAACAGGTGAAAGAGTAGAGATATTTGGATTTCTATATGGTGACGCTTCACTTACCTGGAAGCCTCAACTATATGCCACCTGAGAACCTAGAAGTACAGGTATGCCCTTCCTTCACATATTATTTTGTCTCCCCTCCCCCAATAATTTTGATATATTATTACTACACTAAAGAGGCAATGGGATATAACGTAAAGAACACTGGATTTGGAGCCTGGACAGATCTAGATTCAGTTCTTACCATGAACACTTAATAGTTTTGCAACTGTGAGAAAGTCCCTTATCCTCTCTGAACCTCAAATTTTTTCTCTGTAAAATGAGGATAACACTTATGATGCCTACCTCAAAGTGTTATTTTTTGAGGAAAGCACTATTTGTACCTTAAAGTGCTGTGCTAAATATCAGTTATTGTCCTCATTACCAAAGCCTGCTACAGTATCTCAAAACCTAGCCTTAATAAGTAGACGATCCTATCTACATTTTGTGTGGTTGATTAAAATCTGTGCTAATGCTTGGGTCCCAACAGCCTTTGGTGACTGCTGACATGGTGCAAGGATCGTGTGGTGAATGATAGGATCATAGATTTAAATCTGGGAGAGACTTTAAAGGTTATGAAGTCCAACTCTCTCATTTGACAGGTGAGAAAAGTGAGGGAGGCCGGAGAGGCTTAGTAACTTGGCCAGGTTCACAGAGATACTAAATGTCCCAGGAGAGTGAGCTTTGAATCAAGTCTTCTTGATGAAAACTCCAACATTCTATTCACTACATCATGCCACCAAAGTCCTTTTATATTCTAAATCTGTTTTATTGTTTATATTGAACATTTACTACCATAAGAAAACATATAGATTCATGTTTTCAAAAAGTCCTATTTTGTTTTAATATCCAGGGCCACATTTATAACATTGTTTTTATGGAACCGACTATCCACCTTGTTCCTCCCTGTGTCATATTTTCATGGCACTGATTAACAGTTGGAGAAGGTATCCACATAAAAAAAGAAAAAGAAAAAAGTGTGAAAGTAACCAAAGTGCACCCGTTCAGTGAGGGCAAGTCTGGCCACCACTTGATCACAAGGAAGTCCCATAGGCCTTTCCTCAGAGTTAATAGATTCTTTTTTTGGACACAATTCTGAGAGGCCTGGAGATCTTATTTCTCAGTCCACAGCATATTAGAAGCAGTAAGAGTCAGGGCTGGTGATACAGGAAGGAAAAGACTATTGGAAGGAGACAGTCATCATTGCTGACAGCCTAACAATCAAGGGAGGAAACAGAAATTTTTTAAAAGGCAAAAATAAAAAAAAACCTCAGCAAAATGTTTTTTAGTGTTTGGCAAACAGATTTGTTCATCTCAATTGACTCTGTGGACATCAACCAGTGATCACTATTCTTAATGAGGGTATTAAGTAATTGAAAAAAATTTAAATAACGTTCATTATACTCTGGATAGGACCTACACTAATGCCCTCCTCTGCTTCATCATGGTGTTCAGGAGACCCTAGGATCCTAAAAGAACACAAGTTCTGGAAGATTCTATTGAAGTGAGGCTCCTTAATAGATTGACATCAGAGAACTAGCCTGGTTATTTGGAAAGATTCAGCACCAGAATAGTGCCTGTCATGTGACTGGTTTTTTGATGTGGGTTTTTGTCCACATCGACTCATGAAGACTATTTGGAGCTGATGTGATATGATACAGTGGAGAGAACATCGGATCTGAAATCAAAGAAAGTAGGTTCAAATCCTGGTATTCATGCTCACTTCTTATATAAAATGAGAAGTAAGAAAGTCAGTTAATTTCCCTGGGCCTTAAGTTCCCTGAGGAACTTTTACAGTTCCTCAACTGTAAAATGAAGCTATTGGACCAAATAATGTTCAAGGCCTAGCTCTTGACCTGTGATGTGGAAAGGATACAATTTTCATCAGTAGATATTCTATAAAATCACAGTCCTTTTGAAGCATTGAAGTGACCAATTTAAGAAGGCAAAGGAGTTCATAAATTATATTTCTGAATATTTTCCATCCCCCCCAAAACAGGATTTTTCAAAATTTGGTGTACATTAAGAGGTGAGTTTGTGTTATCCAAAATATTCACATATGTGGTTCATCCAATTTATCCTAAAATATTGGGAAAATGAGGTGTTTCTTTGGATCAAGAAGGTACTTCTCCTATTTCTGGCAGAGTATGTACCTAGTAGTGGGTAGGACCAAATTGCAAATTCATTAATTCAGATGCTACTTATATTTTGATTGTCAGTTCTAATGATTTGTTTGAGTTATAGATATCTGACTTTCTTACAATAGTTAGTGCCAGAACTGACACAATTTAGAATTTCCATTACATTTTTTCTTTGTTTTTTGAATGGCGACTCCACTAAGACTTTACTTAGTGGAATTAGGAATACTTGGGCAGCTACATGGCATAGTGGCTAAGGGTACTGTCGCAAGACATGCAAGACCTGAGTTCAAATCTACCCTTGACTGACTTATCATGTGACCTAGGTAATCTACTTAATCTCTGTCTGCCTCAGTGTCCTATAATAATATAGCGTATTAATAATATCACCTACCTTCTAGGGTTGTGGTGAAGATCAATTGAGATAACTTACACATACAGCACTTTGCAAACTATGTAGAAGTAAATTACATAAAAATATAAATTCCATATAAATACTAGGCTATTATTATTTTTTCCATAGTGTCAGTCATCATCATTATGATCATCACACCTTCAAGTCCCAGCTAAAATTCCACCTTTTACAAGCAGCCACTCCTGATCCTCTTTAATTCTATTTCCTTCCCTCTACTGATTATCTCCAATTTATCCTCTATATAGACTGTTTGCACACAGTTGTTTGTATGATGTTTCCCCTATTAGCTCTTTTACCTTCCTTTGTATTCCTGGCTCTTATAACGATGCCTGGCAAATAGTAGGTGCATAATAAATGTCTATTGGTCTACTGACAGATATAACATCGACATGAAAAAAAACATTTTTTTCTTTTTAAAAAATTTATTCATTTATTTTTAGTTTACAACATTCAGTTCCACAAGATTTTGAGTTTCAAATTTTCTCCCCCTCACCCCTCCCTAAAACAGCATGCAATCTAATATAGACTCTAGATAGACATTCACATTAAATGTATTTTCACATTACTTATGTTTCAAAGAAGAATTATAACCAATGGAATGAACTACAAGAAAGAAGAAACAAAACAAAAGAGAGAAAAAGCAAATAGTGTGCTTTGATCTGCATTCAGACTCTATAATTCTTTCTCTGGATGTGGATATCATTTTCCATCAAGAGAACTTTTGATTTGTCTTAAACCTTGAATTGCTGAGAAGAGCCAAGTCTATCAAAGTTAGTCATTGCACAATGTGGCTGTAACTGTGTACAGTGTTCTTCTGGTTCTGCTTCCCTCACTCAGCATCAGTTAATATAAGTCTTTCTAGGCTTTTTTGAACTCTGCCTACTCCTCATTTCTTATAGCACAATAGTATTCCATTACATTCATATACCACAAATTTTTCAACCTTTCCCCAGTTGATGGGCATCCTCTCAATTTCCAGTTCTTGGCCACCACAAAAAGAACTGCTATAAATATTTTTGTACATGTGGGTTCTTTTCTCATTTGTATGATCTCTTTGGGATACAGCCCTAGAAGTGATATTGCAGAGTCAAAGAGTATGCCCATTTTTATGGTCCTTTGGACATAGTTCCAAATTGTTCACCAAAATGGTTGGATCAGTTTACAACTAAATCAACAAAGCGGTAGTGTTCCAATTTTTCCACATCTTCAGAATTTATAATTTTACTCTTTTGTCATATTAGTCAGTCTGATAGGTGTGATGTGGTACCTCAGAGTTGTTTTGATTTGCATCTCTCTAATCAATAGTAATTTAGTGTTTAGATATCTTTAATTTCTTCCTCTGAAAACTGCCTGTTCACATCCTTTGACCATTTACCAGTTGAGAAATGACTTGTATTCTTGTAAATTTGACTCAGTTCTCTCTATATTTTAGAAATGAGACTTTTATCAGAGATACTAGTTTTAAAATTCTTTCCCTGTTTTCTGCAAGAACAATATTTTTAATAGATTATCTCATGCTGAACATTCATAATCTCTAAACTATGTAGAAGGAAGGCTTTCAAAATATGAAAACAGTGGTAAAAATCAGAACCATGTGGGAATAAATATGTATTGTCCTATCCTATGTGCTACTAGAGTAGAACTTAAAACATTTTTAGCGAATATACAGAAGACAAACCCACGTCTCAATGTTTTCATTCAGTTATAACAAACTGATCATTTAATCCACCTATACAATAACAATGCGCCAAATGCTAAAGATAAAAGAATAGGATAACAGAATAGCACTTGTCCCAGAACGTTTCTGCCTGAGCACCATAGAACACAAGAAGAGAAAGAAATGAAAATAACTATCACAATCATTTTTTAGGAATCTCATAACCATGATCCTGATAACTGACATTTACATGGAACTACCAGCTTCGAAAATCATAACTGGTATTTATGTGGGCTTTGCAAAATTCTTTATTCAAACAATCTCTTGTGAGAGTCTCATCAGCCCTGTGACATAAGTACTGTGGATATTAGTGTCTCCATCCATCTTTATAGATAAGGAAATTGAGTTTCAGAGAGATTCAGTGATTTGCCCAAAGTTACACAGGTAGAATGTGCTGAAGCAAGAATTTCGGACCTAGTTCTTTCTAATTCATAACTAAGCCACACTGTCACTCATGTAAATTGCACAAATGATAACATTTGATATTGATATATTTTTCTAACAATGGCTATTTGGCCTAGAAGATAAGACTAAATGCATTTTCTTTTTTAAGTATATTTGTAAATGATGACAAAAATCCAGATTAGAAAAATTTCAGCATAAAGTTAATACAAAATGAAAAGGGGGCTCACAAGTTTTTCCTGAAAAAGCAAATGAGGAGTTAATGGAGTTGGTTATATCATATACTGAAAGGCAATATGAAACAGTTTCATGAGACTTTGGGGCATTTTGTATTGCAGTATTCCTGAGAAGTAGTTACAAAAAGACCACCATGAAAATAACTGCAACTTTTATACAAATATATGTTACAAAGAATGAAAAAGTAGAGAAATTTTATGAAAAACTTAATAAGACTGTCCCAATTAAATCAATATATACTTTAGTGCTTACATGCTTTCTTTGAGACCCAAATTAAAGTATGAACATGGAAAAGCATAAAATGGAACATGGAAAGCATCAAATAACATTACAAAAATTGAAATTTATTATGTTTACCAGATTTTTAAACATGAGTTTTAAATTGAAGTCATTTCTGTACCATTTGGCTCTATACAATCAGAGCTCTGACTTAGAGCAAAGATCAAAATTAGTACAAAGCTATAAGAATAAAAATAACAAAGTATATGCCATTCATTAAAAAAAATGAATCCTGATCTATTTAAATATGTTATTGGCCCTTATCTTCACCTTGCTCCCACTAGAGGCATGAAAATGTAAAGAAGAAAATGAAAAAAAAACTTTGCTAAGAATTTTTTGTCAAACTCTTTATATTAATAATAAAGTGTGGAACCACCACACTTGGAAACCAACATCACAGTCTCAGAGATTATTATAAAGGAGGAAGATGCACTAAAGAGAATGATAGAAAAAAGTAGATGGGTATGATGGATATGATGATCAACTTAGCTATTATTATCAGTACAATGATCCAAGATAATTCCAAAGCACTTATGATGAAAAATGCTATTCCCTTCCAGAAAAAGAACTGATGGAGTCTGAATGCAGGCTGAAACATACTTTTTTATTTTCTTCATTAATCTTGTTTTTGTTGGGGTTTTATTGTGAGTTTTTTATCTGTTTTCTTTTGCAACATGGCTAATATGGAAATGTTTTATATAACATCACACATACAAACTATTTCTAATTGCTTGCATTCTCAAGGAGGGGGGATGGGAGGAAAAGAGGGAGAAAGACAATATGGAACTCAAGATTTTGAAAAAGGAATGTTAAAATTTTTGGTTTGCATGTAATTAAGAAATAAAATAAAAAGTAAATGTAAAAAAAAGGTGGGGAAGGGAAGCAAATTGATTAGAACAAATGTGGGTAGAGAAGCTTTGTGCTTCTAAGGTGACACAATTATTGGGTCACAAGTTATCTGAAGGAGTCAAAAATACCAAAGGTTTGGAAAAATATTGAATACTACTAATGCCAATAAAAAGGCATTCTTTCATTTCCCAAGTCATTGTGTACCACCAGTCCTAAGAGGACAATATGTAAGTGAACCTTAACCTCCCATAGCAGCCATCCACTAACTGACCACATAGGTGAGACATGTTTTGAATTAAAAGTGAAACACTGCTATAAATTCCTTGCATTTCTTAGAACCTTTCTTGGACCTCCCTTGTACTCAATTTTAGATACTCTTTTGTAGACTCTTGCTTTGGTCTTTGATTCTGATTCTATTTCTAGTCTTGGATCCTTAACAAAGGATTCTTGATATCCACTAACTACTTCATCAGAAAGCCATGCCCTTCTTCTCTGTCCCTTTTTGCACGGTTTTCTGATAGTCTGGTTCTGATTGTTTCCTTGCGTTAGTCTCTCTCAGACTAAGTTGACTGTTGCTCTTGACCACTGCTGACTTTCTATGAATGAGCTCTGTCCCCCTTAGACCTATCCTGATTTGCTACCGGTTAACAATTCTCCACCTATAGTACTTTGCTCTGATAGACTGCTGTCCATTCCATGCATTTGGCCAGGATAGAAGTATTTTGAAGCTAGTGAAAGTAAAATAAAACAATGGGTGTTTTAAGAGAAAACTTTCAAAACTTACCTCCTAAATTTTACTAAAATAGGAGGGGCCATCTTCTGGAATCTTGGTCACCAGAAATGTGCTGCTATGATTCATAGAAGACAACTTTAAAATACATCTGCCTCTTTGAAGGTCTAATTTGTCAGGGCATTTTGCTAATTAATGAGACATAAGCTATTAATAGTTAATTTTAACTAAAAGTGAGGTATCCTACTTCCTACCTGCCACTTAATGGATAGCATCCCCACCAAAAAGCTACCCAAAGATTATACCTGATATATAATGTGATCTCATCATCTCAAATGGATGCAATGTTACTTTAAAGCATTCTATAAATGCTGGTCATCATAGATTATTATCAGCATCCTCAAAACCCATGCACAGTGACTAGGACAGTCTAGCTAAATTGTTTACTCAAGTATTTTTTTAATCTCTATGTTTCTGAAAAGCTTCCTCAACTAACTTCTGCTTTCTCTTAACAAGTCCTATCAACAGGATCTGTTTATTTGTGCTGACTCAATGGAAACAGAATCAGAGTTGGGAGAAACCTCAGAGGTTATTAAATCTAAATAGTACCTGGACAAGAATCCTCTCTGCCATCCCCCCCACTTCATACATGATGATGGCTTCTCCTTCCTTTACTAAAAGACCATGAATAAGAGGGAGTCTACAACCTCTCAAGCGTAATTGCTCTTCCCCAAGTCTTCTCTTTTTTTAAACTAATCTACTCCAGTCTAAAATTACCCAATCTAGTCATCTCCAAGATGACTTGGCAAAAAGGCAAAGGGATTCCGGGAGAGAGCTAATTCATCTGAAAATCAATGACTCAGGGAAAGATTTCAATTTGAATGGCCTGTATCTGGTAAGCAGGCTTAGAAATGAAGGCTAAAAAAAGTAGGAAGAGGAAGACAAAGTTTTTGAGGGGGAAAAAAAGAATTCTAACTCATGTAAAGTGCTTTGTAGACCACAAATCACGATGTAAAAGTTGGCCATTATAGAGGCAAAGGTAGAAAGAGTCTTCAAGATACTGGGATCAAGTTCTAGTTCTGTCTCATAAATTAGCTATGTGACCTGGACAAGTCAATTCACTTGTATGTACTTGGTTTCCTCAGCTGTAAAATGCTAATAATAGTATTTCTACTCTCCTACCTCACAATATTGTCACAAAAATGTGCTTTTTAAACTTTAAAGCTTATGTAACAAGTAAATATATTATTATCATTATTTATTTCCTGCTATCATTGCCTCAAATAAACTTAGATAAAACAATTTTAAAATAATTTTCTCAATCATGTTGCCAGTCATGAGAATTATGTGTGTCAGACCTCCGGTTTTTACTTTCATTTTAATATTTATAACAATAAAATATCCTAAGAAGCATATGGAGGTATTTAGTATATCCCTCACATTTGTACAGTAAATATGATAAAATTGTACAGTAAACTGTACATTATTCACACACATTCTTTCATTTGATCCTTATAACCCTGTTAAATAACCAAGGCAGCATTTGTTAACCCAGTTTCATCATAAGATACAGACTTAGAGACATATTATTTACCCTTGTTCACACCACGTCTTCTACTCTAAGTCCAAAGCTCTTTCCACTATATTATTTTGCTTGTAAAAAGGGGTTGACTAGTGGTTCTCCCTTTCCACTGTAAACAAAAAAGAAGAAACCAACTTAAGCAGAAAAAAAATATGCAATTTAGCTATAAGGAAAAATTTCCTGACAGGATAAATTGTTAAACATTAGAATGGGTTACTGAGAAAGATTGTGCAATCTTCTCCTCTTATTGGATCTTTAAAAATAAGATAGAATCTTTCTGCTCTGATTTAAATGCAGCTTTGCCTGGAGAAAGATACACTACAGCAGAGGTGGCAAACGCTTGGTTTTTGGACCACATTCAGTCCACAGCATGCCCAAGTGTGGCTCAAACCAGATTAACATGTAATAGGGAAATATTTAACAAAATAAAGATACAATAAAACATATATAATGTTAATATGTATTTTCCTTAGTTGATATGCATCCCACAGGGATATTTATGTATCATTTAGTTTCCCTAATTTCTATCTGAGTTTGACACCACTGAACTAGATGATTTAAGAACTCTTGAGACTTGGTAATCTATGATGTGTGATTGTCAGAATCTGATTTTTTTCCTAGTGCTCTATTCATTAAATCACTAGGTGGAATACAACTAGCCATTGGACCTCTTTCCAATAAGTTAAGAGGAACTATATGGTTAGCTAGTCTATGCATGAAGCCAAAGAATTATATCAATTCCTGTTTTTAAATTTATTTGACCTGCTTCAGAGCTACATAGTCATATATTCTGGATCAAAGGAAAAATACAACAAGCTATCAGAAAGAGATTAAGAACTAATGAATCACCCTCACACAAGATCACACAAGACTTGGCAGTTACTACCATAAAGGAAAAGAGATCTTAAAATATAATATTCTGTAAGTCAAAAGATGAAGGTTTACAACTAAGAATAATTTACCCAGCAAAAGTGAGTATAATCTTATGGAAAGGTGAGGAAAATAGTAGAGCTTTAGTAGAATATAGGGCTTTCAAGCATTCCTGAAAAAAAACAAAACAGTGTTAAGTAGAAGCTTTGAAGCAAGAACATAAGATCCAAGAGAAAAATTTTAAAATAAATATTGTAGAGCATTAGAAGGAGCTACACAGTGATGCAGTACTTCAGTTCTAATAGGAGCAAAGAAGCATGTCCCTTAAAAATCTTAATATCTTCAAGGGTCATTAAAAAAGATTAAACAAGACAGAAAACCTAGGGTTATTTATTTATTTTGGTGATGTTGAGAAAGAAAAGGGAGGGAAAAGAGAAGAAACTAGGCAAGAAAGGACAAGGAAGAGAATGGAGTGTACAACCTCACACAACAGGAGTACACAAGATGAGGAATATATAAACGTGTGTGAAGGATTAGGTATAATAGTCATTGTATAAGCCTTATTTTCACGTGAACTGGACAAAAAAGGATTGAACACATATATGCACACACTTACACCTTTATACAAAGAGCTGGATATAGAAATGCATTATACTCAACAGGAAATGGGGGTCAGGGAGAAGATAAAGAGTTTGAAAAGGAAGATGGAATTAGTCATAAGCAAAACAAACTTCAATGTCAAAGAGTAATATATCAAGGGACGATTAAAAGGGAAAAAAAATAAAAAGTAAAAATTTACAATCAGTGACCTGGTGTAAAAGAGTTAAGAAGGGCAGCAAAGCAGGCAGGTGGTCAACAAGTATTTATTAAGCACTTAATATATATCAGACACCAAGATAAGCTTTGGAGATATAAATATAAGCAAAAAGACAATCTTTGTCCCCAAGGAACTTACATTCTAATGGGGAAAAAAACACGGAAGAGACTTAGAAGGTGTGGAGTGGGAGAATAACGGATACCCCACAGGACCAGGCTTCACTGGTTGAGCACACTCCTCTTTCACCACATTCTTCTTCTTTGTAAGGGGCAAGGGGAATGAAGAGAGGAAAAATTACATTTTAATAGTATTCATATTAATAGTCATATCCATAAAAATAAATAAGATGAAATTATCTTATGATAGAAGAATGAATTGGAAAGTGTAACCCAACAATTTTTAAAATTGTTTAAATAAAGACAGGAACAAAATCTATTGTATTTTAGGGACACTAAAACTAAAAATCAGGGTAGTTAACAAGATATCAAATAAAGTGACAGTAAAAATAGAAATGACTAAGAAGAGATAAATGAGAAACCACATTATGAATAAAAGCACATTAGATAATGAATCAGTAGCAACACTTTATACCCTGAATGGCAGAGCATCTAAATACTTAAAGTAAAAGTTAATAAAATTGCAGAGAGAAATAGACAGCAAAACTGTAATGATATAAAAACTCAATGTACTCCCTTCAGGTCTAGATAAATCTAAAGAGGCAGCTAGATGGCATAGTAGATAGGAAGCTAGACTTAGGGTTAGGACAATCTGAGTTTGAATCTTTCCTCAGATACTTGCCAGTATTGTGACCCTATGCATGTCACTAAGAATCTCTCAGATTCAGTTTCCTAATCTGTAAAAGAGGGATAATTATAACATATACTTCACAGGCTGTTGTAAGGCTTAAATGAAATATCATATATAAATAACTATGAAAACCTGAAAGCACTAGATAAATGTTAGCCATTGTTGTCATTATTATTATTCACCAGAACTAATTTAAGGTCTTAAATGGAATTTTGGAAAAGTTAGACATTATAGCTATTTGGCGATTACTGAATGGGAATAATCAAGTCAAATGAAATTAATAAGAATTTATTAAGCACTTGCTTTGGGCCAAGCACTATGGATACAAAGAAAGGAAATATGATCTCTGCCTTTAAGGAGCTTACCTTATAATGGGGGAGAGAGCATGAAAACAAATACATACAAACAAGTTATATGTGGGAAAAACTGAAGATAACCCAGATGAAAGGCATTAATATTAAAGAGGACAGGGAAAGTTTTCTTGCAGAAGGTGAGATTTTAAATGAGACTTAAAGGAAGCCAGGGAAGCCAGAAGGTAAAAATGAAAGAGTTCCAGGTATAGGAAACAGCCAGTGAAAATGCATGGAGTTGGAAAACAGCTATCAAATAGATCTGAATACATTTGATCCAAAAAGGAAATGTTCTTATTTTTCAGCTGTGAATAATGCCTTTACAAAATTTGAATTTATGTTAACATATAAAATTTCACAAAATGCAAAAAAAGCAGAAATATTAAGCAATCTCTTACTGATCATGATGCAATAAAAGTTCTAGCCAATAAAGGAGTTTTGAATGAAAGATTAAACATAGAGACTAAATAATTTAATCCTAAAGGATCAGTGGGTCCAAGAACAAATCATAGAGACAATAGAAAATTTCATCAAAGAAAATGAAGATGTGACATCATAGCAAAACTTCTGGAATGTAGATCAAGAAATCCTTAACAGAAAATTTTTATCTCTAAATATTTTCATTTGAGGCATCTAGGTGGCATAGTATATAGAGCACCAGATTTGGAGTTAGGAAGACATTAGTTCAAATCCAACCTCAGACACATACTAGCTATTGGAACTATGAGTGTCACATGACTTCTTTGAGCTTCAGTTTCCACATCCATAAAACTGAGATAATAATAGCATCTATCACACAAAGTTGTTGTAAGGATCAAATAAAATAATTTACAAATAACATTTTGTAAATCTTAAAGTATTCTATAAATACTATTATTTTTTTCATCAACAAAAGAGAAAAACAGATTAATGGATTGGACATGCAACTAAAATAGCTAACAAAGCTACAAATAAAAAATAAATACCCAATTTAAAATCCTGAAAATAAAAGAAGAGATAAACAAAACTGAAAGCAAAAGATATCCCCATTATGTTTATAAATAAAATTAATGACTTTTGGGGGGGGACAATTAAATAAACAGTTAACTAGTCTTATTATTTAAAAAGGAGGAACATCAAAGTGTTGGCATCAAAAATGAAAAATAAGAATAATTTACAATAAATAGAGATGAAACAAAGGAAAGCATTAGAAACTATTTTGCCTAATTATTTGACAACAAAAGTGATGAGATGAAATGGATGAATATTTACAAAAATATCAAATACTCAGACTAGCAAAACAATAAAGAGATTATTTAAATAACCTATTATCATAAAAAGAAATTGAATAAGTCAGAAATTAACTCCCAAAGGAAAAAACCCCAGGACTAAATGGATTTACTAGTGAATTTTATCAAATTCTAAAGAACAGTTTATTCGAGTATTATACAAACTATGTGCAAAAACAGGAAAATGAAGTATCCTATCAAACGTGTTCTGTGATACAAGTATGGTTTTGATACCTAAACCAAGGAGAGAAAAAGGAAACAGTGTTCTGTCACTAGAATTCTCATGACAGAACAGGAGGATAAGGATGCTCTTTCCCTACTTCCCCTCTCTCCTCTTCCATATGGAATGTGAACTCAAGTAGTACAGCTTGTGCCAGAACGCTGAACTGCTCCATTTTATCATTGTGAGCTTGAGAGGTTTGGGGTATTGGGCAGAGTTGACTGGCAGCCAAGGAGAGTTTCCTCATCCAAGAGAATGCCACCAACGGGGAAAAAAAGCTCAACTCCTGGCCTAGCTTGCCAAGAGACATGAACTTTGAAGAAGACAGTGCAGAGGCAGGATAAAATACAAAATGATTAATTCACAGACCTGCAAAATACTTCATATTTAGATGGTTTTAAGTATTAATTCCTGGCACAGTATGCCAGGAGTTAATGCTACTATTTGTTTATTTTGCTTAACACTTGTCAACATAAGCTTTGTGAAGCTTTTGTGTTGGTTAGCATTTCTTTCTGTGCATGTACATGCCTATCCAATTACCCAGTTCTTATGATGTATTGAGTCTCTTTCTACTTCTCACTTTGGGGAGACCCTAGACATGAACCATAACCTACACTCCCCAGGACACAAGGTTAGAGGATTTAATAACCCAAAAATTATGTGAAAAGGGACCCCAAGATTCCCCTTCTGAACCTAGGCTGGACTGCTCACACAGGCCCAGTGAAGACTAGGGGAAAAGAATAGGAAAATTCTTTAGCTCCTGAGGCTCAGCAATGGCTTTCTATTGTTAGACATTATCTAACTTGAGAGGAAAATTTCCAGAGCATATTTAAAATCAACAGAGAAGTCCCCCACCTGCTGGAAACAGTGAAAAACATTTGGGACGGTGGGTGGTTAAAGAGAATTGGGCAGAAGGAAAGGAGTTAGTAATCAGTTCGCCCTCTTTCCTCCCTCCTGTGCCTGGGGTTCTGAGAACTGATCTTTGGAGCAATATGTCTAAAATGGTGTGGGTGTGATCTTGCTACCCACTTCTTACATAAAAGAGTGAGACTTCATAGGCTTATAATTGTTAAAGTACTGGGACAGCCTCCAAAGAGAGGCTCTCCACAAGTAAAATGTATGACTTAAAACAGCTTAGACCTAATTGAATAGTGAATTTCTAACATAGCAGACATGTGGGAAATATTGCATAATAAAAAAGTCCCCCTTTATGTTTGTACAGGGTATAATACATCAGTTTTTCAATCTCATCACAACAGAACCTGTATTTTGCAAATGTCATTGGCTTGATATCAATGTGTCTTGTCTTGGTTATTCAAGACATTGATAGTTGAGGTCTTCCTGGGAACAAAAATCTCATGGGTAAATGTATATTCAGTACACCACCTTTGGAAAGAAGTATTCATTCTGAAGAATCTTTTGCCTTATATGCTAGAGTTAGCTAATCCCTCAGTCATCAGTATCTTAAATTAAAACCTACCCCAAAGAGGAAGCATTAATTAACAATGCCTGTTCCCACATAATGTCAACTCAGGTCTTGAAAAGAGTACTGGCATTTGAGCAGTTTGCACACATGGAAAGGTTTGGGCACTGTGATGGTGTTTACTGCAGCTCTGGGGATGATGTTCAGAGATGATGGCCCATCTTCTAGGCTGCCACTAGGTGGTAGTATGAGAAGGACAGAGATTCCTGGGCCTTTCAGATCATAAGACCATAAATTATGCTTTTTCACCACTTAAACTCAAGTACATAATAGGTAAGTTTTCTTTTAACTTAGCTATTAGGGAAAATTATTTAGATTTTTTTGTTATGAATAAATCCTTTATGTTAATACCATCCATCTATTTATATGTTATCTTCTCCATTAGAATGGAATGCCTTAGGGGCAGGTACTGTTTTTCTGCCCTTTTTTCCTATGGCTAGCACTTAGCACAATGTTTGGCTCACAGTAAGTGCTTAATAAATGCTGAGTGACTGAAATCTGCGTATTTGTGTGTGTGTGTGTGTGTGTGTGTGTGTGTGTGTGTGTGTGTGTGTGTGTGTCTGTATGTCTCTGTGTCTGTCTCTCTCGTCTGCGTCTCAGTCTGTTTCTGTCTCTTTCTCTCTATGTGTGTGTCTCTCTCTTTTCTCAATTAATTCATATCAGTTTTATTTACTTCCTTGTGTACATGCTACATTGCCCTCATAGAATATAAGCTCTTTGAGGTCTACGATAATTTAATTTTCATCTTTATCTCCACATGCCTAGCATGGTCCCTTATATATAGAAGAGGCTTAAGTGCTTGTTGAATTTAGTCCAGTCCTATAGCTTCAGTAACTGTTGTTCCAAGAGTGTCTTCTTATTAAATTCCTGGTGACATCACAGTGCAGAAGAGAGTGTACTAGGTCTAGTGTCATAGAAACCGGGTTCAAGTCTTGGCTCTGCTCTCTACTTATGACCTGACTTTGGTCCAGTTGCTTCCCTTCTTAAGGCCCCCATTTTCTTCATCTGTAAAATGTGAGGCTTAGAAAGTATCCATAGCAGTGCTTACTGTAGGTCCATAGCAGTTCTTATGGTAGTAGCCAAAAAAAAAAAAAAAAGGAACAAAATGAATAGCCAATTGGGAAATTAAAAACAAATGTGGTGGTATGTTAATACAAAGGGATATTATTGAACCATGAGAAATTAAAGATGTGAGGGATAGAAGCTTGGGAAGACTTGTGTGAAGTTTGAGAAAACTTGTATAAATTGATGTAAAATAAAGAAGGCAGATTCAATTAAACACTATACAAAATGAACAAAGTAGCACAAAGGAAAATGACACTAAAAGAGATAAGAATACTGATGACAAACCTTGATTCCAAAGGACTATTGATGAAACTTACTTCCCTCCTTCATGGAAGACTTGAAGTGATGGACCTATGTTATAAGAGTTGGTCAATGGGTCAGTTTGTTTTGTTTAACTGTTTTTCTTTATTATAAGAATAATTCTATGTGAGGGAAGTAATTAGGAAATTATTTTTTTAAAAAGCATCAATAAAACAGTGTATAAATAAATACATATAGTTAGATATAATATTATATATATAGATAGATAGATATATAATAGATCTCTCTGAGATCCTTTCTAGTTTTAAACCTCAGGATTTAGGAGATGACTGATCTATTTAGGTTGAATTCAATATGTTAAAAGTAAATGCAGTGTAGATACTTCAATTTCTACATAAATCTAAAGTTACTCACCCACAGACTCTGGTTGATCTGAACTGGCTATTCTGTAAGCCCTTTATTACTAAAAAATCTTTTTGAACCCAACCACCCCCACCCAAATCAAGCAACTTAGGTTAGTTTATGATTGTTGTCATTGTTATTAATAAATTTGGTTACTATTTTTTTTGTTTTTATAGAACTCATTTCTGAGGAGAGGAGACAGACAGGCAGGCAGACAGATACAGAAACAGAGAGACGCCCAGCAGGGCTGCCTCTCCATAGAATTGATCCTTCCCTTATACCAAAGAAAAACAGTTAAACAAAAACAAGTGATGGAATGATTACACCAGAAGGTAGGAGTTGTTTTATTATCTCTTCTCTAGGATCATTACTGTTTTTATTTACTCAAATATGACCTCCTTTTTACTGATCTTCTCATTTTCATTGTTGTGGTGATCATTGCATATGTTTCTCTTCTGGTTCTGCTTACTCCATTCTACATCAGTTCATGAAAATCTTTCTGTGCTTCTCTAAATTCCTCATATTCATAATTTTTTTACTAAAAAATAATATTCTGTTACTTCCACATCTTATATTTTGTTTTTCCCTTGCCCAATCAATGGTCACCTACTTTGTTTTCAGGTTTTTCCTCCCATAAAAAATGTTGCTATAAATATTTCACCATATATTTGAACTTTATTTCTGTATTTTATTCCTTGAGGTATATGCCCATTAGTGGAATTTCTGGGCTGAATGTAATTAATAGTAAAATAACTTTTTCTTGTTTAATTCCATATTATTATACACAATACTTAGGTCTAAAATGTCACCAAAAGTGTATTAATGTGCATGTCTGCCCACAACCTCTCCTGTGGGGAACTCCTTCCATTTGGCAAGTATTTGGCCAATTTTCAAAGTGTGGAGCAAAACCTTGAGTTGCTCAAAATTGGATTTCTCTTACCATTCTGGAGCTTGTTTTAATCTGGTCATTGACCATTTACAATTTTTTAACTATTCTGTCACCCCTTACTAAGTAATGGTTATTTGGATATCAAACTTTATCAGTAATATTTGATGCAGATATTTTTCCCACTTGACAGTTTCTCTTATTTTATATATTATTGATTTTGTTCACGTCAAAGCTTCCTAATATTATGTAATTAAAATTGTCTATTTTGCCTTTTACCATTACCCCTATTCCTTGTTTGGTGAAGAATTTCCCCCCTTAAATGATGAATGTTGGAGAAGATGTGGGAAAATTGGGACACTAATGCAGTACCAAATAGTTTTCATGATTACTGTTTAACAATATAGTTCAGGATCTGATGAAGCTGTGCCATCTTCATTCTTACTTTTTCCATTAGTTCCCTTGAGATTTTATACCTTTTGTAGCTCCAAATGAATTTTATTATTAATTTACCCAGCTCTATAAATCCCCTTGGTAATTTTATTGGTACAGCACTAAAGCTATAAATTAATTTAAGTAGTATAATTTTTATTACGTTTACATGTCCCACTATGAGCACTGAACCTCACCAATTATTTGCCTTCCCTTATTTTTGTAAATAGTGTTTTGTGGTTACGTTTATCTAAATTTTGAATATGTCTTTATAGGTCAACATTGTGTAATTATTATGTAATAAATTTGAATGAAATTTACATTATTATTATTTTCTTGTCTTTTTATTATAAAAAATACTAATGATTTTGTATGTTTCTTTTGTGTCTTTCAGGTTAGGTTTTAATATTTTGTATTCTGTTGCTTCCACAGACCAGCAATGATACATTGAAAATATTACATGAGTCCTTTCTCTAGGGCTCCCTAACCATTTTTATAATTAGTGGTCTGCAATAACATTTTATTTAATGTCTTATAACACTGTAGTTTGGGTTAGGTGGCCTACAGAAAGATTCTTAGCTAAAAGCAGGCAAATTCCTATCCCCAATCACCTCCTCTGAGGGTAGTTTAATGATTGTCAGTAAATTTTCCCTTGGCCTTGGACCAATGGGAGAAATAATTAATTGATATAGTATAGGGAGCATGACAGTTGGAGTTACAAAGACCTGAATTCAAAATTTGCCTTAGTTATTTACTAGCTGTATGATCATGGATAAGTCAGTTTCCTCATCTGTAAAATGGGGATAACAGTAATTACTTCACAGGGTTGTTGTAAGTATTAAGTGAGACATTTGCAAGGTACTTTGCAAGCCTTAAAATGCTATATAAATACTAATTTTTATCATTATTACCTCCAATAATGGTCTCACCATTATATAGAAAGAAAATGGATATTAGGCATATACTAGAAGTTGTAAGAGATATATTTTTAATTTATGTATTTTCTAAACTCTACATTTTTAAAATCTTTTCCATTTGTTAATCAGTCCCTTTTCTTGGGGATGTATGCAGAGGTGTTCTTGAGCCAGCTCTAACTGGCTTTGGAGAGCTAAGTGTTAGTCTTCAGTATAAGCATTTTACATGGCAAAGAGCAAACACTACAAAGCATCTATTACTTTGTTGATTATACAGACAATAAAGTAATGGAGAAAAACTCAGTAATGTAGATTAAACTTTTCAATAATCTGGTTGTTAAATATTTATCAGCCTACCCTTGTATTATGATAAATCCAGGTGATGAAATGTAAATTTCCATGCATCCAGTACTTCAATATACAATTTAAAGTATAATTATTGACAGTAACTAAAAGATTTATATTTTTCTGGTGGCTTTTTCCATGTATATCTGTCTTCTTTCCCTATTTAGTTTTTAAAGTCCTTCAGGGTAGATATCATAATTGTCCACTTCTTTTCTATTTTCCCACAGTGGGAATGTTGCTACCTAACAAACTGATTTTGTTCACTTTTCTAATGAAAGAATAAGTGAAGAGAGAAAATGAGATTTGGGATTTTCTGTGGATTTTAAGTATACCTATAGTCTGTTTCTCAACGCCATGGTGACCAGAAAGTTGAACATAAATTAATACACATTCCAAATTGATGGTTTTTACTTAATTTTTATTAATTTGATGATTAGGGGAGGGGGAAATAACCAAGACATAACTTGTTTAAAGAAATAAATCAGAACAATTGTTCTAAAGAAAAAAAGTAAAATCTAATATCTTTTTTCTTTTTCCCCCCAGGAACACTGATTCAGAACTGGGTTTTATGGTCTTATTAGGCAGAGACTTCTGTGGATTAATTATAATCTGTGGATGAATTATAATCTGTGGATGAATTATAATCACTTTTTTCATAATAGCAGCTCTCTTCTCTGCTACCTCTGTCTGAACCTAGCTCTGCTTCTCCAAATTCAATGTTGTCAAGCCAAGGGGGAATAGATCAGAGATGCTGCTTTTCCCAACAAATACTAGCTAGGGAGGCTTTGGGTCTCCAAGGTCTAAGTTCAGTTCTAAAGGGTATATTTTCTTGTCTCTGCATGTGGTTAATTGCCATTAACACTAAAGGGAGTTACTCATGAGCATGCAGAAAAGCCTATACCCTTAAGATTTGCCCAAGCATGAATTTCATGGTGCCAAAGTAAACATATTTTTCTCTTTGGCTCTATCTTCCTTTCCTTATGAGCTGAGAATGCTCATACTTGAATAAGACTTGAAATATTGAAATGTCAATGCTTGCTGTTTCTTACCTGGCTCACCCAGAGAGAGTAGTTTTAGACAATGCAGTCCTCTTCACCTATTTGATTTTGAGACCTAGATCACCATTGCTTCCTTTCATGTGAGATATGGAAACATCCTCAGATTGCAAGGGTTTTTTCCAGATTCTCATTGCCCTCAATTTTCAAATAGGTGGGAAACTTAGTGGGTATATTCCAGTGGTGGTAATTGATAGATTTTTCTAATGTTAGATCAAGGACTGAGTCACTGTCATTCCAGGTCTGGAGAATTCAAATTCTGGGAATGTCAGACATTGTCAAAGCAATCAGTTTCAAATACCTACCTTAAATCATGACTTGGGAGTAAAACAGGGGTAAGAAATTTAAAAGAAATACACTCTTAAACTCTTTGAGACAAGACAGCAAGCTCTAGAGGACTGGTTCTACCTACCCAAAAAGCGAAATAAACCTAAGCTATAGACAGCCTTGTTTGTGCAGCACTTAATGGGCCCCAGGGGGAAAAGCGGCAGCTGTTTAACCGGGAATGCCTATCCAATTTTTTTCTTCAAGCTCCCTGCTCTGTTTCATAGATTTCAAGGCTCAAAAGGCCTGAATATGTTTGCTGTGGTTGTAGAAAGAACTTTAACATCCTAAGGGTCTCTTAGTAAATTTCAATCATCCCTATCTTGGTATGTCAGCAGCCATTAGTAACAGTAAAACATTTCCTATTTCTTTGAACTTAGTCATGACTATGCATTAAGTAAAGGACTTCATACGTAATTAAATCTTCACCTGAACTAGGGTTGGAAATTAGAGAAATAACAGTAGAGAATTTGTTTTTTTAATTCCTTTTAAATATTTAATGACTTCTATAATCACCTAATTCTCTATTTATTTTGGCATGAATATAAACTCCTAATACCGCGGAAGATCAGCAGTAACTTGTGAACTTAGCAAGTCACACGAGGTGGTGACAGGAGCTCACCCAAACCTCCACAAGTCAGTCAGAAGAAAGTTTTGGACTCAGGTCTCACTAAGTTCACCCACTGACTGGAACCATACTTCCTCTTTTCTGTTTATTTTGACATACAAAGTACACAAAACAAGCTTGTACTTTCCTTTTGAATACTGTTATAGTTGGCCCAAGTAGTAATATAAAGCAGTTCAACAGGTTTTACTATTTGAAAAACTAAAATATTGTAAATAAAAAGTATCTACTAAACCTCAAGCTGGGAAATGAAAACCTGCACAACAACACCACCAGCCATAAAACAACCCTAATCACTAGCCCCAAATTTTACATGTGTATGTATATATATTACATACATATATATGTAAAATATTCTTTATGCTTCCTCTCTTTCCTTCTATTCGTCTCTATGGAGCACTGTGCCCTGTTAGCACAATCCTTTTGCCCTAAAGGACTGAATCTGCAGAATTTGGGGTGAAGAGAAACAGCTCAGGCTGCAAAGATCATTGGATTCAGAGCTGGATAGGACCTTAGAACTAACCCAGAGAAGTTCCCTGAAGCAAACAACTTTCCCTCTTCGTTGTCCTCTGCCTCTTGACTGAACACACCACAGACCATACCCTGTTCCATCCCACTTATTACAGTGGCTGTTCCAAATTTTTTCATCCCTCTTCAAACATTCTAAAATGTTAATCCCCCTACCCTCTTACCTAAGAACTTTGCCTCATATCTTACTGAAAAAAAAAAATTTGCTTAGAGCTCCCTTTTCTTCCCTCGGTTACATCCCACATCACTCAAATGCCGTATGCCACTATCTTCTTTACTTCTGTCTCACATGAAGAGGTGGCCCTGCTTCTTACCAATGCAAAATATAATGTGCTAGGCAGGTTCCCTAAAGTACACAGAGTGAATGAGCTATTTAGATGGGAGCAAAAGACCTCAGCTCAACCAAGAGAGAAGTACCAAACTCACCCAAAAGAAAATTACCCCAAGTCTCTAGGGAGGCAAACAAAGTCAGGAACATACTGAAGAGTCGGCTTTCCCCTAATGTCTACAAATTC
Source organism: Notamacropus eugenii (assembly GCF_028372415.1). NCBI lineage: Eukaryota > Metazoa > Chordata > Mammalia > Diprotodontia > Macropodidae > Notamacropus > Notamacropus eugenii. The sequence goes on from NC_092872.1 coordinate 635,286,247, forward strand.
CAAAGTCTCTCTCCCTCCTTCCTTTCTCCCTCCCCCCGCCCCGTCTCTCTGTCTCTGTCTCTGTCTCTGTCTCTCTCTGTCTCTAAATAAATGGGAGTAGGGGGAATAGGATACAGGTAGCAATGGTAACTGTTAACAAAATATTTTTTGAAGCAGGTTTATCTGATAAAGACCTCATTTCACCAACAAATAGAGAACTGTATCAGATTTATAAAACTGAGCCATTTCCCAACTGATAAATGATCAAAACACATAATCAGTTTTCAGACAAAGTAATTAAAACTATCTATAGTCATATGAAAAAGTATTTTAACTCATTAATAATTTGGTGAAAGGCAAGTTAAACCATTTGTGAGACACTACCTCATGCCTATTAGATTAGATAATAGGACAGAATAAGTAAGTGACAAATGTTGGAGGGGATGTAGGAGAAATGAGGCATTAATGTACTGTTGTCAGAGTTGTGAACTGATTAAACCATTCTATAGAGCAATTTGGAACTATGCCCAAAGCGCTATAAAACCAAGCATACCTTTTGACATAGCAATACCAGTACTAGGTATTAAGATCCCAAAAGAGATAAAAAACAAAAAGGAAAAGGGCCTATATGTACAAAAATATAGCGGATCTTCTCTGGGGGTAAAGAATTAGAAGTTGAGGGGATGCCCATCATTTGGGGATTGGCTGAATAAGTTGTAGTATGTAATTATGATGGAATACTATTATACTATAAGAAATATGAACAGGATGCTCTCAGAGAAACCTGAAAAGACTTACATGGGTTAATGCAAAGTAAAATGAACTGTGTACAAAGTAACAGCAATGTTGTAAGATGATCAGCTGTGATTGATTTAACTATTCTCAGCAATACAACAATCCATGACAACTTTGAAGGACTCAGGATGAACATCCCCAGAGAAGGAACTGATGGTATCTGAATACAGATAAAAGCAATTTTTTTCACGAGTTTTTTGGAATGTTTTCTTTCACAATATGACTATTATGGATATGTTTTTGCATAACTACACATATATAACTTAAAAAAAGAATGTCACCTAAAAATAAATAAATAAATTCTAATGATGCTAAAAAAAAAAGAAGGAAAGAAATGAATGGATAATGCGGAGGTTGAAGAAATAAATGTAAACAATTCTTTCCAGGAGTTTGATGTGTTGAAGTATTCCTTATTTCATTTATGTATAGTCATATGTATATATTATGGAGATGTAAAGATATTTTTGTCAGTTTGATAAACACACTTCAAAGTTGTTTCCTAAAAAAGAAGGGGGGGAGTTCCTTTATTGTATTTCCAATGCTTTGGAAGTGCTTTAATAAGTGATTTTTATAAATATGTTAAAATCATATGAAACTCAGTCACAAATGGGCTTAAAGACTATAAAGCATCAAAGTAGAAAGAAGTCACATTGTTCTCAGCTCAGGAGGCCCCCTAATGCTACCTGAGACAGAAGCATGCACTGTCATGATGCTGCTCAAGACAGAGAATTCTCTATACAGTGGCACACACCTCAAAGAAGTTGCTCTGGATGGAGATGCACACCTCAGGGAAAATGCCCCAAAACAGAGAACTGTTCTTGCAGCTACTTGCACCACTCTCCATTGGGAATGAAGGAAAGGATAACCTCTGTAGCATCATCTAACTGCTGCAAAAGCAACCTGTTGGGGTGTAAGCTCAGTTTTCACATGGACAGTCTCAGGCAGGTAAAAGTGAAGACTTCTAAACCTCAGAGTTCTGACGAGGTCCCCCAGGGAACAGCTGGGAATTGAGGAGTGAAACGCGAGCTATCTTGTGTATTTCTACCTCTTCTCAGTGGGAAACTTGCTGGGGAGAGCATCCCACCCTTGAGATTGGTCCATGGTCTGAGCACACCTGTTGTTAATTAGCTAGGGACTGAGAGCACGCACGGTATTCACGTGCAAACTATGCGTCGGGAGAGCTTAAGTAGGGACAGGAAAGCCTGAAGGCCCTCTTCATGCTGAGGGGCCCTTGGAGGGAAGAGGGTCCCTCCCCTCTTCCACTCCCATCCTCTTGCTGTATGATCCTTGCCCCTTGGGAGAAGGAGGGTTCCTTTCTCCTGGGGAAGAACTCGCCCTGCATATGGATACATAACTAAGACCCTGAATAAAGCCTAACCCTTGTTTGACTCTGGAAAGTCTCTTCTCTCAATACATTTATCCAGCTGATCACTGAAGACCAGTGAAAAGGTAAGAAGGTAGCTCATTCGGCCTCTAGGCCGAACAGCAACCGGAAGAGGGGTGACAGTCTCTGAGGAGGTTCATCCACATCAAGGAAGTTTATTGACCTACAGAAGCCAGGCTGTAGCCTCTCTTTTGGTGCATGTGAAAAATAAAGTCATTTCTTAGTGTTCAGAAATCAGGCTTGAGCCTCTGCCTCAGTTCCAGTACTTATTAAAGCAAGGAACACTCTCACGAACTGTTTGGGGATTGTTACTGAGCTGTGAGATTCTCACCTTGTCCACTGGGTTTTGGTGTCATTACAAAGCACTTCAAGAGTCTCCCTGAAGAGTTGAACTCAGTGTTTTTATCTGCCTACTGAAAAAATGCATTTCTACTTCAAAATTTCCTTAAGATTTTCCCTACTGAGTAACAGAATGTGAAATCAGCCTACTTTGAAGAACTTAATCATGTGTGAAAGTAAATATTACTTTATAAACTCACTTTCACATATTAGTAGTTTCCATTTTAAGTTGTTCTCTGAAATTTGTTAAATTACATTGAATTGAGTCAGCTTGATCTGACTTTAAATCCCATTTCCCTTCCATTTAATCTTAAGAGATCTGTGTTTACTGGAAAGATCCCTGGTTTTGGAGCTCCATGCCTTGGGCTCAAATCTTCTTGACTTTGGGCAAATCACTTGATTTTTCTGGGCTTCATTTTTTCCATCTTTGAAATGGAGCTGGACGAAATGATCTCTAAAGTTTCTCCAGCTTTAAGGACTATAATTTACTCCGAGTTTCAGAAGATAATTCAGATTTTAAAGAGAGCATAAAATATAAATGCAATTGTCATGAAAATAGTACAACATTTATTCCAGGAAAGCTTCCATTTTTTAACTTAATTTTATTTTCCTATGAAATTAAGGGCATTCTTTGCATGAACAAAATTCATTTATCTAGGATAAGAAGAGGAAAAAAATCATTCCATCAAATATATCTGATAAGAGTCTGATATCCAAGCATATAGGGAACTTGAACAAATATATAAAGCTGAGCCATTTTCCAATGAATAAATGGTCAAAAATATGAAAAAACAGTTTTCAAAAGAATTGTAAACTATTAATAACCATATGAAAGATTTCTCCATGAGTGGGAACAGATTTAGTGAAGACTTCTCAGTAATATGGAGACCCCTCCTTAGAGTAGAAGAGACCTTAGGTCCAGGTTTTGATTCCTCTAGAGTCAGATGATTTCCATATAAGGCTATACAGTGCATTAGGATCAATTATTGGCTATGGCTCACTAACTCCTCAATACCTAATTTGCATATGCGCACACAGTCTGCAGTCCTCACTTTGGTCTGCCTGATTTGCATAAGTTCTCAGCCCAATTTGCATGAGTCCAGTCGCAATCAATGCTTCATGTGCATATATCTATACCCTTTGACCCAGAGATGCTACTTCCAGGCATACCCTAAGGAAGGCAAAGACAGAAAGGTCCCAAAATATTCATTACAGAACTTTTTTATGATTGCAAAGAACTACAAACAAAATAAATGCCCATCTAATGGGAAATGGCTAAAGAAATTGTGATACATGGAAGTAACAAAATATTACTTCATCACAAGAAATGGTGAATATGATTAATTCATATAAGGATGGGAAGATTTATAGGAACTGATCCAGAGTGAAATATAAGGAACAGGAAAATACATGTCTATAATGTAAGTGGAAAGAACAAAAAAGAAAGGGGCGGAAGGAGGAAGGAAAGAAGGAAGAGAGGAAGGAAGGAAGGAAGGAAGGAAGGAAGGAAGGAAGGAAGGAAGGAAGGAAGGAAGGAAGGAAGGGAGGGAGGGAGGGAGGGAGGGAGGGAGGGAGGGAGGGAGGTTGGGAGGGAGGTTGGGAGGGAGGTTGGGTGGGAAGAAAGAAACTGAATGTTATATAATTATAATGATTATAATATAATTATAATAATTATAAAGTTTGGCCTTGGAGAAGAAAAGAAAAAATCACCTCCTTCCACTGTATAAACTGTCAGACCTGGTTGAGGTGTCAGATAGTTTGGAAGAATTGATTTTTTCCATTTTTAAAAAATTGTTTGTTTCAAGAAATGTTGCTGGATAGGGGAGAAATTGGGATATATTCAGAAATGAAGGGAATATTAAAAAAAAGACAATAAAATGTTTTTAAAAGAAATTATGAACAATTTACATCAAAACAAAGAAACTAAGGAGGATTTTTCAGGATTTCCTTGGAGAAATATAAGATACTAAAGATAGATAGTCTTTCAAAGAATTCATCACTGTACTAAAATAAAATCCTAAATTCCTGCGGCATTGACCTAGGAGGAGATATTTCCAAAAAAGGACTATCCTTTCCACCATATTTGGAACTGGGAACATTTGCCCACCAATGAGTCAGTCTGACACAAGATCATCATTTCTGAATATGCATTATAAAAACCAGTTGAAGTTGTTCACCTTTGAACATATTTTTCTTTGAGGTTGAAATTTTGCCATAATGTCATATTTGTAATAATTATTTTATACTAGTATAAAATACTTTCCTATTGTAACAGCATTTTAAAGTCATAAATGTTAAAGAGATGGGGAAATTATCCTAGGCCAATAGTCATTTAATCCAAGTACCCATTCTACAATTTCCTCTAGATATCCATTGTGACATTTAGCTTTCCTGTTAAGAAGTTTCTTCCAAATACTTTGTGTTCTCCATGGTGTTTCCACTGCCTCCACTAGTATGAATCCTAATACCTCCATACCTTAACATATTGTGAGATTCTTGCCCATGTTTTACCATAAATTACTTTTGCTGCTAAAAAGGACTAGAATAAGAATGTCTGGAGCGCTGGAGACCACCCAATTCAATCAAGAAATGTTTATTAAGTACCCACTATTCACTAGGCACTGTGCTAGATGCTAGCAATACAAAGGTAAAGATTAAACAGTCCCTGCCTCAAAGAGTTTATATTCTACAAAGGAAGAAAACATAAACACATATGAATATATCCAAAATACATATAATATAAATGCAAATTTTTCTAGAAGAAGAGGTGTTAGCAACTGAGGGGATCAGGAAAGGCTACACACATCAAGGAATGTCATTTGAGCTTGACTTTAAAAGAAATCAGAGATTCTAAGAGGCAAAGGTAAGAAGAGAGGACATTTTATGTAAAGCAGGGGCAGTTAATGCAAAGTTATACAAACAGAATATCAAATGTAATATGAAGAACAGATAGGAGGACAGTTTAGCTGAACCGTAAAATGATCAAAAAGGTGTAATATGTAATAATAAGATTATAAGACAGGTTGGAGTCAACTTGTGAAGGGCTTTAAAAGTCAAACAGAGGACTTTGCATTTGACCCTAGAGGTAATAAGAACCTTCTGGGATTTATTGCCAAGAGGTCAGACCTGTGTTTTGAGAATAGATCTTTTAGGAATTAATCAGAACCAACACTAAGCCTTAACTTTGTCACTGAGACTCTTCTTAAAAGAGATAATATAACAGTAATTAGTACAGGTTAGGAACTAGGCCTCACTTTTAGGATCAAGATTCTTTAAGAAGCCTCTGTAGCGAAAAAAAAATCATAAGCTCTAATTGGTTAATTCTTTTAAAAATGATACACCATTCTATTTGAATTTTCCAGTCAAAAATACCATTAGAATGAAAGAACATGCAACAAAGGGACTCCTTTTGATAAGTGATTATACAGAGCCTGCAGATAAAGCTCTCTAATGCTGTGGTATGTCCTATTATAGAGAATCATTTTAACTGCTTCAGATGTCAGAATTTGCACATCAGATCCAAACCTCGATAAGATGAAATCCTATTGCTACAGTCGACAGATATTGTATATTACATATTAGTTTAAAATACATTTATGAAAAATATAATGTTTGACATATACTGTTTTAAACCAATAATAAGTTGTATGCTGTAAAAAAAAAAAGTATATTTTGCCTGATCTAAAGCAATAACATCTGAGGATGAATTTTCTGCATTTACTTGTCTGTCATAAATGCATTTGAATGCAATATACAATGACACAATGTTCTTAATAAAACTAAATGTTTTTTAATAAATGTGCAAGTGACTTGAAGAAAAGTCTTATTAAAAAAAGAATAGATCTTTTAACATTGCATGAACACTACTACGGATACAAGTCACCCACTAGTTAGTTATCTTTTATTGTTGTTATATGACTAAGTCATTAGTAATAATAATAAGGTAGTAAAAATCCATTTTAATTTGATCTATTTCCTAGATTTTTAAATTTGTATCATGTGAGAAATCAATGTGGTTAATAAAGCAGAAATTCTGCCTATGCCTAATTCAGAGAGAAAGAGCCTCTGACATTCAGAAAAGTATAGATCCCCACGTTAGACTTCCATGACTTCTCCAGTTACATAACTGTTTCTGTGGCTTGTAAACAAATAGTCCCACTGCTTGACAATTCTGGGAGCTGTGCAGTTTTGTGCTGCCACAGATTTCTCTGTGGAGGTTGGGTTGCCGAGTGTTTTAGTCCTTCCCCACCCCCTCCATTCATTTTCCTTTTTTTCCTCTTTCTTCTCATGTGTAAGTGGGCTTGGTGAAGAGAAAATTTCAAGGGAATTAAACGGAAGAAATAAAGGCACTGTGAATATAGACCTGAGACTACCAATTTATACACCATAGGCACACAAATATAAAAATTAAAGGTCTCATTGTAGCCCAAATTCGCCCACATTGCACATATATTGTTGTTGGGGTTTTTTTTCCCCCAAGACCCTTTACACTCTTAAGCATATGCTTTCATATAAAGTAGGCTTTGGTTCTCATCTTTCTCCCACACAAGTAGCTCTCATTGACTTCAAAGAGAGCTCAGTATGCAAAAGATACGGGGGTGTAGCAAGGGATGAGAATCAGGGGTAGTAGGCAGAATGTGGGTGAGTTAACATTAGAGGCAGTACCTTCAGAGTTACCTTTCTCTGGCATATTAATATTTATAACCTGCACTGCAGGCAATTATAAGTTTTATGTATTGGTGACTGTCTAGCAGATAACCTAGTTTAAAACAAATCTGATTCTACTTTACAGAAATAAGTCAGAAGGTTCAAGATTGTTGTGTTATGGATTTTTTTAGCTAGTATTTCTAAAGAAAATTAATTGATTTGTCTAGGTCATTGTTGGAGGTAACATCTACATTAACAATATCTATTAATAATCCATTCAGGTATTTGAAGTATATGTCTATAGACTTTTGTTTGAAGTATACATCTATAGACCCTAAATGCTCTCTGGAAAAAGCAGAGGATAGAGTTTGGTTCAGACCTGTGATTCCATTTATGTAGAGAAATGCCTGTGCAGAATACTCCTTCCCACTAAGGAAGACTGGTAAAGGGTCTATAGCTTAGAATCTTAGTGTTTTACATGGGTTACTGAGCAGTCACAGAGTCAATATGAGTCCAAGGCAAGACACTGCCACTGTGTCTCTAACAACCTACTATAATACAGGTGTGTCATATTATGCATTTACTGGGATTTTGTATTGCTGATGAAATTCTTCTAAAAATGGCCGAGTCCTTTCATGAAGCACCTAATACAGCCTTAAACATTACTAAGCTACAATGAATTAAGGCTCACAGCACTTCAATACTCCATGTGATACCATTTTTTTTCGAGCTCTTGAGGAATCTTCTGGACTGTAAGTCAAAAGAGTTGGGTTTGAGTCCAGATTCTGCCACCAAATGCCCAAGTAAACTGGTGCAGATAATTTTAGCTTCTGAGTCTATTTCCTCATGTGCAAAAAAAAAATTGGGAGAGGAATAATAAGACTTACAGCCTCCTCTCTACAAGGTTGTTCTGAGGAAAGTGCTTTGTAAACTGCAAAAGTCTTACATTAAAGCTATTATTATTAACCATAGCACTACAGTTTCTAGACAAACTTAGCAGAGGAAATTGAAAGCTGGAAGTGAGTTTATATTCTAAGCCTCTCATTTTAAAAATGAAAAGGTTAGACAGGTAAATGACTTCTATGAGTTTACACAGGTATTAAGGAGAAGAATGAGGCATCAAACCCAGGTTCTCAGATTCCAAATCCAGCTTGCTTTCTACACATATCCCTTTGCAATCTCTCCCCTCCCCACTTGCAGAAGGACATACCCTTTGACAAAGCTACAGGTGTTTAAACCATTCAAGAAATCACTTTTCTCATCTTTATCTCTACATCCCAGAGTTCCGAGCCTTGACAAATATAACAATTTGAGCAATCCAAAAATGGAAAAGGCTGTCTCAGAGAGTCAAGTGAGTCTGTCTTTAGAGACCCTTAATACTTAATAACCACTCATGGGGATGTTGTAGCTGATAATTTGTGATTTGAGCTGACTTTAAACTAGATGATTTCTTGAAGTCCCTACTATTTTATCTCTATTATTGATTAATAATAGCTTTCCAAACTCCTAATTTCACAATTGTTCTTTGAATCAAATAAGTGTTAGCTCATATAAGTACATAAAATCTTCTTCCCCTCCTCCCATCACCAATAGTCAGAATAGTATCCTGTCATCACACTGGTTCCCAACGACTATTTGTTGAATGAGTGGCAGAATGGATTACACGGTTAAAGTACATAAATATAGTTTAAAGTAAGAGCTTAACATCATTATATATTTTCAAGCTTCTTCAGCCTTACTAAAGGTCAAAAAAAAAACCCACAAAGCCTTTAAATACATTTTGGAATCACATATTTTAGTTCATACTCATTTTTACATCTCAGGATAAAAGAAGTTTTCTTCTTCCTCCTGATGTTTTCAGGCTTTATTCTCTTCTCTTTCTCCTCAATCCCTCTGTCTCCTGGAGTTCTTTAAACAGTCTTGGTACAAAAGAATGTTCAGAACCTTGAGAGCTTTAGTTTCCTGGTGGTCTTTTCTTTTCAAAATGCACCAGGGGCGTTGGACCAAGCTGTGCAGCAAAAACTTTTGAAGTAGCCAAGACCTTGTCTTCTGCTGGTTGTAGTAGCTTCATCTCCTGATCAAGGAGTGAGAGCAACTTGTAATTACAGGAGGTTCAATGTTTTCTTTTAAACATAAGAGCATCCTGAACAGTTTATTGGTGTAATAAGTAGCTCTCCATGTGTAAAATTTTAATTGTAGCTCTGATATTGCTTCACATGATCCTAGTTTGAGAACAAGGGCAGTTCCAACTTCTGGCTACTCATAAGTTAAACTGGGAACGTGGGATAGGAGCAAGCATTCATTAAGCATCTAATGTATGTCAGGCACTGCGCTACGTGCTTTATAAATATTATCTCATTTGATCATTGTAACAACCCTGTGTGATAGGTGCTATTATTATCCCCATTTTACAGCGGAGGAAACTAAGGCAAACTTGCTACAGCCACACAGCTGAGTAAATGTCTGAGGTTGCATTTCAACTCCGGTCTTACTGACTCCAAGTCCAGGGTTTTATCCAGTCTGGCTGTGACAACTGGCTGCCTGGGATGGGATCTGCCTTTCTCAGGCCAGGTAGTCAGAAGTATCAGGAGCAGGAGAACTATTCCCAAGCTGATCCTTACCTTTGTGCACCACACTGATCACACCTTTCTAACTCTGCTACAAGTATTAAAGATTTCAGAAGAAATTCTGGAAAGAGTAATAGGTTTATTCTGTAGTTTTAAAAAATTGATCATCAAATTTTATATTGTTAATTTGTAACCTTCCTTCTCAAAGTTCTTTCTTTTCTTCTTCCAAATATTTCTTTTCCTTCAAAAAGGCAAAACCACTAACTAAAGGAAGATAGTCAAATTGGAAAGCTGCTTTTTTGTTTTACTTTAATAGTCAAGAAAATTATGAATATGTGAATAAGATTTTACTATGCAACTCATTTTACAGTGGAGGAAATTGAGTTCAAGAGGTTAAATGGCCTCTTGGACATATATGCTGCTCCTGATTCTTAGAGAAGGGCTCCTTCCATGACATGTACATTCTGACAGTTATTTTCTTCATGTCACTAGATCGTGTGCTGAAAGTATGATGACCCTATGTCTAGGGTATTGAAGAAAAAAATGCTCTTCACTTGGGGCACAAACCTGTCAGATACAATTTTATTAATTTAATTATTTTAATTTTGAGCATCCATTTTACCTTTGAAAATCTCTCTAGAGTGGAGATGGGAAACATACAGGGGGGGAAATCTAAGCAATGAAAATACAAAAGATGTCAATACAAAACTATTTTAAATAAGCTAAAAAACCCATTCAAATCCCACTTTCAGCAGAAAGTCTACTCTAGCTCTCTCCCCTCCTCCATTCCCTTCCTTCCAAGTTTACTTTCCGTGATAGATAGATAAATAGATAGATAGATAGATAGATACATAGATACATAGATAGATAGACAGACAGATAGATAGATAGATGGATGGATGGATAGGTACCCATGCATATATGTTTATATGTATACACACATATATTACATACATGTATATCTATTACTATTTGCATTTTATCCTTCCTATTTCCAACCCCACCCCCACACAACATGCCAAGAATATAGGATCCCTGAAAGCAAAAACTGTGTTTTGTCAATTGACAAAAAAAAAAGGAAGGAAGGAAGAAAAAGTCTCTGACACAAGGCATTTTCAAGTTAAAATTTATAGTGTTTCCAAACAATAGAAAAAATTCTACAAGAAGGTAAAAGATAAAACATAGTAACAAGTTCAGGTAATAGTTTGATTCATCAGACAGAACATCAGTCATTTAAAATGTCGGCATGCCCTGGAGAAACATTTTCCTAAACCATTCAATGCCTCCAAGGATTCTCTTGTCTAACTATTCAAAGGTGAACTCAGGAAATATTTCTATTAAATGAATTAGTCAAAAATTTCTTCCTTCTCTTATTCTAATCAGGTGCAGATCTCTGAAACAATGGACAGTATAGATACTAGTAGTGTCAGAATCCCCACAGTTAGGTGTTAGGCCTGCCTTTGCTGGAATGTGGAGATGACATTAGATAATTAGCTTAGTTACCAAAGAATTGAGAGATCAAGGTCTACAACCAATGAGAACCACAGTAGCATTTGGGGCTGTGGTGACAATGAGCATTGGATAGACCTGTATGTCACATTGACAAAGGTCTAAGTCTCCAATAGATGGAAAAGGAAAATTTGTGGAGAAGTTAACTGACCCAACGTCTAGTGTTAGACTATTTCTATCATAGTACCAGATCATTCAGGACATGTATGTATTTCATTCTTAAAATGTTATCTTGCATAATGCTCTATATAACTGTGAATAATTGCTAAGATTATTATTTAAGCTACATGAAAAAGAGGTTACTGACATAGGCTGTGGATACATGGTTTGGCTCTACAGTGGGGTCATAAACCTAGGACCAGAACCACTAGTTTTGCTACTCACAAAATAAGATAAACCACAACAAAGTAGGACAACTGAATTTTGGGGTCTTACACTCAATTTGTAGTGATAAGGTAGATCAAGATGGTGTGAGTGACAGAATATCAATGACAGGATATTTAAAAAAATATTTTTGACTCATCTGCCATGAAATGCTTCCATGGTGACAGTCTATCCCCCTTTTCTATTTCACAAATCTTATCATGCTGTTAATGATCCTCATTCAAAAAATAAAACTCTGCACTATCTGGAGACTGATCTATTTAATTCAGTTCAACAAGTGTGTATTAGATACCTACTCTGTACAAATCACAAAGTAATGGGTGCTATTCCTAGCAGATGGCTATTTCCAAAAGGGTCTGTGCCTCTAGGGTAACTCCCCTGGGAACACCTATTTGGTTCTGTTAATAGAATTAGTCCAGCTTCAAGTAGCTCACTGTCTAGTAAGAGAGATGAAATATGTGCACAAGTGACTATAAGAAATACTGGCATGAAAGGAGGTCATAAAAGAGCTATAATAAGCTTTAAGAATTCAAAAAAGGGAGAGAATTTCTAGCCTAGGCAATGAAGGAAGGGTTCAGGGAGAAAGTTGGATTTGAGTAGGTGGATTGGAAGGAGAAGGTGTCTCAGATGTAAGAAATGACATAAAAAATGAATATAAAGGTATACCCATTAAATCAACTAACCGGGAAAAATAAATTAAAAATTGTAAGCCAAGCAAAATAAAACAAAAAGGAACACCAATAACAAATGGAAAAGAAAATAATAAACATTCATGAAGTGACTAATATTCAAATTTTAAATAATTTTCAAAATAATCAAAAATAAATAAAATTTTTAAATAATGAATGTTTTTTAAAATATAATTTATTTTACCTTTTCAACATTCACTTCTACAAGATTTTGAATTCCAAATTTTCTCCCCCTCTCTCTCCTCCCCCCAACCCAGGGCAGCATGCACCCCATATCCACCCCTTTCCTCAATCTGCCTTCCCTTCTATCACCCCCCCCCCCTTCCATCCTCTTCCCATCTGTTTTCCTGTAGGGGAAGATAGATTTCTATATCCCATTGCCTGTACACCTTATTTCCCAGTTGCATGCAGAAATAATTTTTAACATTCATTTTTAAAGATTTGAGTTCCACATTCTCTCCCTTCCTCCCTCCTCACCCACATTATTAAGAAAGCAAGCCATTTGATGTAGATCATACATGTGTAGCCATGTAAAACACTTCCACAATAGTCATGTTGCGAAAGACTAACCACATTTGCCTCTATCCTGTTCTGCTCTCCATTAATCACATTCTCTGCCTTCACCTATCCCTCCCACAAGAGTGTTTGCTTCTGATTACCCCTTCCCCCAATCTGCCATTCCTTCTATTATCCTCCCTCTCCTATTCCCTTCCCTCCTGCCTTCCTGTAAGGTGAGACAGATTTCCATACCCAATTGAATGTGTGTTATTCCCTCCTTGAACCAAATCCAATGAGAGTAAGACTCACTTCTTCCCTCTCATCTCTGTCTTCTTCCCCTCCATTGTAAAAGCTCTTTCTTGCCTCTTTTATGTGAGATATTTTACTACATTCTACATCTCCCTTTCTCCTTCTCCCAGTACATTCTTCTTAACATTTAATTTTATTTTTTAGGTATCCTCCTTTCATATTTAGCTCACCCTGTGCCCTCTGTCTATACATATACATATACACATACACACATACACACTTGTATGTATGTATATGTGTGTGCACGCACATGTATATATATGTCTATGCACATATACATGCATACACATACACATATAATATATACACATACATACATACATACATACATATTCAGTCTACCTACCCTAATACTGAGAAAGGTCTCATGAGGAACAAATATCATCTTTCCATGTAGGAATGTAAACAGTTCAACTTTAATGAGTCCCTTATGGCTTCTCTTTCTTGTTTACTTTTTCATGTTTCTCTTGATTCTTGTATCTGAAAGTCAAATTTTCTATTCAGCTCTGGTCTTTTCAATAAGAATGCTTGGAAGTCCTCTATTTAATTGAAATACCATTTTCCCCTGAAGCATTTTACTCAGTTCTGCTGGGTAGGCGATTCTTGGCTTTAATTCTAGCTCCTTTGACCTCTGGAATATCATATTCCAAGTCCTTTGATCTCTTAGTGTAGAAACTGCTAAATCTTGTGTTATCTTAATTGTGTTTTCACAATACTTGAATTATTTCTTTCTGGCTGCTTGTAATATTTTCTCCTTGACCTGGGACCTCTGGAATTTGGTTACAATATTCCTAGAAGTTTTCCTTTTGGGATCTCTTTCAGGAGGTGATCAGTGGATTCTTTCAATTTCTATTTTACCCTCTAGTTCTAGAATATCAGGGCAGTTTTCCTTGATAATTTCTTGGAAGATGACTTCAAGGCTCTTCTTTTGATCATGGTTTTCAGGTAGACCAATAATTTTTAAGTTATCTCTCCTGGATCTATTTTCCAGGTCAATTGTTTTTCCAATGAGATAATTCACCTTATCTTCTATTTTTTTTCATTCTTTTGGTTCTGTTTTATATTTTCTTGATTTATTATAAAGTCATTAACTTCCATTTTGCTCCATTCTCATTGTGAAGGAATTACTTTCTTCAGTGAGCTTTTGAACCTCCTTTTCCATTTGGCCATTTCATTGGCTTTTTGGATCTCTTTTGCCATTTGGTTCAGTCTATTTTTAAAGGTGTTATTTCTTCTGCACTTTTGGAGTCTCCTTTAGCAAGCTGTTGACTCATTTTTCATGATTTTCTTGCATCATTCTCATATATCTTCTTAATTTTTCCTGCGTGTCTCTTACTTTATTTTCAAAATCTTTTTTGAGTCCTTCCATGACCTGAAACAATTTCATATTTTTCTTGGATGCTTTGGATGTAGGAGCCTTGACCTTGCTGTCTTCCTCCAATTGTATGCTTTCATCTTCCTCAGTGAAAGAAAATACCTTTTCACCAAGAAAGTAACCTTCTATAGTCTTATTTTTCCCCTTTTTCGTCATTTCCCAGGCAATTACTTGACCTCTGAGCTCCTTCTTAAGTTGAGGGTGCACTGCCCCAAGTTTCAGGGGCTTTGTGCAACTGCTTTCAGAGATATCTCCAGGGACCTGTAAATTGTCAGCTCCTCCAATATGGTATGATCAAAGGCAAGGTGTTTATTCCTCCAAACACTCTTTTGTGCCCTGGATCTGTGAGTAGGGTTTCCTTTCCACAGCCACCACCAGCTCTGCCATGCCAGTGCTCCTTCTCACCCCAGGACTGCCACCTAGGACTGCAACCCAGATCAGCTGCTAGATTCCCCCACCATCTATAGGTCGAGAGTTTCAGAAGCATCCAGCCCCTTGCAGCAGTGGCTACCACCACCCTGGGGCTAGGGCTAGGGCTGGAACCAGAAGAGGTTCCTCTCTCACCCAGGTGAGAGAGCTTTCCCACTGACCTTTAAAGATGTCTTTGGTGTTTCTGTGTTAAGAGGTCTGAAAATAGCAGTGCAGTGATTCCGTACCCTGAGGCCTGCTCCAGCCTGCATGGCCTACTCTGGGCTGTGCTTACCTCCAAGCCTGTGCAATAGACTCTTTCTGTTGGCCTTCCAGATTGTCTTGGGCTAGAAATCTGTTTCACTCTATAACTTGTGGCTTCTGCTGCTCTAAAATTTGTTCAGTCATTTTTATAGGTATTTTGAGGGGTTTGGATGGAGAACTCCAGAGATTTGCTTCTACTCTGCCATCTTTGCTCCATCCCTCTGAATTTTTTAGTAGAATGCTTTCTATAGTTGTTCATAAAATTGTCACTGTTTAGTAAAGGTCAACAAGAAGATATCTTAAGAGGGAAATAATTTTCCTTTTTAAGAGGAAAACTTACTTGTTCAAAATGCTACTGGGAGTCAAGCTCTTTCTGCCATTTCTCCCCAACTTCTCTGGCAGGAAAGTCTGTACCAGAATGCAGAAATTTATCCTCTGGAAATCACATAATCATAGATATAAAGCTAGATGAGGATTAAGAGGGAGGGTTCTTAAGCTGTGGTCCATGAACTCCTCCCCCACAAAGAGTTTGTGGGCAAATTTCAGGAGGTTTTTAAACTATGATGGGGAAAATTAAAATTAATTTTAATATCATTGATTTCTTTTGCAATTATTTGTATTTTTATGCTTTTAAAATATTATTTTAGGAAGAGGTCCATAGATTTCACCAAACTGCTAAAATAGGGTCCATTAAACAACAAGAAAACTGCTTTAGAAGCCCTCCCATTAATCAAAGCATCACTTTTGTGTGAAATTCAATATTGAGGGGTTCAAAAATAACAACAGGCTGTGTGGTTGTTTAACATGCTGATGTGTAGAATACTAAAAGGAACTTTCTGTCCTACAAATCCAATTGTTTTGCTTTTAGTTTTGTGATCTCTCTGGATAACATGATCTGTCATGGCATAAGCTTTCCTATTCCTCATCCAGAAAAATATGGCATTGCTGTTATGACTTAACTATGAAGTACCTGGTTTTCTTCTGCTCTAATTCATTATTTGACCAAATTTATGCTCTAAGGTAGATAGAAATGTCAAAGAATCTTAAATGTGTTCGATATCAAAGTAATTTTTTTGGTCATGAGAAGTCAATATAAATACCATCTATAAAATTACAATGGTATCACACCAGGATAAAAGTTGGGTGGAAAGAGAGGAATTCTTTTTGAAACAAAAGGAGAGACCTAATCCCAAGCACCCAAGTGATGAGACTGAATGTATGTGAACCTACATTTCTCAAGTAGATGGCCAAAAAACAGACTTCTGCTAATTCATCATGTCGAAAGGTAAAAAGCAGAGACTATCATGGTTGACTAGCATTTGTTACAATACATGCATGTTAATATGGCACACTTTGGGATTTTTTGGGATGTTCCAAATCTCCATAAGGAAGGTTCCCACAGCAATGATGACGTGTCATCAAGATGTCAAGACAGGTCAATATTGAGTCTGTCATCTTGCTCCTGCTTCTTGCTCTTCCTCTTATAGACTTCTGAAGCACATAGAACCTTTGAGGAGGTCATCATTTCCCTCCCTGTGTTCTTGGCAGAGTGGTTCAATCTTTCTCGACTTTCCAAAGGAGAAATTCCCTTTCTTCTCTTCTTGGTTTGGGGCAATTTTTAATGACTGTACCTGTTTGTTATGCTGTATGACCTGCATTTCTACATCTTCATTAGATCTGATTGCAGATCTCTATCAGATGTCTTTTTCAGCAGTGATGTACAAAAAGGTATGGCTCGATTTAGAAACTGAACTGCCAAAGGTGGCTGCACATATTTAGATTTTTTTGAGGATGGTTGAAGATTTGTTTCTCAAGGACAATTTGGGGATTTCATTCTGGCCTTATTGAGCCTCTGAAGGATCATTCACTTTTGTATCACAGCATCATAACACTTCTTAAATTGTAAGATAAAATATAAATTATGTACTATTTTACCTTGATGCCCTTTTCAACATGTATAGTTTTGAATGATACTTGCAAAGGTATAAAATTATGGATATATTCATGTTCCAACTTTGCTTGAAGTTCTACTTTTTTCAAACTAATGCAGATGGCAAACACCATCTCCACAACAATGGGCAGCTGTTGAATGGAGTTTTTTTGACCTTTGCATAGTTTAAAGATACTATATCATTAACCCATGCAATGATGTCTTATCTGATCATAGTCTCAAGTCATTGAAGCAGAATACACAACTGCCATTTCCCAACATAAGCATCAAGGCTTATAGCCCAGTAGTCAAAAGGAAGTATTCCCTGGCCTGTGGCACTGTCTCACTGCTGTTACCTTCTCTCTCCCTCCCTTTAGTTTCCCCACACTGGTCCTTGTTCTTATATATGAGAATATAGCTATAATAATAGTAGTTCACATGTATTACAGAATTTTTCTGTGTATGAAATATCTTCCTCATTAAATCTCTAATAGTCAGAAGGTATCATGTCCTGTCTAAGTTTTCTTTTTTCCTTGCTAAAAATTCCCAGGTCCCCAAACCATTTCTCATGTGACATATTTCCACATTCTTTATTGTCCTACAGTTTTTTTCTGAATGATCTTCAATTTCTCAACACAGGACGTATTTGGCAATAAAGGTGAAGGATAAACAAAAGATATAAATAATAATTTAGTTACTCATTCAGAAGTCAACTCCAGATGGTGAATAAGTGCAAAATACATAGCTGTATAGTGGATTCTTAAATAATGCATCTGTATAGTCGATATGCTTCAACATTACAAATGAATACAAACTTCAAAAACACAAATCACAACGCAAATTTCAAAAATGACAAACTAGCATTTGGGGGCTGCCATTACTATCATACACTGAGTCTACTATAACCAAAAAAAAAAAAAAACCAAAACCAAAAACACTAGGTCTTTTTCAAGGGGCTGTCAAACCAAGTTTCCACTATTCTATACAGGGGCAGTTGATTTTCTGAATGCAAATTTAGACTTAGGGAATCTAATCTTATTAAATTTCATTGTTTTTTTCTCATTGCTAGGATTTTGAACCTGGATTCTGACAACAAAACTATTTTCCTTCCTAGCTTTGAGTCATCAATAAATTTGACAATATAGCACCCAAGTCGTAATTCAAATTACTAGTAAAAATATTTCACAGGACAGAGCCAAGTTCAGAGTCTTTTTGGAGGCCTCTAGAAACTTCCCTCCAAAATGGCATGCTAAATTACACACACACACACACACACACACACATATACATAATATGTGTATGTATACATGCATATACACATGTATATTTTATATATTTTCTAAAATTGTTCTTAATATAGATTCATGGTTTTTCATACAATCACCTTTTTTTGGTTCTTTATATCTGGAAATCTTTCTATTTATTGACATTTGTGAAGTTCACAAAAATAAAGAAACTTCCCTCTAGGTTGGCATTGGACACTCTTCGAATAAGATTGGTTAACTAAATAGAATTTCATCTAATCATATGCAGCCCAAAGTTTTCTATCTTATCTGCAACAGTATCCAAAATGATATTTAAATACAAATATGAAATCAGGGTCTTCATTTTTCATTGATCCATTTTGCCACAACTAAATTTAGTTTGCTAACCAGAATTACATTATAGCTTTATTCAAATGAAATTAATTTTTACTGAATTTAATAAGCATTTGCTGAAAAGGAAAATATTGTATGAAATGATGTAGCATAAAGAAAGTGGAACCAAAAGGATAATAGAAACAATCATAGCTTTGATTATAGTGGAGCCATCATAATTTGCCCCTAGAACTGAAATTTAGAGAGCACTGATGGTGCCTGTATGCTTTCAATTACAAGTGAGCTTAGTTAGCAACATGAATTAGTTAAAACAATAAGGTACCATATGACACTAATCAGCTTCACCCCAGGTGAATTTCTCTCTGCTCCATCCCCTGGAATGGGGGTGGGAAACCTGTGGCCTCGAGGCCACAAGTGGTCCTCTAGGTCCTCAAGTGCAGCCCTTTGACTGAATTCAAACTTCTCAGAACAAATTCCCTTAATAAAAGGATTTGTTCTGTGAAACTTGAACTCAGTCAAAAGGCCACACCAAAGGACCTAGAAGGTCACATGTGGTCTCAAGGTCACAGATTCCCCACCCCTACCCTAGAAGTAAGACCCTTTGGGGAGGTGACTGAAGGTCTGAGGTCTCTTCTTTCTCACTTCAAATGAGTTTTTAAAGTTAATCTGAGAACAACTTCCCAGAGTTTACCTCAAGCACATTTTTTGGTTCTTTTCCATATTTCAGAAATGCTAGTTATGTTTCAATAAGTACCATAATGCAAATGAAGACAATACTAGAAGGAAACCAAATGCATGTTAAAAAAGTGGACAAGTTGGTAAGAAATCAAAGAATACATCTTTTCTTTCTGTTAAATAGTAAGTTACAAAAACAGAAAGTGGCATATATTCTCAGTCACAATCATTTTATTAGGCGGCTTTGCTACTTTCATAGACTGTAACTGCTGTGCATATTTGAACGTTAGTTGGGCTATGTCAACTAGATGGATCAATGATTCTTCTTAAAAAAAAAAACTTTTCATCACAAACTTGAAAACAATTTAAAAATGGGCCGCGGTCTCTATTTAAACCAACAATAAAAGAAATCCACATGATCCCCCTCAAAATTCTAAACTCAGAAATTTGTGGTTTTCAGCACTCTAAGGATTTAATGAGCAACGAGCACATGGCGCAGTGGATAGAGTGCCAGGTCTGCAGTCAGAAACACCTGAGTTCAAATCCAGCCTCAGATACTTACTGGCTGTGTGACCCTGGACAAGCTACTTAATTCTGTTTGCCTCAGTTTCCACATGTGTAAAATGAGCTGGAGAAGGAAATGGCAAACCACTACAGTACATTCGCCAAGAAAGCCACAAATGGGGTCACAAAGAGTCAGACCCAAGTGAAACGACTGAACAACAAGAGTATGGATTTAATACTAACCAAAAGAATAGTTTCTTCCACCATGGAATTGTTACTGACAAATCTGCCTTTAAAAGACAGTAGATTTTCCTGGATAGGTACCAGAATTAACATAAAGTGCCCCTTAGGAAGTGGATAGTGTTAATTTCAGGGTTTGATTTTTTTTCTCCTATTTGAAATAGCAGAATGGAAACTAAATAGAAAACAATGTCTCAGATTTGCAAAAATCAGATGTCTAGTTTCTGTAGCAAATGATAAATTTTGTGAACATTAAATAGTAAGAAAACATACAATAGTACAAATGATGTCTCAATCAGCATTAATTTTTTTAGAATAAATTTGAATTCAAGGAGATTGTTCAAAAAATAAAACTACCTCTGTGCAGAGCTCTAAAGGAAACTTTTCCACTATTACTTTTATCAGGCATAAATGATAACTTCTCTCTTTCCCATCCTACTCCTACATTTGATGGAATATTTCCCTACCTACTCCCTGAACCCTTGTGTCTATACATTAATTATTCATAAAAATGAAGCAAATAAACTTTAAAATATATTCAGAGTTATACATTACAAAAGCATGAATATATGTTCTTATACAGAATATCTCAAAAGTCTTAGTGCAGTTTTAAGCTTTAATAACTTCAGAAGTATAAATGCCACAAACTTATAAAAACATCATTTGAAAGGTTAATTATTTTAATTTGTTTTCTATTTATGTGGTTTTATGAATTTTAAATAATAAATTTTAGTTTTAATTTTAAGAAGGTGAGCTATTTTGTCATGCACTGAGTGATGATACTTTCTCAGACTGGTAGAGCAGTAGAGGAGGCCCTCTTGCTTAGTCACCTGCTTCACTTGATCTATATCAGACTTTTTTTTGTGGGGTCATGTCAAAACTGTCATGTATGCATCAAAACCTCCTTCTCTGGATCATCTTACAGCTAGAATTACAAATATAATTCTTTTAGTTACTAAGCAGCAGCTGATGAGAGTTTTAACAAAATTTGAAAATTCAGCACAGAACAATGGTTATAGAGGACTCTAGTGAGAAACAACAATATTTAAAAATTTTAAATAATTAAACTTTCAAGTTTTAAAAAATTTGTAATATATCATATATAGATATACATATGTATATATTTCTAAACTTATTAAAGCATTAAAGCACAGTAAGATTTTTGGCATACCCTGAATTTTAAAACTGGAGACTTCAAATGTAATTTCTTTCAAATAATTGCTGGTGTTAAAGTTCAAAATCTTGTTTTATTTCGTAGATCAACATAAGTACCCACCATGGAATATAAACACAAAACACAAAACACCATTTCAGGGGCCAATGGTTTTAAGTAAGGGAAGAGTATGATCAGAGTTTTTAAAGATAGTGGTGTAAAAAATGGCAACATTCTAACTCTGCATAGCTACTTTCTGTGTGTCAGTTATATTTTTAAAAAATTGTTTCTAGTCGGATTCATTCATCTGATAAAATCAGATACACTATATATAAAATGAAAAGAATGGCCAGTATAATAGCAATGTGGCACAGCAAAAAACCTGGCTCAGAAGTTATCTCTGATGCTTGCTTCCTGTATTATCATGTCTAACTCTTCTCCTCTGGGGTTCAGTTTCCTCATCTATCATATGAGGGAGGTAGACCAGATAACCTCTAAATTCCATCTCTAGATACAAAATTCTATGACTGCTGAATCAAGGGTCCATCAGTAGTGATGAAGCATTTGATTCAAAAGAACAAAATGGTACTTTCTAATAAGGTGTTTCCAATCTGTACATCAAGATAAATAATCCTAAAATAAGATTTCTTGAAAGAAAACAGAAAAGTCTGTGTTCAACGATCTTCTAATCATAAATGTCAGGTGAAGTAAAGAGCGAGAAGGGAATATCCAAATCAATGAAGTCACAAATGTATTTGAATAAAGGATCTATCTATAAAAAACTGGGTTAACAATTCCTTGCCTGAAGTCAAGGTTCTAGAATAGGTACCTTGAGATACGTTCTATGAGCCTTTTCTGAATCTCTTTAAAGCTAATGCCTTCTCCCTATTGATTACCTTCCTGTATACTTTGGTTTGTATGTATCTTAAGTCACATGAGACTGTGAACTCCTTGAAAGCAGGAATTGTTGTTCACTTTTCTTTGTATATTCAGCACTTCTCATAGTGCCTGGCAAATAGTAGGTGCTAAATAAATGCTTGTGAACTTGTTGATTTGATTCCAGGAAATAATTATTTTCAATTGTTGTCTATTAAGTATTCTCCTCTATAAATATGCTCAACAAACACTTTTCCAAAATTTGCGCACACAGTTTATATTCATCTTAGGCCAAACTATCTTGTGCTCTAAATCAGTGGTGTGTGATTAAATAAGGTTTTACAAGTATAATGAAAGTAACCTGATGTCTCCATGTATATTTCAAAATTATATTAGATTCCTTGGTTATAAAAATATAGTTTTGTTCAATGATTCTTCAATCATTAGTGTCAAATGAGGCATAAAACAGGGAGAAGTAGGGACATCAAAGATATTAGCCATGATTATGGAGATCCAGCACACAGATCAAATTGAGGAAGGAATTCTTGTGGATGGAAAGATCCTTCTGATGCTTCTGTTTGGGCATGATTTTGTACCAGTTGCATTTAGCTCCAGAATACTTCAGAATTTCCTAGAGAGGTTACATAACAGCACAAAGGAGTTTGACTTAACTATCTCACACAAAAAAAGAAAAAACAAGTGGATAACGAATGTTGCTTATTGATGATAATATGCTTACAGAGTCTATAAAGCCTGTCCATCACTGAAGGGGGTGAAGGAGAATGGACTGGCTCTCTCTCCACTATGCCAAGGTCCCACCTCTAACATATATTGTCTATGTTATGCTAAGGAAATCATTCAACTTCTCCAGACTGTAGGCTGCTCTTTAAGACTATGACTTGCTAAGATGGCGAATAGAAGGCTTTTCCTCATGAAAAGATTCCCTAAGTCAGAGTCATCACAAATCAGTTCAGATCCATATCCATATCCCTATCTCTATCCCTATGAAAGACATGAGAAATAATGAGTTGGGCCCAGAACTGAACAAGAGGCAGAGAACAGGTTGAAGAGACTTTAGGAAATTGCAAATTTCTCTTAATAATTCCAACCTTCTCTTGAAACAAAGGACCGAAATTTTAATATCGATATTCTATTGGTGTCATATGGCTGCAACTCATGAAACCCTACAATGTTTGAAGAACTGGAAATTAGGAGCACCCAGAGAGCAAAGGACAGGTAAGCAGCATTAGCAAGCTATAACATATACAAACAAGGAATTATGGAAAAGAACTAAAGTAAAAAAAAAAACTCAACTAAGAAACATGGTGCCATGGAAAGCATGCTGGATTTGGATTCAGAGGACCTAAGTTTAAATATTGCCTCTGTCACTTATTACCCATGTGACCCCAGACAAGGCATTTAATCTCCCCAGACCTTAGTTTACCCGATTGTAAAATTAACTATTTTGACAATCCTATGATATGCTGAGGGTGGGAGTTCACAGATGGACATAGATTGTGCTTGACTGATATCTTTACAATGTCAAGAGAAAGCAAGAAAAGCCCCCAGCACTCTGAGTAGAGCCCCAGAGTCTAGCTTGCCAGAAGACATGAAAAAGAGTGCCAAAGAGGTAGTAGCAGCATTGGAGAAAATATCCATGGATGAGATAGAGAAGCTCCAAGATTCTTCTGTGCATTGAAATACTGAGTTCACTCAGTATGTATCAACTATCAGATGCAGTAGAAACAATGCCAAGCCTGGAGTCAGGAAGAACTAAATTCAAATCTGATCTCAGATGCCTAATAGCAGTATGTCCTTGGGTAAGTCACAAACCTCTCTCTGCCTCACTTTCCTCGTCTGTAAAATGAGAACAATAATGGTACCGACCTTGTAGAGTTGATATGAGGATCAAATGAGATAGTATTTGCAAAACACTTAGTGCATGGCACACAGTAGGTGTTTAATAAATGTTTATTCCATCCACTCAGAGTGAATATTAATGCAATATAGTTTTATTTATTTAAGACTATGTTACATTACCAATGCTTTATATGAACATTGACACTGCACTTCAACCTACCTTGTCCTAGATGACTTGTCCCTTACACAAGCCTCACAATTATCTGCCTCCATGCTTTTGCTCGCATAATTCCTCATGCCTGAAATGCCCTCACCACTTCCCCAGTTCTTCCTTTTGAAATCCCACCCATCCATTAGGGCCTCTTCCTTCTTCACCACACTCCCAAGTCAGAGATGATATTTCCTTCCTCTGATCTTAAATAGCATTTTTTAACTTCTTATACTCTTATTCCATTCTATTCTTCATCATAATTACACCATAGTTACTAGATAGTGTTGCATATTTTTGTGTGTGTGTATGTGTGTGTGTGTGTGTGTGTGTGTGTGTGTGTGTGTGTGTACTGTAGTCCTACTAGATGCTGCACAAGGGCAGGGATTATGTCTTAATTATTTTTGTATCTCCCCCAATGCCTAGCACAGTGCTTTGCATTTAGTATATGCAATAAACATTTGTTGGATAAATAAATAAATAAAGTTCATAAAAAAGATAAAAATGACTTATACACAGAATAACATTGAAAGAATAGAGCTTAAATTTTCTAAATAAGAAAAACCTATTATCTAATTGTTACTAGGGTCATGAGTCCATCAAATCCATACTGTTGTAGCAAATAGTAATTCAAAATAATGTGGGTGAGGAATATGATCACCTTGAAGTTGGTTTAACTACAAAACACATAATGACCCAATTATCTACTGGGCCTCATTGAGGCATCATATTGACCATGGATTCTCAAAGGGCATGCTGATAGAGAAAAAGCTTTGTACAACTCCAGAAAAGTTTCAAGTATGGCATTGTAAAGGCTTCAAGTACGACTCTAAGAATGAATGATATCTGTTGATCATGAAAAGACCAGCCTCACTAAATTTGGGACAAAGGTCAGATGACAAATGATGAATATTTTCAGAAATGGCATTTCTTGAATCTACTATCTCCCATCTACCAAGTCTTAGAAAGGGCTATCAGTAAAAGGATTGTAGGCACCGGTAAAATAAATTATAGATCCCTGAATAACAGAAATACAATGTATGCTTAGTCCCAGCAAGTACCTGTACAAGTGATATAATAATAACTTCTAAAATAGCTCACATTTATATAACACAGAGTTTACACGGTGCTTTTGAAAACTGATTAAATTTGGTTAGCTCAGTATATATATATATATATATATATATATATATATATATATATATAATGCAATCAATATGAATTATTTTTTGTGAAACCAGCTTCCTAGCCCAAAACCTGTTTGTAGCTATTATCCACCTTTGATCACTAATTTCAACATTCTGCAGGGTAACAGAAAAGAAAAGAAACAAGACAACCCAGAGATTGAGGGTGGGAATGTGAAATCTTGCTTAGACATAAGGATCCTATGGATTAAATCTGAAAATGGATACAGGAGTAGAACATGGAAAGACAGAGGAGAATGGGTACTCTGGACTGAATCTATCCTTCTAAAGGCAATGGAGAGATTAAGCTCTGAGTCTTTTCTGAAGTTTTTCATTATCAGTCTCCAAGCTTCATAACAGAGAAGCTCTGTCTATTCAACTATATTTTTTTCTTTTCCCTCATTTTCTAAAGCTCCAGCTTGAATGACAGAACATCCTTTTGTTTGACAATCTGGGATTTTAAAACTGTTGAGATAAAACTTACTGGTGTTGGAGAAGACATTTCTGCTAATGGTCTGATGACTGTAAATGCTTTTTTTGGTCATTATGATGACTAGCAGTATTTTATTTTCCTGACTTAGCCTCCTTAGGTTAAGTAAACAATGAATATGTTACTGACTTGGGACAAAGAACATATGCATAGAAATGCTTTCCAAATGCCTGGTAGACATCAGCCTGAGAGTAGCAGTTCTGACATATAACACCAGTTTAATCCAGGCTAACCAAACTGAATCTCCACCTGCTAGTCTTAGAGCTAATACTGTATATTTCTTCCAACTGTATTGACTCTGGACAAAAGTACTCTGCTAAAAGGAAGTCTAGGATATTGACTTTTTGGGTTGCCACAGCATTTAGCAATACCCTAGGCATCGGAACTGTCTTATTTAGTATCATGCTACTCACTACAAGGAAAAGGGATCTAGAAAATATGCTTTCAATATTTCCTGCCCTAAATCAAACAACTCTTATTAGGCTATCGCAACCTAGAGAAGTAATATTCCAAGAACAAACACCATCAATAGGATTGTCTTTATAAATGAAGATGAAAAGCATGTCTTAATGTAGTTATAGGAAGTACATATTATACATATACGCTGAAGGATCTATATCTCATCATATAACTGCTCCCTTCAGACACACAAATTGCAGTCCATCCACACCTTGGTATCCTATGGGACTTTTCCCCATATCCTTCTTGGAATCCTCTATGAGGAGTCCCCAACATTCTAGAGGCCTTCCACTAAGTCTCTAGGTGGCACAGTGTATAAAACCCTGGGCTTCCATATAGCCTCAGACACTTGCTAGCTGTGTAACCCTGAGCATAACATTTAACCTCTGTCTGCCTTAGTTTCCTCAAATGTAAAATGGGGGTGTAATAGCACTAACCTCACAGGATCAGATGAGATAGTATTTGAAAGTTCTCAACACCATGCCTAACACATAGTAGGTACTTAATAAATGCTTGTTGCCTTTCTCTTTTCCTCTTGACTCGACCATAGGTAGCAACAGAGCACATAGACTATCCATTTGTTAATTGCTTGCTCTTGTAACATGATTTCCCTATATCCTCCTCTGGTCACTTATCTCCTTGATGATGTCATTTATAATGTTTTTGATGCACACTTCTCCATTAGTAATATGATATTCACATTCACAATTAACCTCCCCATTGCCCTTAGAGGGACATATAAATTTCATTATTTGGTGACCAATTCTGTGATTTGTAGTAACGTACCATCATCAGAAAAGTATTAATGTTAAAAAATAATGGGTCTTTGTTTTCGTTTAGTTTAAGAACACCAAAAACACTGAGGAACTTCCAAAATGCAATCAAGGCCACTTGATTTCTCCAATTTAATTCTAGGATCAGTTCAATGTCCATGTGCAGTATCCATCTAGGACATATGTGCTGATGATGGAACCATTCCATAGGTTGTCTATGCAACCAAATGCGATAATTATATAATAGGCATTCTTCATTGGCCTGGGTTTACGATATGTATGAATATATATATATATATAGAAGTATTTAGAGGTAAGAGGAGACCAGAAAAAAAGCCCAGTCTATAAGAGCCTACATATGGTATTTGACTCAGGCAATCCCCAGGTAGATTTTGCAGCAGAAGCTGGCATTAACACTCCCCAGTTCCACCTTCACTGTTACAGTCAGTCCATGAGGCATTTCTTTACTATGTGGTTATCAGACCAGAACCATTTTCAGAATTCTGTCCCTGCTTCAAAGTCTATAAGAACACTTCATTAGCTAAGAACTCTGCAAAAATTCATCAGGACCAGGCCTGATATTCTGAAATGAATTATGTTCTGCTAGCCACGTGATGAAGAGGAGGTTCTGTGACTGGCTCATGGGGTCATGCTTGCTGAATGGTACCCCATTAAACTGGTATGTATTAACATAAATTTGTATATGTCATGTATCTGTTACATATAAATTCAATGAATACCTATATATCTGTATATTCTTATTTCAACTAATCAACTAATCAGCCTGCATGTGACTTGCATGATTGAAGTCCACAACTTCAGCCATGTATTCTGATCCTGTGTAATTCTTTTCAACAGAGAAGACTAGATGTGATTTTACTGGTATAGGGTATTTCCAGATGAGGCAACTCCATGTGTTTATGCATGTCATTGCCTGCTCTGTAACCTGTAGTCTTAAAGCAAGAATTCTTAACCATTTATCTGTCATGGAGTCCTTTGGCAATTTGGTGAAGTCTTTTTAGAATAATTGTTTTAAATGCATAAAATAAGTATATAGAATTATGAAGTAAATCGATTGTATTGAAATATTGTTAAAATGCTAACATTTCAGGTACACCACTATAGGCTAAGAACCTCTCTGAGAATTATCTAAAGAATTCTCGTCAATATCCTTCCATAAATGTGGATGATCCATCCAATTTTTCAGAGGTCCACCTCTCAGTAGTTTAATAGTTAATAAATGCCAGTGTAACACTAAGGATATTTAATTAATCATTTGCTGTCTATTTTGTCATCCAATAACTAGTTCACATCTTTGTCTGGTGGCACAACTACTTGACTTCTCTTATGCCTCTTCTTTTGGGTAAGTTTCTATTAGGAATATGCTAAAAACTACTACACCCCATATACATTTTCCTATTGTCTTTTAGGTCACCCAGAATACTGGTTCTTCTAAGATGATGGTTTTCCACAACACATTATCAGTAATACAGAAGCAGCTTGAGATTGCTGAAAGTGCTACACAAATTGCCTCTTTAGATATTCAAAACTAGCTATTCCATAGACATCTTAAACTCAACACTTCCAAAACTGAATTCATCATCTTTCTCTCCCCCCCAAAACACTTTCTGAATGCCTAATTTTCCTATTACTGTTGAGGGTACCACCATTCTACCAGTCACTCAGGCTTACAACCTAGACTCCTCATTCTTTCTCACTCCCCATATCCAATCAGTTATGAAACTCTGTTGTTTCTACCTTGAAGATATCTCTCCTATATGGCCACTTCTTTTCTCTGACACAGCAACTACCCTGGTGTTCCAAAAGCCTGTTCCAATAACCTGCTGTTTGGTTTCCCATGCCCCTCCCCAACTCCAGTTCATTCTCAAACTAATCCTCCTAAAGCACAGATCTGAGCATATCACGTCACTATTCAATACACTCTGGAAGCTTCCTAGTCCCTCTCTGACCAAACAGAAAATTCTCTATTAGTTTTCAAAGTCCTTCATAAGCTAGGTCCTTTCTACTTTTCTAGTCTTCTTATATCTTCTTCCCCCATCACATACTCTGCAAGGGCAGCTAGGTGGTGCAGTGGATGGAGCACCAGTGCAGGAGTCAGGAGGACCTGAGTTCAAATCTCACCTTGGACACTTGACACTCACTAGCTCTGTGACGTTGGGCAAGTCATTTAACTCCAATTGCCTCATCCTGGGTCATCTCCAGTCATCCTGATGAATATCTGGTCACTGGATTCAGATGACTCTGAAAGAGAAGTGAGGCTGGTGACCTGCACAGCCCTCCCTCACTCAAAACAGTCAAGTGCAAGTCATGTCATCATTTCTCTGATGGCATGGTCTTCTTCGGCAATGAAGGAAGGACAAACACACACACACACACACACACACACACACACATACACACACACGCTGCAAGCCAATGACACTGTCCTTCACAACACTACATCTCCCAACTCTGAATATATACTCTCTATACCCCATACCTGGAAAACTCTTACTCTCCTTGTCATTATTTCCTAGTTTCCCTGAATTCCTTAAAGTCCCAACTAAAACCCCATCTTCTTCTAGAAACCTGTTCTGATCCCCTTTAATTCTAATGCCTTCCTTCTCTTGATTAAATTCAAGTTAGCCTTTTATGCATTATGTCTTGTTTGAAGATAGTTGTCTGCCTGTTGTCTCCCTGATTTGACTGTGATCTTGAGAGCAGGGATTATTTTTTGCCTTTCTTTGTATCCTCAGTACTTAGCATTGTACCTGGCACATAGTAGGCACTTAACAAATAAATGTCAATTGGCTGACTGATAATCCAACTGCCTCTTATTCAATTCTAATTCTAGCTCATTGTCTGTTTTTAGTGTATGCCCAAGATCTTACATTTTGGAGTTCAAATATGGTTATTCCACTGCCATCAGTCAAGAGGTTAAGTTGCTCAATAAATGATGGATGATTTCATAAGCTAATAAACTCATACATTTAAAACTGGAAGGGCTTTAATAGTTATATAGTTGGACCCCCTCACTTAACATATGAGGAAACTGAGGCCCAAAGAAGTTAAATAACTTCCCCAAGATCACAGAAGCAGTGACAGAGCTGAGATTCAAACCAAGTCCTCTGATTCTAATCCAGAGTTGTATCCATTGTCCCATGCTGCTTAATTTCACATCTATTCATTGACCTTCCAATTTCATCTCCAAACGCTCTCAGTATTTACTGGTTTAGTTGAGTCACATAGTACAAGCTACTCTATGCTTTATTTCCCCTCCTTTTCTTTTTATTCTCTACCAACTAGATTAAGGTAATGATCAGACTAAGATCTCAAGTTCACATTTGACTAGCTGAAAAGAACTTTTGAAGAGTGTGGTCACAGAAGGATTGCGTAGTTTTAGGGAAATTATTATGCAAGATTAAGAGACTATTATTCCAATTTGATGAAACAAAATATTCATTTTTACCTTATCCTGAGCTATGTAACTATATTTTATCATTTTGTTAAATCCCTTTGTTCAGGAATCCTTTAAATGAGGACTTCAAATTGACTTAAGGAGAGAAATGTCTGAAGGCATGGGGGAATGGGAAATATGTCAGTTTGGACATTCCTCTCTCAAGAAGAATAATGCTTGAATATAGAATAATGACAAATTAATAAATATATTTCTGGCAGGTTTGTGCCTATAATATGAAGTATAGTATTAATATCTTATTTGATGATCATTATCTGCTATAATGCTTTGCAAATAAGCTCGTACTCTAAACTTGTAATGCCTTTGACTACTATATCTTTCCACTTGGCAAAGGGATCAAATGTTAGCTGGATGAAAATGTTTTTGAACTATTACAGTCTTTGTTGCATGAATTATTTTTCATTTATTAAAATTCCTTAAGAAATGGTGACAAATAGAAACAATCTCTTCACTTTTATGCCTTTTCCACAGGTTGCAGAGTTGTAATTACATATACCATCTCTTTTTCATTTTTATATTTTTCATTTCAATGTTAATTTTAAGGAGTCAATGACGAGATTGCAAACAAAGAATTGATTCTGAAATAAATCCTATGTCAGGAACTGTTTCCTGAATAAGACATAGACAATTTCATTATTTGTAATTTTGTTCAGTGTTTAAAATATCCAGAACCTCCTCAGTCCATTCTTGGAAAAAAATATTCAAGATATGAGATATATATATATGCATGAGACGAATGAATAACCTATAATAATCATAATTAATAATAGCTAGCATTCATGTTGTGCTTTATGATTTGCATAGCAGTCTATATGTTATCTCTGTAGCCAGTTCTTGCACATAACCATGTCACCTACGGAGGCACTCATGTGGGAGACAGCAGAGACATACTTCTTGGAGAAGACTTCTTGCATTATTCTACATTATAGGTAAGAATAGTCTCTCTCTCTCTCTCTCTCTCTCTCTCTCTCTCTCTCTCTCTCTCTCTCTCTCTCTCTCTCTCTCCCTCTCTCTCTCTCTCTCTCTCTTTTTCTTTGTAGAAGCCAGGTGTACAGACCAGATGGGCTATGGACTTGATATTTTGTGGGACGGATGCTGTCTAGGAACTAAGATAAACTGTGAATCTAATCCCCCTCCTCCAGAAATAAAGGGAGGGGAATTATGTTCCCAGGTGCTAAGAAGATGTTTATATGTTTGTTCCTGGTAAACCTTTGAAGTAAATTTTCCTTTGTAAAAGAAAAATTGACTGTTAAATGGTACTGGGAAACATCCAAAATTGAGGGAATGAAATCAATGAGGGTTTGAGCTAATGGCAAAAATCCTAACCCCTTTCAAAGGTACTGGAGAACATGGGGGAGGGGTAAAATATAGCATACCTAGCCTTCAGGCAATTGGGATGAGGGTATTCATCAATATATCTCATTCAATCCTTATAACAACATTGTAAAGTAGATGGCATTATTATTCCCATTTTACAGATGAGGAAACTGAGGCTGGGAGCTGTTAAGAGACTCACTTAGGGTTACACAGCTAATCTCTGAGGACAAATTTGAATATAGTTCTTTCTGACTCCAAATCCAGTCTATTCATTGTGTCAGTCTACATATTTTGGCTCATTTAATTTCTTAGTCCCAAAACATATTAGTAAGCACATTTTCACCATCCTTCACTATTTACTTTCTCACTAAAGCATCCAAGTATCAAGTTATATATTGACTTAATTTGGTGAATTTTGTCAAGTTTTCCATGCACTGCCACAGATGTTGACATATAAACTACCACTATTATACTGATGGTCTTTTTGTTTAAGCTTTTCATGAGTTTTATAAGAAAAAATAGTCATAACTTCCATAAAATGATGTTTCCTTTTGCTCTTCGGTTAACAGTGGAACTAGTTTTCAGAGTGAATAGCTAGTTTAAATGAGTCATTTTGGACTTGTGTTTGCACATGTCTCCTATCTTTATCCTTTCTTTCCAAAAAAGCCTATGAACCATCTTTTTTTATGGTTTAATTTATGGCAAGAAATCAATATGAATGTTATTCAGTTCCTCAAGTTCCATTTCAATGCAATGGTCATTTGATAAAGATCTCATCTGAAGATTATTAATGTTAATATGAATATTTGTCTTAAAAGTGTGTGATTCTTAGCACTCACTGCTCCTTTCTGACACTCCACCACCATCACTGACTGCAGTGATCTTTGTACTCATAGATCAATTTCTAATATATGGTGGTCATTTTACTATTTGCAGTTACACTTCAAAATATAACCTAAGATTCCCAATGTATTCATTCCCTGAAGAAAAATACTTGGGTTTTTAAGGGCAGTAAGCAATAACAAATATGAATTTAAAAAGCATTCTTAGGTACTTACAAAATGTACAAAGCACTGTGCAAAATTTTTCTTTATTCTAAAAAAATACATTTTTTTTAGCTAAAATGTTTACTTAAGAATAAAAGTCAACTTTCTGAGTATCTATTTTGTTAAATGCATACTATTTTATCTATGGCACATTTTCAAACTATGATCTTACTACTATTGCAATGACACTTATGTAGAAATCAAACGTGGTATAAATATAGTATTATGTCACTTTTCAAAATAACATACTTGTTAAAATAATATTAATAACTTATACCAAATATATGATAATGAATAATTCAGTACAGTATCCCCACCTGCTGAATATTCATAAGGTATACATATTTTCATTTCTACATTTAATGGGCCTCATACTGGACTCACGTTTCCCATATTACTCAGGTTCATTGTAGATGAATTGTTTGAGGTACGATCCCATACAGACTCTATTTCATAGACCAGGCAGGAACTGCTAATAAAATAGTAAAGCATTTAATTGAAACACACTAGAAAAGGGAATAAGAGAAAAACAGTAAGATCATTTATAGCAGCACCCCTTCCCCATCTTGTCCTCCTCCTTTAATTAACTGTGAACAATTTTCCATTGACACACACCAATGGGGAAGAAGAAAAAATTCCTTCTGCAAAAATTCATATTTTGCGATGAGGAAAGACTACCTTGTATTGAGGCTTTTGCTAACAGTTGGCTTCTGATGCTGTCACTCTCAAAAACCTTGCCTACATTGCTGCTCATAATCTCTAAAGACATTTCTTGGTCTATATTTTCCCAAGCTTATTTGCAACCATTTATCTTACTTCTTGATCACTGCTACTTTTGCTAAATGTTATTGCTCTTTTATATTCTCCCTAGAGAGTCAGGCAACATGGTAGGGTAAAAGCACTTGACCTAGAGTCAGAATCTTCACAAATCCTGGGAAGTAGCTGCTATTATTATCGCCATCTTAAAGCCGATGAAATAGCAAATGGAGTTTAACTAGCAAACATATGAGCCCAGATTTTAACCCATATCTTCCTGACTCCACATCCAGGTCTCTATCGACTATACTACCTCACTGCTCCAGCTTATTACATTATAAGATCCTTAAGGGCAGGGACTGTATTGTTTTTCATCTTTGTGTCATATCCTCATGCCTAGTATAATGCTTTGATCATAATAAGCATTTATTGTTAGATTGAATTGCTTTAATTTTGTACCAATTACACATATATCTTATATGATAATATTTATAAAGCTCTTAGTACAGTGCCAACACATACTAGGTGCTTAATAAATATTTATTCCCTTCCCTTCCTTAGGCTGAATAAGACGTATACACAGATGGGTATCATACAAGGTAGAATGTGATATAGGTAAAGGATAAGTCAAGACAAAACACTGTAAGAAATATGAAAAGAGATCATATTAAGCTAGGGAAGGTGTGTAATTGAAGAAACCTTTTTGAAAAAGGTGGCACTGGATCTGGCCTTCAAGGAAAAGGATTTCATTAGGAAGGAGGAAAATATAAACAGCTGGATACTTACTAGCTGCATGACCCTCAGCAAGTCACTTAACCTCTGTGTGCCTCAGTTTCCTCAACTGTAAAACAAGGATAATAACAGCACCACCTGAAGGAATTATTGGAAGAATCAAATGATTTAATATTTGTAAAGTGTCTCCCACAATACCTGGTCCACAGTAGGTACAATACAAATGCTTACTCCCTTCCCTTCTTTGACTGAAGACTTCATTCAAATTATGACTTTCTTAGAGTCACACTGGTATAAAATCAAACACAGATTCATAGATTTAAAGCTTGCAAAGACAGTTCAGCTCAGCATTCTCAAACCTACAGAGGCTTGAAATGATTTGCTTGATGTCACACAGGTAAGGAACAATGGCATTTCAACCTAGGATCAAGTTACCTTGTGGATCTATATCGACTACAAACTATATATTTTTGAGCTCTGCCTAACATGTTTACTTTTAATAGTCTCCCAGAGGACATAATTAGTGCAGAGCAAAGGTACTTAATGAAATGGCAAAGTAAGAAAAAGATCAATGAATATTTTCCCAGAAACCTAATGTGTCTTCTACTACAAATCCATCATCAATAGGAAGAATGAATATCAGTAGAAAATGTTTATGGAGAGGCACATGTGTTGGTTGTTGTCCTTTGCTCATGAAGAGGACCAAAATGACATCACCATGTTGAAGTCAAGGTACAGTGTGACTAATCAGATCAGTACAAGCTCAATTGGTCTACCACAGGTCAAGCACAGATAATCCACATGAACATTTGGAGTGGAAATGTCTCTAAATTTGCACATCTCATGGGTTTTTTTTTTCTCAGTTAATGCAATTCTACTTTGCTCGTAGAGCACAGCATCTTCATTGAGGCAAGCACACTGTGCTGGGGGTGGGGGGTGTCCTTTGCCAGTGTCTCTCATGACATGCAATCGATTCCACAGTTCTTCAGAGAGACATAAGTTCTCTTCAGAGAGAACTTCATGTGAGCTCTTTCCTTGCATAAGTTCTCTGTAAAATGGTCTTTTAGGCAAATGTATGTATGGAATCCAACCATGGCCAGCCCATCAGAGTTGTGCACTCTGCCATAGGGTTTGAAAGTTTGGCAGTTTAGTTTGAGAAAGCACCTAATTGTCTGGTACTTTATTTTGCCAGGTGATCTTCAGAATCTTCCTAAGACAATTCAAATGGAAGCAATTCAGTTTCCTCAGCACAGTGGCTATGTGGACCTTCAATTTTGTAAGCAGTCTAATACCTCTTCTCTATAACACTTTCCTTCAGAGCCTCCCAAACAATGATCTAACTCTGGCAATGCCAGAATCTATTGGTACATCCCTGGAAAGTATGCTGCCAAAATAAGTGAACTTATCCACAGCATTCAAAATTTCTCCATTCACTATAACACATCAACGGTATGGGGATGGCTGCTGAAGCCTATGTTTTCTGGGTGCTAATTGTTAAACCAAAATTAGCACAAGCAGCAGAGAATCGAGCTTGTTGCGTTTAAACCTCAGAGGCTGCATTGAGTGCACATATGCAGGCCACAGATGTGAGCAGAGTGGAGGGGCATCCAGGTAAGAAATTTGTGGCCAGGGCACATGCTCAGATGAACAATACATGTCTCCAACATGGTAGAGCCATTGATATCTTGTGGATATGTTATCATGATGCTCCTATCAGGCCTTCTATCTGCTGGTAGCCATTGGACATTGCTCTGTCAGACACATCTCCACTGGATATATATAGTCTCTGGTAGACTTGAATATTGACATGTCAATCATAATTCTCCTAGCTTCTGTTACTCAATTGAAGTCCTCATAGGACTTACTCTTTTAGTATAAGACCAGAGGTTTTTTTATAGCTCCTTAAGAGAATCAATAATAAGGAGTAAGTCTACTCAAACCTTGCCATTTTTCTCCATACTGAATGAACTGTCTTGTTCTCTCAGAGATTTGGCTAAAAGGCAAACAGGAGGTTCTCAACATCAAATGCCAAGTCTTTGGGACAAATAATCAAAAACTTCTAAGTTAAGTAGCTAGTAGACTAAATCTCAAGTCTGTCTTTTCTTTAAACTACATTTCCTGATCATGGAGCTTGAGGTCTCTATGAGTAAGTATATTCTAATTCAGTGTGAGTTTTCCCCAATCCATCCTGAACATTTCTGAAGGCTACCCTTGGTCCATGTTAGTGTTATTTGCCTAATGACTACCAAATAGCTCTGGGATTCAGGGTTCCCTGATTTTTTCAACTCAAAACCTCTTCAGTTCTCTCATATACATAAGGGACCAGGGAAAAGCCTCAGAGATAAATCTACTCTCCAGGGGTAAGGTCATGGTTTCCTCTATCTGCCAAACCATACTCTTGGCCTTTCACATGCAGATGCTGCCAGCAAAGCTTGAGTAAACTTTGGGCTCACCTTTATAATATTATCAATCAATCAACAAACATTTCCTAAGCACCTATTCTGTGCTCAATACTAGGGATACAAAGAAAGGACAAAAATAATCACTACTGCCAAGAAAGTTATATCCTAAAAATAGGCTACATATACACAAATTAGTATGAAAGGATGCCTACAAGAAGTGGCATTGAGTTGAGTCTTAAAGTAAGCCAGGGATTCTAAGAGTCAGAGGTCAGGAGGGAGAACATTCCAGATACACTAACTTGAGATGAAGTAGTCCACTATGGCTGGACCAGAGTATGGATGGAAGGGAATAAAGTGTTTAAAAATACTAGAGAGATAGAAGGCCAGGTTGCAAAGAGCTTTAAATACCAGAGAGAGGAGTTTATATTTGATCTTAGAGAAAACATTTTTTAAGTACAGAAGAGAACAGAAGGAAGGCCAGAAGGAATCACAGACAAACAGAACAACTTAGAAAGTTATATGCTGAACTTTTTATATACTTGTAAAGAAAGCTGTATATAATAGAGATTCACATTTTCTTGTAAAGTCTTTTTCTGTTCAGTGATATAGATAGAAATAAATTTATTTGTTTAGGTTCAGAACTTTTTAAAATTGAAAAAGAATTGGGAGTCATTGGAATTTATTGAGTAGGGGAGTGACATGATCAGATTCACTTTAGGAAACTCACTTTAGCAGCTGACTGGAGGATAGATTGAAGTAGGGAAGAGATATGAAATGGAGAGTCCAAGCAGAAAGATATTGCAAGTCTAGGCAAGAGGTGATAAATCCTGTAATAGGATGGGGGCTGTGTGAGTGAAGAGAAGATGTGAGAGATGCTATAGGGAAAGAAATTACAGGGATTGGTGCTTCATTGGATAAATGGGGAGAATGAGAGACAGGAGAAAAGGCTAAAACCAAAGTTGAGAATCTGGTGGAGTGGAAGGATGATGGTTCTCCTTGACAGTAATAGGGAAGCTCAGACAGTCATCACCATCCCACCACCATCATCATCATTATCATCATTGACATTTATATACTGCTTTGAAATTTGTATAGTACATCATCTGTCATTCATGACCCTGTGTGATAACTAGTATATGAGGAAACTGAGACTCATGGAGGCTGAGTGGCTATTTTACACAGCTAGTGCTTAGTGGAGATGGGATTTGGTTCCAAATCTAACACTCTACACTAGGAGCATCAAACTCAAATAGAAATAAGGGCCGCTCAATCACATATGAGGATCCCTGTGGATCACATACTGGCTTAGAAAACCACCTGTTTATATGTTTCATTTTTTTTATTAATTCATCACCAAATTAAAATTAGAGAGGAACTATATTTTCATCTGGTTCTGGCCATACTTGGGAGTGTTGTGGGCTACATGCATCCCTGGGCTGTATTTTGATACCTCTTCTCTATACCATGCCTCTGAATGACAATACTTTTTTTCTATTTAGAATTTAATAACATAGATCAATATTGTTTCAGATTTCTAAAGTTAAATTTTTTCTAGTTTATTCTTATTACAGAGCACCAAATTGCAGATGAACAAGCTGCTTCTACAGTCTGTCATTGGGTCAATGCAGATTGAACTGAACTTCGTAAATACCTTACATCTGTACAATGATGTTTTGTGTTTACAGTCAATATACCAATTCACTGAAAGGCTCTGGAGTGCCTTCAGAGGCATAAGAAAAATTCAAATTATATCTGATATGATGTTTTATGAAGAAGTGGGTAGGTGACTTCAGGGTCAGGAAGAACCAAGTTAAGTCTCACTTCTGACATGTCCTGGGTAGTACACATCAGCTAAATGACTCTGTAGATAGAGCATTAGACCTTAAGTCAGGAAGACCTGAATTCATATCCAACCAAGGACACTTACTATGTGATCCTAGACAAGTTACTTAACTTCGGTTTCAATTTTCCCATTGTAAAATAGGGATAATAATAACCCTCTTGTTAGTGTCTGTCCCTTCTATGTGTAGTAGATTCATTGCCAGGGAATACTCCATGAGATCCTTTAACTCCCACTCAAAAGGGCCTACCTAGGACTTCTGGACCTCTTGAATTGACACAGTTGCTTCCTAGCTGGAACACATTCATTTCCGGTTACATATGAACTGAAAGAAAATACAAAAGAGGCAACCCAAATTTAGGCTTAGGCTTGCTACACTAACTTTAGTGATTTAACTAAATGTTATATGCTCACAGTTGCATGGAGAACAAGGTGACAAACAGGTCAAATTATTCCTTTCCCCACCTCCATCTTGAGAAGTGGCACAAACAGTACTGACATGATTCTCAGGCAGAAAGAAAAAGCAAAGTGTAGGCAGGTGAGAATACATTCTTTTAAACATCCATCGGAGCTGGTCAGTCTACATAGTCAATAAAAGAACAACTTCAGCATCTCAAAATGCAAATGAGTCCTTTACCTGTGGGTCACCCATGATCAGAAAGAGACCCTGAAGCTTCCATGAGGCTGACTGAAATCAGTAAGGGAAATTCTGAATTTATTCTATGGAATGGCCTTCATCACATATGAGAAATATAATAGACATCATGTAAATTTAGGACAGAGCTTGAGTGAATGATAAGGTATCAACATCAGAATGGGTTAGAGTGGCTTATCATTGACACTCTCAGTCAAGTACAGCGATAGGAATGTGTAGACAAACGCACTTGGGAATAGGTCTCTTGTCCTCACTCCAGAGGCAAGAAGTGTGGGTGGTGGCCAGGACGTGTGCTCTCCTCTCTCTGGAGAAGACTCAGAGCTACTGAGGGCCTAGGTTTATCTAAGATTTTCAGACAAAGGACTTGCCATGGCACCTATTACAATGCAGATAGGGCAATGGAGTGAACAAATATGAACCTGTAACAAAAGGTGGCTTTCTAAAAATTAAGCAGGAATAGTTACTCAGAATGAGAAAGGTAAAATTATAATTATGTAGCACCAACAAGCTCACTGGGGAGTTTCACATGCTATTTCTAACAAGAACTGAGTTTAAGCTTTGAGCAAACCAGAAGTCTGTAACAGGACAAAGGAGAATCATAGTCTCCCTCTGACTATTCAACAGTCTATATACACATATATGTGTATGTATATATAGTATATAAATCTTATATACACATATATGTACACATATGTTTGTGTTTATTTATACATATATTCATATTTAAATTAATCAACAAACATTTATTAAGCCCTTACTACATTCCAGGCACTGATGACACAAAAACAAAAGTAAAATGCTCATCCTTACCTTCAAGGAGTTTACATTATAATGGAGGAGACAATATTCACAAAAATATGTACATACAGATTAGATATAAAATTAACAGAAGCTAGTTTTGGGAGAGAGGGCAGGGGAGAGCAGGAAAAGCTTCAGATAATTTACTATAGGTGCATATGAAGAAAGAGTCCAAATACTTGTAGTCTGCCCATTTTTTTCTTCCCATCCTTCTGGGGAAAATATTTAAATTATTTTTTTTTACTACATACTTTTTTTTTTTAAAGAAGAAAATGTTTAGAATAAATTGGCAAATGGGATAGGAACTGGGCCTTGACTTCAGAGCACAATTCCCATTAAGAAAATTCCTTCTACCAATGCCAATTGATACCTTATAATTTTATGAAGGTGCCTAGAGCTACGAATGGTTAAGTGACTTCTTCAGGGTTACCTAGCCAGTAGGTGTCAGAGGGAGGACCTGAACCCAGCTCTTCCTGATTCCAGAACCAGTTCCTCTATCTACTACTCCAGGAAAGTGGAATTCCTACTAGCTCTTACTACCTTTCTCAATTTTTGGAGTAAAATATTCAGGACAATAGATGATCACCTACTGCAATCAATATCAAGAAATATTGACTAAAAAGATTTTCAAAAAAAAATTTTAATTGAATCGTGTAAAATTAGGGTTACTATAACTGAAATTCTCTGAGGTAAGAAACTGTCTTTGCAATCAGTAAGTATTTAATAAACATGTACAATGTGTCAGACAGTTTGGTAGGGGTGGTGAAGTTACAAAAACAAAAATGAGATAGTCTCTACTCTAAAGAAGTTCACGTTCTATTAAGACAACATGCACTTATATAATTTATGCAAATATATGTATCATACATATATACACAAAATACATAATTGCGGGAGGAGAGCACTAAATAGCTGGGGGCATCAGGAAAGCCTTTATATGGAGGGTAGAGCTTGATTATTGATGTAAAAAGGTATTCTAAGAGGTGGAAGTGAGGGGAAATTATATTTCAGGCCTGGGGGTACCTTTGCCAATGCTAAGACATATACCATGGGAAATTGATCATTGTGAGTAAAGAATAATGGGAAAAGTCAGTTTGGCTGAATTGTTGAGAGTGGGAAAGGGTGTTGTTAGGAGTGTATTGGTAAATGTTTAACAACCAGTTCTCCAGGGGACAAAGTATATGTATGACACACTTTTGAACTGAACCTGCACTATTAACATCTTCTACATAACTTTCTAAGTCCAGATAAGAAACAAAACAATAAAGCAAGGCCTGATTTGTAGAATTTGGCTATTTTCGAGGTGTATTATTCTCACTGAATATTCTCACTGAAATTAAGTATGCCCCAAGGAA
This sequence comes from Notamacropus eugenii, assembly GCF_028372415.1. Lineage (NCBI taxonomy): Eukaryota > Metazoa > Chordata > Mammalia > Diprotodontia > Macropodidae > Notamacropus > Notamacropus eugenii. The sequence goes on from NC_092872.1 coordinate 635,327,723, forward strand.
TGAATGTAAAATAAGGCTAGAAAGGCAGGTTAGGGTCAAAGGCAACTAGAAGGTACAGTGGAGAAAATATTGGTCCTGGAATGTGAAAGATGTAAATTCAACTCTTTCCTCAGAAATTTACAAGTTTTGACTCTGGATTAGTTACTTAACCTGAACATCAGTTTTCTCTTCTGTAAAATGGATATAATTATAGAATATACCTCACAGAATTGTTGTGAGTGTAGTGGGGGTCGGTGCATGCACAGAGCCCATCAACTTGTTAATACAACCTCTTCACATGGTAGATGATAGGGAGCTTGCTTCTGGGAGTATCATGATGACTTACAAGGGAAATAAATGCCTTGGAGAGAATGTGAAAGATGTGTAGACTTTCTGTAATTAGTTCCAACCAGCTAACCCCATGATGAGGAGGAAGCTCTCAGATATGCTTCAGAGGTATGCAAAAAGACTTGTCAGCATCTGCCTACCCTCTTTTGCTTCATTTGTCCTAGGGGGAATCTCAGTTCTTTTCCTTATGGTGTTTGGTGAGATTTCTTCCGCCCTTTGTAGCTAAACTCCTTAAATAGACAGGCTACAAATGGTATATCTACTCTCTCTCCTCTTGTTCTGTTCTTAACCCCTCATAAATCTGGCTTCTAACCTTATTCCCCTGACGCTGCTGTCTCCAAAGTTACTAATGCTCCTTAGTTGTCAAATCCAAAAGCCCTTTCTCAATTCTCATTCTCATTAATCTCTCTGCAGCTTCCATTGATCACTCTCTCCTCCTTGATAGTTTCTTCTCTCTAGGTTTGTGGACACCACTCTCTCCTGTTTCTCCTACTTACCTTGATTGCTCTTTCTCTATCTTCTTTGCTGGATCCTTTTCCAGACCATGTCCCCAAACCCTAAAGCTGTTCCTTCAAGGTTCTGTTCTGGGCCCTCTTCTCTTCTCCCTCTATACTATCTTATTGGTGATCTCATCAGCCCCCATGGATTTAATTACCATGACTATGCTGATAATTTTCAAATCTACCTAACCTGCCCCAAACTCTCTGCTGATCTCCAATTTCAATCTAGCAAATCCAACTGCCTTTCAGAATTGAATGTCCAGTAGACATCTTAAATTCAAGGTGTCCAAAACAGAACTCATCATCCTTCCCCTTAAATCCTCCCTTCATGCCAAACTCCCCTATTATGGTAGAAGGCAACACCATCCTCCCTCCCAGTGCCTCAGCATCTACTTCCACATCCCCCTCCCCACCCCCACCAATATCCAATATGGTTGCCAAGGTCTATTGATTTCATCTTTGCAACATCTCTCCAATACTCTCCCTTCTGTCCTCTGACACTGACATCACTCTAGGGCAGGCCCTCATCACTTCATGTTTTCCTGGAGTATTGTAATAGCCTGATGGCAAGTCTGCCTGCCTCAAGTCTTCTCTCTTCAGTCCATCTCCCATTCAGCTACTAAAATGATTTCCCTAAAACACAGGTGTAGGTCCACTCATTCTCTCTCATCCTCTCTGTCTCTCTCTGTCTCTCTTTGTCTCTCTGTCTCTGTCTCTGTCTCTGTCTCTGTCTCTCTCTCTCTCACACACACACACACACACACACAACCTCACACTCACTAAACTCCAGTGGCTTCCTATTCTTCTAGGATCAAATATAAAATGTACTGTTTGGTATTCAAAGCCCTTCATAGCCTAGGCCCCTCCTCCCCTTCCAATCTCCTTCTACTTTACTCCCTAATATAAGCTCTTTGATCCAATGACACTGGTTGTCCTGGTTATTCCGTGAACATTACACTCCATCTCTCGACTCAGGGTATTTTCTGTAGGTGTCTCCCACGCTCTCCCTCCTCTGCTCTCCCAACTAGCTTCCCTGGCTTCCTGCAGGTCCTGACTAAAATTCCACCTTCTATAGGAAGCCTTTCCCAGACTCTCTTAATTCTAGTACCTTATGTCTGCTGATCATTTTCTATTTATCTTGTATATACCTTACTTGGAATCTATTTGTTTGCATGTTGTCCCCCCCATTAGACTGTAAGCTCCTTGAGGATAGGAACTATCTTTTGCCTTTTTGTATCCCTAGCACTTAGCAAAGTGTCTAGCTCATTGTAAGTACCTAATAAAGGTTTATTAATTGAAAGATTGATATCAAAGGAGATTAAGGAGTAATGAAACAGGAGAACCAAAGGAAAGCAGTATCACAAAAACCCAGAGAGGAAAGAGTATACAGGAGAAAATGGTGGTCAGCAGTGTCAACTGCTGCAGAGAGGTCAAGAAGGATGAAGACTGAAAAAAGGCCATTAAACTTGGTAATTGGCGAGAGCAGTTTCAGATACGTGATGAAGTTATCAGACTGTATGGGACTGATGAATGAGTGAGGGTAGGGGAAATAGAGATGACAAGTATAGGTAGCTTTGACTATGATTTGGCTAAGAAAGAGAAGTACGTGGTGATATAGACAAAGCACTGGACCTCAGTCCAGGACCAGGAAGACCTGATTTCAAATCCCACTATCAAACTGCAGGTACTCACTGTGTCACCCTAGGCACAGCACCTCTGTTTGTCACTGTTTCCCTATCAATAAAATGGGGATAATAATAGCACCTACTTCCCAGTGTGTTGTTAGGATAAAATATTTGTAAAGTGCTTTGTATAAAAATGCTAGCTTACACACACACACACACATACACACTGATAATTTAAGGGAATAAAGATTAAAAGGAAATAATATTCGCCTTCAATTTTAATGTACTTTTTGCCATATAAAAATTATCTATGAAGATTAAAAAGAAGATAAAACTTAAGATGCACAACAGATTGTCCTTTGAAATATGTTAGTTTTTCTCCTCCAACCTTAATAATAAATACTATAATAATATGTAGTTAATACATAATGATAAATAACAAAGATAATAAATTTGAAGCTATGCAACAGATTTTTCAGGAATAGCTTTTCCTTTTGTTAAGCAAATAATATAGAAAGGCCAAAAAAACAACCCATGTAAACAATTTTCCCAGTACTGTGTTTTTCTTATATGCCTTTCCTTATTTTCACTTATATAGAAGGTTGAAGATAGAGAATACATTTTAAATAAATACATTTATGTTATCATAAAAATATAATTGTCTAAAGGTTTCAAAGATAAGCAACATTATTCATTTTTACGTACTATTAATTCTCCTGAACCAGGAAATTTGTAGAGGAAGGATGTAGTTTTTGTTTTTTAATTTATTTGATTCTTTATTCATGGAACAAAAAAAGCACTTTCACAACACAACAAAAAAGATGATTGCATGTGAAACAGCAAACTCACCATACCCAACTTGCTATTCCTTTTAAATATATCATAAAATTATCATGTAAGTTTTTTTCTTTTTCTTTTCCTTTTTTCTTCCCTTCTCCCTCCCGCACCTAGTGATGGCTATCATTAAACACAAATATGTGTATATATGTGTGTGTGTGTGTGTGTGTGTACACACACACACACATATATACACATGCATACACATATGCGCATATATATGTAAAATTATTCTATATATACTTCTATTTATCAGTTCTTTGTATGTAGATAGAACCTTTCTTCATATGTTCTTTATAGTTAATTTGGGTATTTGTAATAGTCAAAATCACTTATTCACTCAAGGTCAATCTTAAAGCAATGTTGCTGTTACTGTATACAATATTCCTTTGGTTCTGCTCATTTTTCTCTTCATTATTTCATGTAAATCTTTTCATGTTTTTTTTAAGATTATTGAGCTCATCATTTCTTGTAGCACAGTAGTATTCCATCACAATCATATACCACAATCTGTTCTGCCATTCCCAACTTTATGGGCATCCTTGCAACTTCTAGTTCTTTGCCACCACAAAGAGAGCTGCTATGAACATTTTAGAACACATGGGTTCTTTTCCTTTTTCCTAATCATCTCTGGAAATAGACCTAGTGGTGGTATTCCTGGGTAAAAGATTATAGGCAGTTTAATAACGCTTAGGGTATAATTCCACATATAGTTTTTAAATGATTTACATTCACTTATGTTAAAATTTGGAATATTCCTCCCAAATTGCAATTTCAAATCAATTCAACAGTCATTAAGTGCAAAATATATGCCAAGCAGTAGAAATACAAAAATTAAAAGTCAGTCTGTCAAGAAACTTCAAGTCTTTTAAAAGAAATGAGATGTATACATAAATAACTCTAATACAAATAAAAATATAACGCCTCTTTGTTGTTTAGTCATTTCAGTTGTGTTCAACTCTTTGTGATACCATTTAGGGTTTTCTTAGCAAAAGTTCGCCATTTCCTTCTTCAGATCATCTTACAGATGAGGAAACTGAGGCAAACAGGGATAAGGGACTTGCCCAGGAACACACAGCTAGTAAGTGTCTGAGACCAGATTTGAACTTAGGAAGATGACTTTTCCTGACTCCAGGCTGAGCACTCTATCCACTGTACCACCCAGATATCCTGATAATGCCTCCATAAAAGACCTAATGCCATGCCTTATTGTGGCATGGAGGTAATAAAAGCAAGATAACGAGTTATTATGTATGTCATATAGAGTCTTCTTGTTCAAGGAAGTATTGGACTACATGGACTTGGATTCTGTGAAACTATGAGAAGGGAAGAGGCAGGCTTTCAGAGGAAATTTTTCTACACTAAACCATATTTTTACAGTCACACAATTGGCTAAAAGATGTAGCAAATATAAGAGCTCACGTACAATAAGAAACCCTAAGTTCACTAGTTGAGTTTTCCACTGTCACAGAAGATATCTGGAGCAGATTCCAAGTCAAAGAGAGATATAGATAATGAAGTTTTCCAGAGGCTTCTCTTTATGGATGACATTGTGCTGGTTATAGCAAATCCTGGAACACTGTGGAGCCTTTTGGATGAGAGCCATAACCATTCAAAAGATTTTGGCCTAACAATCCATACAAGCAAAACCATGTGTATAAAAAATGCCTATTGTCAAAATTATAACATACAGTATGATGGACAGCCTGTACAGCTCATTCATCAGTATATATAACTTGGACAGACACTTTAAATGGGTAACAAGTTGAGCCCAGAATTAAACAGGAGGGGCAGAGTGGGCTAGATTACCTATGAGAAACTGCAGAGCTCTTTTGATGAGCCCAAACTTTTCCCTAAAAGGAAGACCCATCTTTTTCATACCAATAGTCTATGGGTATAGTGTGGCTGAGTTATGAAATACTGTCGTCACCAAAGAATTTAAAATGAGTATTATTTAAAGGGCAACGAAAAGGTACATACTGGGTATGAGCAGGCTACAATATATAAATAAGGAACTATTGATATCATCAAATAAACATATAATTGAAAAGGAAGATGGATTGGTCTGCAGCAAAAATGAAGGATAACTGTTGATAGAGCAGTAGACTTGAGTGCTGTTATCACAATGTCAAGAAAAAGTGAGGAAAGGCCTCATTTCATCGGGTAAAACTTCCATGGTGAAATTATAGTAAGAAACAGATAAAAGTAACACAGAGAGTGAAGAATGGAAGGTTATAATTTGCATCACTGAAGGAAACTCATGTCACTTATACCTATAACAAATTCTTTCCATAACTCCAGCTACTGAAATACTGCTCTTCATTTGAGGTACGGCTCAAATGTCACTAGTGCCAAAAAGCTTTCCTTGATCCCTTCAAGACACTGAATGAAGAGTGGTTACAAAGAGTCAAAGATTCCACTAGAATTTTGAGTCTGTATGATTAAGAGAAAGGTGTTACCTTTGAAAGAAAAAGGGGTGAGTTGAAGTGTGGCTTCTGGGAGGGAAGATGATGATCTCGGTTTTGTACATATTGTGTTTCAGGTGTTAGCTATGCTTCTAGGTATAGAGGCACCATAAATAATTGGAAAAGTGGGCCCTTAGATTAGAGGGTAGGACTAAAGATAGATCTGGTAGTCATCTGAATAGTGGTAAGAACTGAAATGGCAGGATTGAAGGAGATTTCTCAAGGAAAGATGGAAATGAGATCAAGGACAGAGTTTTGAGGGATGCCCATAATCAGTGTGAGGAAAAGAGAAAAGGAATCTTGTTTCAAGAGTACTACTGAGGAATGGTCAGAGGCAGAAGGACCAGGAAGGAGGAGTATTATAGAAGACAAGGTAGGAGAGAATAAGCAAGATGAAGGGAATAAAAAATTGTGTTAAATGCTATAGAAAGTTGAAGGAGTATTAAGACTGGCAAAAGGAAGAGAATATGGTAATCTGATACATAAGATATCTGAAATACTTTAAGTTATTGTTTCTAGATATATTCTAGGTAAGTAACCAGTATTTACTGGTTAGGGTTAGGGTTGGTTAGTTACACGGTTACACTGGTTAGAAACACAGTTTCTAAGGAAGAATGTTCTGAATTCCAACTTGGAACCTGGGATGTTGGTAACTCATCACTGTTGCCTAGCAGGAAGGGACTAGAACATCTCCCCTTCCTTCCCTAACCCCAGTGACAGCAGCCTTCCCCTTCCCCCCCACCCAACCTTTTTTCCTAAGCTACTGTTGAAAAAGGAACAGCTGAGGTCCATCAATCATCTGGTCTTCACTTCCCCACCATTCCTCATGGCAAAGGCCCACAGCTCACAATCATCCTATAAGGTTAGTTATTTATGGGGCCTACCTATAGTTTATATATGAGAAAAGAGCAATGATTCCTTTGAAGTGCTGTTCAAATATTTTGTGTCTGGATTTTTTTTAAAGCTAGAGTAATCCTGTATTAGGACAGCAAGGTGAACACTGAGCCCAGGGTTGGAAAGATCTGAATTCAAATCTGGCCTCAAACACTTATTAGCCGTATGACCCAGGGCAAGTCATTTCACCCCTATTTGCTTCAGTTCCTCATCTGTGAAATGGGAACAATCTGGAGAAAGAAATGGCAAACTACTCCCACGGAATTGCATACAGTTGTAAATGTCTGAACAACAACAATCCCTGTATTATGGATCAACAAACAACAACACCCAAAAAATTTTCAAGGGCGACTGAATTTTTGGCGTCATTCAACTTAATAAGTATTTATTAAGCGCCACACCAAATACAGCAGGGTGTACCATAGAAATGTTAATGAAGCTAAAAGTATTGCTGTAGAGATTTCACCATGCTTCAATAAATTAAATTATAATACCGGACAATATATAGAGTCAGATGGGCAGTACCTCAGATAGAGCACTGAACTTTGAGTCAGAAAGACTTGAGTTCAAATTCTGCCTTATTTACTATTTGTAGGAACCTGAGCAAATCAGTTTACCCCTGCCTCAGTTTCCTCATCTCTAAAATGGAGATAACAGGACCTACCTCACAGGAGTATTGTGAAGATAAAAAAACACATGAAAAGTGCCTTCCAAATGTTAAAGTACTACAGAAATGCTAGCTAATGTTTTTAATATCAAATGTAAAAATATGTAATGAAGACATTGTAAAGAAGAAAGTGTAAATCTATGGAAGTGGTAGAAATGTATCTTGAAGAATTGGGATCAGTGGAGAGAATTGTAGATAAAGAAGTTGAGATATTATCTTCACAACCCTGTGATACATGTGCTCAATTTATAGTCTAAACAAATGGTATTATTTTTAAAAGTTGGAAACAATAAGCACTTCTTTCTGAAGTGGAATGCTGGTTATAGGTGTGGTGACCATACTTTCTCAAGCAAGAACTGAGCCTGAAGACCATGTCATATGAAGATAGTTTGGAATTAAATTGAAGTTTTTTCAGACTATTTCAAAAATTTAAGAAATTAGTCTGTGCAAGGCACTGAGCTAGGTGCTGGAAACTTTGGATATTTAGATTGGAGAAGATTAAAGAGAGAAAAGGTAACTTTTCAAGTATTCAAATATTTGTCAGGTGGCAGAGCAGTTAGATTCTCCATCAAGGGGGAAAGGAGTAATGGCAAGGCAATATCTCAAGTATCAGGGGGAAGCAAAGAAGGAAGAGGGAGGTAATTCAATTTAATTAGATAAATCCTTGATGGTAATTAGATTCCCACTCAAGATGCTCTCTGGTGTATACCCAGAGAAGGGGGAGGGGTGGTAGCTTCTGTTTGCACTAGAGTTTGGCAAGAACCTTCTAATTAGGAATCAAAGGCAGCTAAGCAAGATAGCTTCAACTGATGAGAAGCAGGAAGCCCACCATGAATAAATTAACTTCATTTGAGAACTTCTCTGAAGCAACTTTGCAAATAGTTCATTTAAGATTGTAATAAGCCATAAAAGCCATTAAGAAGAATGACAAAGAGGATCTCACTGAAAACAATTATGGAGGAAAAGGTAAATTTTACAGTCACTTGCAGAGAGTGGATTGTAATTTGGGTTTCTGCCAGTACCAAATTAACAATTAAAAACATACTAAAGGGAAGGTGGTTCTCCCTCCTAGAGGCCAAGTAAAAAGGAAGCTAGATCATCTCTCTACTCTTTAGGTTAGTGCAAAATAAAGTGTTCCTTAAAATAATGGGAAAAGGTATTTTAAGCAGGAAACAGAGAAGAAAAAGGATCCAAAGAACTAGAGGGAAATGTTGAAAGATATAAGAACAAGGCACAAATCAGCAAGGGGAAGAAAGACATTTGTAGTTAAATTATAAGAATAAGGCTTGAAATTGAAGAGGGATTGGGACACTTGGGAAATAGCAGTTTCATATGCTCCAAGGAATGATGGTATGGGTCCACAGGTGCTTTTAAGAGAGGTCATCAAGCACAGATCAGAAGAAGGGAGGTTAAGCAGCGATGGTTAGTGGCTGTTGACTGCCTGCTGAGAGATACCAAGATGGCTATTTGCCAATTTAACATAAAGAACAGAGATGTCTGTTCTCCACCCTGGGCATGTGTCCATAATATGATGGAGAGCCACTGAGACTTGATAAACCTGATACTACTATCCAGTCCTGGTGATTTATGGGGAAAGAAATGATACTACCAAAAAACTCCAAAAGCTTTGCTAACCATTATGAAGTACCAGGGAAGGGACTAAAGACTTTGGGTGCAAAAGTCAAGTTTATATCCCTGCTGTTGATTGAAGGAAAGTTTATTAGAAAAGTAGGGTAGGAAGTTACTAACAGCTACCTTAACCACCTTTTCATCCTAAACTCAAGTGGAATTAATCCAGGATCTTAGCCCCAAGAGTTAGGGGAATAAGCAGCGCCTCCCAGGCCACTGGCCATGACACCATCATGCTTGTGAAAATGTGACCTGGAAACTGCTTCTAAAAGTGCTACATCTCCTTCCTGCACAGCAGCCACAACACATGAAGGCAACAAAGTACTTAGCACTATTGAATGGTTCAACCATTTTCTGAAATAGGTATGGTTTTGAAATAATATTAAATAAGGTGAATTACTATCTCCTTTGAGGCTGTATCCCAAGGACTATTCCGTCTGACTGTTGAAACCTATGGAAAGAACACTGGCTCTGGAATTAGAGGACCTGTGTTGAGATCTCACCTCTGATATTTACCACCTGTGTGACCTTGGACAAGTCACCTAACTTCCCTCGACTTCATTTTACTTATATGTAAAATGAGAGGGTTGGACTAAATGGCTTCTGAGGGTCTTTCCAGATCTAGAACTGCGATCCTGTGATCTCATATATTTATCATGTTTCCCTGGAGAACTGCTTCTGAGCAGGAATTGTCTGGTGAATTTCTTATTCATATGCTCCATGCTTTGCACACTGTAATCACTTCAATGAGTTTTTATTCATTTATAGAATTGTTCCCCATAGCTCCATGGTTAAAAAAAAGTGAAGCAGTGAGTGAAAAAAAATCAAAGAAATAAATTTTGGTTCCATTTAAGGACAAACTTTCTAACAATTAAAGTTATCTATATATTAAATAGATTACTTCAGGAGGTAATGAGTTCCCCCTTACCAGAGATCTTAAATTAAGGACTGAGAATAGTTGTCAGAAATATCATACAGGGGATTCCTGAACATTTACAAGTTAAATTAGATGACCGTTGATGTTTTCTGAGATTCTATGATTCTGAAACATAGCATAAGATATACATTTAACGGAAATAGGAATGCCTTTTAAAGTGATATAATTTTATATTCATATAGTTTCCTCTAAACTAAGTAGTTGTAAATTTTTTATTTTACTGTGTACTGTAGGTAAATGAAAAACAGTACATTATAAAGAAATATCATGCAGCAAATCAAGCAATGGAATTGGTCCTTATAGTACAACTATATATGGGACATTTTATTTTTTGCAGTTCATTTAGAGGAAGAACTTATGAACATAGTTCACCAAAATATGTCAGTAAAAATCACAGCAATCTTAGTACTTTCATGAGATGTCTAGATACCGAGAGAGCATGTGATTGACAGTGGATACAGAGCTGGGGTCAGAATGTCCAGAATTAAAGTACCCCTCTGATACCCACTGGCTGTGTGACCCAGGCAAGTCACTTAACCTTTTAGTACTTTATCTAACTCTCTAAGACTATGTGTAGCAAAGGTGCTAACTTGTATTGGTAGAGAGTATCTTTATCCAAGAAATCCCCATATCAATGAAATAATAGATCCATTCTCTAACCCTGCTTGTAGATATATAGTGAATAATCTGTCCTCCATGTAAAAAAACAAAACAAAAAACTTTCAAAAGAAACCACTGTGACCCTGAGCCCATAACCCTGTTTTTGTGACAGTTCAAGTCTAAAGATTTTCTGGCTTATCTTTGACTTCTTAAAGTTCAAAAGGCTATCTTAGGGGGCTATAGAAGCCTGACACTGCTTATATTGAGCAAGTCAGCATGGTTACTTTTCCTGTACTTTTTTTTTTTCTCATTCTTCTGAACCCTTTTCAAGGGAAGGGGGGAGAGAAGAGACAGGAAGAGAAGACAAGAATATGCTCTCACTGAGATGGTGCCGGTAGAAAAAGTCCCAGAATGCTATGTGCTAAACTGGTGCAATGAATAGGAATGGCTGGTGGAAAAAAAAAGGGCCACTACAAGAGAGCCATGGGCAGGTTGGTGGAGAGCAGACAGAGTGCTGGGCCTGATATCAGGAACATTCATTTTTGTGAGTTCAAATCTGGCTTCAGACACTCCCTAGCTTTGTGGTCCTGGGCAAGTCATTTAGCCCTCTTTGCCTCTGTTTCTTCATCTGTAAAGTGAGCTGGAAAAGGAAATGGCAAATCCATCCAGCATCTTTACCAAGAAAACCCCAAATGGGGTCATGAAGAGTCAGACATGACTGAAACTCATTAACAATCACTACCATCACCACCACCACCACAACTACAACAATGAGGAAGCCAGAATGGAGCAGAATAGCCATGAAGACAGAAAGAAAAGAGCTCCATGCGACATCACAGGCTGGAGATGGGAGGAAAGAAAGAAAGGATTCCCAGAAGGGACTTACTGTAGACATGTGGAATTCTGGGCCGCAGATGCAAGCCCCTCAAATGGTGACACAGTAGCAACTGGAATAAACAAATGATATCTGTGGAAGCATGGAAAGCAGCAAACAACTACAGAATTTGGTAGATGTGCATAAGGATGCAGAATCTTTGTCACAGGACCAGCAATCACAATGTACTCATCCTGTTAGGACTTCCCTATTGATGCTGTGAGTTTGTTCCCTGCTATGACCCTTAGGTCCAAGTCCCATTTATGTCCTTATCTGCTTTGTAATAAACATTTTTATATCCAAAGTGCTTCTTGGTTGCTTCAAATTCTAGCAGGTGAGTTGGCTGGAATACATTACAAAGGGGCCAAATTCAGAGATTTTGAAAGGTACCAACAGACTCTCTGGATGGAGGCAAGAGGCAATCATTGAATATCCTCTAAGATCAAATTTATTCTAGCTGAGTAGAGCATGTGGGTTCCATATGAATTCCACTGAATGGCATCTCCTTGAAACTTTCTTGTTCTTTGATTTTTGTGTGTCACAAAGGATTTTTTGTCCTACCTCTGACCATTCTGTCTCTAATGATGCTTTTTCCTTAACTTGATACCTAAACATGCACATTTTCTAAGTTTCCTCTCTGCCTCAGTGACCCCATTCAATTTCACAGCTTACTTCATTGTAGATAGCTCCAAAATTCATCCTCATACTTCCAACTCCATGTATATTTCCACCTAGATGTTCCATCAGCATCTCAAACTTTTCTAAAACTACAACAATCACTGACCCTCCCCCCCAAAACCCCACTACAGTTCTTTTTTCTTATTTTCCTAATTTGGTTAAAGCTATTACCATTGTCCAAGTCATAAAGACTCAATCCCTACCTCCACCCCCACCCCCAGTCATCTTTTACTCTTTTTCTTTTGGTTCCACATTCACTCAGAAGTAGTCTTCCTTCTTAAGATTTCTATGTCTGTCTATTCCCTTCAATCCCCACATGGTAATAGGTGGTTATAATACACCACCATATTATAACCATAATACCATGGTTTCATGATTGTAACTGGTCATTCTCCTTCCAGTCTTTCTCCCATTCAATTTCTCCTTACTCTTCACTGCTACTCCTACCAACAACTTTTCACATTAAGCTTGGGGGCAGGGTTGGGTAAGGCAGGTCCCACATCAATCCCACTTTTGGTTAGGGTATAATGCCAAAGTGATACCCACAGCAACCACTATGGATATGCATGCATATTTCTAGGGTAAATTTGCAAAATATAAACTCTCTTCCTCAAAGTTGAAACCAAGATATTTATTCAGATACCAGAAAGCCAGTTTCACCATAGTAACAACAAAATTTGTTCACATTGCCAATAAAGGGAGCATAGTCATCCCCAAGCCTTCCCTCTGTCAAGCCTCCCCACAAACAAGCTCCCTTAGGCAAAACCACTACCTCTCTCACTCATGCTAGTGCTCTTCTCTGCCTCCTCTCTCTCTTAACTTTATCTCATTCTTTCCTCCTGCTGTACCCTTCCTGTTCCACCCTTTCAGTAAGCTCTTCCCACCATCAGCAACATATGACTCAAGCTGTGGGCTGGCCCAAAGCAGGTCACATGGACTTATTAAGGGGCAAAGAAGATCTTCAAATTCCCTTAACATTATACAGGGCCAGAGGGTTCTGGATATTTATGTATTCCTTGCAACCTCCTTGATGACCACAGGTCATGGAAGATCAGGCATATGTCTTACTGGCCTTGCAATATTAACTGTCAGAACTAGAGGTCCAGAACATTGGGCTGTGATGATACCTGGGTCAGACCTCCACAGAAAATAAATCCCTGGGAACACTGATAAAAGGAAAATGACTGGTTTAAAAAAATAACTGTAAGCACTAGAATCATCTTTCAGGAATCAGGTCAGTGCTGGAGAATAATTCATTAGCATATTCCTTTAACATCTTGGCCCAGATGAAATTGATCCTGGAGATTCATCCACAGGATTTCAAAGATTTGTCCAAGGAGGAATTTTGTGGTCTTATGGATAGCTGGGCTACCTGCTTGATGGGACACCTTGAAGTGTGGAGTTTGGCTCAATACTTGATAAGTTAGAAGCATTCTTGGCAAGAGTGCCAAGCCAAATATGATGATTCCATAAAGTTCTAGACTGCCAATCAATAGATTTGCCACCTACAGCTGGAGAAAAGATTTATGCTGAGCTATTCAACCTCCTTCTTAGTGCTGGGTCAAGGCTTACTTTGGAACATGTCAGACTTTTGCGAATAAATTTATAGAAGGATCATCTGTTCCTCTCAAAGATAAATTTATATAGATGGAAAGAGCTGATACCCTGCCTGCCCTGATAAGGCACTGCATCCATAATGAGTACAGACTCCATTCCTGCCTAAGACTATTGTGGTCTTTTCTGTGATGAGTCATAATCCTCCCCATCTTCTGAACTCCACACCAAGGGTCACATCCAGGTACCCAGTTGGTACAGAATCCCTGCAGCCTATAAAAATCTAATCTTGGTTTCCAGGCCCCTTGGGACAGCACCTGACTCATCTGTTCTGTTCTTCAAGCTAAAATTCCTTGACTAACTAATGTTCTGGGTCCAGGAACTTTAGAGAATTTCCTACATACTAACTTGGTCTGGCAAAGGCATGAGCCTACTCAACACTGGATATCAATAGTATTGCAAATGAGAGAGAGAGAAAGACATCCTCTGAGATAAAAATGAGTGACCCACAAGACCCAATACCTATGGTGATGACATTACTTTTGACCTAAAGAACTGACTCAATTCAACTCCCAATTCTAAAATATATTGATAGTCTAAAATTGTGGAACTCAGTGTCCCCAACATTGCTTTGGGGGTCATTTTCTCATATGCCACCCTATCCTCTTCCATGAGCTAATCCTAAACAAATTTATTCCTCATTTGGAGCATATAGGCAACATCTCGGAGTAATATGGCATTCTACCATTGTCCACATCGACCACAAGAATGTAGAATGCCTTCAGACTTCCCACTAGTTCAATCAATGTAAAATCTGTTGAAATTTGTTTTTTACGAGAGTCAACTCCATCAAATTCACTGGTGTCTAGAAGAGGATATCTATACTCAGGCCTGGCCATTTGTTCTCTAGGTGGGCATAATACTTGTGACTCAAGGAAAACTGATCTCATATGGAAGCAAACAAGCATTTATTAAGAACTTACTATGTACTAGACACTATGCCAAGTGCTGGAGATAGAAGGAAAGGCAAAAAATAGTCCTTGTTTTCAATGAGCTTGCAGTCTAATGGGGGAGACAGTATGCAAACTATTATGCATAAACAAGATACAGAGAGGATAAACTGGATCTCATTGGGAAGGCACTTAGGTTAAGGAGGCATGGGAAAAGTTTCTTGTAGAATGGGAAACTTTAATTAGGACTTGGAGGAACTTAAGAAGTAGAAATAAAGAGGGACAGAATTCCAGGCATGAGAGACAGCTAGTGAAAATGCATGGGGTGAGAAGATGGAGTGTTATGTTTGAGCAACAACAAGGAAAGCAGTGTCACTGAATCACAGAGTATGTTAGGGGGAGTAAGATGAAAAAGACTGGAAAAGTAGGAAGGAGCTAGGTTGTAAAGGGCTTTAAAACCTAAAGGGTTTCACATTTGATCCTATAGGTAACAGGGAGACAGAGTTTATTGATGACATGGTCAGATCTGTCCTTTAGGAAAATCAATTTGATAGCTAAGTGGATGACAAACTACAATGGGGGAAGACTTAAGGCAGTAAAGTCAACCAGCAGGCCATTACTGCAATACTCTAGGCATGAGGTGATAAGGACCTGTACCAGGATAGTGGTAGTGTCAGAGGAAACAAGGGGGCATATATGAGGGATATTACAAAAATAAAAATAACTTGGCCATAGATTGAATATGGGGGATGACAGTTAGTAGGCCTGGATGTCACTTAGCCTCAGAGGATTATGGTGCCCTCAATAGTAATAGGAAAATTAGGAAGCAGGGAGATTTTAGAGGAAAAAGATAATGAGTTCAGTTTGAACATGTTGAATGTAAGATTTCTATAAGACATCTAGATGCCTATAAGATATCAACAGGCAGATGAAGATGTAAGATTAAAAGTCAAGAGAGAGTATTCTGCATAGAGATGATAATTCAATCCATGGGAAGTGATGAGATCACCAAGTAAACAGGAGAGAGGGAGAAGAGGAGAGCCCAGGGTAGAATCTTGAGGGACAAGCATAGTTAGCAGGTGAAATCTGGATGATCTCATCAAAGTAGACTGAGGACAGCCCAGAAAGGTAGGAGAGAGCAAGGAGAGTGCAGTGTCATGAAAACCTCGAGAGAGAAGAAAGTATCAGGGAGAAAAGAGTGAATAACAGTGCCAAAGGCAACAGAAAAGTCAAGAAGTATGAGTTTTAAGAAAAGGCCATTAGATTTGGCAATTAAGACACTATTAGTTATTTAACTCCTGCATCTTCATTCAAACTTTCCACATCCCTCCTGATGAGCAGGAGTAAAGATGGGAAAGAGGGGTGGCATCCATCTCTGCGGAAGTACTGGCAGCTACAAAGGACGTTGCAGTGCAGCCAAATCTGCCTTTTACTGAAAGAAATTTTCAGGCTCCATATCGTTCTTTCACACTCTACTCCCAGTAAGGCCACCTGCTTCTTCTACATTCAGACTGTTCTGTTCATAACATTCCGCACCCTCCCTGCCCCGCCAATAAATGTCCCCCTTTCTATGTCTGATCACCTTCATTCTGATGGACAGACAATGGTACAAGCCAAAGAAAAATACTCCTAGTGCTAAAATTACTGTCATGAAGATAACTTAATTGTCACAATGTCCACTGTGGAATTTCATTTGTCCTTCATTTGCTTAGTCCATATGTTGACTCACAATATGCCCTTCTATACAAACGATGACTTAAATTCATAATCTCTTCCTGACACTCATGCTATATACTTCAGTCTCCAAAGTCAATGATTTACTGAGAGAATCGAAAGCTTCCTAGGTTCACTTGTACTTGTATATGTGCAGCCAAAGCACATACAAATAGGGGGCCTACTTCCACTGGTAGCCCTTAAACATTAGTATCAGATGTGGCTATCAACCTGAAACTCCTGTACCATCAGATCTTCTCAGAAAGAGATAGAAAGATCAATAAGCACCTCTTTTCTACTAGCCAGAGCTACCCTCCTTATTTGGTAATCACCTCAACCCTGAACTATACCCTCAAATCCACTAAAAATGGATTGGCAGGAAGAATGTGTGGTGCTGCATATCTTTGACTCAAAGAGGCATTAGAATCACCTGAAATACCTGCTAGATTGACATATCTGTGGGCCTGAAGAAAGGATATGCCCTAGATTTGGCAGTCTTCTCCCACCAATACAACCCTACCACTCCAGAGGCTTGAAGCCTAGGGAAGCTTTCTTGTGAGGAAGAGTGGTACACAACCGAGAGAGACGAAGCAGATGCGACTAAGTCATCAGGATATGACTGAATTCTGTCCATGCTAGTGAAGAGCACCAGTGGCAGCTAGACTTCCCCTGAAATAAAGACCTAGACTTCAAAGAGGCAGATTGACTTTGGATACAGTGTTAATTTCTCCTACTTCCTGAGGTTTAGAATACTAAACTTCAGCATATTTCCTTGGCTTTGAGCCCTGAGTGGTAACTGACTCATCCCTTATCTTAGCTCTTTGAATATTGGTGCCCTCCATTCACTCTGGTAACTGAGTTGAAAAGATACAAGATACAGGTAACTGACTTGTCTTTGAACTCCCCTGCTCCCCATTTGTCTTAATCTTTATCTTTATAACCCAATCCTCATAAAGATTAACCCTCCTCTCCAGTTTCCTTAACTATTGGCATATGCCAATCTGGCTTCAGATAGAATCTGACACCTCCCACCGCAAAATCAACAATTTCAAATTGTCTTCTGTGCTTAAAAGATGAGGTACTGTTTCCCAACAGATGGTATGAATGCGCAATAAGCCGAAAACCAACCAAACAGGTGGTTATATTCTTCTACCAGATCTGAGACTGCTATGCCCTGAGAATTTTTGTAAAAGAAAATATAAAAGTTTTGCTCATCCATCCCATTTACAGGTTTCCTAGTCCTATCTGTGACAGGGAGGGAAAAACATAAGTGTCTAGGATCTATCATAATGAGCATACACTCAATGACATAAGTATTTTGAGACTGACCTACTCTGTAATGAACTCCAGACCTGCTGGACCAGATGGTTATCTTTATCAAGATGGATCATTGTGGGAGTGTGGTGTGGATGGAGAAGGGACATCTACAACTTCATTCACAAATTACAAGATAGTGGGAAGATAGTATTCCAAATGCACTTTTGTCAGGGTAAATAAGTCATACTGTTTGAGTCTGCAGAGTTCCTGTGGTTTTTCAATAGTTCATGAACTCTTTCTTTCTAGGGCATGTGGAACTGGGGAGTAGTAGTCCATCTGGACCATATCCCATTTGACTCTGAGAATACTGACCAATATGCCAGTCCAAACTGTACTTTAAAGCATTGCCAACTCTACCTCTTTGCCAAGCTGGAAAAATGCCACCCAAAGCAGTGGGAAACAAGTTCCTAGACATTATCATAGGCCAGCAGGGGATGTGGAAGGAATGGTCTAATGGAGTGTTCAGGATCCACTTAGCCCTATTCTGTTGAATCTTTTTATCAGTGATTTGGTTGACTACATAGCTGACATATTTATCAGATTTACAGATAATGTGAAGCTAGGGAAGTTAACACACTAGATTGACAATGTAATCTATTTGTGGGCAATAGCAGTTTGATTTTTGTCCTTGTAGCTCCACTATCTAATACGCAGTAAATACTAAACAAATGCTAGTTTAATTGAATTGGACAGAATCAAGATTCAAAAAGGTCTCAGCAACCTAGAACAATGGGCTGAATCTAATGGGATGACATTTATCAGAGATCAATGTAAAGTTCTCTGTTTGGATTCCAAAATTTAACCGAACAAGTACAAATGGTGATTTATAGCTAACTGAACTGGGTGATTAATAAATGTTGAATTGAGTTATGATGGATTGTGAACTCAATAGGAGTCCAAAATATAAAACAGCACCTTAAAAGCTAATGTCATCGTAAACTGTATTAACAGATACAAAGTGTTCAGAACAAGAAGTGGTAGTTCCACTACACTTTGCCTTGGTCAGACCACATCTAGAGCATCCAGAGCCATCTGTTCTGGGTCCTTCCTTTTAAGAAGGGCACTGAGAATCTGAAGCATGTCCAGAAAAGGGCATCAAGGTACTAATAAGATTAGAGATTGTAACAGACCAGGATTGTTTGAAAGAGCCAGATGTTTTTAACCTAAGAAGATA
Source organism: Notamacropus eugenii (assembly GCF_028372415.1). Taxonomy (NCBI): domain Eukaryota; kingdom Metazoa; phylum Chordata; class Mammalia; order Diprotodontia; family Macropodidae; genus Notamacropus; species Notamacropus eugenii. The sequence continues at coordinate 635,346,464 of NC_092872.1, forward strand.
TGGGGATGGGGGGTGTAGGTAGGAGGGGGTTAACTGGGATTTGATAGCTGTCTTAAAACACTTGAAGGGCTGTCATGTTGTGAAAGGATTAGAATTATTCTGCCTGTCCCCAGAGTGTAGGAGCAATGTGGGTGAAGGGGGTGAAGGAGTTGCAGAGAGGCAGATTTCAGCTTGATGAAAGGAAAAACTTTTGAATTAGAGCTATCTTAAAGCACAGTGGGATGATTCAAGTTCCCCTTCACTGGTGGTCTTAAGTAGAGGCTAGATGCCTAGTTAGGGATGCTGTGGAGGGGACATTCCTTTTTGGGTACAGCTTAGAATCAATATAGTAAAATAGAACAAGTAATGGATTTGGAATCAAGACCTGGGTTCAAATTCTAGCCCTTCCACATACTATTTATATGACCTTGAGCAAGTCCCCAAACCTCTCTCTGTTTCAGGTTCATCTGTAAAATAAAGGAATTGGAATAAATTACCTGTGAGGTCGTTTTCCAACTCTATTATCTAATGTCTTCTGAGGTCCCCTTCAACAGTGAGAGTCTATGAAATAGCCTTAAGTTAGAACCACTGCTTCAGTGAGCACTCCCATCTCAACCAAAGATTTTAATGGTATTTCATGTTTGGTGATTAGTAATATTCTTAGCCCTGGCAACCAATCTCACCGACCTAATGAGGTGTATCTGAAGGAATTCTGCAGGATACCATAGGCAGAAATTGACTGTGGTAAACTCAAGCATTTATTTTGGCTTTATCTTGGCCCCCATATTAACTTGACTAGACTCTCTCAAATCATTCTTACTGATTAAAGATGCTTCAGATATGGCAAAAGGAGATATCTTCTCACAAGTTGCCAGTAGTGTGGTTGAACTGGTTCATATTGGCTCAAAAGAGCTGACTATTAAATTTCAGTGTACTTATATCTTAGAAACCAGCAAATACTACAAATCAGACTTTGTTGATGACTTAGAGCAGGGGTGGGAAACCTGTGGTTTTAAGGCCCTCTAAGTCCTCAAGTGTGACCCTTTGACTGAATCCAAACTTCACAGAACAAATACCTTCATTATGGTATTTATTATACATATTGAATGTATTTATTAGGGGATTTGTTCTGTGAAATTTAGACTTAGTCAAAGGGTCACACTTGAGGACTTAGAGGACTGCATGTGGCCTCAAGATAGCAGGTTCCCCACCTAAGACTTAATAAAGTGATGGAGAGCCTTTGGGTACTTCTGTAAATCTACTAACTGTAAAGACTGAATTTGATTCCTGAAGGCAACATTTGGAAGAGGACTGGCATCTCACATTATTATATATGGACCATTATATATGGACCTAAAGCAGCATCTCTGGACTGCCCAGAACTGTAATTTGTGATCTTAAGCTGGTTCAACTTCACCATAGTTTATATATCACAAGATGATAACAGCTGAAGAGCCAACACACCATTGTAGAAGCTGGAATATGGACAAGTCACTGCACCTTCAGCCACTGTTAACAAAGAGGCTAGAGTCAATCCACTATCAGAGGGCTCAAGATCCCCATGCTGAGCCCAGCTGACCACCCTTCTTGAAGTTTCCAAGTTGAGAGAAGATCCATATCCATTGTTTTCCTCTACAGATGTTCACAATCCTGTATATTTCCTAGGAAGGTTCAAAGGAGAGTGATGCTTTTGTCATGAAAATCAGGCAAACTGGACCACTCCCCTTTCCTCAGCATGTTTTACCATACTGAAACATTTGCTCTTACGATTCCACATGCTTGGAATACCCTTCATCTCCTCACTCCAGTCTCTGCCTACAGACACCCTACACCTGCTTCAGGATCAGCCTCAAATGTCCCTTGTTGAAATCTGCATTCCAGTCAGAAGTGGCCTCTCCTACCTCTAAACTTACACAGCATTTAGTTTGTCCTACTCCTGAATTTGTTAAATACTGCCTTGTACCGTTGGTATTTGTGTACACACCTTCATCTTCCTGACTACATTGTATACTTGAGGGCATTGGATACTTGTATACTTGAAGACTACAATGTACACTTTATACATATTGAATATGTCTACATGAGCATGCAAATAGTTGTTGAGTCCTGAACAAACTTGTCATTAAAAGGCATGTGGTTTGTTCTCTGTTATGTCTTAATATAGTTTTAGAGCTAGATTAAAATAACCTGCAAGTAACAATAATCTTCACCAGTTTGATACACTTTGGGGGATAACAAAGACATTTGTCAAATGTTATTCCAAGAGTAAAAAAAACTCAGAGCTCTTTTAATTTCAGTTCAGCCCTCTTTCCTTATCCCCACTTTGCCAATGCAACGATAAAACAGATTTAAATTCCTTCAGCTCAGGGATTGTCATTTGGATGTTATTGTAAATCACAGACATTTAAATAATTATGGTTACCTCAATGAAAACTCAATAAAAGTACTTAAGCAGTAGTTAAAGCTCGAATCTCACTTCTTGGCCTTTTAGTTTCCAATTTATGTGGTGGTCCAACTCTGAATTTAGTAGTTAGTCAAGCCTCCCTCGTTTCAGAATCATACTTTCAATAACTCAAGAAGCCTGTTTTAGACAGTTAACTCCATCAAAATATTAACATATACTCCCTACATATCTTACAAAGATAGTGGGATAACTAATGCCAATAATTTACTTTTGACGGTTGTTCAATCAATCCCAACTCATAACCCAACTTGGGGCTTTCTTGGCAAAAATGCTAGAATGGTTTTGCCATTTTCTTCTCCAGCTCATTACTCACATGAGGCAAACAGGGTTAAGTGACTTGCCCAGGGTTATCCTGTGTCTGAGGCTCCTCAGGTCTTCCTGACTCCAGGACTAGTACTCTATCCAATGAACCACTTCGCTGCCCCTTTTGACTATTTGTGAATTTCATTACAAAGATACATGGAATTTGTGATTGTAAAATATGTGCTGTAAATATGAACATATTAAAGTATTTTGTTGTCCTTCCACCCCACCTTCTGTTTTAGTTATCTTTTTTGAATTTAAATAACTTCTTTTCCTTTTATTGGATATTATCCTTATGCAGATTTAAGTTAAAAATGAAAAAAGTGGTTTTGCTCTAGTGAGATAGGTAAAAGCTGAATTTTTCTGGGGGTGGCAGCTACTAACACGAACGAGGGAGCAAATGTTACTTTTTATCTTGTTTGGTCTACTAAGGAAATTGGAGCAAGGGTGTATTGGAGCAAACTCCATACTGGCTGGCTAATTGTTAAATTTTCTGTGTGAACATTTACACATCAGAAATAGGCAATCATTGCAAACGAGGGCTTGTTTTGTGAATTGTCTAGACTATCAAGTGTTAAAACTTAAAAGTGTCGCGCATATATTATGCTCCCCCATCATCCGAAGATTTAACATTTACCAGCACCCCCGGTGCTACCCTCAACACTGCTTAAGCTCAGAGGGTAAACTAGTAGTAAGTGGCATTTATATATCGCCTAAAGATTTTTGGAGTATTAGATCCATTATCTCTTCGGAGCCTCACAACATCCCCCTGGAGCAATCAGGATCACTCCTTTTTCTCCCCGGGGGTTTGACCACACCGCACCAAAGAACTAGAGGCTGCTGGGAAGAACAACAACGCAGAGGCTGCTGGGGCCTTTTCCCGGGTATGGAGCCGCGGCCCCCGTCCCTCCTTCCGCACCATGAAAGCTGCGGGGGGTTCGGACACGTTGTCCTTCAGCTGTGGGGTTCCCCACGGCTCAAGGCCTCACGACTGGGGATCTTGATTTTGCTAACTCATGCGAGGGCGGGGGATAGGGCGTTGGGGGCGTCGCCTCCGGGGAGAGCAACCCCGGGGCGCTCGGCGCAAAGCCTGCGGCGGGGCTAGAGTCAGAGCGGCGGCCCCCTCGCCGGGAAAGTGGCAGCTTCTAGGCTGGGGGTGGACGTCAGGGAGGGGGCCCGAGGGTCGGTGGCACTCTGAAACACCGGGGCAACGTGGCACAACTCCAGTCCTCCCACTAAGCTAAGACACACACACACCTACGATACTCCAGTTCCCCTTTTCCTTCCCCTGCCCCCTCTTCTTCCTCCTCCCCCGCCTCCCTCACCCCACGTGACAGGAAAGGCTACGACAACCTACGTCACCGGCATCGCCCTCCTTGTTTCCCAGAGGCTTCCTCCCGCGCACAGCACGCACGGGGGCGGAGACGAACGCTCGGACGAAGAAGGGGGAGGGGGTGGGGGGCAGGAAGGAGGATGAGAGAGGGGCGGGGCCTGCGCGTTGCTCCTCCCCCTCTTCCTTCCCGAACCAGAGGGAGCTCCGGGGCCTCGGCCAAGGCTCCAGCTCCGCCGGAGGTTCCCGGATGTGCGGCGGCGCTCCGTGAAGCTCCGCCTCCGCCGCCCCGCCGTGCCCCGTCCGTCGCCCCCTCTTCGCCGCAGCATCGCGCTCTCTCCCTGTCTCTCCTCTCTGTCTCTTTTTCTCTCTCTCTCTTTCCTCTCCCCTCTCCCTCTCTCTCGCTCGCTCTCTTCCTCCCCCTCCCTCTCCCGCCCTCCTCCCTCTCTTTCTCGCCCGGAGGTTGCGGGTCAGTGCGAGCCACCGCAGTGAGCCAGTCAGCGCTCCGCCCCGGCGCGAGTGCGAGGCTGCTGCCGCCGCCGCCGAGCCGCCCTCCCCCTCTGCCGGCCCTGCTCTCCAGCCGCCCTCCGCCGCCCCTCCACTTCTCTTCCTCTCCTCGTCATCCGTGTGGTTAGTTTCTCCTCCGCGGACGCTCCCTCCCCTTCCCCCTCGCGCGGCCCTCCCCCGCGCCCCCCCAGGACCCAGAGCCCCGACCGGGCCACCCCGCCGCCGCCAGCTGCAGCTCCTCCCTGGGGATCCAGCCCGAGAGCCGACACCCGCCCCTGCGACCGAGCCAGCCAGCGAGCGGCCGACCCAGCGTCCGACATGGTGAGAGAGAGGACTCCCCCCAACCCCCATCTCGGCGGGTCCTGAAGGCGGGGGCAGGGAGGCGGGGTGGGGGTGCGTTGACACCCCTGCCCCCACCCTCGTCCGCTCTGCTCCGACCCGCCGTCTGTGCGTGTGTGTGCGTGCGTGTGTCTGTCTGTCTGTCTTATCTCGGTGGGGCCGAGCTCGCGTGGGCCACTGCAGGTCCGCCCCCGGGCCCCCTGGGCAGGACCGAACCTCTCCTGCGCCTCTCAGCCTCCTTCGTCTTCCCTCTGGCTTCTTCCCTGGCCCCCCCCGAGATTTCCCTTCTGGGAGGACACCCCGCTTCTCGCACTCGTCGGTTGCTGCAACCTGCTATGCCACCCACACCCTCGCCCCTCCAGCGCCAGCTTGTGCCCCCCCAGTCCCTCTTTACCCCACCACCTCCTTGCTCTTTCTCCCCAGATCTGCCTCATCTTACTCTTTCTCCCCCTCTTCGCTCTTGATTTCTTTTCCTTCCCCCTGGACCTTTTTCCTCTGTTCCCCCGCCTGGGAATGTCGGCCTGATTATTTACCTTAAGAAAATAAAAACAAATGCCTGGGGGCGAATAGCATTGTAGTGCCTGCGGTCCTTTTTAGCTGGTATTTCTCTCTCTGCCTTGACTACTGAACAGGAAGAGTCTTAGAGGGAAGGGAAGGGAATAATCTTTTCCTTTCCCGTCTCCTGTTGGCATTTATTTTGATGCTGATTGCAGCCGTACGGGAGTTTTCTTAGTGGGCTCCTTTTCTCTCAAAATGAGCAAACAGGAAAAGTCCAACACACATTTAGTGGTAGACCAGAGGGTAGATCCAATCCCGAAGGACAGGAAGGATTGTTTTGAATGTTTGCTCATTACCACGGATTTTTTCCTTACTACCTCCAAAAATATCTCTCCTGCGGTGGTGGTTGTTTTTGAATCATGGCGATTTAAATTTGCCTTCCGAGCTCTAACGTTAATCCCCAGACAGGATTCACTGCTGTAGTGTTGGAGGCTGACGCTAGGGGTGTGTCTATTGCTTCTGCCAGCATTGCCAAGAAATCAACGCCCTGTTAGATCTGCATTTTGCTTTACCTATACTTTTCTTTCCTTTGCTCTACTGCTGTAACTTATTTTTTTATTATTAAAAAAATCTGTTTTACATTATCAGTATTACATTATCAAACTAGACACGTGATGCTTCTCTGGAGCAAGCTTATCAGTTTTGAAACCAAGAGTCTAGCAGTGTTACTTCCCCTCACATTTTCTCTAAAACTAACAGGGGCTTTTTAAATGAAATTTGATGCTAAGGAATATTTTTTGCTGTTATGATTTCACAGAGTAATATATGTGGTCAAGTGTTTTTCTATAAAAATTTCAAAATGGGACTACTAAGTCGTGGGAAAGAAAAAATATTGATTTATTTTAGGGAGGCACAACAAAATTAAGCTTATGAAGTAGGGTTGTTTTTTTTTTTTCATTTTAAAGGCCTGTACAAGTTATAAATGAACTCTCAATGAACTCTGAGCAATATAATAGAGAAGTGTAGTTTGTATGAGTGTAATAGCTGTGACATGTAAAGATCTTGCCAATACAGTAATCAAAGAAGATCCTCTTTTTTTCTTTAAAAATCTTTATATTCTTTAAATATTGCAGAGTTTAGATTCTATTAAATTTTTGTAGGAAGAAAATGATAAAAGATCAGATTCTTGAATAGAATGCACCTTTTTATCTGTCTGGCCACTAGGAATCATTGTCAGAACTTTGTCATTGGTATTTTAGTAGTTTCCTTGGATTTATGCTTTTTACTTAAGAATCAGAAAACTATTGTTTGGTGAATTAAATTGCCTTAAGTTTGACCTAAACATGAATATATAGTACTTTCATGTGATTTTAGTTATGTAGTATATAGCAGGGCTGAAATCAAAAACTCCCTTTGATATTTGATGAATTTTCAGTAATTGTACTTTAGTTGTTCAATTTACTCCTTTCCTAATACAATGTATCTGGTTAGTTTTGTACTACTTACTATCTCTCTCCCCCCTTCCCCCCCACTTACTCACAAATGACTATCTGTTCTTCATAGAATATCTTTTTCAGTATGTACTTCCTGATTCACCCTTCCTCCTTTTTAATTCTACCCAATACCTCTCATCTTCATTTTCTAAACTATATTTCTGGATCTAGGAGACTGGAAAAATGATTTTTTAATTGCGGTCATGCAGGATTGTTCAATGGAGTACTTTTCTGCCAGGCTCAAGATGCAAACCTTTCACTTTATTTATAGAAGGACCCTAATACTTGGGAAAAGGAATGTCTTTAATTGAGTTACGAACAAACTTTATGTCTTCTGACCCTTATTTATTATTTTTCTGAAATTAGTTTACTTAAATTATCTTTATAGATTTATGGTAGAAACCATGGGAGTGGTTGTAGGTGATTACTGCAGGAATCTTAAGAGATCCTTTGGGTACAGCGAGGGGTGTCATGAATCTCTTTGGCAGTCTGCTGAAACCTGTTTACCCCTTCTCTCAATAATGTCTTTAAATGCATAATGAAATACATAGAATTACAAAAGAAAACCAGTTATGTTGAAATATAGTTGTCAAAATGTTAAAAAAAAACAAGTTCAGGGACCTCAGGTTGAGATCTCTTGATTTAGTTCCACCACATTTTTCAGGTGAGAAAATTAACAGCCATAGCTTTGTTTTTAAAATGAGAGGATAGCACTAGATGATCCCTATGGCCCATCTAGTCTCCATGAGTCCATGAGACTGAGAGGTCAGTGAGGATGGAGAGCCAGACAAGGAAAATGCAGCATAAAAATAGCCAGGGGAGAAAAGTTGATATATGAAGTACACACTGAAAGGGATCTCAGAGTTCATCGGTTGAATGCCTTCATTTTACTGCTGAGGAAACTTAGTTGCAGGTAGGTGAAATGACTTTCATAAATTACATTTCTTGCCTTGTCCAAAACTTGGTTAAAAAAAATAGATCATCTACTGAGAGTGAGAGGGATGAGATTTGGGGGCTTGAGCAATTTAGATAAGATATGGAAGAGAGAGACAGAGACAGAGAAAGTAAAACTGTGAAGATTGCCAAAGAATAGTTAAGTCTTAGGTATAGGTGAGAAGAGCTAGGGGAGTAGATGAGGGACCTGTTCAAAAGAGATTGAGAACCATTGACAAAAAAGAAAATTGTTATCTCTAACAGTTTTTTTGCTTTGGGAAATTTTATGTGGCTTCTGAGGTAGAAATTATTCCTCAAACAAGTGACTCGGGATGTGCAGATAAAAAGTAAGTGGGAGCAGTTGGCTAGATGAGGTTGAAGAAGCAATAGTTGCTAGCACATTTACCAGAAATATTAGACTGTTTCTGTCATGCGTCATTTGTCACTGTTGACCACCACCTCCTCCTAAATACTCTCTTCCCTATTCTTTCATGCACTGCTCTCTTCTGATTCCTATCTGTCTGAATACTCTTTCTCTGTCCTCTTTGTTGAGGCAACATCTTTTTGCTCACATTCATGGATACCCCAGGGCTTTGTCTTATGCCTTCTTTTTTTCCTTCACATTCTTTTGAAGTTCTCGCCAGCTTCTGTGGATATAGCTGTCTCTTCTATGCAGATAACTTCCAGATTTGAATATCTAGCCCCAGTCTTTCTTCTAGTCATTTGACAGCTGCCTATTAGATACTGCCAAATAGATGTCCCATAGCTCAACAGATACACAACAAAAGTTAATTACATTCCTCCCAACCATCCTCTCTTACTAACTTACCATTTTTTATTGAGGGCACTGACATCTTTCTCCATGTTTATAGCTGAGTCATCTTAAAATATTTCCTTCTCACATCCAGCTAGTTGCTAGGTCTCATCAGATCTACCTTCTTTCCATTAACACATCCACCACCCTTATTTAAGCCTGGATCATCTCTTGCCTAGACTATTATTAAAGCTTCCCAGTTGTCTCATTGCTTCAGTCTCTGTGTAGCTGATATTTCCAAAGCACAGAATTGACTGTCGTTCCCCTGCTTGAAAAATTTTGATCTCTTTCTTATAAAAAATACAAGCATAGGTCTAAGACCTATGATTTCAATAGTATAGGGACCTTCCTCTATCAGTCTTGGCTGGCACCTTCTCTGCAATATGTAGTCTTAGAACAGAAGTTGATAACCTGTCTTGTGTCATGGACCCCTTTGGCAGTGCTTGAAACCTCTGGATGCTTGTAAAGACATAAAATAGAATTCATAAGATTGCAAAGCAATTAAATTCAATCATATTGAAATAAAAATGCAGTTTTTTTCTACCCAAGTTCATGGACCTCTTGGAATCTATCCAGAGACCCCAGGTTAAAAACCATCATTGTAAAAAGTTGCCTAGAGCACTGAAAAGTTAAGTGATTTGTCCAAAGTCCCCGTGTCCCAGGATGTGTCAGAGGTAGAACCTGTACCCAGGTCTTTCTGGTTTTGAGACTGTCTTGCTAATAGACCACATCTAGTTTCCTATTCCAAGTTTATTACATATTACTCTCCTTCATGTACTCTGTGTTCCTGACCTGCTTGCTATTCTCCATACATGATATTCTATCTCCTGAGTGTTCTTTGCATAAGCTGTGCCCATGCCTGGAACGTACTCCCTTCTCATTTAAACCTTGTTGATTCTTCATCTTCCTTCAAAGCACAGCTCAAGTCCCACGTCCTTGAAGACGATTCTAATTCCTCTACCTTCCCCTAGTTGTTAGTGCCCTACCAAGGGAATTAGTGTGTATGTGTTTATGTAGTATTTATATGTATATATAGTATTTAATTTCTTGTAGATGTGTTCATTATGCCTCAATACAATGAAAGTTTTTTAAGAGTGGGAACCATTTTGTTTGGTCTTTGTATTCCCCAGTTTCTGGTGCATAGTAAAGTACTTAATAATGCTAATTGAATGGACACCAGTATTCAGTTTTTAATTGGACAAGTATTTGAGTGATAAGTAGTTTGGGGTTGACAGATGAGGTCAGAAACCAGACTGGAGAGAATTGAGAGAATGAAAAGGAAAGAAGTGTTGGCAATCTAGAACATAGAACCAGATTCAGTAATAGGAAATTTAATAGAGATAATGTCTCAGTTATGAAAAATCAATTTCAGGGTGAAGTTATGACATATATTAGGTGCTGTGATTAGATTATAGGAACATTGGTCACAGCTGGAAGCGATCTTAGAGGATATAATCTGTCTTTCTCCTTTTAAAGATGGGAAAACTAAGGTTAAATGACTTGCTCAAGGTCACAGAGTAGCTATCCAAAAGAGCAATTTCTGCCCAGGTACTCTTAATGCAGGGCCAGTGATTGCTTTTTCCAAGCTTAATATCAATCAGCAGTGTGATTTGGCAGCCAAGAAAAGTAATGCAACCTCAGGTAGCATTTAGAGAGCCATATTGTCCAGGGCTAGGTAGGTGCTATGCTCTGCCCTCACCATCTTATAGCTGTTGTATTGGGTTTAGTTCTGGGTGCCATGTTTTCAGAAGGATGTTCGTAAGCTGGATAGTGTCCAGAGAAGGAGAGCCAGAATGATGGCAACTTCATGACATCTAAGCATAGGCTGAAGGAATTAGGGCTGTTTAGCTTAGAAAAGAGAAGATTTAGAAGAGATATAAGAACTTTCTTCAAGAATTTAAAGGCCTCGAGGGCAGAACTATGGACAATTGGTAGATGAGGCAAATTTAGGTTTTATAGAAGGAAGAAGTTTCTTGACAATTAAAGCTGTCCAGAAGTAGAATGGGTCACATTGGGGGAGGGAGTAGGTTCTTCCTCACAAAAGGTAAAGGCTTACTGACCATTTAGGTATCATGTAAATGGGATTCTCATTCCAAGGAGAGGTTGGAACAAATTGCCTCAGTGGTCCTTTCCAGCTCTGAGATCCTGTGATACTCAGCTCAATACACTATCTTAGGTTCTGTAGGGAATAGGGATAAGGATTGGACGTGTTATTTTATTGATAAAAAGAATTCTTGATGAGGAAGCTCACTCTTATCAGTGCTGGTCAGCACTTTCTGTGCTCTTAGAGAGTTGCTTAGAGCACTGAGATTTCAAATGACTTACCTAGGGTCCTACAGCTGGTCAGTTTCAGAGGTTGTACTTAAACCCAAATGTTTATGATTCAGAGACCTGAATGTAGAAGACCATACTGCTTGTGGGATACAGGAGGATAGTCCCTGACCTTCATTTAAAGCCTCTAACCTAAAAGGGAAGGTTAGCTACATATAAATAAATTCTAGTACAAAGTATGATATGAAAGTATAGTACAAATGGTGTGCAAAGTCTATGTTAGTTCAGAGAGTCAAACAATTATTAAGCACCAACTATATGTCAGGGACTGTATTAAATTCTGGGGATACAAAGAAAAGTAAAAGCCAGACCATGCTCTCAAGTTAACAATCTAAAGAGGAGATATGAAAACAGTGTACAATCAAACTAGGAGGGCATGATTCTAAGTAGTAAGAAGACTGGAAAGGTGGGTGGTCAGGGAGTTAGGTCATGAACAGCTTTGAATGCCAAACAGGATTTTATATTTGATCCTGGAGGTGATAGAGACCCACTGAAGTTTCTTGAGTAAGAGAGTGACATGGTTAGACTTACACTATAGGAAGACTACTTTGACATCTGATTGGAGAATGGACCAGATAGGGCAGAGACTTGTGGCAGGCAGAACAACCAGCCAGCAGGCTTTTTCAGAAGTCCAGGTTTGAAGTGATGAGAACCTGCACTGGGATGGTGGCAGTGACTGAGGAGGCTGTGAGGGAAGGGGGATAAATGAGATTTTATGCATGTAAAATTGATAAAACTTAGCAACAGACTGGATATGGGGGGGAGGGGTGAGAATGAAGAATCAAGGAATACCACAGAGATTGGGAACCTGGGTCAGTGGGAAGATGGTGGTATTCACAACAGTAATATTATATTTGAGAGTAATCTTTATAGAAATAATAATGAAATCCATGGGAACTGATGAGATCACAAAATGAAATAGTATGAAGGGAGAAGAGGGGCTAGGACAGAATTTTATGGGACATTCACAGAGAGAGTAACCTGGATGAAGATCCAGCAAAAGAGATTGAGATAGAGCAGTTGGAAAACCAGGAGAGAATAATGTCATGTGAACCTAAAGAGAAGAAACTGTCAAGGAGAAGAGGGTGATCAACTATGTCCCAGGCTGCAGAGAGGTCAAGAAAGATGAAGGTTGAGAAAAGTCCATTAGATTTAGCTATTTAGAGATCATTAATAGCTATGGAGAAAGCAGTTTTGTTTGAATGATGAGGTTATAGAAGCCAGACTAGAGAGTTAAGAAGAGAATGACAGAAAAGGAAGTGGAAACACGCATTGTAGATGACTTTCTCAGAGAGTTAAATCACTTAAGGCTGAGAAGTGGAGGGCAGTTAGGGAAGGGAGAAGTTGGTATTTGAACTGGCACTTGAAGAATGGGTAGGAATTAAATAGGGAGAATTGGGGAAGTAAACAGTGTAAGTAAAGACACAGGATCAAGAAACCACTGGGCATATTTAGAGAACCACAAAGTAGTCTCTAGGACATGAGATTGAGTGAAATGGAAGACTGAATCCCAAGTTAAGGAGTTTGGAATTTCTTTGGTGCATAATGGAGAGAGATTTTTTTTGTGCAGGAGAGTGGCATGAACCTTATACTGTGATTTAGGAATATTAAATTGGCAATAGTGGAAAGGAAGCATGGCATAGGGGAAAGAAAGAAGGCTAACTTTGGAATTAGGCTTTGTGACCCTGAGCAAATCTTTTAACCTTAGTACTTCAGACAGCTAAGTATAAATGACAGAAGAATTGCTGATTGGCAGCAATGGATGGTGTTATAACAGCAAGCACTAGAAATTCCCTACATTGGTGGAATAACAGTCTTACTTCCTCCTTCTCCCTTTGACTTGTCTTTCCTTCCTTCCTCTTCTCCCATTCCTCTAAAAATGATAACTATAACCACTTATCCATGCTAGAGAAACCTGTCATCTTTGAGTCTTCCTTCTCCTTCAGCTCCCCACCTCAACCCCACCATATCTAATAACCAAATCCTATCATTTCTTTCTCCACAATCTCATTTATTGTGACCATCATCCTGATTCAGGCTCTTCATTATCTCTCACTTAGATAGTTCTGACAGCCTTTCTCCAGTGCATTCTAGATGTGTTAGTAAGTAATACCTTCAAGATTAAATTCTTTTGAGAAGCAAGTAATCACCCTTAATTTATCTAATTTGTGAACCAGTTTGGATAAGTATGGAATAAATATAAATATAAAACTTTTGTGAGATGAGAATACTTTATAATTCATTTATTGAAGTTTACATTTTAGGATGTTAATGTAATTCTCCTTCATGAGTTTTTGTTTCAAAGTTAACTTGATTTCATGGTGCAGTTTTGAAAATGATATGTTAACTTGAAATAAGCTGCTCTAGCTCTCCCTCTGTTGCTAAATATTGGTATGCACTTGAGGAAGTCACTTTACAGTCATGGCATTCAGTTACCTTATCTGTAAAATGAAGGGTTGAAATAAATGATGTTTTCAGTGCCCTTCCAGTTCTGGGAGTCTTTCAATGCCCTTTTCATTCTTCCATCATGCTTATGTGAGGGAATTTTTGCAATTGCTGTTCATGAAAACACTGTTGTTTGTTGTTGAAATAATATTAAATCTGAAGCTCTACTTCTCCCTTTTTCTTTTGGAGTATATTTCTGTTTTGTTCCACCCCACTGATTTTCCTTCCTCAAAATGCTTCCAGTAGTAAAAGTGGTTGAGGCATCTGGTAGCACAGTGCTGGGCTTGGAGTCAGGGTGACCTTCATTCAGAAGCAGTCATTCAGAAGAGGCACCTATTAGCTGTGTGACCATGGGCAAATTACTTACTTTCCATTAGTTTCATCATCTGTAAAATATGGATATTAACAGCACCTACCTTCTGGGCTGTCATGAGGATCAAATGAGATGGTAATTGTAAAGTGCCTATAGTGGTAAAGTACAGGGCCTGACATATATAGGAGGGGCTTAATAAATACTTGTTTCCTTCCTCCCTTCATAAGCATGTTTACATAAGAAAGATTTAACTTCGTCTTCATTTGAATATTGGCTTATGGTTCTGCTTTATTTGCTTTACTCAAAATATGAGTACTACTTGAGTTCAACTCCTACCCTTAGTTTCTGGTCACAAGACCTTGGCCAAATCAATTGAACTATCTCAACTTTAGTTTCCATGTCAGAAGAATTGGGCCCACATCCTACTGTTGATACTTCTCATCCTCTGCCATCTCCTTCTCCTTTTGCTTCAGTCTTTCTCAGCATCAATCTTTTGCAATGAATCCTGGCTTCTCATTATGCGACCAAAGTACCCCCTTCATCTTCAGTATTTGTCCTTTCAATGAATAGTCAGAGTTAATTTCTTTAAGTATTGACTGATTGAGTCTCCTTGCTGTCCAAGGAACTCTCAGAAGTCTTCTCTGGTACCACAATTCAAAACTGTCAATTCTGAGGCTCAGCTTTTCTTATAGTTCAACTCTCGTAGCCATACTTTACCACTTTGAACCTTGTCAGAAAGGTGATGTCTCTGCTTTTTCGCTTTTCTTTGCCATAACTTTGCTTCCAAGGAGAAAGCATGTTTTAATTTCATGGCTGCAGTGATCTTAGCGTCCAGTCTTCATCTCAGTAAGCACATAGTAGGTGTTTAAATGGATCTAGTTTTATTTTACAAATGAATATGAGGTTCATAAATCTATGTTGGGGTTAGGGATGGGGTTTGAATTTAAGGAAGCATGTTGTGGTAGATAGTGAACTGAATATGCAGGTGCCTTTACTACCTGTGTGACCTTGGGAAAATCATTTTATCACTCTGAGCAATTTCCTCTTCTGTAAAATAGAGGAGTTGATCTCAAGATGACTATTGACATTGCTTGTTAATCCAGATTTGAGATGCTATGATTTTAAAATCTATTATGAAGAGAAATAGTTGACTCTTATTTTAAGGGGATAGTGGGAAGGAGAAAAATGAAGGTGAGTGAGCCTCAGATTTTTCTAATTAGTGTTTCTTCAAGATAACTCCTGACTTGAGCTCTACTCCTTGTATTATGGTAGTAGTTTGCTCATTGCTAGTTATTACTATCTTGTAGTCTAGGAGATTAGGATTGCAGATTTAGAGCTGGAAGGGACCTTAGTGGTCTTCTAGTCCTGATGCCTTATTTTTACAGATGAAGAAACATAGGTCCAGAGGGTCACACAACAGCAGATTGTAGATTTGAACCATAGTTCTTGACTTTAACTTGGCAGTCTGTTATAAAGCTAGAGAGCTTCCCTATTGCATAGCAAATAGGTCTGTGGCAACTAAATTATATACCACAGCAATACAGCTACTGAGGAGGGCTTACAAATAAGAGAATCTTAATTTTAGCAGGTAAAGAGAATTATAGAACTGTTGTAATTGCCTGCAAATTGTGCTGTGTTTGTGTTTCTGCCACAGATAATAATTGTATGTTATTAAGTGAAGATTAGGCTTACTGAAAGAGGAGAAATTTTTTTTTTCTTCAGTTTGAGGAATGCCTGTTGTTCACCTGGTCACATAAGATGAAGTATTCCCTGGCATGGTGGGAAAAAAAACAAACAAAAAGAAAATGAAGTAGCAAAAGTCTCCTGAAGCAGATTCAGTGAGTGTGAAGTTGGAAGGTGGAAGAATATGATGAGAAAGTTAGAAAAAAAGGGACCTGTGAGTAGTTGGAGCTATTTAATAGGTCTGAAACTCTTCCCAGAAAGAGTGAATTTGGAAAGATTTGTTCCGTGGAAGGATAAGTGAGATCTATAGATACCACAAAAAGTAAAGACTTTAATTACTGGCCTTAGAAAATAAAGGTTTGTCCTGGTTATATGTGACTCCTTGCTGAAAAGTTGAGAGGTAGCCATATGAAAACATGAGGTAAACAGTTAGGAAATGTTCTATATTCTTAGACTTTGTATTGGATTGAAGGAGAACTTTCTGAGATTTTTCAAACCAAATTAACATTACTTATTTCTGGTGATTTATGTGTAAACAAACAGTTACTGCCAAAAGAAACTTGGAAATCATTTCTAGATTATAAAGAACTAGGGAAGAATTGAGATGGGGAGTGACACAAAATGATGGTTTTCATTGTCACCATTGCTGGTGATTGGAAAGTGAGGACCATAAAAAAGGCAAGTAGGATATGAAAAGTGAACAAGAAAGTTTAATTAGAGGATGAGATTTTCCTTTCTGGACTGTGGTTTACGATGAGGATACTAGATGATACTTTTGGCTAGGGATGGAATATTTTTAAGAGGACTAATTAGGAAGAATGTATTTTCCTTGAAGCTGGACAATCTGATTTAGAAGAAAATGCTGTAAATGGAGGGAAAGGAAGAGAAGTGCCCATATTGCGTGATTACATTCTCATAAAAGTAGCAGATGTAAGAATAGCATTATGGTTTCCTAATAAGCCACAGAAGATGATAATAGGGAAGAAGGATCTAATAGGGAAGAGGGATCTAAACAGTAACCATGAGCTCAGAGGTCTATACAGAAGCAAATACATGGAGTATGTGTAATATATGGAGATTTCAGTGTAAGGAGATAAATATGACTTAATGCCACTGAGACTTGGTGGGATATGACTTAAAATTGGAATACAGCAACAGATAGGAATATTTAATGCAAAGCATGGAGGAGTGTTATGATATTGTTAAGCCACAGGGACCTGGGTTTAAATTCCTGCTGTAATACTACCTGTGAAACCTTAGGCAACTCACTTATTCCCTGGTCCTTGATTTTCTTATCTGAAATCTGGGGGGTTCAACTAGAGTATTTCTAGGTTTTCTTTTTGCCCCATGTCCTATGAAGGATATTGAACATCAAGAAGATAGTTACCTATGTGAAAACATAGGAACTCAAAGGAGAATCATGGTATTGAGCATTTAGTTGAGTATCAAACAAGTAGGTGTATAATACTAGCTACCAGACTAGCTAAAGGAAATAGACAATTTTCTGGTATAGATCACAAAGATGGTACAGAGACCAGATAGTTGTGATAAGGGACTTGAACCTGACCCAAGGATGTCCTTGCCTTGTTAATTTCATCTTTCAGAAGGTGGAAAAATTATTAAGGAGAGGTGTTATTCTGGTCCTGATTCTGATCAGTTCCTTCTTATGGGAACTTGGTGAAGTAGAAATGTTAGAAACCTTGGAAGACAGTGAATCTGCTGAATTCATGATAAGGAAAGACTTCCCAGATAGAGTCTGTACTTTTAACCAGTGGTTTCCAACATTTTATAGTATGAAAATTCGATAATTCTTGAAGATCCCCTCTTAGGCAACTGGTAATAAATACAGAGTTCTGGCAAGATCCTTCAAGAATGAAATTAGGAAGGCTAAAGCCTAAGATTGTAGGTGTAGAGCTGGTCAAGACCTTAGAGGTGATCTAGTCCAACTTACTTATTTTACAAATGAGGGTGATCTGGCTGTAACATCTGTCACTCTATTGAGTGCCATTAGTCTATTAGTCAGCTAATCTGACTGACTATTTGAGGGTGTTCCTTTCCTTCCTAACTTGGTCCTTCATCTGCATCTCTCTTGAATCTGTTCACTCAGAGATGACCCAATTGTAGCCTACTATTTTTTGCTTGAGGATGCAAAAGCGTTAACCTGTGTTACCTTGGTGTAGTAGGCTTGTCAGGTCCCTCCTCTGTAACACTCAAAAGTAGACATTCATGCTAAAGAAGCAGTCTTGTGAGAACAAAAAATTATGATTAATACTGTCCTTGATTTGGACACTATGCTGCTTTGCTTGTGTAACCCAAAATTACATTAATTTTTTTCAGTTGTAGTGTGATGTAGTACAGAGATGTACTACAGAGATGTTAAACACTGAATGCTGCCTATGATACTCCTGAGTAGACCTGAATCAGATGAAATGTAATGGGGAAATATTTAACAAAATAAATAAAATACCATGTTGTTCATTTGTGGTTTTCTAAGTCAGTACATGCTTGCATGGTGGCCCCCATTTCTTTTTGAATTTGACACCACTGGTGTAAAAGGCCAGTTTTGGAGTCAGGAAGACATGAGTTTACGTCTTCTTTCCTCTAAGCCTGTCAGCTTTGTGAGAGGCCATTCTCTTCCTCATTTCATACCTAGCCTTGATCACTGAATGAGCGTTTTCTCAGTCAAATTTGAGACCTGTTAAAGACCTTACTTTAAAAAGGCTAAAAGTCTCCCACTCTATCCAGAGCCATCTTGATCCATGTCTGACCACAGGACCCAGGTGGCTCCAGAGGAGAAAGCGAAGCTGATGACTTTACACAGCCCTCCCCTATTTAAATTCAATTCACTTGCATGTCACTGCATCACCTTCCTGATGTCATGGTCCTCTTCAAGAACCACAAATTACAACAATCAGTTTTGTGACCATGGACAAGTCCCTTGCAGCTCTTAAGAGAGTAAGTTACAGAGAGTTGTAGATTTGCATCATTAGGCAGTTTCCATTCTGGGGAGTTCTCTATCCTAAAGAATCAGAGGTCTAGATTCCTCCTTCGAAAAAAAAAAAAGACGAGCTGTAGTACATTGAGAGAAGGGTGACAGGCATGTTGGAGGGATTGGAAGCTATGCTATTATATAAGGATTATTTGAAAGAACAGATGATGTTTAATTTGGAAAAAGGGAGACTTGGCAGGGGTAGATAAGATATGTGGATACTAAAAGTATCAAGTGTTAAAATACACTAGTTACTTTGTGACCTCGCTGCTGTTGATGCTTCCTCCAATAATGCAGATTGCAGCCCACTCATGCCTGCCTATTCTTTGTAGCTCTTACATTTAAGTTCCTCATGAAGGGCTTCACCTGTGTGCCAGGTGGCTACCTTGCTTTAGACCATCTACTCTCTTGCTCATGTTCCTAATAGTAGCTAGCATTTATATAGTGCTTTAAGGTTTGCAAAAAAGCATTTTTGTTTGTTTTATGCTATTATCTCATTTGATCCTCACAATAGTCCTGAGAGGTAGATGCTTTTACTATCCTCATTTTACAGGCAAGGAAACTGAGCCAGACAAGTGACTTGATTAGGGTAACACTGCTAATAAGTATCTGAAGTTGGATTTGAACTCTGTTCTTCCTGATTCCAGGTTCAGTGCTCAATCCTTCATGCCACCTAGCTGTTACTTTGATACTTTTTTCCCCCCACTTCAGTGTAGTAATTACATTTGTCACATACCAAGCTTGCTATTGCTCTCTGGGTCATACTTATTTTCAGTTCTTTGAAGGTTATAGATATTCCATATCTTTTAGCCATATTCCAATAATACTGACATAAAAAGGTGGGCCTTTGTTTTAGGGAGCTGTCTGGGGCTACTAAAAAGAACTTTGTAAATTAATATTTAGAAATATTTGAGGGCCTGTCTGGTGAAAAAGGAATTAGATTTGTTCTGTCTACTTGGTGTCAGAGGCCACCAGTCCATGGAAATTAAAGAGGGAAGGCGGCAGATCTTGGCTCACTATAAGAAAATATTCCTAATAATTAGAATTGTCTCAAAATGGGTTGGGTTATTTCGTGTGGGGTGATGGTGTGGTGGTAGCTGACCACCAGAGATTTTCCTTTGTTACTACTACAGATTTTCAGGTAAAGATTGGATGATGACTAGTTGGAGATATTGTGGACTAAATTTGGGCTTTGGGTAAAGTAGTACTAGAGTGCCTTTAGTGTATTAGGCTTATGGAGAAAGCCCATGGGTTTCTTTGATTTCCTGTGGTCTCAGATCTTTTGATTAAGCATTTTAGCATATGGTCAATTGGTCACTCATCTGGCTGCTATTTTCACTTGTTTTTGATGAATGAACAACTGCCATAGATACACTAAATGCAAATAATTATAAAAAATAATAAAACTTTTGTATGTTTTTTTTAGTTAAATAATTTTCAAACTTTTTAAAAGTTGTGGTATCACCTATGTGAGTATGCTTTCTATCCTAGAATTCATATCCTAGTTAGGTGTTGAGGTGGTGTTAGAAGGGATGTAGCATGCAATAGATTAACTTAACTATACTTTTTTTTTAAAGAAATCCTTTGATAATTTCTTATGTCCTTAACGCATTTTTTCTGCCTACCCTCCTTACAGTTTCCTAGTCCTAGTTTGTTTACCACTTAGCATGTTATTAGGTGTTTATTCAATTTAACACATTCTTTATTTTTAAAATTTTACCCACCTTCCCCCACACACGCACATCAGAAAGAAATCTCTTGGCACAAATAAAGTAGCTTTATAAGGTGAATACAATAATTAGCTAATCAAATCTGAATAAATTGCACAGATTGCACATCTCAAATTTACAAGATTATTTGAAATATGAATTTCCATCTACTATCACTAATAATGAATCTCATCCTAATTATTATTTTGTGCCTTAAGATATTTACTAAAATAGTATGAAGATATCATAATTAGAAAAACAATAACAAATTGAGTTTTTGATGCCCTAAACAAGTTGTCACTATAAAATCACTGCATACTTTCCTATCTGTATACTTTCAAAAAGCAAGCAAACACAATTTTCTAACCTATTTTAAGATCTTCCAAATGAGTTCCAGAGTATTTAGAATACGTTTGTTAAAAATACAAAAATGAAGTACCTTCCAGTTAGTTTAGAAGGAAAAATTTTAGACATCAGAAAAGATGAAAATTTGCTAATCAAATATCACCAAAAACTTTTACATAATAGGTAGATGGCATTGAACATTACTTAGTAAAATGCAGCCAGCATTTTGTTTTCTTTCCCCCCCCCCAGAAATGACAGCCATCAAAACCAAGTATTGAAATAAACTGAACCTTGGAATCAGACCTTTGAATTATTGTATCATGAGGTTATTTTCCAAAACAATGAAGCATATTCATTAACATTGCTCTTAAACTTTTAATACTTTTTTGGTGAAAGCAAAATTTTTGTACCCTGGGATACAATAAAATTAAAATATATTTCCTGCTGAAATTTTTATTTGTTTATAATATATACAGAATTGGGGTAGCACATGTTATAAATCATAAATATATATGTATATATATATATATAGAGAGAGAGAGTATGTGCTCAATAACTTTTTTAATATAGGATTACAGGACCAAAAACATGAAGACCACTGAGTATTTAGGATAAAATTAAAGCTCCAACGACTCCGACTCATCTTTCCAAATTTATTTCACCCTACTCCATTGCACTTGCTTGATGTTCTAGTCAAATAGGACTGGTAATTATTCTTGATTTTATCCTGCAGTCTTCCACCTCTGTTTGGTAGTATGAACTGTCTTGGAATTCATTTCTTTTATTTCTTTGCTTATTGAAATTTTATTACTTCAAGGCACTTCTCACAAGGTGCCACCTTCTCTAAAAGCTTTAATTACAATATTCATGTCTTCTTTAGAAGAACTAAAAAACATTTTCCCCTTAAAAGCATATATAAACATTGCTTCCTTTCACAATTTGTATGTTTTTAAAAAAATTAAATACACTAAAAATCTTATATAGCTTGCCATAGAAGAAATAATATTAGAACATGCTGACTAATCATTGTACCTGGAAGAGGAGCTTGTTCTCTGAAGAATATATACATTGAGAGTTGGAAACTATTTCTTTGGGATGAGAAGTTAAAATAAGTCCAGAAAATAAGAGAGAAACCTCTGACCTAGAGTTATAATGTTGAATCTTAAAAGAGGACTACATATTTCAAAATTTTAAAAGAAGTTTTGAGTTGATGCCTTCTGTTTTCATAAATTGTCATGGTTATCCCAAGTGCCCTTCCCCCTTCCTCTCCCAGAGAGCCATCCCATATAACAAACTATTTTTAAGAGAGGAAAAAAATTAGAACAGCTGATGGGGTGGGTTGGGGGGGGGGGTATCCTCTCATTTTTAATTCATTTCCTTCTTGCCCTTTATAATTTTGTTACATTCACTTTTGATTTTCTGTATATGGTTCTTGTCATTTACATTGTTACAATTACTGTGTATATTGTTTTCTTGGCTCTGCTTTCTTTACTTTGCATTAGTTCATATAGATCTTTCCTTCCATGTCTTCATCATTCAAATAATTTCTTACAACACAATAATATTCCACTATATTCGTGTACCACATTTTGTTTAGCCATTCCTCATTTGATGGGCTTGTGCCTTATTTTCAGTTCTTAGCCTTCACAGAAAGTGCTGCTATACACATTTCGGAGTGTGTGGAGACTTATTTCTTATTGACAGCTTTCTTAGAGTATAAGCCCAGTGATAAAGTCTCTTGTTCAGAGGGTATGGACATTTTAGTTATAAGTTTACATGATTACATATTTCTTTCCAGAATGGTGGTACCATTTCACAGATCCACTAACAGTGTGTTAGTGGGTCTATCATTCTATAAACTCTGCCTTTTTTTGTCATTTTTGCCAGTTTGCAGCGTCTGAGACAAAACCTCAGGGTTTGTTTGTTTTTTTTATTTGCCTTTCTCATTGTTAGTAATTGAAGCGTTATTTATATGGTTAATAGTTTGCAGTTCTTCTCTTGAGAACTGTTTATTCATATTCTTTGGCCATTTATTTTTTGGGGAATGGCTGTTAATGTTAAATATATTTTTATTGTTTATATATCTTAGATACCAAACCCTTATCAGAGAAATTTGATGCAAGGATTTTTTTTTTTTCTGATTCAGCCAGTTCCCTTCTATCCTAGATGCATTTTGTCTCTGAAGAAGTTTTTCAGTTTCAAGTAATCATTTATTTTATCTTTTGTAATTGCTTTAATTCTTGTTTGGTATAAGAATACATCTCTTACCCACAGCTGTGAGAGGTATGTAATGTGTTTCTCTTCCAATTTAAGGTTACATATCCATTTAGTATGTATTGTAGTGTGTGGTATAAGGTATTGGTTCAAAGCCTAATTTCTGCCAGGCCAATTTCTAGTTTTTGCAGCATTTTTTATCAAATGAGGAATTTTTTTTAGGTAATTTATGTTTTCCACTTTATCAACTACTCAGTTATTGAGTTCTGTTATTTCTGATTCTCTCCTATCTAATCTGTGCCGTTGACCAACCCAGTTTTTTAATTACATACCAGATTGTTTTGATGACTACTGTGTCATAATATACTTTAAGGTTTGGAAGTACTATTTCCCCATAATCGCTATTTCTTTTCATTATTTCCCTTGATAATTTAGATTTTTTTGTTTTTCCAAATGAATTTTATTTTATCAGGTTCTATAAAGTATTTTAATTGGTCATTTGATTACCGTTAGCAAAAAGGTATAAATTAATTTTGGTAGTGTTGTCATTTTTATCATATTAGCTTGGCCTAGCCATGGATATTGAATATTCCTCAAGCTATTTAAATTGTTCTGTATTTCTTTAAGCAGAACTTTGTAATCATAGACGTCTTTTTTGTGCTTTCATCAGTCAATGCCCAGATATGTCATGCATTTCATAGTTATTTGGAATGGGATTTCCCTCTTTGTTGTTTCTTGTGTTTTATTATTATATAGAAGTGCTGTTGATTTTTGAGGATTTACTTTGGAGCCTGCAACTTTGCTCAAGTTCTTAATCATCTTAATGAGTGTTTTTGATGCCTTAGGGTTTTCCAAATAAATCATCATGTCCTCAGCAAATACAGATTGTTTAACTTCTCTTTACTGATCTTTATATCTTTCATTTCTTTCTTATTGCTATTGGAACCATCTCCAGAACCACATCATATAATACTAGGGGAAGTGATCATCCTTGCTTCACTCTTCTATTTATTGAAAAAGGTTATAGTGTGTTTCCATTGCTTCTTTTTGATTTTAAGTAGATTATTTTTATATTTAAAAAAAAAACGATCCCTCTATGCCTATACTTTGTAGGGTTTTTAGAACAAAAGAATATTTTTCTGCATTTATTGAGATGATTATGTGATTTTGGATCAAATTATGTTGCTTGTTTTCCTAATGTGAATAATGCTTTCAACTCTGGTATAAATTCCCCTTCCTCATAATGAAAGATTTCTTGGATACATCACTACAGTCTATTTGACAGGATTTAAGAAAATTTTTTTGAGTCAGTATTCATTAATGATATTGGCTTTAGTTTTCTTTCTGTGTTTTGTCTTGCCCTGATTTAGGTATTAAGGCTGTATTTGTCTCCTGAAACAATTCTGTTAGGTTCTTTATCAGTTTTACAGAAAGATTTGTGAAGCATGGTTACTGTTCTTTTAATAGTTTGATAGAATTCTCCTGTGAATCCATCAGGACCAGGAGTTTTTTACTTTGATAGTTTCTTAACAACAAGATCTACTTCTTTTTTGGTTATTTAAGGGTTATTTAAGACCTCTATTTGGTCTTCTTTTAGTTTGGGTATTTTATATTTTTGAAGGTATTCTTCTATTTCTTTTGTGTCCTCAGTTTTGTTGGCATGGAAAAACTACATAATAAATGCTGATTATTTTTATTTCATATAGTTTTGCTATGATTTCACTTCATTTATTTGCTATATTTTATTCAGGTTACTAACATTTTATCAATTTATTAGTCTTTTCAAAGAACCAGCTTTAGTTTTATTTATTTTCTTGTTTCTAATGTATCTGTTTCTCCTTTAATTTTTAGTATTTCCTTTTTTGTTCTTAGTGTAGGTTTGTTGTGATTTTCTAATTTTTAAATGCACATTCGGTTCATTAATTCTCTCTTTTTCTGTTTTGTTAATGTATATGTTTGTAAGGATTTGATTTTTTTCCCCTGAGGACTGGTTTAGCTGCATCCCAGAAATTTTGAATGTTGTTTCATCATTTTCATTTTCTTTTCCATAGTTATTGTTTCGATAATTTTTCTTTTGACCCATTTGTTGGTTAAGTCTCATTGTTAAGTCTCCATTTCAGTCTGTATGTTTTATTTTGCAGTCCCTGAACCAGTTATGCTATTTTTATTGCATTATGGTCTGATGAATATATTAACTATTTCTACCTTCTTATGTTTGCAAATATCTCTGTACATGGTCATATCTAGTACATGGTCAGTTTTTGCAAAGGTTCCATGTGGTGTTAAGAGATGTATAATCATTTGCTGCCCCATTTAGAAAATACCGTTAAGTCTTAACTCTAGTTTCTTCAGGTATTTGTTCAGTTCCATGTTTGCCCTTTTTGTCAGACTAAGCCAAAACTAAGAAAAGGATATAGAAGTCTCCTGTCATTATTGGGTTACTATCTTTGTTTTCTCCTATCTCAGGTAATATTTGCTTTATGAATTAGAATGCTAAGGCATTTGGAGTGGATGTTTATTACTGATACAATTTGTTTGTGGTTCCTTTCAGCCTAAGATACTTCTCTTGTTTGTAAAATATCATAAAAATATATTTTTGAATATTTGTTTTTGCTTTGTCAGTATGAATGTGACTCCTTTTTTTGGTTGTACTTGATGCCTAGTAAAAAAAATTTTTCTGTCCCCTCAGTTTTATTTTGGGTGTGTCTTTGTCTTTTAAATGTATTTCTTGTGTAAGCAACAGATTGTAGAAATATTTCATTGGTTACTTTTCAATATTATTGGATTGCTTAATCCATTCATGAATGAGTTAGGTTTATATTTTCTTTCATCTGTCTTTGTTTTTTTTTGAAGTTAGGATTTTTCTCCTTTTGCTCCAAGTACAATTCTCTACTATGTTTCTTCAGTAGTAGTCTTATTCCTATTGTCTCTCTTTCTCATTATTGATCCCTTCCTTTCATCTGTTACCCTTTTCCCCTTTGAGATTTTATTTAGTAGTTCTTATAGTCGTTTCTCCCTTTTTTCTTATCAGCCAAATAGATTCCTCCTTCCTCTCCTCCCTTTTGACTAGTCCTGTTCATAAGTTTTTAAAATTTCATTGTTTTAGATGCTTTGCAAAGAGGATTTCTTTCTCATTGTCCATCCTTTCTGTCTGCTCTAGCCCCTGTTCTCAGATTCATGACTGCTATAATTATTGGTAGCAAATTCACTACTGTTGACATACTTGTTACCAGTTCCCCATATTAGTGCTTTGAATGATCTACCGTCCTCCTTGACAGCTGTTCTCAGCTGCTCTCACACCCTCTTACTGTCAGGCTTCCATTGTTGTAACTATACTTTGTTTACATATAAGAACATCTTTCAAAATTGTTGCTTCAATATGAATTGGAAGTGACCAGGTACTAAAAGAATTGTTTTTTCTCTTTTCATAGTAACAACATTAGACAAATTTGGGTATTATTTACAAAGTTAACTTCTTTTAGAACTTTTTCATATCTTTTAGCTAAAAATTCTTTAGCTTTCCACGTTTTCTTATGTTGTAATTAGACATTTGGCCCAGTTGTTAATATTTTCAATTGTATTTTTGAAAATAAAAGTAAATGTTCATTATTTCAAAGACCACAATTTAAAAAGAAATATTAATTTGGTAGAGCATAAGACTGTTGTACTTAGTGAAATCAAATGAGAAGAATCAGTGGTTATCTCTTGTGAACCTGTTATATAAAAAGATCTCTGTTCTAATAAATCTTTGGTACCTGCCCATATATCAGAAGTAGCCTCTTCATGCATTCTTTCTTTTTTTTTTTTTTAAATCTTATTGTTTAATGTGAATGTTTACCTCAGCCTTCACAGAGACTGGAGGTTGGGTAACCAGCCAGGAGACTTTTCTAATTGCTTAGCCAAGATAATATAGGAACCTGATTTAGGTTGGCAACTCTGGAGATAATGGGACTTTTATAAAGAGAGATGTGGCAATAGAATATATAAGACTGTGTACTTAATTTTGGGGAATGAGGAAAAGTAAAAAGTTGTTGGTTTTGAAGTTTCTTACTTGTGACTAGAAGAATGGTGGTACTCTCAACGCAGAGAAACAGGGCTTTTAAATTGTGTGGTGTAGATTATAGGTGCTATAGAAGCTCAGGATGGAAGGAAGTTCTAGAGCACTAGTCTTGAAGTTTTCATGCAGAAGCTAGGACTTGATATAGATTGTTTGGGTTTGTTGAATATGAGGCAATACTGGACTCTCATGTGAAAAGACTCTAATAGAAGATGTAATGGTATAAGCTAGGTCTGGGAAGTATCAGTTAAGTTATATTTAAGTGAAGTTCAGTTCTCTATCAAGAGACATATCAAAGTTTAAAAAATAATTTAAAGTTTAATTTTTTTCTTTAAATAAACAAAAAACCTCTCTTCTCCCCCTATCCCCCAAATGTCATTCTTATCTTGCACAGGGACAATTTGGGTTCTCTTTGGATTGTGTTGTTTGTATGGATGGCAGAGTCTTGGAGCAGCTGCTGTGGCCCCCTCTATCTGTGTAAGCAACCTGATGGTTCTTAAAGCTTGATCTATGCTTGCTCATATTAGACTGAGCATGTGCAAAAAAAAATGTTGCTATTCTAGCTTTTTCCTGGTGCTCTTGGTTCTGACGTTGAAATCCAGGGATATAGAAGTTAATTTCCCAAAACAACTGATAATAGTTGGTTCCTTTGTTCCCATCCACCTGTATCTCAGATCTTGTTCTCTTCTCACCATAGGCCATAAAAGTAATAATAATAATGATAATAGTATCATTTGTGTAGTGCTTTGAGGTTTGCAAAGCACTTTATACACATCTCATTTAATCCTCATAATCCCTTGAAGTAGATACCATTATCGCAGTCTTCCAGATGAGGAAACTGAAGCTAAGAAAAATTAAATGACTTGCTCATAGCAAAGGTAGAATTCAAACTCAGGTCTTCCTAATTTCCAAATTCAGCATTCTATCTTTATACCTTCTGGCTGCCTAAGGAAAACTCAGTTTGACTTACAGACTTTTAAATTTACTTGGTACAATGAAAATGATGTTAATTAACAGTGTTAAACTCCAAAGCAATAGCCACTTCTGGAAATGTTTGAATTTAAAATTTTTTTTCCCTCTCTTGTCTCCCCTTTAATCTCATGGGGATGGGACAAGCATACATAGTACATAGAGTACTATTACTATATTTGAAGTCAGGAATATTCGAGTTCAAATTCTGCCTCAGAATTTCATTGTTTCTTTTGCAGAATACTGTATTACATTCATATATTGTAAATTTTTTTAGCTATTCCCACTCCCCACCTCACCACCCTCAGTTTACAGTTTTAGCTACTATGAATAGAGCTGCTGTAAGTACATTTGTGTGTATGGGTACATTTCCTCTTTATAGATCAGAGGTTCTGAAATGTTTTTATGTAATAGATGTGCCTTCGGTGATTTGATGAAGCAATGGAGCTCTTCTCAGATTGATGTTTCTGAATGTGTAAAATTAAATGTATAAAACTGATATATTAATATATCAAAATATTGAGGGGGAGTTCATGTACCCCAAGTTAAGGACCTCTGAACTAGATCATCACTATGGTTCCTTTTAACTGAAATTCTGTGAGACCAGGAAAGTTAGTTAGACCTAAGAGGAAAGACAAGAAGAAAAGGTACGGTCAAAGGCAAGTGGGTGAATGAAATGAGGCAGAGATAAGAACTAAGGGGAAAAAACACACAATAAGTTTTGAGGTGACTGTTAAACAAATTAAATTACATTTGTCTTACCCTTTTATTTACTTGGACTTTGAGGATAGAGTAAGTTATATGTTATCATTTCCTTTTTGAGTTGTAAATTAGTATGTAGTTGCTACATCTTCATCTTTATATGCACAAATAACACACCCTGGGTAGTTTACTATTGCTACTGCTACTGTTACTGCTGCTACTATTGCTAGTTATATTAAATAGCATTAATATAGCTCTTTGGGGCTGTAAATATATATTATCTCATTTTGTCCTAAGAACAACCCTGTGAAGTAGATATTATTATTATCCTTCTTTTAAAGATGAAGACATTGAGACTGAGAGAGGTTAAGTGACTTTTCCAGGGTCACCAAGTTACCAAGTGTCTGAGGTAGGATTCCTATTTAGGTTTTTCTTTCTCTAAGTCCAGCGTTCTGTCCCACTATGCCACCTAGCTGCCTTTCCAAATGAAATATGAAAGAGAAATAGAAAACATTTTTTCCCCAATTTATTTCTAGTTTTCAACATTCACTTCCATAAGTTTTAAATTTTCTCCCCCATTCTTCCCCTTCCCTCTCCAAGATGACTTGTAATCTGTTATGGGCGAAAATTTTTGTGTTTGTCCTTCATTTTTGAAGAGGACCATGACATCAAGATGATGACATGACTTGCAATTGACTTTGATTTGAATGAGGGACAGCTGTGCAAAGCCACTAACCTCACTTTCTTCTCCTAAGCCATCAGGGTCCAGTGGCCTGATACTCAGCAGGATGACTGGAGATGACTCAAGATGCAGTGGGAGACCCTGGCCCTTCCAGGCTAAGGTCTTATCACATTCTCACTTTGAGTGAGATACACCCATTCAATGAATAGGTTTCTTTAAGTAGTTACCCAAGGGATGGCCCCCTTAATAGAAAAAAAAAAAATCAAACTGGGAGGGGAAGGGGTTCTTGGGTAAAAGAGAAACAATTACTATTTTAGTAATTACTAAACTATTAAAACAGTACCTTGCACATAATAGGTGCTTAAATGTTTACTGAATTGAACAAAAGGGCCTTCCAAAGAAAAGTATGAGTGAAAGTACAGAAACGAGAACATGAGACATATACAGCAGACATGCTAGTGGTCCAGTTTAGCTGGATCAAAACATATATGTAGAATTGTGTGATAAAAGTGTAGAATCTAACATGATAGTATATTTCCATACAATTTTATCATTATGCAAACTACATGATTCATGCCATCTTAGAATCTCAAAGTGATTTTGGTGCATGCACAACCAGTCGTTAAATTTACTTTTGGAAGGTGTCTGAATCCTTTCAAAGTCTGAATAAAATAAGTTTTTTTTAAAAATTGAATCTGACTCCTTCAAAATCCAGTTTGGCCAATAGTTAGTATGGACTGCACATGTAAAAGGTTTGCTCTTTTCTTTTAAACAAATTCTAATGTTGATTCAACCTTTCCATTGCACTTACCTCAATTATAGTGTACCTACCCATAAAACAGCATTTTTAATAACTATCTCCTTTTGTGAGAATCAATCTATTACTGATTTAAATAACTTTAAAACAGATAATTAAGAGATTCTTTTTTCCAATATAAAGATTTTTAAAAATATTTTGGAATGAGAAATTAGACATTTGGGGGCTAGAAATGGAAACTATGTAAAATATATATTTTTGCCCCTAGGTTTCAAATTCAACTATGACAGACTGACAGCTGCAAAATGTTCATTATCTGACAGTTATTTGGGGGATATGTGTTATGTTTAGTGAAAAGCTAATGTGTTGGTCAACTAAAATTCAGTTATATAATATTTTATTAGTTACAATGCAAGTAAGTCTCTTTTTTAAAAAAAATGAAATGTATAACCAAAAAAAAAAAATCACCAAGAAATCAATGAAATCCCATAAAAGAATATTGATTTGTGCCTGGAAATAAAAATAGTTGACCTGCAGAACTAACTTCTACTAATTTGATTTTGTGAACAATAGTTCACATCTGGAGCAGGTAGATGGCTCAGTGGCGAGAGCTCCAGGCCTGGAGTCGGGAAGCCTTGATTTCAGATCTGACCTCAGACACTTAATAGCTGTGTGATCCTGGGGAAATCACTTACATCTGTTTGCCTCAGTTTCCTCCTCTGTAAAATGAATGACAAAGGAAATAGCAAACCACTCAATGTAAAGAACATATAAAAACCTAAATCAAATTGACATACAGTATCTCACACTATTTTAATTGACATTGCAGTAAATATTCCCAAAATGCAACCTCATTAGTTGCAGTGCTCGTGTTCAACATGCTTAAAATACTTGGGAAATATGACAGGTTTTTGTTTTTCACTATAATGTTAAATTTTTATAATTTTAAAATGTGATTTGTGTAGTTGGAAACTAACAATATAAATAATATTTTTAAAAAATTATTTTTGTAAATAAAATATGTAGGCCATTAAATCTTTTATCCTAAATATGTTATTACTTTAAATGTTTTATTACTATAAAATATTTTGACCCTAAATTCTCAGATGCAACTTTATTCACAAAACAATTACATTTTAAAAAAGTTTATTCAGGAAATTATGACTTTCTAAAAAGTCTTATGTATGTGAAACTGTAGTGTGCTGTTAAAGCATGGAAATGAATGTGTAGAAATGGAATATTTAGAATTGTTCAGTTCATGTCACAAGTTCCAAACCTGTTATTAAGAATTGTGTGTGTGTACTGAATATGAAATATATGTATTGTATATTTGTTAAGAATTTATGTATATTTATATTCTGTTCTTTATATATAATGGTTGTTTTTTTCTTTTGGTAGATTAGAGTATTTTGGACAATAATTGAAAGACTTTGGTATTTCATTATTTTCTCTGGTTTTACAAAGGATGTCAAAAAAGTCAACAGACTGGCAAATACTGTCAAGAATGACAAAAATATATGCAGAATAGTCAGTTTCTGGGCCTCCTTGACTGCTGGGTGCCTTGCCCACTTCCCTTCCTCTTATCTCCCCTGGAAGTCAACCATACTTTAGCATATAAGTAGATGGAAAAGCAGGTTAGAGCACAAACCAGAGAACATTGGGTATTTGGGGGCGGCTTGTTATGTGTGTGTGTTCGTCCTCTGTTGCCGAAAAAGACCATGCCATCAGAGAAATAATGACATGACTTGCACTTGATTTTATTTTGAGTGAGGAAGGGCTGTGCAGGTCACCAACCTCACTTCTCCTCTAGAGCCATCTGAATCCAATGACCAGATATTCATCAAGATGACTGGAGATGACCCAGGATGAGGCAGTTGGGGTTAAGTGACTTGCCTAAGGTCACACAGCTAGTGAGTGTCAAGTGTCTGAGGTGAGATTTGAACTCAGGTCCTCCTGACTCCTGCACTGGTGCTGTATCCACTGCACCACCTAGTTGCCCCAGGTGGCTTGTTTTATGCAAGGGAAAAGAAAGAGGAGCAAACAGGAAGGGGATGGAAGAATGTCAGAGACAAACTTGATACCTTTCACAGTTTGAAGTAGTTCCTGATTATACAACTCACAGACATCATCTGTGCCACCTTTGGCATGGACATAATACTATAGGCACTAGTGGTAGTGGCTTCTTAAATGACTAATGCCATTTTGGTAATGTGGTTAGCTTATGCTGAGTGTTAATGAGGACCAGAGTTTAACTCTTACTTGTTTTCACTTCTGAATAGTAATTCAGTCTGTGCGTAGGTGATAGTGCACTTTTGATTAGTATTTTGTTACATGATTAATGTAAAATCTTGTTTTCCATATAGCATATTTTGCCAAATACTATATCCATTTAGGTGGACATAAGTTCAGTAATCACAAGCATTTCAACATATGCAATTAAAATGTTGCCAAAAACTGTGTTGTACCCTTTTTTATCTTGATCTTTCAGTGTCTTTTTTTCCTTCTGTTTTTTAATCAAGGAACCTATTGTGTATATAAGCCTTTGAAAATTGACCATATTTGTAGTGACTTAATTTTAGGATCATAGTGGAGGAGGGAAAATATCTTGGGATGTAGAAACCTTTGGATAATTTTATTAAAAGTAAATTTATTTGATGTATTTTAAAGGTACACTTTAATTGTACTTTGAAGGTTTGCCTAGTGTACCTATACAATACCTGTACAATAAATTTGTTTTTAATAAATATTTGTTGAATTTATGAATCAGGTAACATTTGAACACTTTTCTGTGCACAGTACCCTCAGAAGCTATGTGGATATCTTTGAAAGATGCAAATATATTCCTTTGCCCTTTCCAGTTTTGTTTGGTTGGGGAAGACATGTTCTTGTAAAACAACCTTAACAAATGCAAAATGGTATAAAGGGAGTACTCATCTGATACCTGCAGTTAAGAGGTTTTTTTTTCTTTTGGTCCAGACCTGTGTTACCATTGATGTAGGGGAATTTCCAGCAATAAAAATCCTTTTACTACTTCAGAGCAGTAATCAATCTGCAACAGATAACAGTCTAATTTGCCTCAGGGATTGCATCCTGAAGCTAGGACTTCTTATCCATTATACCACCTCAAAGTTTTGTAGGGAAGTAAAAGTTGGCCTGATAGGAAAATACTAATGAATGTGACAAGTTATAAAATAATCCCCACGTAGATATACCTCTTAGATTAACACTAATGTCTACTAGCTCTATCCCTTCCATAAACCATCCTTTTACACTATCTCTTTTAGAGTCTATTATACAATATTCTAGGTGTGAAATGGTGAGGGCCTGCAGTGATGGCTATTGGAGGAGGGAAGGAGACATATTTAAGAGATGTTACAAAGGTGCAATAGATAGGTCTTGGCAACAGAGATAATGAGGAATCCAGGATGATTTCTAGGTTGCTAGCTTGAGGGACTGGGAGGGTGTTGCCATCTGCAGTAATAGGGAAATAGTTCAAGGAGAAAGATAGTAAGTTCAATTTTGGATATGTTGACTTGAAGATGTCTGCTGAATATCCAGTTGAAGATGTCTGAAAGGCAGTTGAAGATGTGTGATTAGAGATCAGTGGAGAGGTTGGGGCAGGATAGGTAAGATTATTCAAGGAACACTATTTAGTCTGCTTCATAGTTCTGTAGAACTCAGTTTATTCTTAAGGCTTTGAAGCTAAATGTGCTCCTATTTACTGTTTTCTCCTTGTAGTAATCTCATTTTATCCTGGGCATTATGAAAGACAATTGTCTTTATCTTAAGGGAGTTTATAGCTTTGTTGGATTATCCCCAACAGTCCAACTTCTGCCTGGATATTCAACTAAACCCCCTGTGATTCTCTGTTCCCCCTATATCCCCACTTATTCCCTGCTCTCTCTTCCCTGGAATACTGTGCCTCTTCAGCTTAGCCTTTTTGAACCCTTAGATTCATTTGAGACTCAACTCAAATGCTTTCTTCTTCAAGAGATCTTTCCTCTTTCCTGCTCCACTCCACCCAACATCACTTTGTATATGTTGTGTATGTTACTCATCTGTGTGTCTGATGTATCTCCCATTGGTATGCAGGCACTTAAGGAAGGACTGTTTCATTTTTGTTCTCATGCTTCCAGTCCCTGGCATATAATATGCATCCAGTCAATAAGCATTTATTTAATGACAGCTCTGTTATGTACTCTGCTAGATGCTGTGGCTACTAAGGCAAAAGTGAGAGACCGTTCTCAAAGAGTTTACGTTCTATAGAGGGAGACAACATATGCTTATATAAATGTATGTACAAAATAAATACAACATATACCACTTTTTGGGAGGGGGTGGGGGCACTGGCTTCTGGAGAACTAGGAAAGGCCATGTGTAGGTGGAGGTGTTGGAAGTGTTTGAGCTGAGCTTTGAAGGAACCTAGGGATTCTAAAAGGGTAAAGGGAAGGAGGGAGAACAAAATAATCTGGGCAAATGTGAAGTTGTCAAGAAGGCCAGTTAGATTATAGTGCAGAGTGTGTAGAGGGCAGCAATATGTAATGAGCCAGGAAAGGTAAGGAGGACCTGGTCATGAAGGGTTTTGAATACTGAACACAGAAGTTGGCATTTGATATTTAGAGGCAATAGGAACCTACTGGAGTAGCAAGAGAGTAATGTGATAGAGATGGTAACTGAATCTAGGGAAGTTGAGGTCACCAAGAGAGTGTGAAGAGAAGTTTACCTTTATTTAGGGATTACTATGTGGATAAAGGTCCAGGAATACTGAGAAGGGAGTGTAGAGGAAGGTAGAAAGAGAGACAGATAGTAGGGTCACAAAAAAACCTAGAGAGAAGAGAAAATCCAGGAGGAGAGGGTGGTTGACCACTGTTATGTGCTCAAGAAAAATCAAGAAAGAAAGGCTTTGGGGAAAGGCTATCAGATTTGGCAGTTAAGAAACCTTTGGAAATTTAGGAGGGGATAATTTTAATGTAGTTGGGAGCTAGATTACAGTGTCAGAAAGTGCCAGAGAGGAGGGAAAATGTAGGCAAAAAAAAGCAGATAGCTTTTTCTAGGAGTTTGTCTGTGAAAGGGATGAGAAATAGACTGTTAAAAGGATCAATGTGAGAAAGTTAAGTGAGGGTTTTTTAAGTGTAGGGGAGGTGTTGGTCCATTTGTAGGCAGCAGTGAATTGAACTAGTTGAATTGAACCTGAAAGATTGAAATTGAGGGTGGGAGATGATTTGGAAACATTGCCAGAGGAAATAGGAAG
The DNA here is from genome assembly GCF_028372415.1 of Notamacropus eugenii. Lineage (NCBI taxonomy): Eukaryota > Metazoa > Chordata > Mammalia > Diprotodontia > Macropodidae > Notamacropus > Notamacropus eugenii. Next base: position 635,381,571 of record NC_092872.1, read on the forward strand.
GGATGGAATCAAAACTACATATAGAGAAGCTGATCTTGGTGATAAAGGGACCATCCTTATCAGAGACCAGAGGAGAGCATCACTTGGATGATGTCAAGGAGTTTTGAGATAGAAGGGGAAAAAAGGGTTGGCCTCTATTTATTCACTAAAGTTTGAAGTGATGCTCTGCTGAGAAGAAAGGGAGGTGGAGGAGCCTGAGGCTTGAGAAGAGAATGATAGGAACAACTACTATGGGAAATGCAGTAGAAAATCAGGGAAGAATTAAAGGATTGCCTTAATCTAATGAGTAAACCATTGAGATTAGTTAACATAAATTTCTAATGGACTTATTTCATTACCACATGATTAAATTTGTGGTTGGATGTTTATAGGCTTGAGTCAGCAATTTATCCACAAGAGAGAAAGGGATTTCAAAGCAGAAAATAGTGTTATATGTTCAACAGGTTAACTATAAGGTCAAGATTGGGACGGGAGGAAAGTGAAGCTAGAGCAGGGATAATGCGTGTTGAATGATAAAGTAAGATAAACACACATGAAAAAATATAAAGAAAGGCAACACATAATTACTGCTGCATTTTATAAAGTGTTTAGTTTCATCTTTTCAACTTAAGGATTCTTGGCAAGTATCATTTCTGTAAAGTCTTACCTAATTTCCCCTTAATCCACTGGTATTTTTCATTCTCCCATCATCATCTTGCATTTATGTATTATGTAAATTTTGTATTTCTCAGGAGAATACAAGTGCAGTGGTGTAGAAATTAACTGGGACGCAGTGAAATAATTAAATGTATCAGCATATGATAAACCTTACACTTTTTACGTCTTTAAAAAACTTTTAATAAATTATATCCTCCTTTTGCTACAGCAACTTGCTTTACATGACTTGGCATTGAACGTAGGAGGTTTTTGACTGACGTTCTTTAATTCTTCATCACAAAATCACACTTATCACATTGGATATTATTTTTACCTTTAATAAACAGTATATTTTTCAAGTCTAGTCTTGATTATAGTCAATGGCTTTTCAGTGGGTTTTAATTTAAATTAGGTAAATTGTCAGTCTGTTGAAGTATGCTTACCTTTTTCTCCTCAATACATATCTTAACTTTTTTCTTTAATGATGGGTCGGTCACATGGTGCAAGATTGTGTTTCAGTATTCTGTCACCATTTGGGAATTTCAAAAATTCTAATAGTTTTGCTTCTTGATTTATCAATATATTTATTGGAAAAGACTTCTGGAAGTAAAAAAAAGTCAGCAAAACATAATTTTGAATATTTTTCAATCTGATGCCTAGATTTTAAAGGTTCACCTATATATACTTTTTTTTGATAATTTGCCTTAAATGAAAATGTGAATTTAATAAATAAAAATGACCTTGCCTGACTGTTTGATACTCTAGTCTTTGTATTTTCTTTCTATAACAAATGTCTTTTCTTCATGGCAATAGTTCACAGGTTTTATGTTCTTTTTACTGGATTTCTCACTGTTCTTTCTGATTCTGGAGTCCTTTTCTGCACTGGAGTAGAATTAATGACAATCCCATCCAATTGCCAGATCCCTCTGAAGGTGTTTGTTTTCTGAAGATTCATTAGGCTGTTTTGCATCAATAGTTTGTCTTGATGATGGTGCTTGTTTTTAAGCACATTTTCTATTGGGCTTTGGTGGGGCTATAATCCTATTTTATTATATAGACTTGAATAATCCTCAAAATGTTTGAGTTTTTTCTTCCTCTAATAATAGTTGAGTTACAACTTCTGCATATTTTTTGAAGTAATATCCATTCTTAAAAGCCATAGAATTAAAAATACAGCCAAAAAAAGAGCAATGAAATGCATATATAGCACAAAATTCAGCATCCAAGTGTCAAGAGTTGGGGAAACCAGCTCAGTTTAGTTTCATCTGGTCACAGTCTAATGTTATGAGTCAGCCTAGTGTCAGTAAAAGCACACATGACCACTGATGTCACAGAAAGAAACCATATTAAAATTATTGCTTATCCCAACTAATACATTCTTGTGAGAATTCTTACATGATAGGGGAGATTTAAAGAAAGATGTCAGACTTCAGCTGAATCTTAAAGGATCTATAGGACTTAGACAGAAAAGAGAAGAGCATTTCAAACTAGATGAATAATAGGAGTGAACTAAACTCTTTGACTAAACTGTTGACATTCTTAAGTTTTATCTGTCCAGGGATTAATAAAATGCATTGTTCATGTAGATGTTTTATAAACTTATGTTGAAATTAATTGAAGGCCAGCTAGAGAGGTTAGAATGAATACTGACCTGTACAAAGTAGAGAGTACATGTATAGATACAGAAAGCGGAAGAAGGCAGGCAGTGGAAAGATTGAAAACAGTTTAAACGTGTGCTTACAACAGTATGTCTACTCTCTACCAGCTGTTCCTTAGCCCCATTAATTTCTAAACCTCTTTGCAATCTTGTTCCAAAATTACTCTCAGAAATTACCAGCTACCTCCTAACTGCTAAATCTGATCACCTTTTCTTAGTTCTCATTCTCCTTGACTTTTCTAACCCTTTTTGATACTGTCCATCTCTTACTCTTCTTTGTTAGTCTTCCTATGGTGTCAATGTTGCACTCTTATGTCACCTGTCAAACTGTTTGGTCTCAGTTTCCTTTGCTGCATCTCCTTCCCACAGAGCCCCCTTTCCAAAGTATGAGTGTCCCTAAAAGTTCAGTTCTGGGCCTTGTTCTCTTCATCTTGTCATCTCTACAATGATGACTTCCAAAACTAAAGGTCTCTCCTGAATTGCAGTCCAACTTGCAAACAGAGCAAACAATTCTAAATATCTTCACCTTGACGTACTATAAGCATTTCAGACTCAATATGTGCAAAATTGAACCTATTACCTTCACGTGTCCTATTCCCAAAACTGCTTCTCCAAATTTCTCCAGTTTTATTAACACTACCATCCTCCCAGTGATAGATTTATAATTGGAATAATTTTTAACTTCTTCCTTTTCTTTTACCCACCTCTACCCTCTCATATTGAATAAGTTACCAATACTTTTTGATGCACCTCTGTCTTATTCTTTCTCTTCTTTCCACCCAGTGCATGACTCTAGTTAAAGTTCTCATCATCACCTCATACCTGAATTAGTTTCTTCCATAATCTCCAGAGCTTCCAAAATAATTTTTCTAAAGAACATAGGTTTGACCAGGTCACCCCTCTGCTCAAAAATTCTTCATGGTTTCCTATTGCCTCTGAAAAAAATATTACTTCAGCTTAGGTTTTGATTCTGTTTCCATCTGACCTTTCTTATGTCATATTATTCTCCTTCAGAAAAGCTGTGTTCCAGCCAAGTAAGACTAATGGCTGTATTCTCTATATTCAGTCTTTGTCTCTTTGTATTTGCACAAGCTATGCTCTCATGCCTCAAAATAATTTCTCATTTCTGACTTTTAGAATTTTTTCCTTCTGAATTTCAGAACTTCTTTCAGGTGTCGCTCTAAGTCTTTTGTGATTTTCCTTCTTCATGTTCCTTGTGCTTATTTATATGGGTTTGTTTTGCATTTTGTTCCCTCAGTATAAAAGCTCCTTGGAAAAAGATATTGTTCTTGTAGCCTCAACTCCTCCATTGTAATACTTACATACTTTTTTTTTTTAATTGAGGGAAGGGTCCGGACCGGTGTATGGAGTTTCTAGTGCTTGCTCTTCCAGTGCACATATCGCCCATCTACAATTTAAGCTTAGAGTTACCTGAGTCTGCTAAGAGGAGAAGTGAATTGCCTGTTGTTGTATGACTGGTTTGTGTCTGAGGCAGGCCTTGAATCCAGGTCTTCCTGACTCCAAGGCAAAAATATCCCTTGTTTCACTGTGCCATTTTGTTTTTCTGCTTTATATGTCATCAGTAGAGTGTTAATACATGTTTAAATTGAATTGAACTTAATAGTTGAATAAATGAAGTTTTCATTGTAAAACATTCAGGAGTAGTATATAGTTTATCTTTGGCCTGATTTTTGATGAAGGATTTTAAGAAAAAATAGTTAATGTCTAATACCTTTAGTACTCCAAACAGATATTAAAAAGGCAGACATTTAACGTTCACCTTACCCTCCCAAGTTGTTTTGACAAGTATAGACCTGCTATTGACTAGATTTATTTTGTAAGCTAATAATAACAGCAATAATGCATGCTAAAAGCATATTATCATTAACTAATATTTGAGTATAAGTTGGTAACACCAATAGTAGATGATTTAACCAAAGTCATATTAGATTTAACATGCTAGGAAACTTTAATCACTGAGGATATTTTGCTTATGTTGTATTTCTCTCTCTTGGTAAGAAGAAAATATATGAAAGAACACCCCATATCCCCTCAGTATTAAAATATGTCCTGAGGAATCTCTTCAGCGTGGGTTGTCTTTCCTCCTCCCTCCCCTTTCTGCCCTTCTCCCGAAATTAAGTCACTGCTGTTGATCTGACTTATCATCCCCAGAACAAGTCACAAAGTAACAAGAGCTGAGCTAAGAGGGAACTCAAGAGGGTATGTCCAGCCCATACCAGAAGAATTCCCTTTGTAACATACCCAACATGTGGTCACGTAGTTTCTGTTTTGAGTCTTCTACATATACTGATACCATATTCCTTTCTCATCTCTTTGTAAGTCCCTAGTGTGGAAACTCTTGCTATTAATGTGATTTCTTGTAGATCAGATACCCTTTGGAGAAGTTATAAGTCCTCAGACCTATTTGGTTCCCCTGGCCTGGATTCAGCAGCATCTTCAACTTAGAATCTAGAATTTCAGTTAAATGACAATAGAGATCTTTTGGTCCAACTCTATTCATTTTATAGATTAAGAAAATGAGGTCCACAGAGATTATATGAATATCCAGAGTCAAATAGTAAAGAGCAAAAATGACACTAGGAGATATTTCCTACCTTCTGTCCCACTTAACTTTATACCGCACCATTATCTTCCTCTCCTTTCCTTCCCAACATCCCCTTTGCAAAGAGTTAAACTGTTCCAGTTATTGTTTTTAGGCTATTTAGCTATTTGTAGAAAGGAAGGTTGTATAGTATACCCTATAGTCATTTTGAGAGAGCAGTATACTTTATTTAGTAAATTACAGAGCAAAAGGTACTTTGTAATGGTCAAGGTACAGAGGATTAGGAAGTTGCCCTTTAATTGGATTAAAAATTAAGAAAATATCTTTTTCTTCAGGTCAAAATAATCCATCAGTATTCTTGAAAACTTTATATGCAAAACTAAGAGATCTATGTTGTCATTGAATCACAATAGTAAATAAAATTGATTTTCAAAATGATTTTATGAGGAAATGCATATTTTTGACAAAGAAGAGGTACGTTCTCCAAACATCCTTCAAAAAACAAAACCCAACACTCTTTCGCTTCCTGCTGTAACTCTCCAGTTTTGTTTAGTACTACTTTAATCTTTAAAGTGTCAGTCAGGGTTAAAATAAGTAGAAATAAATTTTATAGAGGGGTACTGTAAACCTCTGAATGCCCTCAAAGGGTATGCTGTCAGAATAGTCAATAAAATTTATTTATTAGATTTAATTGAGACATCATTGCCTTATTTGGTTGTACTTTTTAATACTAACAAGCTATAAGTATTTTGTTGTTATTAGAGGACTCCTTGTTTCTTCCATTTATAATTGAATGTCAGTTGATTTATAAAACTCTTGGCTCTTTATTCATAGTCTTGCAGTATATGAAATAATTGAAACATCAGAGTTTCTTGGTTCTCATTTCTATTTCATGAAAAGCATGATTATATTCAACATCATTCAAATTATAAGATTGCATAATTTGTTTAAAAATAACTGTAATTATTGTAGTTGATATATACATTGAGTGGAACCTAACCCTTTTGCATATTGGTACCTAATATATGGAAAAACAGATATAAAAGCATGTAGCTTGAAATGCCACCTTGTGCTTAGTACATTGATGGTTACCACAGAAAGTAAATTTAAAAGTAAGTCTGGAAAAGGTTTTTTTTTTTAAACGAGTGACCATGAAGAAATACAACACTAACCTCTTAGAGTCAGAGGATTATAGGTGGTTTTGTTGTTGTTCATTCATTTTAGTAGTATACAACTTTTTGTGCCCCCCCCCCCTTTTTGGGGGAGAGGGAGCAGTTTCTTGGCAAAATACTGGAATGATTTGCCATTTTCTTCTCTAGCTCATTTTAAAGATGAGGAAGTGAGGCAGATAGGGCTAAATGACTTGCCCACAGTTACACAAGTGTAAGTATCTGAGGCCAGATTTGAACTCATGAAGATGAGTCTTCCTTAGTCCAAGCCCTGTGTTCTATCCACTGTGCCACCTACCCTATATAGGTGGTTAATATTTTCTTAAACATTCTTGTCTTGATTTTTTAAATTTTGCACTGCTGTTCTTGTTCTTCCGTAATTTCTTCTGTTCTCCTTGACCTTTTTTTATGTTTTTCATTTTTTTCTATGGAGTGATAAAAAAAAAAATTAAGTTGGAGGTAGGAGAAGATGACTAATGGTTTAAGAAAAATTACAATATCTTTTTATTATAAGCCCTAGAGTAGCAAGGGAAATGCACTGGACTGAATCAGGTGACCAGGTTTGCCAAATGAGCTTTGTTAACTGTAAGGCAGGTCCTCATTTGTACATCTCTCTTAGGAGGAGGTTGGACTAGATTTTAAAGCTTTTCGACCCTCCACCTCCACCCCAAAATATTTAATGGGGTTCTTTGTTTACAGAAATAAATGATCTTCTAGCATCTTTGTGAAAGGAAACAAAGATTTAGATAATTTTAGTGAAAATGGATTAGTTCTTATATACTTACGGATTTATAATATTGCTCTTTACAATAGTGAAAATTTCTACCCATCTTCTTCCTTTAACTTTTGAAAGAACCTCCCCAGTGCTCTTGGAGGCCTTCTTCCAAGTATTCAACTGGATATTATAACAACACCCCTCCTTTTCTGATGCTACATTTCCTGGATATCTTTTACTATGAAACATGAATTTGGAGTTGGTCACCATTGGACTAAAGTTGAAAATTCAGGGAACCACATAGCGTTGACCTTTTAGGCCTTTGCACTAGTCCAGTTGGGACTAATAAAAAGTTACCTATCCTGTAGGATAGTGGCAAGGAATTAAAGAGAGGGAGTCAAATCAGGCAGCTAGTGTCATTGTAATAGCTTTCTGACAGGCACTGTGCCAAGTACTGAGGATACCAAAAAAAGGCAAAAAACAGCCCTTGTTCATAAGCAGTTTATAGTCTAATAGGGATGACAGCATGAAAACAGTTATGTTTCAAAGATAATACACAAGATAAATTGGATTATCACTCCAGTAAGCCTGAGGAAAAGAGCCTAGCTTCTTGCTAGGACCTGCTGTGTTGACACCTCCTGTCCCAGTCCCCCCAGAAGTCTTTTCAGGCAGAGATTGAGGTCCATGAAATGTAAATTATTCAGATTGTGAGGAACCTGAGAACTTTGAAGTCCAGTCCCCAGGAAAATGAAAATATAAGGCAAAAAAAAGATTGAAATTACCAAAAATCTCAAAAGTAAGAAAACTCAGAGAATTTGAGTATAATACAGCAGATTAAGCTAACAGAGAAGATGTTAAGAACAGAAGGAACTGTTCCAGATCAGCTAAAGGAGTCCAGACATCTATGAATAAATATTCGAAGACTACAGAAAATTAATCAACTTGATGAGGCAGAGGGCCCTGTAGATTCCCAAGAGAGCATGGAACAAGATAGTCCTGAATGGCTTTTAAAAGAGAATGTTTGTCTTGCAACTGGACTTCTATGACTATGGAAAAGAGAGTTGGGTTGATGACTGTACAAATGTACCTCACTTAAATCCAATTCATGCACAAGTCAAGACATCGCCCTGTGATGTTATTAGCCTTCAAAAATGAACAACAGACTGGTTAAATTGAACTGTTCCAATGACAAAGAACAAATTCTGCAAGCAACTCAGAGAAAGACCTACAAATGTAAGGGAAAGAAAATTCCAATAATGAGATCATTTGGCACCCACCAGAAATCATAAGAGGGAATGGAATAATGTGTTTTAAAAGAGCTGAGTAGCCTGAGCCCAAACTGTAATGGTGGAGAGGAAGGAAAAGAGGGGGAAAGATCAATGTTCAATGTAAAGACATTTGAAGAATTTGTAGGAAAAAGAAAAAAAAATCAGACCTGAAAAAAGTATTTGATTTTCAAACACTCCAGACAGAAATACAATCAAAGGATACAAATACAGCAACCAAAGATGTCAACAAAATATCATGAGCAGGACCATTAAAAAATTGTTTCTAAAAAGACATAAGGAGACAGGTAAAAGCAGAAGTCAAATAGAAGTAATGGTGAAGAATCAATTCTGATCATCATGAAATGAACCTTTCAACATTCTCCCCACAAATGAATCATTGGTTTTTTGTAGGACTGAATTAGAGAATGGGAAGGCACGTAAAAAGGAAGAGCAGAATATGTGATATGTCGTAGTCAAGTCAAAAGCTAACAACAATAGGACAGTAACTCTTGTAATCCTTCAGATAGAAGAGAGCTTACAGGAAACTTGGTTAGGTGGCAAAAGGAGGGACTGAAACAGGAAATCTTGTTTCAGTGGTGGTGGGACCACTGATGAACACTTCCATTGGGAAGGAAGATACTCTCTAAAGGAAGATGGGGAGTTTACAATGGGGTATAATCTGTAAGGATCTTGGTGCTTAGATCACTTATCCTAACTGAGGAGATGGGGATCGGAGCTCTTGGTAGCAACTGACATCAAGAAGAGTAGGAAAGCATGGATGCAGGGGCTTTTACCTATGTAAAGGATAGGAGAGATCAGACCCAACAGCAGTTTGGGAAATCTCTGGGAATTTTAGGTGACAACCGGGCTTAATTGTGGAATGTAGTTGTTAAAACATCTAATGTTGAGCCACAGTAGATAGAGCTCAGGGCCTGGAGGCAGGAAGATCCAAGTTCAAATGTAGACTGAGGCACTTTCTAGCTATGTGACACTGGGTTAGCCATTTAACCATCTGTTTGCCTCAATTTCCTCAGTTTAAAATGGGGATAATAGTAGCATTTACCTCACAGGGTTGTTGTGAGGATTGAATGAGCTGTTTGTAAAAAGTGCCTAGTACAGTGCCTGACAAATAGCATAAATGCCTATTTCCTTCACCTTCCCTTTTGCTAACACTTGGAAGAAAAAAGTCAAGTTCCAAACCTATCCCTTTTTGGGAACTGAATTTGGAAACGTTCTCATACGAAATCTGCCACTTGTTAAAGACACCTACCTTATCCCATATGGCTGAATTGTCAAAGAAAAAAAGTAGCAATGCCTCATCCCTCCCAAAAGACTCCAGTCCACATACCATATACCCCCTTAAACGACTCTTATTTAGGCCTATCATCTCTGGTTTCTTCAACCATACTTCATATAGCATGAATTTGCTGTTATTGCTTATCTCTTCATTCAAGGATCTGCCTGATCTTTATAATTTTGTTAAATTGACTTTTAATTTTTTGGTGTGTCCTCATTTCCATTTATATTATTGTGTTTACTATGTATGTTGTTTTCTTGGCTCTGCTTATTTCACTCTGCATTGAATTGTATTTAGATCTTAGCATGCTTCTCTGTGCAGTGCTATTCGATTACATTTGTGTACATTCCCCATTTGATGGGCATCACTTTATTTCCAATTCTTATCTATCACAAAAAGGCCTGCTATAAACATTTTAATCACTTTATTTGCATAATTCCAAATTGCTTTCTAAAATGATTATACTGTTTCACAGCTTCATCAACAGTGTGTGCCCATTTTTCCACATTCAAGTGTTACCATTTTGGGGGTCATTTTTACTATTTTGCAGGGTGTGAGGTAAAACTAGAATGGTTTGTATGGCATTTCTTTTATTATTAATGGTGCATTTCTTCATGTGGTTGTGAATACTTTGCAGTTCTTTTGAGAAGTATTCATATTTTTGAGCATTTATTGTGAAATGGTTATTATTCACATGTGTATATTTATGTATATGCATGTACACATATGTATATCATACACATATGATACATAGGTATACACACGTGTGTATGTATCTAAGTATGAGAAGATATACATAGATAACATGTTTTTGCTTTGTCAAACAGCATGGTTTCAACTCCTGCTTCTTTGGATTCACTTAATACATAGTAAATTTTTCTTCATCCTCAATTTTACTTTGTGTATATGCCTTTAAAAAAAATGTGTTGCTTGTAAACAACAGATTGTAAGGTTTTGTTTTCTTATTCAGTCTGTCATTCTTTTTTGTTTTATTAGATTGCTTAATCCATTTGCATTTAAAGCTACAAAAGTTAGTTTTATATTTTCCTCCATATCTAAAACTGGGGTTTTTAAGTTGTTTTCCCTCTCTTCTGCTGTAAACATAATATTATATTCCTTCAGTTATTTTACTTTAAATTTTTTTCCCACTGGCTCTCTTCCCCTCACTCCTGATCTTCTCATTTTCCTTTCCCTCTAGGGCTTTGTTTATTAGTTTCTCTCTTGGTTTTATCTGATTAAATATTTCTACTCCTTTTTTTCCTTAATTAGTCAAGCAGATTCTCCCTCTCTCCTCTTCAGTTCATCCTGTTCATTCATTTTTTCATATTTTTTTCCCCACCTCTTTCAAAAGAGGATTCTTTTCCCTCTGTTACTGGTTTTCTTTTTCTGCTTACTCTAAACCCTCATTCTCTGATTCATGGCCCCTATAATCTTCTGGTATCTTTTTTCTCTCTCTCTTTCAAAGCTTCCATAGTACCCATTCTAGGCTGTATCCTTCAGGAACTGTCTGCCACTGCCTTATAGGGTTTATCCCATGAATTCTGCTTTTCTGTGGTGCCTTACTCTCAAAACAATGCCAATTATTGCAGTTATCAGAGAGATCTCTGCCCCATGGTAAGGAACCTCCTCTCCAATCTCTGTCTGTATCCTTTCTTGTTGACCTTCTTTTTTCCCCTCTACATTTACCTGGAACCTCCCTGAGTCCATTTTTTCTTTTTCCTCCTAGTGCCAATTTCCCTCAGAAGTTCCATCTCCCAGTGTAAGTAGACTTTTCATGCGACAAAACCTTTAGTCCTCATACAGTGTAATGTTCTCATTTCCCTTAACCCAAAGGAGTACTCATCATTGGAACCCCCTGCTTCCTCCAAAGTAAGACCTCTTTCTTTTCCTCCTCTTTCAGGCTTTACCCCCTTTTCTTCACCTATTCTTCTGTAGGATCTTGTTTTTCTGAGACCAAAGAGGTCACCCTCCCCTTACAGATAGCCCTAATTTACTCCTCTCTATTCCCCTGTTCCCCAACCACCCCGCTTTCTTCTTGTGTCTGCCTGTATTTCAGTGTAGTCCCACACAGGAAGTTTTCACAATATGGTTCTGTCCATGATGCCCTGTCTCAGTTCTTTACTGATGCCTCTCCCAGATTTCTGCCTTCACCTGTCTCCTTGTGTGCATTGTGAAAGAAATCTCTTACTAGTCTTTCAGTTCTCCCTCAGTTGCTGTTGTTCTTTGCATTTATTCACTTCTGCGTTTCTTTGTTTGGATGTTTGAGATGCAAATAATCTCTTCAGTTCCAATTATCTTTATAAATATGTGTCAAGAACTCTTCTGTATTACTAAACAGTCATTGTTTTGTCCTGTATGGTTTAGGCTTAGATTTTCAAGATAGGTCACCCTGGGCAGCACCCTGCGCTTCAGTGCTCTTTGGAACACATTATTCTATTCCCCCTTTCTTTGTAGTGAGTGCGGAATATCATTGCTTTATTCAGATTACTTTGATGGCTTGCAGAACTTGTTATTTCTGACTTGAATTGCAGTCTTGGGGTTTTTCTGGATGCTATTTGTGAATTCTTTCTATTGGAATTTCATTTTCTATGTTCAGAAGTTCTAGGCAGTTCTCTTCTATTATATCCTTCATTATGGTGTTAAAGTTCTTTTGTCCTGTCAGGTTCTTCTGAGAGACCTATGATCCTTGGATTATCTATGTGTATCTTGTTTTCCAGATCCATATATTTTATTTGCATAGTGAGCACATTTTATTTTGATGTTCATATTTTTTGCTACTCTTCTTCTAGATTGTCTTTCACTTATGTATTTGCTTTCCCATTCTCTTTTTTATTTGTTTGTTGAAGCTTGCTGTTACAGATTCAAAATGTTCTGTTCTGCTCATTTTTTTATTGCAGTGCAGGATGTAAATTCTGCTCTTGTAATTCCGATGTCTTATAAACCATGGTTACATGTTATCCTGAATTTCCACAGAGTCTTCTGTCTTATCAAGTGTTGGATCATTTTCCTACATTTTGCCGTAAGATGCCTGAGTGCATTTACTTGATCTAGAGGTCATGTTTCTGTTATTACTGTTTTTCCTGTTGACTTATCTGTTTATGTTTAATTATTTAACATAATTTGAGACTTCTTCTTCCTGAAATCTTTGGTATTTTGAGTCTTTTTTCAACCCTGTGTTTTGCTTATTGCTTACTTCTGACTCCCTCCCCCTCTGGGGTTTCCTTGAGGACTGGATCTCAAATGTAGCCTCCTCCCACAGTTCACCAGTCTAGGTCTCTGCTCTACCTGAATTTTCGTTGATCAGAATTGACCCCAACTGGATGCTATGCTCTTCCCCCAGCCTTGGTGGGAGAATAAGTATATCTCTTCTCACCCCTGCCCCTCCTCCCACCCCCAAAACTTGCTGGTGTCCATGTGCGCGTGCGCGCGCGCACACACACACACACACACACACACACACACACACACACACACACACACACACACAATCCTTTTCTGGTGACCAGTCCCACTCCCCCGTCTCCTTAGTTCTTTGGCCAGACATTAGCAGTTAAGAGCTGGTTACCTTGGCACCAGCATTGGTGCTTCTTGGGTATATAGTCCCTGTCAAGGTTTTGCTACCAAAACACTTTGATTAAATTGGCTATTGAGGCCAAAGAAACACCTCTACAAGCTGGAACCAGGGTCTTGATGGTACTAGAAGGAGGAGAGGTAGGTCAAAGGTATAAGGGTGAGTTTTGATATAAGCCTATATGGTATCCTTGAGTCTGTTATTGTAGCCTCCCTACTGGTAGTGGAGGGACGGGGGGGATACTGAGTTGTTCAGTGAACATCATTTCCTAGGCTTTGGATTTTGTTTTTAACCTTATTCTCAATTCTTGTCATCCTAGACCATGGAAACAACTGAAGTTGCACTGTCTTTGGCATATAATTTCTGTTCTGGGGAGGTTTGAAAAGTAGTGGGGAATTAGAAAAAATGCCTAGTCTGCCATCTTGTTCACATGACCTGGAAGTGCTTCACCTTTTCTTATATATATATATATTTTTTTTTACAGTAATTCACACCCATAGGCCCCTAATCTCTGTAAAGAAAGGAACTATACTTCTTTTCTTACGTCTTCTTCAGGCCAGGCTTGGTCATGGCAATTATAGTGTTCAGGGGTTTGTGTATGTATGTGTATTATTTTCCTGATTTTACTTACTTATTGGCTTAAGATTTATCTGAACTTGTTATTATTAATTAGCCTTTCTGAAGTATAATTACTTTGGTTTTTGTGTATAAACTCATTTTTTGCATAGAAAACATGTAGAATTTTGCCATTTCACATGCTCTGAACTAAAATATTTACATTTAGCATATCATAGGACCAGTTGGTTATTACTAATCAGACTTTTTTTTTTAATTTCAGGGAAATGAAGCAAGCTACCCCCTGGAAATGTGCTCACATTGTAAGTCAATTCATTATTACTGTTTTGACCTTTTTAAAACCAAGCCAAGCATTTTAAGTGTTTAAAAATGATACTAAATTTGTTGAGTAATTATAAGCTGTTGACATATTTATTTGTGTTTATTTTAAAAATGCAATATAATTTGTGGTAGTTCAATTTTTGAATTAATTTTTCTCGAATTTTGGCTATAAACTGCTCTAAGGATTTAATAGGTTAAATTTGCTTCCCCATATGATGGAAAGCTTAGTTTTAGTTGGACCAATTCAAACACTAGAACACAAAAAATGGCTGATGTAATTATCCAACCTGTTACTCCCTTTGATAACACAAAGGGTTAGGGATAGGGAGTAAAAATAGAATGGATGAAAAATACTATAGGAAAATGGAATGGATGGAAATATAAACTTAATAATCAAAACTATGAAAGGTATAAACTCATCCATAGCACAGAGAAAGACAATAGGTAAAAAAGCAGCATCTAATAATGTTATTTCAACAACATTACTTGTAAACAGCACGCTTAAAACAAATATTCACACAATTAAATAAAGAACTGGAACAAAATCTATTGTGTTTCATTTGGCCTAAAAAGCAGGAGTAACAAAAAATACACTTGGCTAAAAAGTAGTTAAGGAAGCTCCGGAGCATTCACATACAAAATGGTAGTAAAAATATAATACTTTAAGATATATGTCACATATGTGTATATTTGTGTGGGTGTATGTGTATGTGTGTGTGAAAAAGAGAAACCAATAGCTTTTCCTCTATGGATAAATAGTCAAAAGATATGAACAAATGTTTCATTTTTTATTATTATTTTATTTGTTTTCAGTGTTCTACAATCACTTCCATATAACTTAGATTTTTTTCCCCTTCCCTCTCCAAGACGGCATATAATTTTATATAGGTTCTACTCATACATTCCTATTAAATACATTTTTACCTTAGTCATGTTGCATAGAAGAATTAAAATGAATGGGAGAAATCATAAAACAAACCAAATGTAATACGAAAGAAAATGATCTGCTACATTGTATGATTGAATTCCATAGTTCTTTCTCTGGATGTGGAAGGCATTTTGCCTTAAGAGACCATTGGAAATATTTTAAGTCCTTGCATTGCAATGAAGTTCTAAGTCTACCAGAAAAAATCCTGGCACGCTGTGGTTGTTGCTGTGTACAAAGTTTTCCTGGTTCTGCTCTTCGCTCAGCATCAGTTCATATAAGTCCTTTCAGGCCTCTCTGAAGTCTTCCTGTTCATCATTTCTTACAACACAATAGTATTCCATTACATTCATATGCCACAATTTATTCAGCCTTTCCCCAATTGATGGGTATCCCCTTGATTTCCAGTTTTTGGCCACCACGAAGAGGGCTGCTATAAATATTTTTGTACATTTTATGATCTCCTGGGGATACAGTCCTAGAAGCAGTATTTCTGGGTCAAAGGGTATGCGCAATTTTGTAGTTCTTTGGGCATATCAACAAATATTTCTCAAAAGGAAAATTGCAAAATATTCACAGGTACATGAAAGAATGCTCCAAATCACTAACAGTGAGAGAAATACACATCAAAATTATTCTTGCGATATGCCTATCACAAAGATAGGCATACTGGTGCATTATTGGTAGAGCTATGAATTTATACAATGATTTTGGAAAATAATTTGGAATTATGCAAATAAAGTAAATAAAATGTCCATCCCCTTTCCACAGAGATTCTGTTACTGGAATTACACCCCAAGTAAACTATTTGCAATAAAGTCCCCATATATACCAAAATATTTATACTAATACATTTTGTGATAATAAAGAAATGGAAATAAAGTAGATGCCATTCTATTGGAGAATGGCCAAATTGTGGTACATGAATGTCACGAACATTATGGTGCTGTAAGAAATTATGAATGTGATAAATGTAGAGAAGCAAGATCTATGTGAACTGGTCCAAAATAAAGTAAGCAAAGCCAAAAAAAAAATAGACACAATGACTACAACAGTATATAAATAGAAACAACAACCACACATACAAAAATTAAAAGTTAATATTGCAAAATGAAGTGACTTAGAAGATAAAGAGGATACTCCCAACCCATCCTTCAGTGACGTGGAATATTGCATATGAGTTGGACTTTTTCATTTTATTTCAGTGGTTCTCCTGAAAAATTAGCTTTTGACAAAATCCAGAGCTCATTTTTGTTAAAAACATTAGAATATGTAGGAGTAAATGAATCTTTCCTTAATATGCTTTTTTTGACCTTTTTTTAATTTGTAATGGACCCCTTTGGCAACTTGGTGAAGTCTTTGTATTCCTTCTCAGAATAATAAGTGCTAAATTTCAGTTAGAGGTAAGAGAGAATAAAGATGCAGTTTTCTTTTTCCCAGCTGAGTTCACAAACTCTCTGAAATCTATGATGGACTCCAGGTTGAGAATTTCTGTGGCAAATCTGTCTAAAAACAAGAACTAACATTAAATGAAATTAGGAAAAAGTAGAGGCTTTTCCAGTAAGATAAGGGATAATTCAAGTATGACTACTGTTACCACTACTATTCTACATAATTCTAGAAATGTCTGCTAAAGTAGTGTGACAAAAAGGTGAGTAATAGGCATAAACAAAAAGGAAATAAAACTGATGATATGGTGAACTATCTGGAAAACCTAGAAGAATCAACTGAAAAATTAATTGAAACATTAACTTCAGCAAAGTTGCTGATTATAAAATAAATCCACAGAAGTCATCAGTATTTCTTTACATAGCCAAAAAAATCTAGTAAAATAAATTAGATGAATTTCACTCAGAGTAACTACAACTATGTATTAAGTATTTGGGAATCTCCATACTAAGTATATACAGGAACCATATGAGTACAATTACAAAACCATCTTTACAGAAATAAAGGTTAGGGTATATATACTCTTTTTCTCATCTCAACCTGATCTTTAGTTTCCATCTTTCTTTATTGTGCATTTAGTATTAAGAAGTACTATATCTTTGGGTAATGTTACGTAGAACTTATTGTATAAAATAGCATTCTTGTTTCCTGTTCTATCGTTTTAAAGTCTTGTGGGCTGATGCTTAGTTTTAGTATTCTAAAAAATTTTTAAAAATAATTTGCTATATCCTTCAATAAGGTAAGACCATTATCTTAAAATATCCTAAATAATTTCAGTTATACTTCTGTACATTTTCCTGCAGTATATCTGTGGAGTTTTTTGTTTTATTTTTATCTTTTTGATATTTGATAGAAGAGCATATGATATTCTGAGCTTAGATAAACTTTTTATATGGTGGTAAAATATTAATTCTTGTTTTATTAGGTGACACCCACTTTTTTGATATGACACCCAGCTTTTTTTAAAAATATGTTTTGGTCAGAGATGGTGACATGATGTCTTTAGGAACTGGCTTATAATTCTTAGACTTGTTTCTTGATTGTAACTGATAGATGAATAAAATATTCTATGAAAAAATATTTTATTTCTGTCATTTTCATAGCACTTTCATTTTCAAGTCAACCCTTCTCCCCACCTAAAGAGCCAGCCCTTGTAATAAAGACTAAAAAGGAAGAATAAAAAGGAACTCAGCAAAAGCTACCAACACATAAGCAGTGATTGGCAAGATAGTATTACATTTCCATAATCCCTCAGTTCTGCAAAGAAGGAAAGAGTTAGATTTTTTTAGCTCCATTTTTTCCAGTGCTTCTCTAGGTCTGGTATATATTCACATATAGTTAATTAATTTATTTGTTTGCAGTTTTCAACTGTCACTTCCATAAGTTTTAAATTTTCTCCCCCTCCCTCCCTGAGGTGGCATGCAATCTTATATGTATTCCACATATACATTCTTATTAAACACATTTTCACATTAGTCATGTTGTATAGATGAATTAAAACAAATAGAACAAACCATGAGAAAAACCAAATCAAAACAAAACATAACACAAGAGAAAACAGTCTGCTTCATTCTGTGTTCCGATTCCATAGTTCTTTCTCTGGATGTAGATGGTATTTTGCCTCAAGAGTCCTTTGGGAATGTTTTAGGTTCTTGCATTGCTATGAAGGGTTAAATCTATCAGAAACAGTCCTCACACACTGTGGCTGCTACTATGTATAATGTTCTCCTGGTTCTGCTCATTTCACTCAGCCATCAGTTCATATAAATCTTTTCAGGTTTTTCTGAAGTCCAACTGTTCATCATTTCTTATAACACAATAGTATTCCATTACATTCATATACTACAACTTGTTCAGCTATTCCCCAGTTGATGGGCATTCCCTTGATTTCCAGTTCTTGGCCATCACAAAAAGAGCTGCTGTAAATATTTTCATGCATGTGGGATCTTTTCCCATTTTTATAATCTCTTGGGGATACAGTCCTAGAAGCAATTATTGCTGGGTCAAAGGATATGTACATTTTTGTATCCCTTTGGGCATAGTTTCAAATTGCTCTCCAGAATGGTTGGATGAGTTCACAGCTTCACCAACAATGAATTAATGTTCTAACTCTCCCACATTTTCTCCAACATTTATCATCTTCCTGTTTTGTCATGTTAGCCAATCTGATAGGTGTGATGTGGTACCTCAGAGTTGTTTTGATTTGCATCTTTCTAACCAATAGTGACTAAGAGCATTTTTTCATATGGCTATAGATAGCTTTAATTTCTTCCTCTGAGAACTGCCTGTTCCTATCCTTTGACCATTTATCAGTTGGGGAATGAATTGTATTCTTGTACATTTGACTTAGTTCTCTATATATTTTAGATATGAGACCTTTATTACAGACACTAATTGTAAAACTTCTTTCTCAGTTTTCTGCTTTCCTCCTAATCCTGATTGCATTGGGTTTGTTTGTGCAAAAACTTTTGAATTCAACATAATCAAAATTATCCATTTTGCATTTCAAAATATTCTCTAACTCATGTTTGGTCATAAATTTCTCTATTCTCTATAGATCTGACAAATATGCTATCCCTTGCTCCCCTAATTTGTTTATAGTATCAGCCTTTACACCTCGATCATATTTGGACTTAATTCTTGTATTACGGTGTCAGGTCTGTCCCCAGTTTCTGTCCCGCTATTATCCAGTTTTCCCAGGAGTTTTTGTCAGACAGTGAGTTCTTATCCCAGAAGCTAGGGTTCTTGGGTTTATCAAGCAGTAGACTGCTATAATCATTGACTACTGTGTCCTGTGTACCTAACCTATGCGACTGATCTACCCTTCTGTTTCTTAGCCAGTACCAAGTGGTTTTGATGATCGGTGCTTTATAATACAAATTAAGATCTAGTATGACTAGGCTACCTTCCCTAGCATTGCCTTTCATTAATTCCCTTGATATTCTGGACCTTTTATTCTTCCAGATTTTTTTTTATTATTGTTAATCACACTACAATCAGGTTCATTTCTTTCTATTTTCACTTATATTTGTTTTCTTTGTTGAACACTTGTTTTCTTGGTTCTGCTTGCTCTGCATCATTTTATAATCCCATGCCTCAGATTTTTTTCATATTTGTCATTTCTCGGGACACAGCAATATAATTCATTAAATTCATGTACTACAATTTAGTTGTTCTCAGTTTGATTTCTAGGCATGTTAGTCATTCCCTCTTAACATTGCTGCCTCAAATCTCTTCACATTCCAGGTGGTCCTACAAAAAGCTGCCAAAATGATTTGCATTAATCACAGATCTGACCATATCACTCACTACACTACAACTCTAGTAACTTTTTCTTGCCTTAAGGACAAAAACATAAGCTCTTGTGTTTAACTTTTAAAGACCTTCATTACTTCCAAACCAAACCTTGCAGCATTCTAGAATCCAGTCAAACTGACCTTCTCACCGTTCCTCACAGACAACACTGCATCATTTGTCTGTGTACTGGCCCTTCCCCATGCTTGGCCTGCATTTCTGCCTCATTTGTTGTTCTTGTTAACCCTCTCCTTCAGGATCCCACTCAAACAGCACCTTTTACATGAAGCTTTTCTTGCACCTCCCAAGTGCTACTGCCTGCCCTTCCAACCTCCCTTATAATTTAACTACTTTTTATTTCTTATGTATGTGCTTATTTGGGTACTTAACTGTGTTCCCCATTAGAACATAAGCTTGAAAACAGTTTCTTTGATTCTTTGTGTTCTCAAGGTCTAGCACAATGTCTGACACGTATTAGGTTCCTAATAAATCTTTCTTGTACTTTGAGTTCTAGATCTTTGTTACCACAAAAGTTTTGATGTGAATAATGTCGTGTATATATAAGACTTATCTTTTCTGTCTTTGACTTTTTTGGGCCATGTGCTTACCATTGTGATCTTTGGATTAAAAGGTATATTAGTGTGCTTGTTTTTCTGAAGATTCCCGGTTTTTGTCATGTTTGACAATTTCTTGGGTACTAGAAGAAACCTCAAGATTCTTTTATTTTGCCTTTCTCTTATTATTGATGCTTAGAACATTCTTTTATATAATTTTTAATAGTTTGTAAATCTTCTTTTGACGGCTGTTCATATTTGATCGCTTATCCATGGGAGAAAGGTTCTAGGTCTTATCTTTTTGTACTAATGGCCTTATCAAGCCCTTATAAAAGATATGTAATGCAAAGAATTTTTTCTAGAGTTTTCCTTTTTTAGTCTAGTTGTATTGATTTTGTTCCTCAAAAGCTTTTCAATTTCTTGTCATCAAAATTATGTTTAATATTTTGTGATTAAAATACAGTAGTTGGGTGATGCAGTAGCTAGAGCACTGAACCTGGAGTTGAGACAACTGAGTTCAAATTTGCCCTCAAATACTTAGTATTTGACCCTGGGCAAATTACTCTGTTTCCTCAACTCTAAAGCAAAGACAATAATTACACCTACCTTGCAAGGTTGTTGTGAATATTAAATGAGTTAATATTTGTAAAGCACTTGGCACATAATAGGTACTATACAAATGCTTAATCTCTTCTTCCTTATGATTGCTGGAATTCTTTGTTTGGTAAAGAATTTTTCCCTTAGCTTTAGCTGTAAAAGGTAACTAACTTGGTTTTGTTCTTTTTTTGTTTGTTTGTTTGTTTTTCATGGCATGATTTTTAATATTTGGGTCATGCATCTTTTGAGTTTATTGTGGTCTACCTTCTAACAAAAAACCACTAAGCATTTATTAAGTGCCCGCTAAGTTGCAGATGCTAAGCTGGAATGGTCCTTGGCATGGGGGAGCTTACATTCTGCTGGGGGAAACAATGTGTGCATGTATAAAAGGAGTTATAAAATACAAGTTAATTTTGAAGTGTACAACAGTATCAGGTAGATCAGGAAAATCTTCATGTAGGAGGGGATGTTTGAACTAATTTTTGAAGGAAGCTAGTGTTTCTAAGAAGCAGAAGTAGAAGAGAGGAATACAAAGAAGCAAAGAAAGATCCACGTGAACTGTTGCAAAGTGAAGTCAGCAGTGCCAGGAAAACAATACATGAAGACAAAAATATAAGTGGAAAGAAGAACCCCTCCCATACACACAAAATCAAAACCAAAAGTGAATGTTGAATAACAAAAAAGAACAAGCGTGTCTTGAAAGAAAAGACACCTCCTACTCTTCCACCCCTTTGTATCATGAGAAATACATTTTGCTACATTGCATATATTTTCAGACTTTTTTGCTGTATTGACCAGTTTTGCTGGGGTTTTCTTTTTTTTTCTCTTTAAAATATCATATATTATGTGAGATGGTCCTTTGAGAGGAGGAGGAATACTGGAGGACGTATTGGTGATGTAAAAAAAGACATAAATTTAAAAAAATTTAATTACAAAGCGAATTACAGAGATTCATTCCAGTCCTGGGAGGACAGCCTTCACAATGACCCAGAGACACCAGAGGTGGGATGTCATGTAAGGGACACCATGAGGAGCAGTTAGACTAGAGATAACATGTGAAGACAACTAATGTGTAATACATCCTCAAAAACACTCTATAGCCACAGGGCTTTAAATGCAATAGAAATATTTGTATTTTACTTAGCTACAGTAAAAGAGCCACTGCAGCTTCTTGAGCAGGACAGTTGATGGTCTGTGCTTTAGGCATGTCAATGTGGTAACCGAAGTGTGCAGAGGGGAGAGATGAGCTTAAGGAAGCCATTATGAAACTTGAAACAGTCTGGGCAAAAAATTTTGAGGGTCTGAGCGAGGGTGGTGACCACGGGATAGGAGAGAAGGGAGCAGATGCCGGAGATGTTGGAGGGGCAAGGGACTATGTCTTTACTTTTCTTTGCATCTCTGGCACTTAGCATTTTTTCTAGTAAGTACTTGCAACAGCTGGGTGGCACGGTGAAAAGAGTACTGGGCCTGGAGTCAAGAAAATTCCTTTTCCTGAGTTCAAACCTAACTGCAGATACTTGCTGTGTGATCTTGGGCAAGTTACTTAACACTGTTTGCCTCAGTTTCCTCATCTGTAAAATGAGCTGGAAAAGGATGTGGCAAACCACTCCATTATTTTTGCCAATAAAACTCCACATGAGGTCATGACTGAAACAACTCAACAACTAGTAAGTACTTAATAAATGCTTGTTGACTGACTCACAATGCTGTTGTGTTATCATATAAATGGTTTTCCTGGTTCTACTTCTTTCTGTATCCTCTCATATAAGTTTTCCCAGGATTCTCTGACTCTGTCTCTGTCATCATTTCTTGTGGTGCAGTAATATTACAAAATACTGACATAATTTGCTTGGTCATTCTCCCAGTTGATGAGGTACTTCCTTCTTTGCTATGATATCCAAAAACACCTTCCACAAGGGATATTTCCGAAGATATAAAGCACTGAAAGGAATAAAAGGTTCATAATTCAATCTCAAAATGGACCATCACCAATTGGCTCCCAATTATTTTATTCATTTTATCATTATTTTGAATGACACTTCCATATCATTTCTTCATGGATTTTGTTATTGCTTTATAGAAGTGTTGATTATTTCTGTGAATCCTTTTTTTTACCCCCTGATGGATGCATAGTTGAAGCTGTTGATTACCCCAAATATTCCCCTTGATAATTTTCTGCTATTTTCTGGGTAAATCATCATGTCATCAGCAATAGGGTATGTGTAATTTAGAGCCTTAAAGAATTGTCTTGGGCCATTGGAATTAAAATGGCTTGCCCATGATCACACAGGTAATGTGTGTCAGAGACAGATTTGAAACCAGGTTTTCAACTTTCAAAGCTATGCCATGTTGTCTTTTTCTTAAGGATACATCATGTAAAATAAGTAAATACAAAATTAAAAAAATAAATAGAACATTTGCAATACACTTTATAGTTTTTATTATATTAGAACATGAAAAATAAGTTTATTTTTCCTCATTATATGCTTTCCTGTCTATATTTCTCACCATAAGGTGTATGTATATGTATGTATATATGTATATACACACATGTGTACACACATGTGTATGTATTCCTATTTTTGTTTCATATACATTATAAAACTATTATACACAACTTAATACTAGATATTTCTTGAGGAAGCATGGCATAATGGATAAGAGATAACCTTGCACAGGAAGATAAAGTTCAAACTCAGCCTCTGACATGTTAAGTGTATAATTCGGAAAAGTCTAGGTGTGTCCCAAGTAATTCTCTTCAGATTGTTAAGTTTCCAACGGATTGCTGGTCTGTATGGGTGTGAAGCAAGTTACTATGCTGAAAGTTTCCTAAAGAATGAAATAAGTATAAACAGTCTCTTTGTGCAGACAGGAACCAGGTGATACTTTTTCAGAAGTATTTTGTTTTTAATGATTGTAGTTTTTTTCCATAGATCTCAATAAATGAATTGGGGTTATTATTAGTTAAAAAGATAAAGCATTGATGTTTTGTTTTTTCCATGTAGATGTTTTTATCTCACCCATAGTCAGGAGCTTTTGAGGGTGTGAAATGCTGAAAGTGTCTTTATAGCTCCATCCCCTCAAGATCTTAGCACCGTGCTTTCTTTGCACATATAGTAAGTCATTCTTTTAAATCATGGTTAAATTTAATTGAACATTAAAAAAACAATCTGGAGTTTACTAGGAGAATGTTAAATGGGGAGAATTATTAAATAGTAATTAAATATGGCACTGCAACAAGTTTTTTTAAGACCAAAATGATGAAGTTTGAAACTTGCTCATCCAGTGCAGTTCTTGTCTATGTTCTTCTCTAAGTTTTCTGCAGAGGGTCTACCCAACATGAGTCCTTTCTTGCTTTCTCTTGACATGGGGAAGAAGTAGTCAGAGCATTCAGGCTCTCCACTTTTTATCCCTCACCGTATGACCAATCCTTCTCTTCCCTGAACATATATTTCCCTAATAATATCTTTTACTCTTCTTTTTCAGAGTTTCTCACTGGTTATATGTTACATCCTAGACCTCTCATTTCCCCTTGGGTGATCTTCATTTTCAGATCCCTGGAGATTTAGCAGGAGGGAGAGAACTGGTCAGATTGCCTTTAGGAAATTGCAAATTGCTCTCAATGAGGTTAAGTACTGCCTGGAAACAAAAACCCATTATTTTAAATACTAGTCTTCTGCTTGTGGTTGCAAGGCATAGAACACAATGTCTGAAGAATTGAGTTATATATACCTTGAGAAAAATCTGTTGTCATTCTATTTTTATACAATGCAATATAGTAATTTCTCAGACATTTGTAATTTTACATCCATATGTGCAAGCTTAGGCTTAAGGTAAGCTTAGATTAATTTAGGAAGCATTGATATTGCCTGAATGATTTTCTTTATGTTATTTTTGGATTTTCATTGTGTTGTTAAGCCATTGTGATGTTCTCTTTACTTCTTGAGTCTTTTGGCCTCCCTGGCCAGTGAAGGAAATGTATACTCTTGGGATGATTTCCTCAAAGCTGAGACTTTGGTTGTAACTTGGCATGATAACTTGGAGGAGTAACTGAGTGCAAGATACTACGTTAGATAATATAGAGGGTAGATTAGATTAGGTCACACCTACACAATTGGTTTGTTTCAATGGCAAACTAGACTCAGGCTTTAAAGCAATTTTTCTTGTAGAATTATCTTCCTTGTTTGGAAAGAATTGCTAATTATAAGATATAAGAAAAATTTTCTGAAGATAAATTTCTTTGGGTTGTTCAGTGTATTGGATATGGAGAGAGTATTCTTTCCTTTTAAAATCTTACATACCTTACTTTAAAAGTCTATCAGATTCAGAAAGAGTGCTTCTTTTTTGCAAAATAAGGCATCTTCAGAAGCCTTATTCAACCAATTACTGAAGAAAAAACACTATTAAGAGTTTTCAGTTTGTCTTTCTCTGAAATTTATTTGCAGGTCATTTGAAGTGATGACAGCTTGTATTTGTTAATAGATTTTTTCTGCTGCTAATCCCTGCATTCATTTTCCTTATCCTAGAGAAAGGTGTGAAACCAATTTTCCAGTGTGGACAGGTATAAAAGGGCCTCCCTTGCCTCAACTAGTTCATTCCTGTAGTTGGTAAATTTTATAACAGATTTACTGATGAACAGCAAATATTATGCAAACTTAGAGAATTTGAAGATCTTGTGCCTTAAGCCTGCCATATTGGCCTTATCTGTAAAATAGTGAGATTATTTTCTCTTCATATCAGATTTGGGAATTGGAAGGAACCTCAGAGTCCAACCAATGCCTGAGTAGGAATCCTGTACCTGTGTGTTATGATTAAATTATCAGCACAAAGATAGGCTCTACATATATAGTTTGATGTATTAATATCTAATGAGGCATAAACCATCAGTTCAGTATATCATTGTGTATTAATACAATCTACTAATTTGATTTTTTTCTAGCCTGTAGATAATGAACAGCCCACATGTCCCAGGAGCTATTGGATTGAACCTCTGTTACTAATTAAGAATTGAGCTCTTAGCTTTGTTACTTCATTATTCACAAGCACTTTCTAACAAATTGTAAAAGGAGATTCTGGGAAATGATCAGTATATATGAATAATGGGAATGAGGAAGGAGGATTACCATATACATAAAGATAAGAGAAATGTTAAAGCACTGTAAGACTGGTGAGAATCTTGGCTAAAATTGGCATAAATAGGGATTATTATTATTTTATTAGTTTTACCTGGCCTTGCATATTGTAGTACCTCAATTAACTACTGTCCTTGGGGAATGGTGTCTTGTGGGATTTTCTGTATAGCTGAAGCTATTTATGAAAATTAGGTGCTAAAATTTTTATACTACTTTGATGAAAAGATTTCTATAATTTGCATATAGCTCTGTCTTTAACCATTTCTTGAATAAATTTTGTTGTCATGAGCATCACTTATTTACTGTGATGCCTTCTTCAGCTCTGTTGAGGAATGGCCTGAGACTGTTTAGAATTAAAATCTTTTTATATTTTTTTCTGGCTCCTCTGCTACTGCCAGACTATGTAATCAAAACAGTAGTTTACTGCCTCTGGCAACCCCTATTCCCTTTTGGGTTGAGAATTCAGGCAATTTAAGGTTTCTAAGTGTTGTAAATATGTATTGAATTGGTCAGTCAGCCAGCATTTATTAAGCACTTACTATATGCCAGGTACTGTGCTAAACTCTGGGGGGTAAAAAGAAAGGCCAAACAACAACAGTGCCTGTTCTCAAAGTGTTCAATCTATTGGGGGAGACAACATAGAAATGATGATGTGTAAAGAAAATATATTCAGGATAAAGTGGAAATCATCAGTAGAGGGAAGGCACTAGCAATAAGGAAGGGGGATTGTGAAAGGCTTTTTATAGGATATGGAAATTTAGTGGGGACCAGAAGGAAGCCCCAGAAGCTGGGAGATGGCAATGAGGAGGGAAAGAATTTCAAGCATGAGGGACAGCCAGTGAAAATGCATGGAATTGGGAGATGAAGAAAGTGTCTTTTGAGGAACAGCAAGGAGACCAGCGTAACTGGATCACGTTATATTGGGAAAGAGGAAGTTATCAGAGGACTCAAAAGGAAGGGGACCAGGTTAAGAAGGTCTTCAGAAAATTAACAGAAGGATTTTACATTTGATTCTGAAAGTTATAGAGAGCCACTGAAATTTATATTAAATAGAGTACTTGAAGGGGATTCTTTGAGAAAAATACATGTAGTTAAACTGTGATTCCGTGTTTAAATTATATCCAGATATTGAATACCTGGATTTAGGGTCATCAGTTATTATTACTAATAAGCAATAAGCCTTTGAGTTTTTGTTTTTTGGCAGAGAGACAGGAAGGAAGATAATTCTCTGCTGTATTTTGAATAGGTGTATTTCAGATAAGGAAACCATTACTGTATTTATACTGCCAAAATTCTGTTTTCATTTGTAGTATTTAGAACATAATATTTTGTAAATATTAAGCATTTTTAATGTTTATCCATTTTTCTTTTATGTGATTTGAAAAGAATATTGTGCATTGCTAAATTTTACATCTCAGTAAACCTTCATTATTAAAAAACCACAAGTTCTTGTTTTACAGTGAAAATCAACGGAGAGTTTGGGTAGGAATTAAGATTTTCTTTACAACAAATTCACTCATTGCAGTTCCATTCTGTTTGGATTACCTTTATGTAGATGGGTACTTCCTTTTTCAGGAAATAAAGCAGGAAAAAAAAGACATTGTTTCATTCTAATTTTTTCCAACTAGTATTCTATCTTTATTTTACTACAAACTAATTTAATAGCATGTTAGAGTAAAACTAGGACTTGAGATAATTTGAATATATCTGCTGTCTTTTACAACCCTGAATGCCCTGTTCCTTGTTTTTTTTCCTAATTGGGTAAGAGTTGCAAATGCTGCTGTGTTGTAGTTGCATAACCCCCTCCCCCCTCCCACTTTTTGTAATCGTAAATCTAATGTAATTTTTTTTCTAAAGGTTTGTTTTTTAGAGAAATTAAAGTGGAAACCAAGAAATCTTATTCACTTGAGGAGGAATAGATCTATTATAACTTTTGGGTGTTCAAAATTAATTTTTTAACACTTAAAAGTTTTTGTTTTTTAAAGCTTAGTAGGTTATGGGGGAAAAAACATTTACAATCTTCTTTCAAGGTCTGTTGGAGGGAGGAGGTGACCCAGGATTCTCAAAAGTTTTGTTAGTAGATGGTACCTCTGATGGCAGTTTGCTTATGGAAGGAAGGAAAGGAAGGAAACAAGCATTTCTTAATCTCCTATTGTGTACAGATGTTTTCTCATTGATCTTCACAACAGCCCTGGGATGTAGATGCCCTTGTTATCCTCATTTTGTCTGAGGAAAGTAAGACCATGCCTAACTGAGACAGACCAGCTTTAAGTGACTTGCCCAAGGTCACAAAGCTGGTAAGTGTCTGAGGCCAGATTTGAAGTCAGGTCTTCCCAGCTTCTGGCCCAGTGCCTTTGTCTTGTACTACCTCGCTGCCCTGTGGACAGAAATATCCAGGGAAGATTATTACTAGAAGGTTGCCCTTAAGGTGAAGATTTGAGGGGAAGGGATTCCCCAATTCATGGTCATCAACTAAGGTAGGAAAAGGTGCTGATCTTTGTTGCTGAAGAAAATACCCATATGGAATCCTAAAACTTTTGAAGTATTAAAAAAGAATCTATTCATTCTTTATACTGTGAAAATAAACAAGGACCACATAATTACACAGAATGAACCTGCTTAAAAGATAATTTCATTAGTTAAAGATTTGTATGAGGCAAGGGGAGGGTACCGAGGTGGAAATTGCTCTGTCAGAAGGTGATGATAGTTTTGGGAATGACAGTTCAACTTACCCTGGAACCCAGTTTCCTTGTCAGTAAAATGAAAGGGTTGATATAGATGTCTTCTAAGACCCATTCCAACTCTCTATATGATTTTAAAAGGCCTAAAACTGGGCATATCCAAAGAGTACTTTAAATTTATATTTATTTTGACTATACTTTAAAAATTCACATTGTCACTGTGCGTAATAAATTAGTCCTTAACCTAATGTTTGTTTATGAATTCATTTTGTAAAGTTTATATCACAGGAAAATACCTGACCCTAAAAGAGTTTTTAAGAGAGGAAGTTTAAATTCATTTAACAACTTTGGGGACTGAGGGGAAAATACATAAATTCAAAATGACAGTGATGATATCTCTTTAATGATTATGTTTTCCTTGATGTCTGTGCTTCCAAACGTTATAGAGTTCTACAAGGGAATGTGACACAATAAGTGTTCTGGTCAACTTATTCAAAATAATAGCTTGCAATTAACATGACACTTTAAAAAAGTCTTCCTCATAAGAATCTTGTGAGGTAGATAGTACAGGTATTATTTTAGCATTATGTAGTTGTAAATACCAAGGTGTAGGTTTTGATTTGCTCACAGTTTTACAAATGAATTCATGTCTTAGAAATAACCTAATCTGTCTCCCTTGTTTTACAGATGAGGAAACTGAGACCCATAGAGTTAAAATGACTTGCCTGTGTTCTTCTTGTAGTTAATTAGTGACCCAGTTGAAATTTGAAGTCAGATTCCCCTCCACTTTGCTTAATGAATGTTGATTGATTAACTTAAGTCCTATGCTTTACCCATTTCATTGTGCTATTTCTAACAGTTGAGAAGAAATAAAAAGACAGTTAAATTTCGGGAAATTTAATTATCTTTTTATTTATAAGATAACACAGGCAAGAGAAACACTTTAAAAACCTATGAGACACTAAAGACTGACATGAATGATTAATTTTATACAAATGAAAAGGGGAAATACAAGTTAAATATTTGACAGCTTCCATCTTTAGAAAGCTCATTTTTATTTGGTAACAATTTTGGTGGGGGGAAATGGGGGAGGCAAGGCAATCAGGTTTAGGCGACTTGCCCAAGGTCACACAGCTAGTAAGTGTCAAGTGTTTGAGGTTGGATTTGAACTCAGATCCTTCTGACTCCAGGGCCAGTGCTCTATTCACTGCACCACCTAGTTGCCACTTTTACTTATTTGTTTTTAAGTTTTTTGCGGGGTGTGGGGGGGGGTAGGGGTGGGAGGTGGAGGGAAACAATTTTTGCTTGTTACTCCTTGCATTGAGTGCCACTTGCACAAAGCCCTGAGCTTTGATGATTCATAATTGAGCAGTATGTTCTTTTTTTTTGGTGTTAACACAAATATTGACTGTTATCACTTATCTCTTTTATTCTTTTAAATTAGTTCTTTTATGCAACTAAATCAGTTATGTCTTAAATACCTTTTATTACTTGATTTTGAAAGTGAAGTTCAAGAAGCATAGGATTTTAATATTGTGTGTTTAAGATTATAACCCAGGAAATATATTCTTTTCTTATCCCAGCTTTTGATCTAATGTGGGGGTCTTACCAGCAAGTATTAAATTTAACTACTCTTTCCAGTTTCTTTATTTTGATGTGAGAATGGGCTTTACTGACACGTGAATATTTCTTGGAAAGAACATTGGATTTGGAGTCAGAAGGCTTGGGTTGACCGATAAAGTTGTTAATAGTACCTTGCTACTCATTTAATAGAAATCTCAGTAGTGTCTTTTAAAGGTAGTAGTCTTTCTATTTCCTCCTTACCCTTTTTCCTCTTTCAAAGAAATGTGTGAAAAGATGACTTTTTGACCTTGGAAATGTTCGAAGATTATAAAATAATTGAGAAAATGTTTCCTTCCCTACATTCCACCCCACCCTTCCTCTCTCCTCAAATTCCTCATAGTACTGTCTTTGAACTCCCTTTGTACTTCTTACTCTCTTTTTTTAAAATCATAATTATCTGTATACATTTTTTTCCTCTTCAAGTTTCAATTCAATATTTCTTAGATGCCTGCTCTCCATTAGGATCTTAGAATACAAAGACAAAAATTAGAATCCCTGCCTTACTTTCTATTAGAGACATTTAATATCTACACATACTGTTTGAGCAGGGAAATAATAGTAATAATGACAACTAACATTAACATGGTGCTTTAAGATTTGTAACTACTTTTCATGTGTTGTAATTTACTTTTATAGCAACTCTTTTAAGTGGGTATTATGACCCTCATTTTATAGATAAATGTGATTTCACAGTTCTTCTTTCTGACCAGCATTCTGTCTGCTGAAAAGCACTTACAATTAGGGGGGATCACAGAAGGCCACACAAAAGAGTTGACACCTGAGCAGAGCCTTCAGGGAAGATCACAATTTTGAAAGACAGAAATAAGAATGAGAAGTATTCCAAACATTTGGAATAACCTGTACCAATACACAGAGGTGGACTTCTAGGCAGAACCCCTGGTTCCCACATAGTTTCTTTAGCAAAAACCAAAAATCGGCTTTAAAACTAAATATCATCAAGAAATTCGATAAGCAACTACAGTAAGGGGCTTTTACTTCACACTCTACAAAAAAATCAGCTAGAATCACATAGATAATAATAAAAGAGATTCTCTCCAAAGCCAGCAAGAGCAGAGGATATCCCCAAGAAAGCCCTAGGTTGGGCCAAAACCCACAGCAGGGACTTGGGACCTTAGAAGTCACTAGGAGTAATAGTGACTGGAGCCTCAGATAGATACTCCCCATGGGCTCTGAGGTCCCTGGTACTGTCTTGATTCACCATAATGGACCTTGAATATCTAACACTCTGAACTCTTGATGTCTAGGGGAGCCTAAACCCTGCAAGTTAGAGATCAGAACAGGAAACCAGGTGACCTAGGACAAGACCAAATACAGCCAGCCACCCTGTCTAGAAGCGTGGAATGATCCTGGCCCTGGCATAAAGCCACACTTCAAGAACTAAAATTGGAGAGGTGAGAAAAACCAAAGAAATACTGACCAGAATAAAAAATTGTTGTAGATCGAAGATGTCCAGAAATCCAACTTAGAAGAAAGTAACTGGGTAAAAATAGTAAGCAGAAACTCAAAGGAAAAAGAGATTTTCTTTAGGGACTACATAAATACTTAGAAAAAATGAAGAAAATATATTTTTAAAATGAAATAAAAGCCCATGAGGAAAGAATTGGAAGGAGAATAAAAAACTTAGAACAAAAAGTGGTAAATCTTTATTCAAGTAACAAGCTCCCTGAAATTAGGATAGGATGAACAAATCAGCAACTTTATAAGACAGCCAGAATTATTAGAACAAAATCAAGATTGGAAAAGGTAGGAGAAAATATAAGATATTGGATATCAAAAAGAGCTGATCTGAAAAACAGGTGAAGGAGAGAGAATTTAAGAATCGATGAATTTTCTAAAAGCTATAATTAATGAAAAGAAAAAAACCTAGTCCCTGTATTTTGGTAAAAACTGGCCATAACTTTTAGAATCAGAAGGCAAAGTGAAAACAGAATCCACTGATCACCTCCTGAAAGAAATAGCCAAAGAAAATACCCAGGAATGATATAGTCAAAATTCGGTATGTAAAAGAAAAAAATAGCAAGTACCAGGGAACCACTGTCAGTAATGCACAATACGTGGCAGAAACTTCTACTATGAATAAGAGGAGATTGTGGAATCCAGTATTCCAAAAGGTAAAAGAGTAAAGACCTACAGCCAAGAATCACTTTTCTTACAAAGCTGAGTAAATACTTCAAGGGATGGCCCTTGGCTTGCAGACATTTCTTTTTTTTTTTTTTTAATTTCAAATCCTTTATTTCATGAACTTAAACATTAACAAAAGTTGAACAGACTGTAAATTAAAGATTGATGAATCTGTTTAATTCAAACAGAATATACTCAGAAAGTATAACTTTTCTTCTAACCTAAGACACTTATAATGTAAGAAATAGCACAGGAGAACAAATGACTTAAAAGTTATGTAGTTCACTGGGTAATGACTTTTAAATTTATAAAGATACATACATATTTCTCCAACAATTCAGTGCTGGTCTGCAGAAGACTTTGCTGGCCTTGTGCTATATAAACGCTGACTTTCCAAAGCCAATTTTTTTATTTCCTGAATTCAAGTTGGTTGACTGTTCTGTTGAAGCTGAGAGACACAAATATACATATTCCGGTTACGTGAAAGTAACAAGTCATACATTATGTGAGTAATTAGAAGGCACTAGGTGATGAAGCACTAACATTCTAATGAGGGGAGAAGAACTTAACAACAACAGAGTGCCTAGGGGTATATTGATTCTGTTCTGAGGATTTGAAGGGGAGAAAAAAGGAAAGGGAAGAGGAAAAAGAAGGGAGTGGAACTTGATATTTCTTACTTGAGGTAAAAAGAAGAGTACATGGAGGAAGGAGTGGAGTTGCAAACCCCCTCTCCCCCAGGTTTGGTGTAGAAATGAGTGAAGATTAGGGGTGAAGGGAAGGCAAGAGAAACGGTAATGGGTAATTGTGGGTAGGGAATAGTCTCAATAAAGCAAACCTCTTAATACTGATGGGGAAATAATGATGCCAAAAATAGAAGACTTTTGGTACATTGTTTTAAAATGCACAAAGAATAGAAAGAAATTCAAAGGAAAGCATAGATAAGTAGGACAGTTTCGAAACTAATGTTTTTATGTACTGTACTTTTTTAAAAGCAAGGAGTATGAAATGGAGATTTATGGTTTCCTATACAGTCCCTTTTTGGTGGTGTTCTATGTATGTGGAAATATTCCCCCTTTTTGGTGTTTAATTTCAGAATTTTAAAAGTTAATTTAAAAAGATAGGGGGTAGAAAGGAGTTTGGGGAAATTAATTACCTTCTGGCTGAAAGGTAAAGTATTCAAAGAGGGAATGATTATGAGTGAACCTACGAAGGTTGGAACCAGGTTTTAGAAGACCTTAGAATTTCCATTTTATCCTTGAGCTGTCAAATCATGTGCAGCAGTCTTAAAACTCCATTGAGTTTAGCAGTAAAGGGTTTATAGGTGAGCAGTGATATTTAAGGCCAAGGGGTAAAGAAGTAAATGGTTAATAAGAGAGTATAGGTGGCTTTCTAGGAGTTTGGTTGTGAAAGAAAAGAAATAATCAGATTATCTTGAATGAATGGGAAGGTCAAATGAAAGTTTTTTGTTTTTTTTTAACATAGGGAAAATCTAGGTATGAATGAAAGCATTGGGGAAGGAGCCAATAGATAAAAATAGATGGAAGATTAGTGACAGAGGAGAAATCACCAATAGGATAACCTCCTGGAAGAATTAGAAGAGGTTGGACTGCAGAATGCAAGTCAATGTACACCTCTTGAGATGGTAGCACAGAGAAGTAAGGTATCTGAGAGCAGGGTCTGTGTTGTGTATCTCTTTGTTAGCTAATACTTTGAACACAGACTCCTGATTTTTTATGTTGAATGTATAAATTAAAAACACTGGTGTTCTACTTAGGTAGTCTCTTGATGTTATCCAAATTCTCTAAACAACCCAATCCAAGGACTGAGATGGAAATGTGTTATAGAGATCTCTTCTCAAATCTAATGTTAGAAAGGGAAGAGAAAGGCACAGATACTTCTAAATCTCATTCTTAAGGGAAGCAAGGCCTAGTAGGGGAGCATATTATACTAGCCTGCCTCTAAAGTGACCTATGTAAATTAATAAATCTCCCATCAGGATTATTTTTCAGTTATCCAACTTTTTTCTTCCTTTCACATCTCCACCACCCCTCACCCCCAAATAAAACACTTAACCAGAAATCATTGTCACATGAAATAAATTTCCATATTGGCCACATCCAAAAATGTGTATCTCCTGTATATTACCCATCATTTATCTGTTAGCCTTCATCATAGACCTCTGAAATCATGGTTGATCAGAGTTCTTAAGTCTTTCAAAATTGTTCATTTGTATAATATTGGTGTTTAAGTAAAAATTGTTCTCCTAGATCTGTACACTTCACTCTGAATCAGTTCATGCAAGTGTTCCCTTGTTTATCTGAAAGTCTTTGTCCATTTTTTATGGTACAATAGTATTCCATTACATTCATATATCATAATTTGCTCAGCTATTCTCAAATTTGTGGATACCCCCTTAGTTTCCAGTTCTTTGCCATTACATAAAAAATTTTATATTTTGGTTCATATGGGATCTTCTATTTAATTTCTTTGTCTGGCAAGTGGCACTGCTTGGTGAAAGGGTATGCATACTTCAGTGATTTTTTTTTTTGGCATAGTTCCAGGTTATTTTCCAAAAAGGCAGTACTAATTCATAGCTCCACCAGCAGGGTATCAATATGCCTGTTTTCCTGCTGCCTTTCCAGCATGTCATTTTCTCTCTTTTGTCAACTTTGCCAATTTGGCTATGGATAGCTTGAATTTCTTTAGAACTACCATCAGAACTTTTAAAAAGTTTTTTCTAGCTTTATACCCCTTTTCTTCCCTTCCCCCCCCCAACCCTGGGTGTGGATGAGCTTGAGGGAAGAAGAGATCCCTGGCTCCAGCTTCCTCTGGTGCTGGGCTGAGCTGGTCCCGATATTGGGGGGACCTTGTGTTCCCACAGCAGCGGTCTTGTGGTCCCTTGGTTGAGGCAGGTAAAGAGAAGGGAGAGGCAACCTTGCCATGCTTGCCTGGTCTGTGGCTGGTGTGACCCAGAGACCTCTGCAGTTGGGATGGTTCTCCTGGCAGGGAGTGGGGGGGCAATTGGCTCCACTTTAGGGCAGAAAGAAGAAGTGGGGCTCTGAGATTCTAAATGGCCTTTGGCTGCCACAGGGGAAAATAGTATAGTGGAAAGTGTATGAACTGGTAAGTGACTTAGGTTGTACTCTCAGCTTTTCTAGTAATTTGCTCAGTTTGAGCAAGTTATTTCACCTCTTTGGGACTATTTCTGTAAAATGCGGTGGCCTCTAAAGTCCCTTCCAGAAATAATTCTATATTCAGTAATCTTTGAGTGTAAAGAGATCCTGAGACCAAAATGTTTGAGAACCACTACTCTAAACTGACGTACCCCTAAACACTAATTTCCACTACATTTTCCACAGCTGATAATCAGCCCTTGCTTGAAAATCAACAGTAAGGGAATACTTATCACCTTCCCAAACTGCCCACTCCACTTTGGTACACCTCCAATGGTTGGGAAGTGTTTCCTTATTTTAAAACTAAAATTGCTTCTTTTTGGTTTAGAAGTAGTAAATTTAAAATGAAAAGGAGCCTTAGAAGTTATTTAAAACAGTGATTAATTAACTTGCCACAGATCACACAATACAAGGGTAGATCTGAGATTCAAACCAGGTGCCCTGGCTCTAAAGACAGTGTACTTTACACTGTACTTCACAGAACCACATTGTTCTTAGCTCTGTCCTAGGAGGCCAAGCCCAGCAAGTTTAATCCTCCTTCCACATGAGAATCCTTCAGGCTCTTTGATACATATCATGTTTTCTCAAAGTCTTCTTCATACTAAAGTATCACCAGGTCCTTTAAATGATTGTCATATGGTGTAAACTTAGGGCCCTTTCCATTTGTTAATATTATTCCTAAAAAACTATTACCCAGGCTTCTGTTGAGCTGGCACAAAAATTCCTTCATTTTTTTTCAGACATATGTATATTGATCTGTGCCACCCTCATTTTATACTTGTGAAGTTTATTTTTTGAGTGCAGATGTAAACTTCTGGTTTGAATAAAATCTTATTGTATTTGGCCAAACTAGAGATCTTTTTGAACTCTTGCTAGCATAGTAGCCCTCTTGCTGAACTTCGTGTCAACACATGCAGATTTTATTAACATGCCATTTAAGCTATTATCTAATTCAGTGATAAAAATGTTAAACACCACAGGTCCAAGGAGATTGATTTTGAATCTCATTTCTGCTACTTACCTTTCTGAACTTGTTTGGGAAAATAATTTACTTTCTCTAGGACCAAGGCTTAAGATCTGCCTCATAATTTTTTAGCCTATCTTGTATCTTATACTATGTTGAATTCAATGTCAACTTTTTTTGATATCATGCACTTTTGGGCCCAAAAGAATTAACTATATTCTTTTCATTGTTTCTCTAAGAATCCTATAATAACATTGATCAAATACTATATTATTCTCTTTCTAAAATGTTTCCAACTAAAATGTTGCCTGCATCTGATATTTATTAACAGTACTTCAGATCCAAGATTTGACATATTAACTGAATTTTTTATTTTCCCTAGTTTCATTCTTTGGAAACAATGTGGTGGTTTCTTATACATCTTTGGCAAAGATATAGATTGGTCCCTGATAAAAGAATAAACATCTGGCTAGGGTGTGATTTTTTAGAGTGGGACAATAGTGCATATTTTAAATATATTTTTAAAAAATAATGTGGTGGTAAATTGATGTGAAATTCTTGGGACTAAAATATTTTTTTTGACATCTTTGAAGAATCTTCTAAAGTCATTTCAACAGGTTTTTACTGATGAATATATAATGTATTACTATTACCTAGCATGTGGTTTTGGTCCCAGTACTATGTAGACACTGTAACTTTTAAAAGTGACTTATACTTTAAAAAAAAAACCACACCTTTGTGTGTATGTATGTACATGTATGTGTATACACACATTATATATTTCTTTTAAAATAAACTATTTGTGTACATGTTGCTCTCCCTAGTAGAATACAAACTCCTTGAGGGCAGGACTTACTTACTTTTTTGTATCCCTAGCACAGAGTCTGGCACGTAATAAATATTTGTTGTGTTTAACTTTTTTTAAAGAAAAAATAAATCAGAAAAGTCTCTTTTTGTTGCATATATTTTAATAATGGAAATAATTATTTAACCCACAAAAGCAGCTGATAATGAACCTTTGTTTAAATCTGTTTAACTCATATCTAACTAAAATTTTAAACTATAAAAAATTAATATTAGAAAACTTTCAGTTACATATTCTAAGTAATTTCCTTCCCCACTTTTTATATAAGCATCTGTGGAAGGTCAGCAGCCAAAACTAAGGAAACCAGACTCTAAATGTTTATTCCTTTACGAATTAGAATTATACTCACGCCATAATCTGCTTTGCTCATTGGTGAAATTAAAGTACTATTTTCAAAAAACAAAACCATATATGTCAAAATGAGTATTCTCTCCAAAATAGTTTAGCATAATACTTTGTAATTAATAGGCACATCATAATTACTTGTCCTTTTAGGGTTCAGTGGTGTGCTAAAAAGAGCACTGCATTAGAAATATTGGGTTTCTTTCCCTTCTCCCTTTAAAACATTGCTGCTATTGTTGTATAGTTGTGTCTGACTCTTTCATGACCCCATGGGTGTTGGGGGGAGGGTTTCTTGGCAAAGATACTGGAGTGGTTTGCCATTTTCTTCTCCAGCTCGTTTTACAGATGAGGGACTGAGGCAAAGAGAGTTAAGTGACTTGCCCAGGGTCACACAGCTAATAAGTGTCTGAAGTTAGATTTGAACTCAAAAAGTGAGTATTCCTGATTCCAGATCCAGCACTTTCATCTGCTGCTCCACCAACCTGCCCATGGCTCTCTTGTAATGGCCCTTTTTTTCTCCCACCCACACCCTTATTCTGAAGTTAGATTTGAACTCATGAATAATGGTCTTCCTGCTTCCAAACCCAGTGCTCTATACACTGCATGACCTAGCTTCCCATTAAAAGATTGGGCTCCTAAGTCTTGGTGGGCACTGCTGATCAGCACAAGAGTTCTGACCACTTCCATTTCCAACCTAGATTAGTTCCCCCTTACTCCCAAGCAACCTAGTAGTACACCTCAGGACCTCTTGCCATGTTAGTGAGAAATGTAGTGCAGACATTCAAACCGAATAGCTCACTTCAGGTCAGAACTCCTGAGTTCAAGAGATCCACCATCTTCAGACTCTCAGGCATTTGGGATTAAAGACTTTTGCCCTCTGGAAATTGGGTTCCAGTCCTAAATTCTCCCACTGATAAGTGATGTGTCTTTGGAAAACAATGTCACAGCTATCCTTAAAATGAGAAGATCGGACCAAGTGATCTCTAAGGCTTCTTTATAATCATGTACCATTACCCCTCATACTGTAAAAATGTTTTTATCAGGTATTTGTATTTTAGAATTTAAAAATGTTACATATTTGATGTTTTCCAATGGGTTGTCAAGTCCAGCTTGGTAAACGATAGGAAATATTTTAATTCTTAGAATTTGTTTCTAGGAAACACTGTTGTTAATGAATTCTGCAAAGTTTTTGTTTGCTGTAGTTTCAGGTAAATAAATGTCCTATAAAGGCCACAAAGTATAGGACAAAATATGGCTTTTTAATTTAGTAATCAGTTTCTGTATTGACTTCAGATTTGCTTTTTCCATATTTTACATGGCATGTATAGTTTGTCAGTCTTTAAATGTTTTGGTTTCTGAGAGATTTTTTATGGAGTTGGATTTTTTTGGAGTGTTTTTTTTTTTTGAACATTTTCAATGAAGATTCTGAGACTGTTAGCTCTGCGCCCCCTAGTGACTATAGCTGCAGTGTTTTGTTTTGTTTTGTTTTGTTTTGTTATCAGAAGCTTTATTGGATATTGTTAAAGAGCATTACGCTGGGAGCCCGAAAGCTTGGATTCTTATCTCTCATCCACCACTAAGCAGTTGTGGGACTTCAGATAAATCCCTAGACCGGAATTGCTTTAAAACAAGTGTTTTGAATTTACATATTTTCTGATGCCTCTGAAATATTATGGCTACATTTCAAGCTTATTTTTTAAATTGGAGTTCATTTTTTTCAGCTTTACAGATGGTCTCTGTTGGCACAAAGGCCATCTGTAATTGAGGACAATAAAGTGTTTGGTTATTGTTGCAGCTATAGGGTTCATCTTCAGTAAAGCAAAAGAGAGGGCAGTACTGTTTCTACAAACACATGCTTATACTAGCCGTTATATTGTTTTAGTTTACAAAGCACTTTATATAGTTCTTATTTGAGCCTTATTTAAACCTTATAAATGGGAAGAGGGCAATTAAGAACAAAATCAGTGCAGCTAGGATAAGAAGGAACATTGTTAATTGGGGGTAAGAGGGGAATGTTTGCATTAAATGTCTTTTATGAGGATTTGACCACCAAGATATGCAGGAAATACATACACACAAACACACACACACATATGTATGAAAGATTTTTCCAAAGCACTAAAATAAGTGAAATGCACATTTAAAAAATTAAGGTTTTACCCTATACCCATAAAATTGGCAAAGATAATAATGGGTAAGAATTGATAGATCAATAAGCATTTAACTTTTGACTAGACACCAGCACTGTCTGTGGGCCTGGAATATAAGTACAAAGAATGAAAAAAACTTCTATATGTAACAGGAGAGATCCAGTCATTAAAAAAGAAGGGGTCCTTTGGGAATGTTTTAGGTCCTTGCATTGCTGTGAAGGGCTGAGTCTACCAGAAAAATTCCTCACACACTGGGGTTGTTACTATGTACAGTAATATACTGGTTCTGCTCCTTTCACTCAGCATCACTTCCTATAAGTGAGGCAAAATGCCATCCACATCCAGAAAAAGAACTTTGGAATTGGAACGCAGAGTGAAGCAGAATATTTTCTCTTGTGTTGTGTTTTGTTTTGTTTGACTTTTTCTCATGGTTACTCCCATTCATTTTAATTCATCTATGCAACATGACTAATTATGAAATTTTTATATAAGAATGTATGTGTAGAACCCATATAAGAATCTGTGCTGTCTTGGAGAGGGAGGGGAGGGGGAGAAAATCTAAGACTTATGGAAGTGATTGTAGAAAACTAAAACATAATTAATTTAAAAAAAATTTTAAGTTTAAAAAAAAAAAAAGAAGGGAAAAGCTAACTGGCATAGTAGAAAAAGCACCAACCCTGGAATCAGTAGTACCTGAGTTCAGATATGGCCTCAGACACTTACCAGCTGTGTGGGACTTTGGGCAAATAGCTTAACCCCAATTGCCACCAAAAAGAAATGTCACACACACACACACACACACACACACACACTTTTTGAGAAGTGTTTTTTGTTTGTTTGTTTTTTACCTCCATTAGTCTTATTTGGGGTGAGGAGAGGAGAAATTTAGCTTCCCTCCTAAGGTTTAGGGCTTTTAACACTTATGTACAACTGAGTGGTATAGAGGATAGAGCAGTGAGCTCACGTCTGGCCTTAGCTGTGTGATTGATCCGGGCAAATCACTTAACTCT
Organism: Notamacropus eugenii; assembly: GCF_028372415.1. Classification (NCBI taxonomy): domain Eukaryota; kingdom Metazoa; phylum Chordata; class Mammalia; order Diprotodontia; family Macropodidae; genus Notamacropus; species Notamacropus eugenii. The sequence goes on from NC_092872.1 coordinate 635,422,245, forward strand.
GCCTCATTTTCCTCATCTATCAAATGAGTTGGAGAAGGAGATGGCAAACTACTCTAATGTCTTTACCAAGACACAGGGTCACGAAGAGTTGGACAAAACTGAAACGACTCAACAACTTCTCTACTATTCAAGATTCTTGATTCTAGAAGATCAGAACAAAAGTATTGAACCTCAGAGGCAGACTTTGGGCAGGTTCTTAACCTCTCTGAGTCTTTTTGCTTCAGCTTTAAATTTAGTGATCTTGTACCTTCCTGGGGCCATGGGTCTAGGCCAGATATCTTGAGATCTCTGCTAGCTAAAAATTTAACTAAAATTTTGTTCACCCAGCGCAAATATAATTAAGTAGAGTGTGCAAGTGGTGCTGAGGATAGTCTGACCACAAATAAAGGAGCCCAGGAAAGGTGTGCTTGAAGATTACTTTTAGGTGAAGCTCTAAGATAGGGGTTGCCCTGAAGAATAAATCCGAAGTAGCTAGCCCCTGTCCAGTTTTCTCTTTCAGCTTGTAAGATGTGTGAACCTGTTTGTTTTTTTCTCCCTTACCTAGAAAGACTCAGCATTCTCTTCAAATATTGTATTAATCTACTGATGACTTTTTTTCATAAAATTTCTTGCATATCTGTTTTCATTCTTGACCTTTCAGCAGCATTTGATCGTGCTTATCCATTCCATCTTTTTAAGTATTCTTCCCCCCTCTGAATTTTCATAACACTGTTCTCTTGGTTTTTCCCATATATCTAGCCAGTCTTTTTTAGTATACTTTCCTGGATCATCATCTATGTTTTCCCCTCTATCTCCTTCTCCAAATGTGAGTACCCTAGGAGAGCTCTGTCATAGGCACTCATCTTTTTTACCTTATACCTTCTTTTTTGATGATCTAATAAGTTACCGTGGATTTAATTATGTCTATGCAAATTCTTTCCAGTTCTATATATCTCTAATCTACAGCTGCCTATTAGATGTTTCCAGTTGGATGTCCCTTAAGTATCTTAAACTCAACTGAGCTCAAGTGTTTTTCACTAACCCTGTCCCTCAAATTCACTCTTCTTTGTAACTTTTTCTGTTTCTTTTGAGAGTACCACCATCCCTCCAGCCTTCCAGGTTTGCAGCTTTGGAGTCCGTCAATAAACATTTGTTAAGTGTCTTTTACGTGCCAGGAACTGTGTACTAGAGAGAAAAAGGAAAATCTAGACTCTCAAGAATATTACAGAAACAAGCCTTTTAGCTGTTTTTTTGTCTATACCACCTCAACTACATCTCTCACATCTGTTTTCTTCTCTTTATCAACTTAGCTGTTACCCTAGTTTAAGCCTTCATCACATTCCCTTCCATACTATTGCAGTAGCCTCCGAGTCTTTTTGCCTTTCGTCTATCCCCACTGTCAAAATTGTCAGATCAGTTTTCATTAAAGCTGCCAGATGGATAGTCCTAAAACACAGTTTCAAACATGTCATCTCTACTTAAAAGTCTTCAATGCTCTCTTGTTACCTCTCCTCTTTTGTTTGATATTTAAAGGCTTTCATAGTCTGACCATCACCCACCTTTCCACACTCCTCTTATGTATTATTTTCCTTCAAGTTCTTTATTCCAGTCAAACTGGCCTACTAATTATCCCTACATAACATTTCATCTTCTTCTATGCCTTGCTCCTGTGGTACCCCCATGTCTGGAATGGACACCCTCTTTGCCTATATTTCATTGATTTCTTTGCTCCTTCAGAACATACCTCAGGTAACTCCCTTCCTGTAGGAGACTAATCCAGATTCCTCCTCTCTCCAGTCATTAGTACTCTCTTCCTCTTGACTGATTTTGTATTGCTTTAATCGTGTGCATGTCTTATATCTGCCATAGAATGGAAACTTCTTAAGAACAGAGATTGTTTAATTTTTGTTTCTGAATCCACAGCGGTTTTTAGCACAGTTCCTTGCATGTAATGGGCACTTAAGAAATGTTGGTTGACTTTGAATTCGTCTTACATGTTAAGATTATGTGTATTAAAATTGATACTGCCATATAAAAATCAAATATAATATTTGTGAAGAATTTAGCACAGTGCCTGGCACATAGTATGTGCTATAGAACTTACTAGCTATCATCATCATTAAGTTACATACTCAAATCTCTTAAAGTATTAAGAACTTTAAATTTGTTTATAGATTGGCCACTTAATATTATCTAGGTGGTCCATTTATCAGCAGATTACTACTAACAGTTATATGTTATACTATTCTTAATAATAGCAGTAGCTTTAATACTTTGAAGATTGCAGAGTGCTTTATATTTATTCTCTCATTTGGTATCTTACAAACAATCCTTTGAGGTAAATGCTATTATATTCCCACTTTACAGATGAGGGAACTCAAGCTGAGAAAGGTTAAGTGACTTTGCCAGGATCCTACAGCTAGTAAGTAAGGTAGGATTTGAACTCATCATCCTGACTCCCAAGTCTAATGCTGTATCCACTAATCTATCCTGCCTCTTGGAAGAAAGTTCATTTGTACACACTTTCTTCCTTTAATCTTCATTGACCCTGAAGCTAGATATTTGGTGGTAGTCTTAGTCTATTATTGGAATATTCTTTGAGGAAAAAAAGATACCTGATTTTAACCATTTTTCCTTTTGTTTTCAACGTTTCCTTAAAATTTAATAATCAGTTGCTTGCAATGGCTTTCATAATAATGTAGAACCCAGTTCTCATTTTTCAACCTTCTGAAACTATGGACGTATGTTTGATACACTAACTAAAAGTTAAATATGTGGGTATTAGTTTGAGCTATGGTTTTAAAAAATCACTCTCTTCATTCTTATAAAATGTGGAAAGAACAACATGGTTCCCATTTGGCAGAACATGCACAAAAACAGTATCTCTGAGTCAGAAGATGAGTCAAGAAGGGTGAGGCTTGTTTTTTCTTTTCCATCTGTTTTAAGGGAGGGAGTATGATCCTTAGTAGTAGGAAAACTTGAGTGAAAGGTTGTGCTAAAGAGGTGATTATCTGTTCCTCAGCATTTAACCAAGTGGTTTCCAAACTTTATATAGAAATTTTTCCCTTTTTAAAATAAAATTGTCACCACACCCATAGGTTTTATATAAAGTAATCTGTGCAAATAATTTAAACTCTTCATTTAAATAAGGTTAAGAATATATTACCATTTATGACACAAATTTGTAACATAGAGCAAAAATAGTAAAACATGCAGATATTTACTTACTGCTTTGTAATTTTTATATTTATGGTTTATTTAAAAATCATTATATGATATGAGTGGGCTTTTTTCCAGCACATGGTTTCCTTGAAACTATCACAAGACAAATTTATTAGCCATTCTTGTTCACATGAAGTGAAGTTAAATATACCATTTGTCTCATTTCTCAATAAAAATAATCATGAGGCAGATAGTATATCCAAATTGCAATAAGGAGGCAAATTTTTAACTAGTGCACGTAGACCCTTTTATCCTAATATTGATTAATCGTTGTCAGGGTAGAGTCCATTGTAATTCTCCCACATTATATAATTTTCATAGTTTAAATCTGTCAATTATATTGAAATTTTTCTCTTTATTGCATTGCTAGCAATATACTAGCAAAGTAACAAATCCTTCTTACCCTCAGTTTCAACAACATAATGTAATTACATCTGTTGTTTCATCTGTTGTTACATCTACTTAAAATTTAACAAGAAAATAAAACCCCAAACCTAAGATTTTCATTTCCTAGTTAACTAATCCACAGACCTTCAAACATGTAGGAAATTAATTTTCTCGCTGCTATAATATTTCCAAGTAGAATCATTTAGAGTCACCTTACATGTAATAATGATAACAACAGTAATAATAGCTAACATATAGTATTTTAATTAAATAAATTGTAATTTTAATTAAATAAATTTGTAAAAACTTTACAAATGTTATTTCATTTTATCCTCACAGTAGCCCTGGGATAAAGGCACTGTTATTTCCCTCTATTTTACAAGTGAGGAATCTTAGGTAGTCAGAGGTTAAGTGACTTGTCCAAGGTCACACAATTAGTAAAGGTCTTGAAGACAGATTTAAACACAGGTCTTCCTGACTCCTAAGCCCAGAACTTTGTCCATTTTGCCACCTAGCTGCTACATATAATTTGTCAAGTCTTATTTGCGATGAGCCATTTTTTACAATTAGCAGTTTTATAAGCTACCTTATATAATACAAACAGTCCATTTGATGTTATGGGCTTGGTTTGAAAGTTTACTTTTGTTTATTAAAAACCTAACTTTCTTTGAAAATTTCTGATGTCTTATGCATATCATTTCAATTGATTAAGCTTCATGCAGTTTGCAGCTAAAGCATTTATACAAAGCAAACATAGTGGTCTTTTTTCTGTATTAATAACAGCATTTGTGGAACTCAGTGATCATTATGGTAGATCATATTTTCTGGATTTGGGCCTTTTACTTTGTATTCCTGTATTTCTACACTGTTTAAACTATCTTTGCTTTTAACTAGTATTAGGTAGATATTACAGAGTTTCTCTTCAAATTGGTTATGTTTATTTGTATTATTTCAATTTTTTAAAAATTAGAGACAGTATTTTAAGGTAATTGTAGAAAATTTCAGACAACTAACTGATCATTTTTATTCTTTTTCAAATTGAAGGTTTTTTGGGAAACCAAATTATAGCTAACAAAATGAAGGATATTGAGAAATATAACGAATGAATAAATAATAATAATTTAAAAAAGCACTATGTTCCAGGCACTGGAAATTCAAGAACACACATGAATTTGTGTGCACACTCCACCTGCACCCCCATCCCATGTTTATATATTATGTAATATATATATTGTAATTATAATATTCTATTGCAGCACATACAGGGCAGTGGTAACTGAGGGGAATTTTGGTCTAAGGAGCCACAGAAATAAGTTGATGCATAGGGTGGGCAGTCCATTGACATATTCTTTGTTAAAGCAATTTAGTATTGATTCAGTTTCTGTAACCAAAGCAAGAGATAGAAAGTGAGATTAAAAGGTGGTATGTTTATTGCAACAGAGTAGATGACAGTATGACTCAAGGGGATATGTGGAGGCTAGATAAAATAGGAAAGTAGAAGATGAAGAGGGCTAGGTGAGTTTGTACTTGCTCATCAATTAAGACAGGTAAAACCCCCAGGATAGGAGTTCCAAAACTCCTCCAGCTATGGTTGCTAGATTTCTCTATGAAAGTTCTCATCCTGAAGTGGAAAAGTGGCAGATAGTAGAATATCCTAATAAGCACATCACTTAATCTCTCTGGTACTTAGTTTCCCCATCTATCGAATGAGATTAGAAAAGTAGCCTCTCAGGTCTAGATCTGTGATCATATGAACCTCAGGTTTACATACTTCCTTATCAAATGCAGAAGGCAGCTTGTGGTGTGGCAACAACTCATTGATATTATGAGCCTACAGTACTGACTATAGTAATGGTGACAGATCATACCTGTAACAAGATTTGACAGGCACTGACTGAATCAGAGAGGGAGACAAATTGACTTTGCACTGCTCTTTCTCACTTAAATCCAGTCATTTGTAAGTCATGGCATCACTTTCTGGATGTCATGTTACTCTTCAAGGACAAACAACAAGGAATCGTCCATCTGCTGTATTAAATAATTACTGCTATGCAGTCACTATGTTGGATAAGATTTGTTTAGTTAGTCTTGCTTTTGTCAACTCTTATTTGCTTTCTTTTAAAAACAAATGTTATTTTTCACAGCCACATGGTTATAATCAGTGAGTGCAGAAAAAAAAGCAATTAAAAAAATACAACGCTCATTTGTTTTTAAAAGCCTACAAAGCATAGGCATGAAAGGATTCATCCTGAAATTGTCCTCAGTGCCTCGGGGCTTCTTATTCAGGAATATCCAGCCACCCATGCCACCTTTTCAACCTGGAATACCCCTCTATAGGACCTGTACCCCTTTCCCATTGGCAAACTCTTTATGGAGCCAGCATTCTGTAGAGAGGCCTAGGCCAACCTTCATTCCTTTCCGATTCTGTTGTTCCCTGACTTAACACAATTGAAAACAATATTCCTGCACTTTCATTACCCTCTGCTCCCTGCTTTTCAGCTCCCCATTTGTGTAATATATTTATCCCCATTAGAATATAAGCTCCTTGAGGAGGACTGATATTAGCTATTTGCTTATATTTCTATCTCCATTGCTTAGCACAATTTCTAGCACACAATACTTAACAAATCCCTTCTTCACTCCCTTCCTCCCTACTTGTAATTTTTTTAATCTGTGAGTTCATTGGTGAATTCCTAGTGAGGAAATTCCCTTCACCAGAGTTCTACATCAGTGTTCTACAATTTAGTCTTAATATTGTCTGGGAGTGGTCATATAGCCAATATGTATCCAGAGGCAGGATTGGAGCCCATGGCTTCATGAGTCTTAAGGCCAGTTTTTTGTCTGTTGCACTGTGCTGGGTGTCTCACGACAAAGTATGGTACTAAATTAAAAATGGATATTTGATCTGGAAATTAACTGTTCTACCGCTTCACTCTCACACACAGACAACACACACACACCACACACACACAGACACTTTTCACATATTTATGTGAAAATGTACTTACATTGAAGGGATAAATTCTTACCTAGCCCAGAAGACAGGCTATAAAGTAGATGATTTTGATTACATGGCTTGAAAAACTTTTACATGAATATAACTAGCGCACCTAAGATCAATAAGCATTTATTAAGCATTAGCTAAGTTCACTGTGCTATAGGTGCCATGGATCTAAAGAATGAAATAATACTGTCAAGGAGCTTATTTTCTAAGAAGGGAAACAACTGCAGGAAAAATTTTATGAAATGTTGAAAAGGTTCTGATATCCAAGATATCCAAGATATATATGCAACTAATAAAAATATATAAATCCACAAGCCATTCCAAGTACATTAATAGGCAGGGAGAGAGGAAGCATTTTCTAAGTGCTCATTGTGTGCCTGGTGTTGTGTTAAAGCACTGGTGATACAAATACAAGCATAAACAAAAATACTTCCTGTCCTCCAGGGGCTGACCATGGGGGAAGACAACACAGAGAAGGAAATTGAAGGAGGGGGGGTATCTGTCCTGGAGAATGGTGTTAATGTGCAGAAATTCAGGTGCCTCAGTGGAAAGGGAATGGTGAAAGTTGGCTGACCTGGGCCCTTCCCCAAAATGGAGGCCCCAGGAAGAACTTGCCTGTAAGAACATGGGTTAGCATGGTTTAGAAATGTTCCAGGGTCAATATGTCCTAAGTGCTAAGGAAAGTTCAGGGTGAGGTGGCAGCTGACCTGTGGTGTCAAATTCTGACTAAATAGGCAAAGGACATAAATAGTTCTCAGAAGAAGAATTGTAAACTATTAACAACCACTTGAAAGGATGCTCCAAATGTCGAATAAGACATGTAAGTCAAGACAACTCTGAGGCTTCATTTCACATGTAGCAAGTTGGAAAAAGAGGACAAGATAGGAGAATAGTCAGTATTGAGGAGGTCTTCAGTAAAAAGAAAGGCCTCTGTATTTGCCAAAATATTGATAATAGCACTTCTGTAGTAGCAAAACCCTCAAACTGGATGCCTATTAATTAGTGAATGGTTTAACAAATGAGGGTATTTGAATGTAGTGAAATATTGAGGAACTTCCGGGTCATGCGACTTCACAAGTTGGAGAACTAGACATTTTCTTTAATTCATATGACCTCTCAAACCTCCCCCAAACAGAAAACAATTGTCTACTAGAATTTGTGGCTTAATGAGACCACTCATCCTAACTTGGCCCCAGGGGTGGTAGGGAGAATCAGAAGTCTTTGGGCAACTGGGGGAATGGGAAGGCATGGACCAAAGGTGGAGGTTTTGAGGCAAATGGGGAAGAAGGGTGATGAGGGGAGGCTGTAGGTCAGTGTTGAACTGCACAATCAGGGACATGGAAAGGGGTCACACCATGGGGCAGTGTACTCTGTCACCTGCAGGAACTGCCATTTTTTTTTTTTCTGTAAGAGAGGCACAATGGGATAAAGGAAGCATGGTGAGATGGAGGTAAGTTCTACAAGGCAGTGATAGAAACTGATTAGAGGGAAGAACCCAGAAAAGATACCACAGAAGTTTTGATTCCATGAAGAAAAGAGTGAATAGAAAGGAACTAAATTATAAGGGCGATGTCCAGAGAATAAAAGTCTAGAATGGACAGAAAAGGAGGCTTGATAGTGAAGAGAGCAAAGGACAAAAATCACCTCTGGAAAGGATCTTAAAAAATGAAATTTTAATAATTTAGAGGACTAGTTGAAGAGAAGCAGAGAAAGAATCTACTTGACCCATTGAGAGAGAAAGAGAGAAGAATTAAAAAGCAGGAGAAAAAAAGGAGTTAATAAGCAAAACTCCAAGGGGAAAGGAATAACAAATGGAAGAGAGCCAGTAGTGATAGGACCTTAAAAAAGATTAAGTTACCAGGACTGAAGAGATGTGTGTTTACAGCAGAAGAGGGGGGGAAATCATAACTTGTAAAAAAAATATTAAAGACAAATGGAAGAAGATATAACCTAATTCTCATAATTTTAAATATGAATGGATTAAACAGTTCAATAAAATGAAAATGAGTAACAGATAAGAAAACTTCATAATCTGTTGCTTAAAAGAAAAATACTTTATAGACGTATGTAGTAAAATTGAAGGGGTGGAAAAAATTTACCGTGCATTAAGAGAATCCAAAAAAGGAATTGCAGCTATGCTGTTTGAAAAAGCAAAAACAAATATTCAAAAAATAAAAAGAGATAAACAAGGAAACTACATTATGTTGAAAGGAACCAACAAACAAGTGTCTGTATTAAATTTGTATGCTCCATTTGCCTTGCCACCCAAATTCTTAAAAGAAACATTAAATGAACTATAAGAATATATAAACAGTAACACAATAGCAACAGGAAACTTCAGTGTTCCTCTCTGTTTTAAAAATGAACAAATTGCTGGAAAAACTAGAACTAAAAGACTTGTAGCGTCTTCTAAATGGAACTGCAAAAGAATAATGCATATTTCTCAGAACCAAATGGACCGTATTAGGACAGCGATATTTAAAACAAATGTAAATGGACAGAAATAGTAAATATATCGTATACAGAACATAATACAAATAAAATCATTGTTTTGGGGACCACAAACAAAAGACAGAACCAAATGACTAAACAATGAAAACTTAATGAGTGAGTCAGAGAAGAAAATAATTACATGAAGTCAATAATGATGAAACAATACCAGAATTTTGAGGATGCAGCTAACATGATCCTGGGGGGGAAATCATACCTCTACAAATGACAAAATAGACAACATTAAGAAAAATTTTAAAAAGAATTGCTGAATAGAATACACATTTTTTTTAAAAGTTACCCGACAAACTTAAAACAATCAGGAAGGAAATATTAAAATTAGAGATAAACTGGAAACCAAAAAGACTATAGAAACGATTAATAAAAAAAAAACCTAAAAGCTGGTGAAAAGTCTAATAAATTTGAGAAATCATTAGCTAATCTTTTAAAAGAGGACAGAAAATCACATCAGTAAAGTAGCAAATGAGCAAGATGAAATGACAACAAAACTAGAAGAAATTAAAAGAATAAACAGAACCTATTTATATGGTAAAGTGCTAACAAAACTGAGAATACAAAAGAAATAGAGGAATACCTTCAGAAGTATAAAATATCCATACTGTTGCAAGATCAGATAGAGATATTAAATAATCCAATCTCAGGAAAAGAATTGTAATGATCAAAAGTGGGGACCTCTTGGACCCAGTTGATTCATAGGAGAATTCTATCAAACTTTTAAAGAACAATTAGTACCCATACCTAGCAAATTATTCTCAGAAATTAATAAAGATAGCCAGCACCCTATCAGGATCCAAAACACATTCTTGTCAAACATTTCAGAGATTTATCCAAGAAACATGACCTTGGATTTCCAAATGGATTTTGTTATTACTTTATCAAATTCTATTAAGTATCCTATCTCTTTTAATCTGTATTGAATTAACTGGTGGTATTTTCATTTTTACTATAATGGCACAACCTAGCCCTGCAGCATAAAATATTACCCCCAGCTGTATCATATGCAGTGAGGGTACCTTAGAACCTTTTCCAGTCAACACAAGAGTAAAGCAAAGATGCTCACTCTCCCTTTTATCATTTGAAATAGAGAAATACTGGCAACGGCCATAAGACAAGAAAAAGAAATTAAAGGCCTAAAAAGACAGGTAATGAAGAGATTAAACTATCCCTGCTTGTTGATGATCTGATGGTATATTGAAAGACTAATAAAAGTTACTGAGGCAATCAAAAAAAAACTTGAGTTGCAGGCTACAAAGTAATCTTTCAGAAATCAACTGTATATTTATACTAATAACAATCTAAGAAGGAATAATGGAAAAGTAAATCTCATTCCAATTAATTACAAAGTACAAAAAGTATTCAGGGATTGATCTATCCCATATAAAAGATTTGAAGTTCAGTTACAAAGATTTACAGACTAGACGAGATAATCAGAGGCAGTGGAACTCAGTCGCCCAGGCTTCCGTTAAGTGAACAGTATAAATTGCCTAGGAAAGAACTCTATTTGATCAAAAACTGCTGGGAAAATGAGAAAGCAATCTGGCAAAAATTAGACTTAGACATCTTACACCATACTCTACAATACATTCTAAATTGATGAAAACTGTAAATATTAAAAATACTATTGAAAGTTAAAAGTATATCATATACTTCTCACAGCTGTGGGTAGGAGATACATTCTTAACCAAACAAGGGATGGAGATAATTACAAAAGATCATATAGGTAAATTCGATTACATGAAATTGAAAAGTCCCTGCACAGACAAAATTAACCCACCCAGGATAAGAAGAAAAGTGGTCATCATATGGGGGAGGGGGGAAATCTTTGCATCTTATTTCTATTATAAGTATTTTATGTTCAAAATATATAAACAATTAACAAATATACATGACTATCTTTTTATTTATAAGATAACACAGGCAAGAGAAACCAAACATAAATGGTTAAAGGATATGAACAAATAGTTTTTTAAAGAAGAATTTTAAAGTATTCACAACCACATTAAAGAATGCCCAAATTCACTGATGATGAGAGAAATAAAAATCAAAGTCTTCTGAGGTGTCACCTCTTATCCTACAAAGTAGCAAAGATGATAATAATTGGCAGTACTTATTGTTGGAAGGGGGTGATAGACACATTAATTCATTTGTTGGTGGAACTGTGTGAAATCGTACAGTTATTTTGGAATTATGTAAATAAAGTGAGGACAGTGTTCATACCCGTTGAACTAGAGACTCCATTCCTGAGTTTTTACAACCTAAGGAAGCCATGAATAAGAAGAAAGAGTCCTCATTTACTCTAGAATATTGCAGTACTTTTTGTCATAGCAAAGCAGCAGAAAGTGGTAGGTAGGCATTCCCCATCTATTTGAGGAATAACCAAATTGTGGTACATAAATATCATTGTTACTATGCTGTAATAATTGATGTTTGTAAGGAACACAGATAAGCCTGTAAAGCCTACATGACCTGAGAGGAAGTGAAGGAAGCAGAACCAAGAAAACTATATAATGACTACGAGTCAATGTAAATGGAAAGTAGAAGCACACACCAAAATAATAATTAGTGAATGTCCCCAAATTATAAAGATAAAAGAATGATTCAAATAAACAGACAGGAGGACACCCCTACCCCCCAACTCTTCTTCCTTCAAGGAGACAGAAGGTTTACAGGTGTTGCACATTATACCTGATTTTGAATTTTAAAAATATTATTTGTTACGTGGGATGTCTCTCTGGGAGAGGGAGGGGGATAGACACTGGTGAAAATAGTGATATGTAAAAAAAAACCCACAAAAACATTTTTTTTTTAAGATGTGGTTAAAAATGATGAATATGACCAATACAGAGAAACATGGAAAGACATGAACTGATATCAGGTACAGGAAATGAATATTCACAGTGACTACCAGAGTTTAAATGGAAAGAGCAAGGACAAAACAGTTGAAACTGAATGGTACAAAGATGTAATGGCTCCTTCCCTGCAGAGGTGGGCGGGTTGTGTATAGGAAACATCATATCCCTTTTTCAATGGGTTTATTAGCTTTCTTGAACTTTTTTTTTCTCTTTTATTCTTTCTTAAAGAGGATGTCCTTCTAGCTGCTTAGAGGCAGCAGTGAATAAAAACACTGAGCCTGGAATCAGGAAGACTTGAGTTCAAATACTAGCTAAGTGACTTTGGGCAAGTCACTTAACTTCTGTATGCCTCAGTTTTCTCAACTGTAAGATGGTAATAATAATAGCACCTAACTTGCAGGGTGGTGGTGAGGATAGGATGTTTATAAAGCATTTAGAAGAATGCCTGGCACATAGCAGTCACCTAATAGAGTGCTGGGCCTAGAGTAGGAAGACTATCTTCCTGAGTTCAGATCTGACCTCAGACACTTACTAGCTGTGTAATTCTGGGCAAGTCACTTAACTCTATTTGCCTCAGTTTCCTCCTCTGTAAAATGAGCTTGAGAAGAAAATGGCAAATCACTGCAGTATTTTTGCCCCCAAACCCCCCCTGAAATGGAATTATGAGTCAGATACAACTGAAAAGCAACTCAACAACAATAAAAGATTGTTTCCCTCTTTCTCCCATCCCTCACTTCCAGGAAGCAGAGGGGGAACAATATATTGGTAAATGTAAGTGTTGTAAAAAAAAGAAATGTAATAAAAATTATTTTTAGTTAATTTTTGTAGGAGTATGAAAAAAGATTAACCATTGTTCTAAAGTTTTTTGGAAAAAAAACACTTTAAACTATGCTTAAGTACGATTGTTCTAAGAATATATTACAGAACTTGTTCTAGAGATCATGCTACTAAAGGTGACTGTTACCTAGTTTAGAGAACTGTTAGCTAGGTGGTGTAGTGGATGGGTGATCAAATCTAATGTCAGGAAGACTTACTTTTGCCAGTTCACATCTGGCCTCAGACACTTGCTAGTAGATGTGTGACCCTGGGTAAGTTATTTAACTCTGTCTCAGTTTCCTCATCTGTAAAATAAGCTGGTGGAGAACATGGCAGACCACTCCAGTACCTTTGCCAAGAAAATCCCAGATGGGGTCAGGAAGAGTCAGACATAACTGAACAACAACTAAACCTAATTCAACAAATTGATATTCAGCATTTAAATTTTTCTTGAGGGATAGAACTATATTCATATTTTGTGGTGTTAGCTGCCTCTAGCATGTAGATATTCAAGTACCTGTTGGGTGAGTGAAACAATTAGTCTTTTTTGCTTACTGGGGAAAACTTTGCATTTTGAGAGATGCCCTCTGTATGTGCTTTTCTTTTAGAGATAGAACTTGAACCCTGGTCTCCTAGACCTAGGGCAGGGACCCTCTGTCCATCAAATCTGCCAATTTCTTATTTCCTGAGGTGTGTAATTTTCAGGTGTAGCTAACCTAGTATATAAGCTCACTCACTGTCTATAAGGTCAATCCCATAGGTTGAGGGAATGACACCATAGCTTGTAACAACCTGAGGCATGAGAGGTAGATACAGAATGCCTCTATAGGTTATTTCCCTTTGTACTTTTAAATAATATACTTGAAAATCAAAGAAATATTTAAAATAATTATTTTATATTTCCCTGAAAGGTTGAAATAACAAAGATGTAGAACTAAGGATAGGTGGTCAAATCAATGCAGCAACAGACTTACAGAATAGTATTTCAGAATAATATTACAGAATATTATTCAGACTTACTGAAGTAATTTTTTTTTCATTCTTAAACATTACTATTTTAAATGATGGGATAATCCTAATAAGACTGCCCCTTATAAGACTTTCTGTAATTAGTTGTTGGCGTCCCATAGAAATGAACTTAGGGCAAATAGATTTTTGTATTGTGGTAGAATTTTATTTAAATTAAGACATTGCTGGGAGTCTCATTTCAAATCATCACTATTTGGAAATTAACTATAGTTTCTGCCTTTGAGGTTTGGAAAGGAAGAGGTGTTGTGATACATGAACTGCATCTTGGTTTGTGTATTAGGTGGGTTCAGGCAATTAAGGTGTATTTGAGGAGGGTATGTGAAGTGAATTGAGGGGTAAATTTAAAAGTTTAGCTATAGCTAAATTTTCTTAAAATAGATCTCTTTAACATGATAAAGCATTATTTTGACTGAATGTTTACTATCACATACCCCACTTTAAGGATTAAAAAAACTTATCTGGGGACGTAGCCTTTGCATAACTTGAAATTTGAAACTTACTCAAAAAAAGAATAGGCATTTTAGGACAAAATATTTTACCATATAGGCATATCAAAGTGTCAAAAAAAAGAATAATCTTGGGAAGGTAAACCCATTTGTTGAAGATGACAAATATTCTTGTACATTTTCCCTCTACATCAAAGCCTACTTAATTAAGTTTACTGACTTAAATAAGGAATAGCTTATTAAATTTAATTTTTCTGCTTTTATACAATTGGAAGGGGTAGTAGCAAGGTTTTTATCATTTTATGCATACCTGAAACATACTTAGAACTGCTTCTTTCATTACTGGAAACTACAAAGATAAAGTCTCAGCTTTATTATTAGCTTTCTAACAAGTTAAACATTTCAGACAGAATGGTCTTTCTTTGGATCTTATGGTTTCTGAGAGATTGATTGCCACATTGTAACCACTGACTGTAGAAGACAAAGCTTAGCCTTCCCTTAAATCTTTTTTTTTTTTTTTTTTTTTTTTTTTAAGATGAGAGATTTTTACCTGAGTATGCATGGACAAGGGTTGATAGATATCCAGAGAGTCCATGAACTTGGATGGAATTACGTCTATACTCTAACGATTATGAATTGCAGGCAACAAAATAATTGTTTTGAGACAGGTACAAAGGTTCCCCAGGCTGCCAAAGGACTGTATGACACAATAAAAAAGTTAAAAGAACCCTTCTTTAGAGGGTCTTAGGTGATGTCTGTGTCATACTGCTACAAAATCCCTGGGCATGCACCAGCCTCTGTTATTCTTTGGCAGCTCAACATTTAATAGAAGGCGTAATATCAATGAGGGCATGGAATTACCTGTAAAGCCAAAAGTCATAATTTCACTGTTTCTTGCTTACCATCATAGTTACAGTGCTGTCATCAACTAACTGTCATTGCTGTATATATAGATGAAAAATTCTAGCAATAAGACAATATCTCTGATAGGAATAAAGCATTGATGCCTATCAAAATAATACATCATCAACCTCATAAGGACACTAGCCATCAATTAAACTGTTAATGTTAAAAGCAGAGTTGTTAAACACAGCAGGAAGGGGGCGTGAGTCACCAGCATTTATTAAGTGTGCTATGCCAGGGTAACCACTGAGAATACAAAAAAAAAAAGGTAAAAGACAGTCCTTATCCCCAAGGAGTTCACAGTTTAATGGGGGAGACAACATTGAAACAAGCCATATACAGGATAAACTGGGATAATCTCAAAGCGAAGACACTAAGATTAAGGAGGACTGGGGAAAGTTTCGTTTAGGTAGTGAAATTTTAACTGAGTCTTGAAGGAAGGAGAGTTTTCTAGGTATGGGGGTTGGTCAGTGAAGATGCCCTGCAAACTGGTGCAGGAAAAACTGGGGCAGACTTTCATTAACTAAACGATGATTGTACATTTCTGTTCTTCTCTTCCTTTTGCAACAACCAATCAAATTTTGCAAACATCAGAGAAGACTTCTAGTAATGTTAGTGATGGGAAAGGTGCCCTCCTTCCCTCTGTTCCAGAAAAAAGAAAAATCACAAACTTTTAGGAATGACTGTCCTAATGTAGCAGTTAATATTACAGTATGAACAATTTGAGGACCAAGTGATCACATTGCTAGAATAGAATATTCAAATGCCAAAGCTAAAACTTATTTTATGAATATTTTTATATGAAAAAATATAGTACATATAATACATAGGTAAAAAAAAGATATTTAGACCATTTCTTGGTCTGGACCACTTACTGCCTTGTTTATTCTAATATATTTCAGTCATTTACATTGTTTACCTTTTTAGTCTGTTTAAAATCTAGGTCAGAAAAGGAAATGGGGCATGGAAGACAATCAGTTCTCTTAATTTTTTTGTAAAAGTAAGCCAAACATGGAGGTTGTGACTACTACTTTCTAGTAAAGTGCATAGTTTTTGTAACAGTTGTTTTTTGTTACTAATAACTGGAAAAGCCTTTTCTCCTTGCGTCTGGATTTGGGGCTATTCATGCTATTCAAATTGTTAGCATAGTACAGCATAAAAAAAATACTGGATTTGGAATCAAGGAACTATTAGGTTCAGATCCTGGATCTATGACTTAGTACCAGTGTGAGTTTGGGCAAGTTTTTTTATTTCTCTTAGGCTATTTACCCATTTGTAAAATAAGGATGTTGGATTAGAGGACTCCCAAGATCTCTTTCAGATTTATATCTATGATTCAGTCAGTCAAAAAGTATTTATTAAGCATCCCCTATCTGCCAGGCACTGCTGAGCACTGAGGATACAAAGGAAGGAAAAAGACAGTCCCTATCCTCAAGGAGCTTACAGTCTAATGGAGGAGGCAGCATGCAAACAACTTTAACAAATGATATGCAGAATAAATTGGAGATCATCTCAAAGGGAAGGCATTCACATTAAGGATGATTGGGAAAGATTTATTTTAGAAAGTGGGGTTTTTGCTGTGATTTGGAAGCCAGAAGGTAGAGATGAGGAGAAAGAGGATCCCAGGTGAGGCCAGTGCACCACAGAATGGCTGAGTACAGGATAGGAATTAAAATACAGAAGCCTGGAAAGGTAGTCAGGGACCAGGTGATGAGAAGCTTTAAAAACCAGAGGATTTTGTATTAGATCCTGAAATTATAAGGGAGCTATTCAAATTTAGTGAATGAGAAAGAGGGTGAAATGGTTAAGACCTGCACTTTAGAAAGATAAATTTGACAGCTGAATGGAGGATGAACTAGGTTGATTTCCTCCTGGAGAGACTAGAGACAGAACAAGACAACCAGTAGCCTGTTCCAATGATCCATGCTTAATGTGGGGAGGACTTGCACCAATGTGGTAGCAGTGTCAGAAGAGGAGATCTTGTGTGAGATACATTTTGAAGGCAAAATGGACAAGACTTTGCAACAGAATGGATATGGAATTGAGAGTGAGGAGTCAAGGATGGCTTTTAACTTCTGTGAAGTTCCTTAAGATTAGAACTTTCCAGAAGTGAAATGGGCTACCAAGGCAGGGATCACCCTGACCTCCCTGACTGGAGACCTTTCAAGTAAGGAGAGATGGATGACTTACCTATGGCGCTTGTTATAGAAGAGATTCTTGTTCAGCTGTGAGTTGGAAATATCTGTGATTGTAATTGTGACCTGCCTCAGGTCATACAGCTGGTTGGTTCAATGAGTTTGTACTGGAATCCAGTGCTAATTTTCCCTAAAGTGCCATGCTCTTTCTCATATACCATGCTGGCGATATGATGTGCTCTTTATTATTTTAAAGGAGAAGTGTTTTAAAATAAGAATTGAAATTGGATGATCTTCCTGTATATAAATTGTTTGGATTAAGAATAAGAGGGGATAGTGCTTTTAAACAGCATAAAGGATTTAGTTGTCTTAGTAGAAAGCCACATGACCACCAAGATAAGATAAGCATCATTAAATCCTTCTGTGAAATCCTCTGGACTCCCACATACTGTTAATGAAGCACACTTTGTGTTATTATGGCAGGCATTGGCAAAAAAAAAGGTAACAACTATAAAATTTGTTTGTAAAACTTATTTAGACTTTTGTCAGAGTGGTATTATAGGAAAGCAGAGTTAAAGTATATGCTTGTGTCATAATTGGAAATAAAGTTACTAGACTACCAAAAAAAATAGTGATTTGCTCTATGATAAACTTAGTACAGTAAAACTGATTTTTTTAATCATCTGCCACCTTTCTTTTTTTCAGTTGATGCTGATGAAATTAAAAGGCTAGGAAAGAGATTTAAGAAGCTTGATTTGGACAATTCTGGTTCTTTGAGTGTGGAAGAGTTCATGTCTTTGCCTGAGTTGCAACAGAATCCATTAGTTCAGCGAGTAATAGATATATTTGACACAGATGGGAATGGAGAAGTAGACTTCAAAGGTAAGAAATTAGTCTTAACATAGAATCTTAATAGATAGATGTTACAGTTCTTGTTTTCACAAAGTTCTTAACATTTTAAAAGTCTTTTTGTTCTTATTAATCCATATGGCAACAATAGAGTTCCCATACATATCAGGATCAGAGAATATACTCATTTATGACAATTTATTAAAATAGAATATATCATTAAAGCATTAAGAGTTAAGAGATTTATTAGTACAAAATTAGTTCAAGGAAAATAAGAAAACTGATACTTGACTCTTCAAGATGCGTTAGTAAATTTTTTGATCAAGTTGTTTTCCTTGTGCTTAAAAAATAAGTTTCAACTTTGATTAACTTTAAAAGTGAATTTTGTAGCTTATGGAAAGATATGGTATAAAATTTTAAATGGATTGCAATTAGTAAGGTAAAGTATATGTACTACCTTAGCCAGGATTATTTTACCGTAACTAATATGGATTTTACAATGACAGTCTGCTATAGTGCTGCAATTGTTTTACGGATAGATATTATAAATTTAGTTCTGTTTTCTTATGAAAATTTGGACATTTTCATATCCTTTAATATTTACAGTTGTGATTGTTAAATTCATCCTCATTTTGTTGTTGGTTGTTAAAAAACTAGCTTTTTAATTGAGAAGCCACTTCTATATTAATTTGGGGTTTGATGCACACAGTGTCATCCCCAACAGGGCCCCATTATCTATAAGAAATCTCTCTACCATATAGTAGGAGCTGAATTGAATAGTTATCATTGTCTCTGTTGGGGTAGCTCTTGTTAGGCAAAGTGCTTACTATCATGGTCAGAGTGTCAGGCAGTGACCTTATTCAACCAATTAAGCTACAACCTTTTGAACATAACTCATTCCATTGATGTTACAGTGCACTTGTTTATGATGGCATTTTTAGATTTTTGAAAATGGGTGGAAATCTTTTTTTGTAAATGAATACGTGAAATAACCTTTATTTTTCAATGGGAAAACAACTCTGATTTATAAATGCTGTTTTTGTGCTTTCTGCATTTTAGAATTCATTGAAGGAGTTTCTCAGTTCAGCGTCAAAGGAGATAAAGAACAGAAATTAAGGTGTAAGTATCTTAATTTTTTGACACTGTAGTACCTGCTTTTAAAATGCATAATATGTATGTGGTACTTATTATATACTTTTAAACAAAGAAAGCTTCTTTGTCCAAGAATTTTGGTGTAGATGTTAATAGTCAAAATCCTAGTCAAGCATTTTTTGAGAGACCTGTACCTAACAATTTTTTAATCATAGGATTTAGCGCTGAAAGGGGCCTCAGAAGATCATGTTCCTCAGTTTACAAATAAGGAAATGGAGGCTGAAAGAGGTGAAGTAATTTGTCTAAAGTTGCCAGGTTGCCACTATTAAGGCTGAGACTTGAATTGAGTTCTAATGACTCTGGATCAAGTGGATTTCTTCCTTTTTACTATACCACTTTCTACTTATTTTGGTTTTTAGCTAGGTAGGGAGAAGTATTTCACTTTCCTAAAACTTAAACTCTCTCATCAAAATATTTTTCATAGTGTCAGTTCTAATACAGTACTTAATATTTTAACTACTTGGAATAATGCGTATTTCAGAATATTACAAATTGTTGATCCAGTTACAAGTTCTACTGTTACATGAACTTTTTTTCAAAAAGTCTTTAGCCTCAACTTTTATGAAATATATTACTGTCATATCCTGAGATAAAAGTTCCAAGTTTTTGCTGACGCATTGTGTCTAGTGAATATGGATAAATGTGTTTTTTTGATAGAAATACAATAAAACTTTCTAGTAGCATGTATAGAATAATTGAATGCACATGAGGCCTGAGAACTAAACCCATAAGTATTGGTAATTAAATTGCTTTCAAATTTCTTGTAAAATATTAGGGACTTCTAGAATTGTTTATGTAATATTAATGATACATCATTAATGATAGTGATAATATTAATGATATATAATATATTAATGATATTATTTATATAATAATAATGATGACATTAATGATATGTAATATTAGTGATGTGTGCATCATATTGACCTTTAACTATTCCTCACTTTTTTAAAAGTTGCTTTCCGAATCTATGACATGGATAAAGATGGCTATATTTCCAACGGGGAGCTCTTCCAGGTGCTGAAGATGATGGTGGGGAACAACCTGAAAGATACACAATTACAACAAATTGTAGACAAAACCATAATTAATGCAGATAAGGATGGAGATGGAAGAATATCCTTTGAAGAATTCTGTGCTGTATGTATTTACAGATTTTTCATTTAATTATAACTTATAAAAGCCAGTAGTTTGGGTGAAAATATTTTTAAAAACATCTTGCATCTAATTTGCTGTATTATATCATTTAGTTCTGCCTTGCCATTCTACATAGATAGCCTGTTTTTGTATCACAGTTTTTCAGTTGTCATATAAACAACGTTAAACTATTTTTAAATGAGCTGTGTCATATTAAAACCATAAAATTAAAATATTTTAGTAGTTGTGGGTAATTAATACTCATTGATGGTAACTTGACTAAATATTGGTAATATCGTATAAATTAATGGCACCACTAACCGAATTTTCATTGAGTAAATAAAACTTTTAACCATTAAGTTTGACTAGTCTAGTCTAGTTTAAATTCTATGTTGACATTTTATTCTGCATATTTCTTTTACATGTGATGCTGCTTATTGTTGTTAAACCCAAGAAAACCTGGTAAACCACTACAGTGTCTTTGTTTAACAGTTGATTTAATTGTGCAATCTGTGATGGTGGAAATAGTATTTTTTTGTTCTTAGTGGCTCCTGTGAGGCAGCCAGATGTAGTTGAAAGATTATTGGACTAGAGTCAGGAGATATCCAAGTCCCCCTTTTATCTCTTTATGTTGTTTATATATTTATGTACTGGTTATATGACCATGAGCAAGTTACTTAAACTGAGTTTAAGTTTCTTAATTTCTGAAACAGAAAAAAAGTAATAACTATTCTATTTGCCTCAGGGTTGTTATGAGTATCAAGTAAGATAACATTTGTATGTGTATTCTCGGAATCTAATTTAGAAGGACAGACTCACAAAATATATTTTCTAAGGGTTTATGAAGTGTTGGTGCATAAGGAATAGTCTAAGAATGAGGCATGAAAGGACTTGCCATACCTAGGAAAGAGCAGAGCCAGTCACTGGCTGCATAAGAGGCCATGGGAAGGGGAGAAGTATTTGGGGACAAGGCTCACAAGTCAGGCTGCTGCCAGTTCTTGAACACCACACATTGTCTTTCCACTCCCATCCCATTTCTCCTTTTCTCACTGCGATGGCAGAGAAAGCTTGCTTATATACGTGTTAATAAAGTCTCTGTGTATAAAGGATTGAAGGAAGATTCTGAAGAGAAAGCAGGCTCAAGGAACATGATTTGTTTTACCACCAGAGAAGGAATCTGTTGTTGAGGATGAAAAGTGGCACAAGACTTGAAGGATATGTGTGAGGCCAGTACCAGATACCAGCTGGAGAGTAAAGAGGGAAGGAAGAAGTTTCTTGAGCAGCTTTAGGGATTTATTTTCCTCTCATGTACTCTCAAAAGCAGCAGCAGTATAGGAAGAGCGGGAACTCTCAGGAATGTTGGCAGATTATAACCTTACCCAAGCTGGGGTGTCTTTTGTTTTGGTTTGTCAGGTAGCTAAATGTGTTCGAGTCAGGAACTGTGCCTGTGTTTGGGATGCAGATGATTTTACTTTTAGATAAAATATATCAAGATGTTCATTATAGTAGCTATTTTGTTAAATAATATAGTAGTAGCTATCTTATTAAGATAATGGCAGTAGTAGATATCTTATTAAGTAATAGCCATTTTATTAAATAATAGTTATAGCTATGATTTAAGTATTAGTAGTAATTTTGTTAAACAATACTGGTTTGTTAAATATTAGCAGCAGTTCTATTAAATAAGTTTTAAGTAATATTAATAGTAGCTATTCTGTCACATAACAGAATTTATACATATTTAAGTCCATAAGAAAATTACACAGTAATTTGCACTCATTTAGTAGCTGTTTTGTTAAATATATTAGCTGTCATTAAATGACAGTAGCAGTTTTATTAATAATGGTAGTGTTAACTATTCTATCACATAATAGAATTTAAGTCCATAAGAAAATGATACACAGTAATTTTCACTCATTTGTCATTTCATTTCTTAATAGGCTATTCTTCTAGAATAATCAGGGAAGCTGTATTGGATTTTCAGAACAACTTTTAAAACTGAATTTTACCATCCGATATTAAGTTCCCAGAGCACAAAGGAAAAGGCCTGTGAAGTTAGCTTTTCAAATATAACTCAGTGTCATTTTTATCCGGATTAAAAATTAATCATCTCTTGACTTGGGGAGGAAGAGAGAGAGAACCCATGAGAAATTGTAACTTGGGACAACTTTGTGAGAAGTTCCAGCTTCTGAAAGTAATAGATTTGAGGCAGCTGCTTGTTTGTTTGTATTGTAACTTTGGCAAGGTTATTATTGCATTAATAAAGAGAGATTTCTCAGCTTGTGTTAAGCTTCATTTGTTCCTGTCTGTTTCAGGTTGTAGGAGGCCTAGATATCCACAAAAAGATGGTGGTAGATGTGTGACTCTCTTTAGAGCACCGCCCAACACTTTTGCTTTCTTCTCCATCTCTGAAGATCTGCTCAAGACGTCCAGCAACGCTATCTGTGTATTTAAATGGAAGTATTTTTCTCTGTGAAGCCACATTTTCCAACATGAGCCTCATGAAGCCAACTAAGTGTTATTGAACTCTTATTCTCTCAATAACTCCGTGTAGCACTTTAAAGTCTGAAGGACAGCAAGATGGAAAAGAGCATCAGTGTGGTGGAGAAAGGGAAGGGTTGGCTTTTTAATTTATTTTTCTTCATCTTTTATAACAAGGAAATATCTATATATACATATGTAAATATTTATATATAGATATATGTAGCTTTCTATATGTAGTAGGTTGGCTTTAATTTAATATACTTGATTCAGAAGCAAAACTAGAATACAAAAGTGCCAAGCAGAACATAAACAGTTCGAAATATGGATATATACTTACTTTTATTTCACACAGTTTTATATATATAGTAGAAGTCTGTAAAATTTAAACTGGGTGTTAGGTCATCTGTTTTCCTTTTCCTGTGATATTCAGATGTCTCTTGACAGATTGATAAAGCATTGTTAACTTCCTGCTATTTACCTTAATTACTTTTTTGTAACACAGGAGTCTCTAATTTTATTTATACCTGTTAATATATATTACCAGGGACTGTGTCTCTTTGCTAAGCAGCTTTTACTGCACTTCTGACGAATGAAATAATGTAACTTCAATGCGAATGCCAAGAACTAGTCCTTGTGTTCACATAGTAACTGTGCAATGCTTGTGGCCACTTCATTCTGTTACTTAGTAACTGTGGAAACAGTTGCATTTATTAAAATATCCCTAAGCAATGTAAATTATCAGCTGTAATGGGTTATTTTATACATGACAGCTGGATTTGTCTCATTGCATTGCTTAAACATGAGAATTTGAGACTATCATGCAATTATCCAGAATTCTCACTTTTGATACATTGTGTAGTGAGATAAAATGTTTGTCGTTAAACTTAATGTTGGAATCATGTTTCCCTTCTGCACTAGAAGAATGCAGGTAATGTAACCTATTGTAGGTAGTCTAATTAACTAATATTTAATGCGTGTGTATATGTATTATGTACACATATATTTATACACGTATATTTCATACAAGGGGAAAATCTTGTTAACCTATGCCACAGAAAGAAGAAACTTTCCATTATCCAAATTTGTACTATATCTCTGTTACAGGTCTAGAGAGTTTTTGACATTTATTTCTAGATTTGCCCAAATCATGATTTGTAATGCTAACTTGCTATATTTGTGTGACATAAAAGTAGTGAATCATGTTCAACCAACTACCCTTCCCTTTCTGCAATGGTACTATTGGCTGGAAAAAAAAAATGTTATTAAACTTTTAGGGCAGTACAGTCTTTCCTAGTTTTTCTATTTAACTGGTTTTGTAATCAGCGATAGAAAAGTAAAGTTGTATGAACCTTCTTCAGTTGAGCACCTCTCTGCCATAGCTGTTCCTTCAACTGAGTGCTGCACATCATGGGCTCTGTCTGTGAGAGAGAAACCCAGGTGCTTGGTGTCCTTGCATGACATGGAGTTTTGCATGTAGATCGATTTGAAATGTACCTCTTGTTTACATAATTTGCATAATTTAAAAAAGATAATGTTGCCAAACTTTGGTAAATGTTAATGTTCAAACTGAAAATCTCCACTACATGTAACTTTCTTCCTCTGGATCAGTACGTGGCTTATAATCCCAGCCATTGGTTTGATCTGTTCCAGTGTCAACTGCCATGTGCTCTGCTTCAAGGGGAAACTAGTCTTTTGTGAATTTTTTGTACATAAGTATTTGTTACATATATTTTAGCAAATGCTTTCTATTTCTCTTGCTTGTGCATATCTTGGCTGGCGTTATAGAAAATAGTGCAAACATCATTTCCTTATTGGGGGATTTTTGTTTTGTTTTTCTAGTTTGTGTTGGGGGGAATGGTTTATGTTGAATGTTAGTTTTTCTTCTGCATGCTACATCATGTTGTGTGGGATCTTTAGGAACCTTCATACTATATGAATAAAAAAATAAAATATTTGAAACTTGCTACCATGTGTTCAAAGTGATCTGTTAAGTAATCCACAGCTAGGGAGCAGACATTAAATTCTAGCATCTTGATAAAAGGAAAAGTACTTCCTACTTTTGACATTCATCTACAGTTACAAAAAGTCATGTTAAAAAACTTGATATATTTTATGGGGGGGTGAGGACACACAAAAATGAGAAGTGTCTAGTTCTTTGTCACTGAAGTAGGAAATGTTATTCATTTTTGATTGATGTATAGAAATTTTTTTAATAGTAACCAATAGTGGATAAGTCCTATACCTTAACATGGATCCTAGAGTAGCTAGATAAAACTCTACCCTTCGATTATACTCAACTTCAATTATGCATAAATGAGAGCCCCTTTCCTTTCCCTGTCCCCCAGTAGGGTCTATTGGTTTGAAACAGGACAAGGTAGGCAAGGTCTTTTCTAAAGAGGACTTGAAAGGGAGTCCAAAGTCCAGTCCCTTCTTTTACAGATGCAGAAATACAGTTTGCCAGATCATATACAGAAGACCCCCCCCCCCCCAATTCCTTTGCCTCCAGATTCAGCATTATTTTCATTTGGATGTCATAACTTGGCTAAAATGGAGCTTAATTTCCCCTCACATCTTCTCATATTCTCCTGGCCTTCCAAGCTCACAGCCCTTTAATTTTTTAAGCTATTATCCTCATAATCTTTATCTTAGATTTTTCCTGGGACAATACAACATAGGGTATTAAGAAAATGTTATGTGAATTTCCTAAATCCTTCATTATCTTGTATCAGCAGACATAAGAGAACTTGACACAATGATCTTCCAAGTTCAAGGTCCCTTCTTAAATTAAGGTAGTCTACTGGAAAGAAAACTTGAGCTCTCAAACCAACTATACCAACAATGATCTGTGATTTCCAGCAAGTCATTTTACTACTCTCTGGGCCTCTTGTATTTAGACTACTTCATTTCCAAGATTCCTTTGCTTATTAATTTGAAACCAAAATGAACAAAAACAGTATTTTTGTTTGTTTCAATGTTTATTTAGTTTACTTAGAAATTTAGTTTCAATAAAGCTTTTTAGTGCCTCAATGTATCCAATCTTATGTGTTTAATTTTTAATGCTTAATTAAGATATGTGGCACTGGCAATATTAAACACATTTGAAAAGTGCCTAAAACATTTTCCTCAATGACTTTGGTGGACAGAGTTTTCTTCATTTTACAAACAGGATAGGTATCCAGATTAATTTCTCTTGGGTCACAGCACATATTAGTGAAATAATAAACAAGCAGTTATTATCACCTATAAATTATCTTTCTTGCCATTAAGGAAGTATCACTTAAGGTTCAGAAACTTTCCTATACAATCCAAGGAAGAACTCTCATCAGAACTCTTCTCTAGCGAAGTCAATTTCCTTCAGAATTAAAGAGGAGGAGTGACATTAATTTTATTAAAATAGCACATACTATGTGCCAGGAAATATTTAATTTAATCCTCACAACAACCCTGTGAGGTAGGTGCTGCTATAATCCCTGTTTTATAGTTGAGGAAACAAGCAGACAGAGGTTAAGTGATTCACCCAAGGTCATACAGCTAATAAATGTGTTAAGGCCACATTTGAACTCAGATATTACTGCAGGCCTTGTACCTGGAGACCCAATTGTGAATCTACTTTATGCTAAAGTAGATAGTTACATTATACCTAAAAAAAGACAAATAGCTTTCATATTATTTAAATATAAAAAATTAAGTCTAATTAGAATAATTAGAAAAATGGTTTTTCTTTTGTTTCTGAATAAGAAAAGGGGACTTTGGCTTAAAACAAATACTGCTTCTCTGCTTGACGCTGTTGCTACCTCTTCATGCAATCCTCCATCTTCAGAATGCAAGTCCTTAATTCCGAAATTAAAATCGATCTGCTGCTCTGCTAGCCACAGCTCGGATGTTACCATAGACCTTGGATGGAGGACTTCCTACGGAAGGGAAAAAAAATAAAACCATATTCAACATTTACATGAAAAGCTATGAAATGACTAGAGAGCTACAAATTTAAATTCATCTAATAATGTTGATAGGAGACCTGTCTTCAATTATAAGTAGTACCAAATTAGTCCCCCAATATAAGCCATTTACCTAAAATATAATCTTTCAAAGGAAAATATAAGCAATATACTGGAAAAAAAAAAAAAACACCTGATCACATACTTAGGTTTTATACAAAAATATGATACATGCTCAGTCCTACACATGGTAAATTTCAAGGAATCCCTTATTAGAACAGTATTTTAAAATCCTTTTATCATTAGACAAAGATAACTGAAACACAAAGTTTCATCCTGTGCCAGAAACAGAGAATTTTAAGATAGTTATTTTAAGACAAATTTGTGATTATATTACTTGGTTACAAAGAGTAACTGACACTTCGGATAACTAAGAAAGGAAAGGTGGCGTAGAGGAAATAGCACTAGAATTATCCTTAGCAAGTCATTGTGAACCTCAGTTTCCTCATATGTCAAATGGGAATACCCCTGTAGCACTTCTCTCACTTTTGCTGTAGCAAGGTTCCAGAGACAGTGTATGTACACTACTCTAGGGTGTTATGTAAATCAGTAAATCATGATTTCTATATGAATTTAAATGGAGGCAAGCTGGTAAATTATAAAATGTTCAACAATTCACTCCTTGTCAATTTTATTTTAAATAATAATGAATTACTAACATTCTGATACCCAAAGAGATATGAGCTGTATTTCTGAAAGCCAGTAGTTAAACCTCAAGAAAAAACATGAAAAATCCCTTTGTTCCCTCAACAATAAATAAAAGGAAGGAAATTCTTTTCCATCATCACCAAAACTTCACCTAATTTTTACTTCCTAATAAGTTAATTTTCTCACTGTATAGAATGATGGTAGAGATTCTCTAGTATCACATTACTATGTTTCCAAAGAACAAAGTAAAGCTATTAATTGCATTTACCAAGGATGAGGTTGCAGATGGCTGTTCTTGCCATTTTAATATTTTGGAAAGAGCCAAGGATATGAACTTTCCTGAAAGACAAAATAAGGAAACATGTCTGTAATATAAATACCATTTAAAAAAAATAACCACTTAATGAAAAACAAGACCTAAGCTGTAAAATTATCTGATATTTTCTTAAGAATCATATATCATACTGTAGTTGTAATTCCATGTTGTAACCACTGGACAATCAACAATTCATCCAGTGTTTCTGACCCCTTAACATAGAGATTCCAAAAAAAAACCCAAAATGAGTTCAACAGGCCACAGCAAGTGTGTTCATTTTAGTTATAACAGATACTCAGGCCTTTTACCTCTCCACCCTCCTACCCCACTTGCCTCAAAGAGGGGAATAATACTCAAAAGGACTTTTGTTGCCTTTCCCTCTAAAACTTTAGAGAAGTAAATAAACAAGTTGCTAGCACAGCAAGATGGAAAGAGGTTTCCCAACAAAGTCAGGAAAAAAACTTAAATCTGAAATCTGGTACTTGCTAGTTGTGTAACTATCAACAAATCACTTCACTTTTCTCACCTTTAAACAGAGTTTATCTGTACAACTTGACAGGGTTATGACTCTGTAAGTTTTAAAAAGAACTTTGTTCATATGGGGGGTGATTACTTTTTTAGCATGAAGATGGCTTTTTAACTGTGATCTTACCACGAATACAATATAAATAGCATTATCATGAAACAAGATCATAGTAAATAAAATGGTTAGTATTAGTGCTATGCATTGTAAAAGTTAAAGGATGTATTCTTCCTTACTAGAGGAAGGTACTTCAGAATGGGTAATGTTTCAGTGTTATGTCAACACAAAACGCAGTGATAATTTTTTAAGAACTGAAAAAGATGTTCATATGTTGCTACTTGGTTTTATGCCCCCACAATGAGTTATAAAAAACAATGTGAAAGTTTTGGTAAATATTTTGGTAAATAGATCCTTAAAATTCTACTAACTAGGGACAATTAGCACAACTCTTACATAAAAAACATTTCTGCTACTAGGGGTTCTGCCAGGATCATGGACTAAAAAGAAGGATCAAAGTGCTTTTATCACATGTGGATTTCTCCAATCACAGGATCAGAGATTTTGAGTTAGAACAATCTATAGAGCTCATCTACTCCAACCACCTCATTTGGGCCCTGATCCACTTCAGAGGAAGAAACAAAAAGATGAAAAATCTTACTGACTTCTAAGCTAGGAAGGACCTAGGCCTCAAAAAAGATTTAAGTAATATGCTGAATGGCAGCAACATTAACTAATTTTCTGCAATGACTAGAAACAAGGCTTATACTCCTCCTCTGCTTATCCAACAGGTATAAGGACATAAGAGTTTTATTCACAGAAAGTAATTAACAAATGCTTCTTGACAGATTGAAAATAATGATACAATGGGTTTTGGACAAAGGCAAAAATCACCAACCCAGTGGAACCAATGGCCAGAAATAACTGAGAAAAAGCCATTCCTAAATTTAGGCTATAGCAAGAGTAAACAACTTTATCAAGCAAAAGTTCACTGGTAACTTTGGGGCAGAGGAATCTGAGAAAGTCAGACTATGGGGTTGTGAAAAAAGCAAGAAAACAAAGCAGCAGAAGCAGTGCGTACAAATGACCCTTCCTAGGAAGGTGGCTGTGAAAGGGAGAAGAGATAGCATAAGAGTTTGAAGGGATGGCAATTCAAGTAAAAATAAAGTTGAAGGAGAACTGGGCATATCTGTAGGAAACAGAAGATTCTGGAAGGTCAAGAGAAACTGAAGGGGCGAGCTCACAGAGGAGAATGAAGAGATGAGATTAAGCAGAGAAGTTAGCTTTGTGAAGGAAAAAGGCAGCCACTTTCTGAGACTGGAATAAAGGAGTAGACAAGGGGGAATAGATAAACATCAAGTTTTTCAAGATGGCGGAGTAGAAAGACACACATACGCAGGGTCTCCCCACACAGCCCATAAAATACCTGTGTAGAGGGAATCTCAACAAATTTTGGAGCAGCAGAAATGGAGAACAACAGAGTGGGGGAGATTTTCAGCTCAGGGTGACCTGAAAGGCCCACAGGAAACTTTGGTTGCACAGGACACGGAGTGGAGCCCAGCCCAGCCTTGGCCTTGAGGTGCATTTAGGGTTAGGGTTAGGGTGCGAGGCGCAGCATGACTTTGGGAGGAGGACACCTCAGGGGCGGAATTTCTAGTCACAGCAGCAGCTGTAGCGGGTCCGCAGATCCTTCAACCCACAGGCACCAAAGGTCAGTGATGGGATTTTTTCAGCTGGCTGGGAAGGGAGAAGGGCCTTTTCATAGCTCTGGCCTCAGGCAGCGGCCACATTGGGCCACATCAGGCAGGCGACAGCAGTTCTCCAGCAGCCCCTACAGCAGCCTGCATACATTGTTGGATCGTGAAAACCCCTGGGGGCACTGAGGAGCTGAGTATTACCTCAGCCCTGTGTAGAGGCCCTGAGGGAGCCAGGCTTTGTCTCACACAGAATGGCAGCCCTGCCCATCCAGCTTATCTGAAAATCAGCCCCCAGCGCTGACTTGGTGGAACTGAAGGCCAGGTGGCTGTGGAGAAGTAACTGCTCCCTGCTTCCAGATCAGTGTACACGCTAGATTGTGCCACCTTGGAGGAACGGAGATCTTACAGATTCTCAGAGTATACTCTTGACAAAGGACCCAAAAGTCAAGTAACTGATTGGGAAAATGCCCAAAAAAGGGAAAATAAAGAAGACTATAGAAGGTTACTTTCTTGGTGAACAGATATCTTCTCCTACCTTTCTGATGAGGAAGAACAATGCTTATCATCAGGGAAAGACATAAAAGTCAAGGCTTCTATTATCCCAAACATCCAAAATAAATATTCAATGTTCTCAGGCCATTGAAGAGCTCAAAAAGGATTTTGAAAATCAAGTAAGAGAGGTGGAGGAAAAACTGGGAAGAGAAATGAGATGCAAGAAAAGCATGAAAAGCAGTTCAACACCTTGCTAAAGGAGACCCAAAAATATGCTGAAAAAAATAACAGCTTTAAAAATAGACTAACTCAATTGGCAAAACAGGTTCAAAAAGACAATGAGAAGAATGTTCTAAAAAGAAGAATTAGCCAAATGGAAAAGGAGGTTCAAAAACTCACTGTAGGTAAACATCAAGTTTTTGAGAAACTTAGTACGATGCAATGAAGCTTCTGACAGCTGGTCTCTACTTTCTCAAAGTAGGTGAGGTCCTCAAGAAATAGGACAAGTAAGGGTATAGGGACTCTTAAGGAGAAGCAAAAGGACTTGGATTAGTGCTTTCAAGAAATGCAACAAAGCTGATTAAAAAACAAAAGGACTGCCATGCATGAGGGCCCAACTGACAAATTTATAGTGGGCCAAGTTGGCACAGTGGTGTGACATCCTCCAGTTCTGTTCAGCACCATGTGAACTGGGCGGGGGGGAGGCAAGGCAGAAGTTAGGAGCAACCTAGAACTGATTTTTGTCAAAGTGTGATCAAGAACAGGATAAGAGATTTAAAAGTGGGGACCAGCATATAGATGAACTGGTAATGCACTGACAGGATCAATTAGTAAGGTATCTAGATGGTAGGCGGCTGGAACAATGGCTAGACAGGATGAATGATGGATGGAATGTACCTCAAAAAAAGGTGCTGCTGAATGATGGTGTAAGGAAGACGATCTGGAAATAGCAGTAAAGAACATGAGAGACTTAGAACTTAGAACCAGAGAGAGTGGCTACCCTTCTATTCTTAAAGAAGTCAGATTCTCTTGAGTATACGAAAATGTTAAGAGTACATTCTTACTCTCTGTAGAAGTGAGAGTCTAGAGATATCAAATATTGCATCTGTAATCAGACCAGTTTGATCACTGATGACTTTTGGTTGTTTTGTGATGAGTGTTGTTCTCTGGAAAATGATGAGAAAATTAAGGCAAAGAGGGCTAAGTGACTTGCCCAGGGTCACTCAGCCAGTAAGCGTCTGGGGCTGGATTTGAATTCAGGTTTACCTGAACCCAAATCCGGAATTCTATCCCCTGAGCCACCCTGTTGGTTATAATTCAAGTAAATAACTATTTACTCTATTATTCTGTACAGCACATATAGCCTTGCATGACTCACTCACTTAGTCTCATTTTCCTAAACTGTAAAATATGGTCCTGAAGGTCCATTCCAGGTCTAGATCTGGTCCTCTGAATATTTCTCTGCTGACAACTATTAACTGTGCCATTTTTAATGTCCTTTATACCACTTCCTGCACATCAAACCACTGTTATTAATGTCCTGTCATCTAATGATGGCTAATGTAGGTGCAGTCATTGAAAAGAACTCAAAAAACTTAACTTTTACAGAATTAATTTGAGAATCAATGAAGATAATATATGGGAAAAAGCCTTCCGATCTATAAAGTGCTATACAAATATAAGCCACTGTTCTTCCAAGTCTTTGTTTACTTAAACTAGAAAAATTTATCAACAAGCATTATGTTGTGCCAGGAATCGTTTTCTAGGAACCTTCCCAAAACTAACTGATTCCTTTAAATTCAGCAGCTTCTGGATTCATTTTAAACCAACATATTTAAAAGCAAAACAAATTAGTAAATTTATTAATTAGGTAAACTACTCAAATAAAATGCTAAATACAAAAATAAAATTTTGTAAGGTAACTAAAGTATATATTTTATAAGGTAACCAAAGTATACAGAAAATAATTGCATGTTCTTAAACTAACAAAGTAATTTTTAAGTAAGATATTTTTAATACATCAATTATTTTCTAAAAATTTCTAAGGCTTTGTGTATTCTTCCCTTTCCCCTCTTCCTCCTGCCCAAAACAAAACAATTTTGTCCTCTTGAGAAGAAAAGATTCTGGAAACTCAACATCCCTAAGCCCTTTCCCTGAATATCACAAGTTTCTGGATTTTCTAGTAAACTCTCTCCTCACAATCATCCCATTTACTTTGTGGTTTCATTACACTGTATAACCTTTGTGCCATCTGTCTGTCACTAAAAAGCTGATCTAGGTAGATCAGCTTTCACTTGAATTAGGGTTAATCTGAGCTTCATTCTTAGCACTTTAAAGTCCTTTCATCTTCTTTGTGAATATAGGTGGCTATTTTCTAGATATTTTTCAAAGGTTTTTCTTGAGCACAAACATCATGCTTTACGTTTAAAGCACCTACTTGACAAATTCTTCTGCGGATACTATTTGAAATATTGATTTTTAAAAAGACAAGAAGGAATCATAGTTCTATACAGTCAGCTCATAGTTGATGAAAGCATCTCACACCAGGCTCTAATATTAATATTCCATGAACAACTTAATGTATTTAAAACAAAAACTGTAAAAGCAACTTTTCCTTTTGAACCAGAAAAGTCTAAGTTATAAAATAATTTTCTCTTTTGAGGTTTTATACTTACAAATCAGCCAAAACTATCCGTGTCCGTGTCACGTTTTCTATGGTAAATTTAGTCTTCCCTCCCTTCCCAGCAATTCTTCCTATTGCCCTAGAAAGGTGGTCTCCTTTTAAAGGCTTTACTAAATTAAAAAAAAAAGAAAAGAAAAGAAAAAAAGTTTGTCAGGGAGAGATTCAACAAATTACAACCTTAAGCATCACCTAAATTACGTTTTACTTTTTATTTATCCAACATTTATTAAGTATCCACATGGTGCTAACTGTTAGGAGAGATAAACAGAAAATATAGTACCTGCCTACAAGAATCAAACACTTCCTAACAATACAGTTAGGAAGATAAGATATATACACAATTAATTATGCATAAATTTGAATATCTATGTAAGAAGGGTACAGACAAGGTGATTTGTGTTCAGAGGCAAGAAATATCATTTCTCAAAGGAAGAGGCAATGAAGTACTTCCCCTTAAAGAAGAAATGCCAGCAGATAGGTGATACTTCTTTAATAGTATGACTGGTGCAATTCAAAAGATCTGTTAGAACTCAGAGGCCAAAGTCGCTGAGCACTTGAGTTGGACTTTGAAAAAATGTATGAATATGATTTCAATAGTAAGAGATTTAGGTGAAGCACAAGGTGACATTCTAGGCTGGGGAACAACCTAGGCACAAAGAACAAATGTAGGCAAGTACAAACTCCTTCTCTACTGCAGGATTATTTCTAAGTGCTAAAACACAAGTCAAAAAAGGAGGATGACATATTTGAGCAGGTTAGCATATAAGGAAATCAAACATAACTTTCAAAAGTTTATAAAGGTAATACAATAGAATAAAAGCACTTACCATCTGTAATTTCAAAAGATTCTAGGAAGAGGTCATCTAACCTAATGAGAGCAAGTGCATCCTAAAAATTTAAAAAGATGAAAAGTTAAAAGTTAATTTTATATAAAAATGCTAAATAATGAGGAAGAGAAATAAAGAAATAAAATACAGACCTCAGAATGAAAAGTGTCAATTAGTTATTTCTCCAAGGGTTAAAAAATTTATATGGAACTCCTAGCCCACAGCTAAAGTTAAACACCCTAGAAACTCAATTTTCAAGAGGTGCCATTATCCATGAAAACTTCAGGTTCAGTTTTATCATCACTTTAGATGCAATGAGATCACTCACCTCCACCTGAAATCCAAGAATAAAAGCTTTCACAAAATCAACAGCTTTTGTAAGAGCACTTGCATCCTTGGTTTCTTTACAAGTCTGTAAGAAAACAAAACACTCGGCTGAAAAATCAAGTGTTTACATAGTTTTGTTTGAACCTAAGTAGAAGAAAAAGTAAGCAAGTCTCTCTGAATTACTATCAACTCCACATACACAAACTTCCTCAGGCTCCACAATTTATGAACTTTCACTTCAAAATACTTCAAGCTTGCCCAGCGATCCCCAGTGGATTTTAACCAACAATCACTAAGCATACAGTCTCTTAGGCACTAGGGATACAAAGATAGAAGTGAGATGAACCCTGCCCTTAAGAGAGCTTCTGTTGTACTGAGAGGGTAAACAGAGATAGGGAATAGATCTGTACTTTCTTTGGAATACGGAACTCCCATGTGAATAAACTCCCTCTGCTAATGCTGGTCAGCAGTCACAGATACTGAGTTGCCTATGACACTGAGAAGCCTAACA
Source organism: Notamacropus eugenii (assembly GCF_028372415.1). NCBI lineage: Eukaryota > Metazoa > Chordata > Mammalia > Diprotodontia > Macropodidae > Notamacropus > Notamacropus eugenii. Next base: position 635,457,170 of record NC_092872.1, read on the forward strand.
GAGGGAAGGCTTGGGGATGGTGCTGCCCTCTGCACTGTTGTTGTGTGTAAATTTCTGTGTTGCTATGACATATTTGGCTTTCTGGTGTCTGAATAAATGTTTTGGTTCGGTCTTCCCTGTGGAGAGTCTGTTGCATTTCATGATTCAGAATTGCACCAGCACATTCATGGCTGTCACAGGCGCTGTGAATATTGTGTTGGTGCCACAAGATGGGACATGGAATGTTATATGCAGAGCACTGTAAATATGAAAATTTCTTAGAGGCACAGATTATGTTGGGGGTAGTAAAGCATAATCATCTTGCAAAAGTAGGAATGGAGTCATACTGAAAGGGGCTTCATCAAACACAGGAGGGAGTATTTTTAAAAGCAGGCACTTCTTTCTGTGGCAAAGTAAAGATTGCTTTGACCATAAAAATGCCCCATTCTCATACTAGAGCTTCATATATTTTTTTTAAGTATAGAAGCATATTTAACTGTCACACATGTTGAGGAACCTTCTCTGGGAACAGGAAACTGGGAATAAATTAGCTGGTGTTAATACAGATAGGTAGCACTAAGCTGAACCTCATCACAGTTTCCTCTGGCACATAAGGTTATGGCGCTTTGAAAAAACACAACTCATGACCATACCTTCACAAATATCTATAAATACCCTAATGCATCCAGGAGGACATTTGGAAAAGAAGCCAAGTGCTCTGGTTGTACAACATTTTCCATTCTAAACTAGTGTTTTTGTTGCACTCAATCTGCTGACTCTCAACACTGACTCTCCTACCACTCAAATACAGGCTAGGTCAATCCAAAATACACAAACTTTCCTCTTACCATCTGACTCCTTTAAAAAACCCCAACAGAAAAGTCAGTGCAGCCAAATGTGCCTCGATTCAGCTCTTTCCCAAAGCCCTGGCACATCAGTTTACCATGAGCAGTGGCTCATGGTAAACAATTTGTATGTAACCCTGCCCCATAGTTCTCTTATTTTCACTCAGATCCATGGACCATCATTAATATTGGTCTTGTTATCTGATCACAACAGGATTATTTAAGCCATAACATGATATGAAGCAACTGAAAATTAATGTGTGAAGTGACACAGTAAGGTACGTACCACTTAAAGTGGCAGAACCACTGACTACTTAAGAGAAACAGAAGTGGAAGCAGACACTTTATTCATTTATGGTTGGGGCAATTCAAAATAGCTGTTACAACTCATGGGCCAAAGCAGCAGAGCTACAGTCAAATGCTGAGGCTTAAAACGAAGAGGAAGCCAGGATCTCATGTACAATATTATTCTGGTGGATGCAATGAAAAGAAAAACCCGGAAGGCACAATAACCTAGTCATGGTCAATAAGCAGAAGGATTCTGGGAAGTAGGAAGAGCTGAAAGTGTTTTAGATAAGCATCTCTCTAGCAAACAAAGCAAGTTAAACCTCTCTTCTCTTCTTCCTTACCCTCTAAATCAAATCACAAGCTTGAAGAGCAAGCGATACTTAAGTGACTAAATGTAAACTTCACTATTAAAAGTGATTTCAAGGTTCACATCACATTCAGATTCACTAAAAGAGAAAATATTTGTTCGACATGAGTATATTTGACTTCTAAAAAAATACCAACTTCCTGCTATGTACATACAAAGCATATAAAATACAAATTATAAGATGTAAGGAAAGAAGTGAAGTGGGAAAAAAAACTACAATAATGGAACAGCATTAAATAAAAGGAATTTAGTCAATGGAATATGAAATGACCAGCTTCATGAAGGTAGTGTAGATTTGAAATGTATGCTGAAAAATTAGTAGAATTTGGATCCTGCAGTCAGGAGGCAATTCTTGAGAAGAAGATTTGCATCATGGGTACAAATAGGGAGGAAGCAATGGTCAGGTAAAAGGTTAGAAAAACATTAAGTATACCAACCAACATGAGTGGACAGTGTTTTAAGGTTAGAAAAGTGATTACCAAAAGACTTAAAAGGCAGAGTGAGTTTTGGCTCTCCACTGACTATAAAGAAAATTCAGCAAAGGTTTTTGAGTTAAATCATCAAAAAGAATCTTAGAGAATATTTAATGAAATGTCCTAACACACACCACATCCCTGAGGTCATCATTCAGCTTTTGCTCAGGAGTTTAGTATATTAATAAGACAATGTTGATAAATAATAACACTCTAGTTTTGAACATCTCTACTTGTGAAAAAAGTTCGCCCTTAGAAAGTGTTGAATCTGATGATTTAAGCTTCTGAAACCCACTGACCTTCCTCCTGACTTCTACAGTCATAATCTCTCTTCCAGATGAATATGTGAAAGGCTATCATGTTACATAATTCCACCTCATCTTTTTTTTTTTTTTTTGAGTCAGTCAACGAACATGTGTTAAGTACTATGTTGCCAGGCACTATACTAAACCCTGGGAATAAAAAGAAAGGTAAGAGACAACACCTGCTCTCAAAGAGCTCACAATGAGGGAGATTACGCATAAATAACTGGACACCCAGTTTGAGAGTCTGAAAGGCAGTTAAAATTTTGAGACTGAAAGTCAGCAGTAGTTAGGGCTAGATAAATAGATCATAAGCAATAAGTTAATTGGATTCACAGAAACTGATGAAATCACCATCATAATAGCCCTTCACATCATGAAATAGTAAAGAGGAAGGGGAGAAGAGTAACTGGGACAGTGTTGTGGGACACCCACAGTTAGTAGGCACAAACTGGATAATGACCCAGTCAAGAAGACTGAGAAGCAGCTGTCAGAAGAGATAATCAACAATGTCAGTGGCTGCAAAGAGGTCAAGAAGGATGAGAATTGAGGAAAAAAACATTAGATTTGATAACTAAGAGACGTTAGTAACTTTGAAGAGAGCATTTGAGGTTGAATAAGATCAGAAGATAGACAGATGAATAAATAAAATAAAGAGAGAAGACAGAGTTAAGAAGTGAGAGAAAAGGAAGTGGAGGCTTTATTGTTGATGACCTTCTCAAGGAGTTTAGCCACAAGAGGCAGGATAAACCTCCCATTCTTTTCAAGGATTTCTCATATGCTGTTTTTCAAATTCCCTCACTATCTTTGAATGACCACACTAAAAACAGTGTAATTCTAGTAAGATTAATTTGGTGGCAAAGAGAGCCCAGAGGAATCTGAGATAAGGAAACCAGTCAGGAGGCTATTAAAACAATCTCAAAATAAGGGGGGGAACACCTAGCAGTGAAAATGGAAAGGAAAAAACTTGTTTCATTTTGTATATTTAAAAGTATATTTTCTGTAAGTATAAAAGTATGTTTCTATATTTCAAAGTCAGAAGTGCTTCACTGGAGGTAATCCTTGGTTCTTGAGGGATATGCCAGCACAAGCTCTGGCCAAGTTAAAGAAAGTTTTGATTACAGGTAAATTACAAATGTTGTGAATGGACCAAACTAGTTAAGTATGGAAAAGCAGATCATGAATAAGTTGACCACTAGTTGGTGAAATCTTTGGACATGATAAAAAACAAGAACAAAAACAGACCTAATTTTCTGTAGCTCCCTTCAAAAGGTCCAGAGAGAGCCCTGTGGGATATCCAAAGGGTGTGGAATAAGGATGGAAAAGGAAAGATAGAGGGGGTCCTAATAATCATAGTTTTTAGAACATTTAATTAGATGCTACTGAAAGAACTAAACCATAATAGCACTAAAACTATTGCTTTAATACAGGCCTGTACAACATGTGGCCTGTGGGCTGCTTGTAGCATGTCAAAGGATTTCAGGTAGCCCACAAAAAATGTAGAGGAAAACATCCTTTATACGCAAAGGAAATCCTTTGGCATATGCAGCCCACAGGTTGTGCAGGCCTGCTTTAATAAAACCACAAGAGGCAAAAGAAATTGCTGCTAAATGGAAGGATGAAGAAAACAAAGATCCATTGTGCAAATCTAAAGCAATGCGAAGGCTCAAGAGCACCACTACCACCACCAAAAAAAACCCCAAACAAACCAAGAAACACAACATATTTTTAAAGGATGAAGGGAAATTCTACAAAAAACATGACAAAGTCCTTCAAATTACATCTTTAAAATACCTCCTATTGATAGCATAAGGCCTTTTAGATTACAGAATATTACAATCTCCAAAGAACCACAGTAAAATGGAGAGATGTAAGATGAACATAAATAGGATAAAACTTTATTGACTATTTTTTAAAAAGGTTATTAAACAGAATAATAACAATAAGGAAAAGGGGTGATCATGCTTCAAACTGTGTAAGAGAAAGAAATATTTGTTTGGAAAAAAGTTGGTGTTCTCCTTACCCTGATTTCTATATTCCTTGACTTTAAGTTAAATCGTATTTGAAGACCCAGATGTTCTACAACAGGTGTAAATATTTTCATCCAGTTCTCTTTTAATGGAGTGTATCTGTTGGCAGGCACTGGAATTTTCCTCATTTCACCTTTGCCACCCTAAAATAAAGATGCACAATTACGAAATAAGAGAAAGTTGATCCCCTTATCTCTTTCATGGAACAAAAACTAAACATCACATTTTTATGCAGTAAATAAATAAAACCACTAAAGCCTATTCCTGACTCCAGGGGTCATGGAAGTTGTATTGGGTTCCTGAATGTTTCAACTACCAAAGTTCTCTGCAGCTTCTACCACCACCAGGCTTGTGCCTGGGTTCCAAAAATACACTGTCATCCGAGGACCATTATGCATGTGCAAGTCACTAAACTAGGTGGTGGAAAAAAGAGGTTTTTAAGTGACATAGTCCCTACCTTCCAGCAGTTTACAGCATGACAGATAAATGTAATACAAAGTGAAATCAGGGAGAAAAGTCAATACGCCGCCACCCCTCTATTGATGCAGGTCAACCCTTTCTGTACAACTTACAGCCTCAGAGAGTGACCTAGATCACTAAGAGGTTAAGTGGCAAGCCCAGTGCCACCCGTTCAGAGCAGAGACTTGAACTCAAGTTTTCCAGATTACAGAGACCAGCTCTATCCATTGTGCAGTGTTGCCTCCAGGCTCCCCCATCCCAGAGAGCATCCCCCGCCGCCCACATTTCTCTGTCCAGCAACTCTGAGAGGGCAACCAGTTAATGCCACAGATTACTGCCTCTTTCCTTCTCGTTCATTCCCCTGCAAATCTATCTAATTGTATTACAACGGACTGAAAATAATTCAGGTCACTACACAAAAAAATAAAACAAAGGGCAACAAACTCCACAGATACTTCATCTCGGAAGGTGTTGCAACTTCTCTGCGGACAGCTAAAGAAACAGCCACGAAACTTCACTCAGGCTTCCCCTCATCTCGGTCAGTACTCGGATCCACCGGGGACCCCGGCGCTTCAGAGCTCTGAGCCAGGGATTCTCCTCCTTCGTGTCGCGGGCCCCTCTCTCAGACTAAAGGACACCAACTGCCTCGTCTCCCCAGCCCGACCTCCGTCCCCCGCCCCGCCCCCTCCAGACCGTACCGAGAAAGCGTCCCCAGACAACGGAGGAAAAACCGGCTTCTTGTGCGGCCGGGGCCCCTCGCTATCCATCTGGCCACCGCCGTCGCGGCCCTCCGGCTGCTGCTCCTCCGCTCGCCGCTTTCTGCCCCGTTTGCCGGTCGTGCGAGAAATCTTGGTGAAACCGTCCCCGTCCTCCGCCGCGCTCTGCGTTTCCATCGCCGCTTCCATGACTCCCCACAGGGAACGGCTACTGCAGAGGTTTCCGGTTCTCGCACGTGCAATGGGACAAGGCGCAGGCGCGCGTCGAAGACCCAACACGTCCCTTACGTCACTGGATAGCTCCACCTCCTTTTGGCCCTTAGCAGGCTGGCTGACGTTGTGCCTAAGTCTTTCCATCTCTTCAGCAGCCGAAGTTTTGATGTGAGCCGCGCGGAATCTCTTTATCCGGAGTGCAAGGAAGTCATGGAAAGAATAAGAGAGGAAACTTTCGGTCTGAAGCTGCGGACTGTCGCAATAACTATCAGGCATTGATAAGGACAACTAAATGAACTTTCTCTGTGGGGGGCAGTGAGAGGAATGCGGAGTACGGCAAGCGGGAGGGCCAAACGGTTTCTTGTGTGGACAGTGCGTAGCGAAGACTCGTTGCCCAGTTGGCTACGACGCGGTTAACAGCGGGGCACCTGGACCCGTCCTGCCATGACGGCTTTCGAGAAGCCTCAGATCATCGCGCACATCCAGAAGAGCCTCAACTACACGGTGTTTGACTGCAAGTGGGTGCCCTGCAGTGCCAAATTCGTGACTCTGGGCAACTATGCCCGGGGCACCGGCGTCATCCAGATCTACGAAATCCAGCACGGGGACGTGACGCTGCTGCGGGAGGTGGGTGCCGCCGGCCGGGCCTCCCCCCGCCCTCGGCGCTGCCCCCCGGCCCCGACTGACCCCGTCCCCCGTTGTGGGTCTCCCGAACTTCCAAGAGGGACGGCCGCTCAGTCAATAAATATCGGTTAAGCCGTGCGGGTCCTCGGGCTGAGTGCAGGGGACACAAAACGAAGCGAACCGTTAAAGTCTATTGCGGGGAGAAGGCGTGCCGAGCGTGTAAACAAAGCCAGAACTAAGGGTCGGGGAAGGCTGCCTGTGGAAGGTGGGATTGTGGTTGTGATGTAAAGGAAGCCGGAGAAGTGGGGGAGGGGGGGGGCGATTCCAGGCGTGGAGGACAGCCAGAGAAAACGCCCCCTAACGAGATGGAGAGTCTGCTTTGGGGAACAGCCAGGGGGAGTCGAAGAGTTCACGTTAAGGAGGAAGACTTAAGAAGACTGGAAAGGTGGGAGAAGGGCAGGTTGGGAAAGGCTTTGAATGCCAAACAGTAGATTTTATGTTTGCTCCAGGAGGCAATAGGAAACCACTGGAGTGAATATTGAGTAGAGAAGTGATGTGATCGCACCTGCATTTTAGGAAACACGTTTTAGTGGCTTGGGGGCAGCGAGGTGGTGCAGTGGATAGAGCACCAGTGGAGGAGTCAGGAGGGCCTGAGTTCAAATCTCACCTCAGACCCTTGACACTCACTAGCTGAGTGACTTTGGGCAAGTCACTTAACCCCAACTGCCTCATCCTGGGTCATCTCCGGTCATCCTGATGAATATCTGGTCACTGGAATCAGATGGCTCTGGAAGAGAAGTGAGGCTGGTGACCTACACAGCCTTCCCTCACTCAAAACAAAGTCAAGTGCAAGTCATGTCATCATTTCTCTGATGGCATGGTCTTCTTTTTAGTGGCTTAGGATGAATTTGGGGAGAGATTTGAGGCAGACTCAACAACAGGCGATTGCAGTAATTCAGATATGAAGTGTTGAGAGTCCGCACTAGACTGGTGCCCGTGTCAGGAGAAAAGGGGGGGTGTATTGGAGAGATGTTGCAAAGGTGAAGTGGACAGGGCTTGGCCACAGCTCAGATATGGGAGGGGAGCTGGTAGTGCAGGGTGACTCCTAGGTGGGATTGGGAGGATGGTATTGCCCACTGCAGTACTAGGAGGCAGGGAAGGGGGGAAATGAGGTAGAGGTAGGAAATAATGCGTTCAGTTTTGAACATGTTGAGTTTAAGAGGTCTAATACATCTAGTTGGAAATGTTTGAAAGGCAGTTGGAAAAGCTAGATTGGAGGTCAGCAGAGAGGTTAGGGCAAGTTCAGTAGATTTGAGAGTCTACTGGGATGGGTAGGAGGACAAACTGGAGAGATTGGAGCCTTAAAAAGCTAGAGAAAAGAGGGTAACCATCAGATTCAAAGGTTGCAGAGAGATTGAGAAGAATAAGAAAGAGAATTAAGGAAAAAACCATTGAATTTAGCATTTAAGGCAGGAGGGCAGAAGAGATCAAGGACCAATAATGAAAGAGAATGGAAGGATCCAGTGAGGGTTTTTTGGTTTGTGTTTTTTTAGGAAAGAGTCACAGGTATGTTTATAAGTAATAGGGAAGAAGCCAGTGAAAAGGAGAGATTGAAAATAAGTGATAGAGTAGGGATGACAGAGGAAGCAATCAGTTAGAGAAGACATCTAGGCAATATGAAATGAGAAAGAGGGTTAAAGAAGGAGCAAACGGTCTCAATTTTTCTGTAACATATGAGGCAAGGTTCTCAGCTAATAGAGTGAGGGGACAGGGAACTATGAAAGGCATGAGGAGGGATAAAAAGGTTTGGAAGAGTCACTGTGGAGAATGAGATAGTGAGTTGTTGAGGATTGCCTGGCAGCAGTGCGGGCCTAGTTGAGGTTATGTAACATAAATATACAGTGGATCCAGTCAGAACTGTTATATGATTTTCTCCACCCTCATTCTCTTCACATGTGTAGGAGTGAAGATGGTAGAGGGTGGGAGTAATCTAAGGCTGAGGCTTGGCAGGGCATAATTAACAATATGATAAAGGAGCTAAGGACTCAGAAGGGCATTATTGGGTTGAACTGATTCACCGAAGGGTCAGGATGGGGAAAAGAGGATAGAGAGTGACTAGTGTAAGGAGATAGCCTGGGAAAAGATTGAGCAGTCAAAAGACTGGAGATCAAGATGCGGAAAAAATAGGACTGGCTAAGGGAAGGCAGGAGAAGAAATGGAAAGCCAATAGATTATCATCAAATAAGTGGGTTTCTAAATTCTTGAACACTGAAGGGGTGCATTTGTGAGTGATAAAATCAAGAGTGTATGGCTCTGTATGGTTGAAGTAGGGAGTTGGAGTGGGTCATGGAAAGTGAGTAGATTGAGAAACCAACAGGCTAGGGTATTTGAGGAAGAATTAATATGTATGTTGACATCCTCTAATATGAGGGCAGGAGTTGGGGAAGAAAGCTAAGTTGTGAGCCTTGTACTGAATTCAGTGAGGAAGGAAGGGGAGAAATATAGCCACCAGCTACCTGGATTTTGATTGTGTGGTAGGCCTGAATTGCATGAACCTCAAAAGAGAAGTTATTTAGTGATGGAGGAAAAGGGAGAACCTGCATGTAGCAATGGGGAGCAAAGAGTGTTTCAACTCCTCTACTTCAACTAGCAAAGGTACACTCATTCATTTGTGGGGGTGGGTAAGTCTAATTGAAGTTTCCTTTCCATTTTTCCTTCCCCATCCCCTCTGATCTGGACAATTGCAACAGTCTCCAAATTAAGTCTCCTCGCTTCTAATCTCTCCAATTCATCCTCCCCACTGCTGCCAGATTGCTCTTCCTCTAAGGTACAACTCTACTATTTAAAGACCTCCATTACCTGGCTCCCAGCCTTTCAAGGTTTATTTAATAGTATTATATTAGTCTTCTTTCCAGTTAAACTGTCCTGCTTTTTTCTTTTCTCACTGGAAAATTTCATCCCTGCCACTAGCTACAGTTGCTTGTTGATATTAACTCTGGTGCCACTTGGCTGTATATACATTTATTAATCTCAATTATTAATGATCTTTCAAATTACTTTCTATATACTTTGGATTTATTTATTTTCATACCTGTTGTATTATGAACACTCACAAGATTGTAAATTCCCTGAGGGCAAGGACTGTTCGGTGGTTTTGCCTTTGCATGCTTACTGCCTTGCACTTCTTCGGCATTTAATAAATGTTAATTGAAATGAAATCCAGAAGCTATCCACATATACATATACATATACACATATACATACACATACATATATATATAGCTGTCCAGGAAAGGTGAAGTCTAAGACTCATCCAAGCCTTAATGGCACCTGATTCTTCCAACCTGAAACTGTTGTGTTCACAATTTGCCAGGATCCTCATATCCACTGCCTTTCTTCTCCTTGTCCTCTCACCCTTGTCCTCACTCTGACCTTCTTGATGGTCTCAGAGTAGTCAGATTTTTGAAATCTGAGTTCATTAAGAAAGCTGAGCACCTCCTTGGTGCAAGGTACTGTATATGAGACAGGCTCCCTGCTCTTGGGGAGTTTACAGTCTAGTTACAGATTTAGAAAGGCCTTTAGAGATCATCACGTCGAACCACCTTACCATAGGGATGATAGAGACTGAAGCCCAGAGAGGTTAGGTAACTTGCCCAGTGTCACATGGGTAGTCAACAAAAATCAGGATTTGAATTAAAATTCTTTTAGTCCAGATTGAGTACTCTTCATTACATTCCTCTCCTCCCTTGGCCCCCAAGGTCAGAGAGAAAAGACTAACAAGCAAGAAATCACATTGACTTACGGGTACATAATTTTACAGTATCACAGAATTTTGAGAGTTACAAGAGACCTCAGTGGCTAAAATGTTTAGCATTGTGCCTTCTATAATAGGAGATGAATGGTTTTGTTTTTGTATTTTAATTTGACAGTCCGTAACTGCTAACAATCTCTTTGATAGTAAAAAATGAACAGATTTTTTAATTATTTTTTTCTTGGGCAGGACATTTAACCTCTGTTTGCCTCACTTCCTCATTTGTAAAATGGAGATAATAATAGTACCTATTTTTCAGGCTTGTTGAGAGGATCAGATAAGAATAATTGGAAAGCACTTAGAAACTTGCCTGGCATATAGTAAATATTATAAATGTTAGGCATTGTTATCATTATTTAATTGTATAAATTATTCTCCTGATTCTGATCATATCACTCAGTATCAGTTCATACAAATCTTCCCAGGTTTCTCTGAAACCATCCCTTTCATCTTTTCTTACAGCACAGTTGTATTGCATCACATTTATATATCATAGTTTGTTCAATCGTTGCCCATTTGATAAGACATCAGATTCGCATTCTTTGCTGTCCTCAGAAAGACTCTGAAGATTCTGCTAGAAAGAGTGAGGCTGACGACTTTGCACAGCTCGCCCTCACTTCATTTCAATTCACTTGCAATTCAAGACATTACCCTCCTAATGTCATCGGTCCTCTTCCAGAAGGAAGGGCGAGCACCAAGTCTTGCTAGTGGTGGCATGCCCTAGCTGTGTTTATTTGAACACATCTTGGTTAGAATCTGTTTTGCTTAGGACTGATTCCCTCCCTTGACCTACCCTCCTTCTAGTGTCCCTTTCTTACCTTTCCCTCCAGTTTCCTTGTTGAGTGAGTTGTTCTTCTGTACATGACTGTAAGTCTTCCCTCCATTGACCAGTTAAGGTGAAAGTGAGATTGAAGTGTCAGCAACTTGCTCTCCCCACCCCTTCTTCTTTGTTAATATAGATTGCTGATTGTGTGAGATAGTTTTCCCTATTCTAAATCATTGCACCCTCTCCACCCCCAGTGTATTCTTCCTGTCTTGTTCATTCTTCTGTTAAAATCATCGAGACATAACTATTCCCAGGTCTTCTCTAATTATACTCCCTTTAAGATCCCTGAAGATGATAGGGTTCAGAGGAGGCACAGGTATCTTCTTCCCATGTTAGAATTTAAGTTGTTTATTCTTGTTTAGTCTCTGATGATTATTTGTTCCTCTTTTTTATCTTTCTCCTAACTCCTGTGGTTGATTTTAGTGTTTCTGTTCAGCTCTGATCTTTTTATCAGGAATGCTTGGATGTCCTTTGTTTCATTAAAGGTACATTTTTTTCCTCTGTTTATTATACTTGATTTTGTTGTCTAAGTAATTCTTGGCTGTAAGCATGTTAAGTCCTTTGCCTTCCAAAATATTAATCCAGACTTTCTACATAGAAACACTGACCATCTTCCTCTCCCAAATTGATTCTTTTGTGAAGGCAAATGAGGCCATCTTTTGCCTCAGTTCTTACCAAGCCTTGTATTACTGACTGGTTGTTGCCTCAGACAAACTGAGACCTGGGAAAGACCTTTGCTTTAAAAGGTCAAGGTCTCCCACAGCATCCAGGGCCATCACCAGTTGTCCTGAGCTATGTCTTGACACAGGACTCTGAAGGTTCTGCTAGAAAGAGTGAGGCTGACAACTTTGCACAGCTCTCCCTCACTTCAGTTCATTTGCAATTCAAGACATCACCCTCCTGATGTCATTGGTCCTCTTCCAGAAGGAAGAGTGAGCAACCACAATATTGATAGTGGTGGCAGCTAATTGTGTGTGATCCTGACTGGCTCCTCAGTACAGCCAGTTCTTGCTCTGTGTAAGTGGACTGTTCCACAGACCTCCCCCCTTTTGGGGATTCATATATCAGCCTGGGCTGGTGAGATATCCTGCCACACACCGCTGGGGAGTATAATTTGCAATGCAAATTTGCTTTAAGTTCTGTCTATACTTGAATCCTCTCTTTTTGTTGCTTTCAATAGTTTTAATCTGGAAACTCTAGAGTTTGACTGTAATGTTCCTTGGAGTTTTCATTTGGGGGTTTCTTTGAGGAAGTGTTTGGTAGATTTTTTTCTTTTTTCACTTGGCTTTTTGGTTCAAAGAGATCCGTGCAGCTTTAAGATTTATTGAAACATGACATCTAAGCTCTTTTTGATTATGGCATTCAGGCAGTCCAATGATTCTGAAATTTTTTTTCCTCTTTGTTTTTCTGTGAGATACATTTCATCATCATCATCCTTATCTTCTTCTTTTCCTTCTCCTCCTTCTAGTCTTTTGCCTTTGTTTTAAAATTTCTTGTTTTCTCACAGCATCATTGGCTTCTATTTGCCCCATTGTAATTTTAAGGGAGTTTGTTGCTTGGGCAGTTTTGTACCTCTTGTGTCAAGCTGTTAATTCCCCCTTTCTAATTCTTTCTTCTATAGCTCTCATTTCTTTTCCAGTTTTTTTCCTCTTCACTCTCATTTCATTTTTAAAATGCATTTTAATTGTTTTTAAATTGAATCATCTTTTCTAAGAATTCTAATTGAATTCATACCCTAGCTGTGGTTTTATTTGAAGCTTTCCTTTGAATGGTATGGAGTCATTTTCTTATTCTTGATTCATTCCTTAAACATTCCTGTCACTATAATAGCTTTTTGTGATGGAATTCTTTTTTTATTTGCTCATTCTTCCAGCCAGCTTTAAGCTTAATATTAAGGCTAGTCTCTGCACTTTTGAAGGAATGGTCTGGACTGGTCTTGTTATTGCTTCCTTGAGATGTTGAGTGTTGTGTTATTCTAAGCTCTCAGGGACATCTCAGGTTAGGGACCTTTCAGGCTCCAGTTCTCTTCCCCCTATTTCCGAGTTCTGCAAGTTCCTGTCTTGGGTTTGGGCCTGAGCATCAGTAGATCACTTCTTATCTCAGCCACTGACAGACAGCTGGGAATCTCTGCTGGTTCCTCAGTCCTTTCAGTTGTGTCCTATTCTTCTTGGCCCATGAGGAAATTGAGGCAAACAGAGTGAAGGGATGATAATAATAGAAACTATATTCCAGGATTGTTCTGAGGTTCAAGTGAGATAATATTTGCAAAGTGCTTAGCATAGAGCCTAGCACAAAGTAGGCTGCTGCTGCTACTGCTGCTAGTATTCCCTGGGGGATTGGGGAAGGCCTCCTGCCAAAGGTAAGGTTTGATCAGAGTCTTGAAAGAAGCCAGGGAAACTGAGAGCGTGAGGTAGAGTAGAGCCTTCCAGGCATGGGATACAGCAGGAGAAATTGGCCATTGTAGCTGGGACATACAGAATTTTTGAAGGGGAGTAAAATGTAAGAAGACTAGGAAAGCTTTAGAATTATACATGCAAAATATTACGTTTGGATCTAAGGTGAGCAAGGTAATTTATTACCTGGGAGCTTGATGCAAGTTTCATGGAGGCAGTAACTTTTAAGGTTGGATTTAAAGAGGGGGTGGAGATTCAACAAGTGAGAAGGAAAAAGAAATGCCAGTAGGGTGGAGTATCAGGTTTGCATTCTCAAGTGGAGGAAATGAAATCAAACCAAAGATTTCCTGAATAAGAATTAGCATCAGTCACAGGATAGCATCTGAATCTGACTCTAATCTGTCTTTCTAATAATAGCTAACATGTTTATAGTGCTTGTGTGTTCCCCCTGCTTGAAATAACTTTCCTTGTCTTTCATCCCCTAAAACCTTCTCCATCTTTCAAGGAGCCCATCTCTTCCATGAAGCCTTTTCTGATTTTGCCTGCTCTTTATAGTGACCCTTGATTCCTAGAGCAATTATCTATACTATCCATGTGCTATTTGCCTTGCCTACCTGAATTTAAAGATTTAAAGACCCTACAGGAAAAGGACCATGTGTTATATTTCATTGCATTCCTTACAGAATCTAGGATGGCTTTCTTTTTCTTCAGCATTCAATCAGCAAGCTTTTTAAGTACCTCAATGTGACAGGCTATGTGCTGGGTTCATAAGTACAAGGAACAAGACAATCTCTATGCTCAGGGAGCTTCAACTTTATAAATAGTGAAACACTAAATTGTTTAATATGTACTTTACGACTTGGAAATTTGAGCAGATGAGGATGGCTTTGCCTCCATTGAAGTTAAAAGGCATTTTGCAGTATAAACATCAGTGTCATCATGACAGCAGGGCGTTATGCTGGCCAAGAGGAGATCAAGCTAGTCTAAGTACTGCTCATGCTCTACTTCTCGCCTGTGTGCTTCAGCTTCATATTCCACAGGCTGCACTGGTCAGTTCAGATTTACGTGTGTGTAGATTCATCACTTGCTTTTTCTTCAGATTCTTCACTCATTTATCCCACTGTCTCTGCTCTTCTCCATCTTGTAGTATACTATATATGAACAAATGCCTTCATATTCACCCCACTCACTCACTTCCTCCTGGTTCTGCTCCACCTTCCTGTTGCACCTCTTCACCAAGCTACCACATGTGACCCAGGCTTCCAGGCGATCCAAGCAGATCCTGTGGGCTTATTAATTAATGAGAAAGATCTTTCCATTTTACTTACTATTACAACATTACACATAAGGTTGTCTTTTGTAGCCTCTGGCAGCTAGATTAAGTTTTGATTTTATTTGACTAAGGTTTAAGTAGTATCAGGATGGGGAGATACCGGAGTTCTGACAAGCTCTATCTTTGTTGGTATTCAGTAATTCAAATGTTACCTGCACTATCTGTAATTTTGGTTCATAGATAAGAAATTAATTTTGACAAATGTTTGATATATTCTTTTCTATAACATTCCTTACTTTGAATAGTAAGTTTATCAACAAACTCATAGATCCAGTTGCTGCTTTCAGACCACCTGTCCAATGTGGAGAAGGAAAACTGTTTTGTAACATTTTTAATATTTTTGTATTCACTCTCATCTGTGGTCTTTTGCAACCATATAGACAACCAATAAATTCAAAACTATAAGATTCTTTTAACCATAATGATTTACCTTCAGAACCTATAATTGGGATTCTTAGTTTGGGGTCTGTGAACTTGTTTTTTTCCTTTGTATTTTGTTTTATACATATAGAAACATTATTTTGAGGAAAAGTATGGGCTGTATCATCATGAGCATGCAAAAGATACTCTTGACACAGTAAAGCTTACGAACCCCTCTAAGTTCTGAAAGGTCTTTCTGAATCATCAGAGAAAATGATACTCACTGTAGTTTTAAAGTTAAATAGATGTTTCTTTATTTTTATTATTTGAAAATTGATAAACCAAGTATAACACATTACTCTTTGTGTAATCCTTCTCATTATACTAACAGTGCCACACAAATTACCTTTTTGAAATCTAATTCAGTAAGAGTATGGCATGGAGTAGGTGATGAGAAACAGTACCAACTGATATTGGAAATGTAATGTCAAGTTGGGGAGTGGGAAGGAAAATATAAAAAGGGATCGGTTGATACAATAGAGGAAAGTGAGGTCAGATTCAACTAAAGATATTCAAACATTGATTAAGTCCCTCTCTGCAGCACACTTTTGTAGACACTGGGAAGACAAATTAAATTAGATATGATCTTTGCTCATAAAGAGCTAGTAAGAAATAAGACAATCACAAACTGTTTTTGTTACGTATAATAAAGGACAAATGGGTTCTTTTGTTATAAGAAAACTTTCTAAGAAAATAGATTGGTATTCCTTAAATGGAATGTATTTGGATGTCATTTAAAGAATTATTAACTAGTTGCAAGGAGGGAATATGACTTCACCAATAACTAGTGGAAAGGATGGTTGGTAAAGGGCCTGATGTCTTGGGAAAACTGTTCAGAGATGGAGACCTGTAATTCCTTCCTTGTTTGTTCCCTAAGTAGCCACTTAGGATGTCTAAAGAGCCAAGGTTAATAACATGTAAGACAAAGAGTTGGGAATAAGGGGAGTATAGCAAATAAAGGTTAAAGAGACTCGGAGCAGCAACGGAATCACAAAAGTCAGGACCAGAAGGACAGAAGAAAGGTAAAGTAGTTACCTGGACTGGGATCTGGAGACTTGAATTCTAGGGCTAGTTTGGCCAGTACTGCCTAGGTGACCCTGAGTACATCATGTAGCCTGTCTGGACTTTGGGTTCATCATCTAAGAAATGAGGAGGTCATAGTAGCTGATCATTAAGATCCTTTCCAATTCTATATCAATTTAACAAGCATTATTAAATTCCTATGTGCCAAGCACTGTTAGGCCCTGGGTATACAAAGATAAAAACAAAACTCTGCCATCAAGGAGAATATAGTCTACTATGGGGACACGACATATACATAGAGAAGTCACCTGGAGCAATCAGTAAAGGCTTCTTGTAGGAGGTGGCACTTGACCTGATCCTTGAAAGCAACTGGAGATGGGGATGGGGTGAGGATGCAGATCATCCAGCCACGTGGGATAGAGATGGGTGGTAAGGTGTGGTGTCCAGGGGATGGCAAGTAGCGTCATTTGGCTAGAATGTAAAGTTGGTGAGGGAAAATAATATGCAACCAAATGGGAAAAAGGAGTCAGATGACAAAGAGCTCTAAATACCCAAAAAGGGAATTTTCATTTTTTTCCTGTTTACAATAAGGAGTCACTGACATTTTTTTTTTTAAAAGGGAAGTAACATAATCAGAACTTCTTTAACAGTAGAAATTTAGCATCTATGTGGAGATGGATTAGAGTGGAGAGAAACTAGATGCCCGCTAGGAGTTATTGCAACAGTCTAGGTTAGAGGTGCTGAATTTAAAAGATAATATAGAGGCAAATTACAGGGAATTTACAGGCAGCTGATTGTACAGGGTAGGGGACAGTGAGGAAGAGGGAAAAGTTGAGAATGATACCGGAGTTGGGAACCTGGATGATTAGAAGAATGCCTGTGCTCTTGACAGAAGGAGGGAATTTGAGAATTAAATTTAAAGGGAAGGGTAGTTCTGTTTTGGAGATGATGAATTTGAGTTGCCTATGGAACATCCATGTAGAGATATCTGACAGACATAATTCAGGACTGAAACTGAGAAGAAAGGTAAGGTTTGGCAGCATACTGATTTGGGAGTCATCTTTACAGGGATGATAGTTGAACCCATGGGAACCAGTGAGGTAACCAAGAGAGAAAATGTAGAGAAAGAAGAGTCCACGATAAAGCCCTGGGTTATAGTCATATATAGAGTTGTGACATGAATGAGGATGCCATAGGGGAGACAGAAGAATCAGCTTTGACAGGAAAGCCAGTTATGGAGCACTGTGGGAGGAAAAAGACAGGCGAGAGTATCTAAGGCTAGACATCAGCAACTACAGTGCCAAGTTCTGCAGAGAGAACGAGTAGGATGTCAAGGGAGAAAAGGCCACTAACTTGAGCAGTAAGGAGATCAGTGGTTAACTTTAAAAGAGCATTTTCATTCAGGGAGCAGAATCAGAATCCACACTTCAAAGGATTCAGAAGTAAATGTGAGATGAAGTCAAAGCACTGAGTGTAGAATATTTTTCTGCGATTTTGGATGTGAAGGGAGAAATATGGCTTGAGGGAATAATGAAGTATTTTTATTTATTAAATTAATTATTTAATTTTAAATTCTATAATATAATAAATTCTATATTATATATAAATATAGTAAATTTATAATATGATAAAAATTTAAAATTAAAGTATTATAAAATAATAAAAAATAATAAAAGGTATAGTAAAGTAGTAAAGGATTTTTTGGTTTGTTTTTAAGATGAGAGATCTCTTCATATGTTTGTAAGTATTAGAGAAGAAACTAATAAATAAGGAGAGATTGGAGATTAGGGAGAAAGGACAAAATGTAAGTAAATGACAAGCCCTTGGAAGGGGATAGAGATCAAAGACAAAATACTGTAAAGTGATGGGTATTGGCAACAAGAATGGCCACCCACTTCTTAGTTTAAGATTGAAACAGAGGAGGAAAGACTGGGTGGGGATGGTGTTAAGTTTTGAAGTGTTGAATTAGGGAAATGAAGGAGCTGCAGTCAGACTGCCTCAATTTTTTTCAATAAAACATGAGACAAGGTCCATTACTGAGAGGAAGTTGGGGGGGAGGTGGTATAGGTATCTTATGGAGAAGAACTAAGACTGTGGTCATGCAGTAGAGTCCATTTGGGAACAGTAAAAATATTGAGGTGCAACAGTCAAGACTCAGTTGAGAATTACACCACCTAAATTAATTCTGGATCTAGTTAACAAAGTTGTGTGACTTTCTCTAGTGACATTTAGTCATTTAAAGTAGTAGTGGATTATGAGATTAGAGAGTCAAGGGCAGAGAAACTAAAATTTAAACTAGTTAATTACATAGAGATAGGATCAAGATTTTGAAGGAAGGAAAGTGAGCCCAGAGCATCATTGTAGTGATCTGGGAAAGCCAAAAGGGGTAGTGTGACTGCAGGTTGCAGTGAAAATTCAGATTCAGTCTTAGAAAGGCACAGGGAAAGATGGAAGATGAGACTTCATTGTCTTCTAGAAAAATTTAACGGTTATGAATTGTGGAGATGGAACCCTTTGTTGTTGGTCAAGGGGTATAACCCTGTCTTCAGGTGGCTGAGGTGAACTGAAAAGGTTCAGAGCATGGGGGATGAAAAAGTCCAATTAGGGGAAACAAAGTCTCAAAGGATATATTACAGCACACTGGCGTATCATGGATTTTCTCAGGTACACCATAAAATTTTGAGTATTAGTTGAGCTTTTTTTTTTAATTTAAAAAATCCCCAAAGAGTTTAAGTGGAAGTATAGTATATCTAGTGAATAAATGTGTCTAGGGAACCTTTGCCAGCGTGTCATGTTCTGCAGGGAAAAATGTCAGAAGCACATAAACATTTTTCTTTTTTGTTTAGTTTTTCTAGCCTTGTAGAAAAAATAACTTGAGTTTGTTCTAATTTCCTATTTTAGATTTCAAGGAAGAATGTAATGTATTAATGGATGAAATTCCCCTATTTGCAAATCAGTAGAAATAGCAAGTTGACAGCCTGTGAATACCTATTAAAGAATTAAGAGGAAAGGAGAATATTTGCACAAATTCAAAAATTTGTTAAATACTACTCTTCCTTTTTTTCAGTAACATGACATTTTTAAATTATAGAAAAAAGGCTTAAGGAAAACATGATTAACATTTTATCAGAAAGTATTTTTATTATATTTTATATTGTGCATCTTATTTAAATTCCATAATAGTTCCATAAATATTGTGGATTACAGATGAGTGCTTAGGTGAATAATTTATTCTTTTCCCCCCACATCAAGATTGAAAAAGCCAAGCCCTTCAAATGTGGAACATTTGGTGCAGCATCTCTACAGCAGAGATATCTAGCTACTGGGGATTTTGATGGAAACCTGAATATATGGTAAGATTATTTGAGATGTGTTTAGACAGATGAGATAAAAAATTCTTTGGTATTCCTATCCTTATGCCTCAGGAAAAGTATTTTTTTTTTAATTTTCTTGTTCAGTCTTAATTTGGTTTTAAGATAGATGTTATTCAGATTTTGTTTTTAGTGTTCATATTCAAGTGCAGGTTGAGAATGTTGGTGCATTTTTCTTTAGCTGATGCAGATATTGTTAACTATGAAAATTTAAGAAAATGCTGCTATATTCTTACTATAAGGATATTTATGTGAAGATCCAAACTTATAAAATTGAAAAATTATTTTGTATTTATTTAATGACAAAAGTATCATTTTCTTCACAAAAGGATTCATTGACTATGTTTCTTTGATGAAAGTTCCCACTAGTGAATTTAAAAGCTGATTTTCTAAATCAAATATTTATACACATTTTCAGGAACATAACTATTGTATAAATTAAGGTAATTTATACCATATAAGGAAACCATAAGTATGCCAAAATCTTGTCATCTGTATATTTTGTCAGAGTTATCTTTTCATCCTACTGGATCAGGAGTCTAAGGACCTAGAGTTTGATCAGGGCTTTGAAAAACACTTTGTGTTTATTTGTGACTAGGGGCAAATGGTTTCACTTCTCTGGATTTAATTTTCTTACGTGTAAAATAAGAGGATTGGACCAGGGGTTCCTTAAAATCTATCATTCCTAGCTCTGAGTCCTATAACCTTTTAATTTTTAGAAGCATCACTCATGTTAATGACTTGAAATATAAGAGTATATGGACAAGAAATGCCCTCTACAGATTTATCTTGGCGTTCTAACCCATACCACTTTAAAGAAAATTGTCCTAAAATGATTTTTTAGTAGCTTAGTCTTTCTTATATCCTTCAGGAAATTGGGGCTATTCAGAACTCTTCTTTGTATTAACTGTTCTGTGGACAAATAGCATCCACCAACATGCATAGGACCTAAGGTGAAATATTAAAGCAGAGAAACATTAGGAAAGGCTCCCCCAGAAAAAAACCAAGGGTATGAAAGCAATAAGAGAATAGATTGAGACATAGGAGTTTGTATAAACCAAGGCATATTGGCAACTCATGTATAACTTATGCATAGTCACATCTAAGTTTGAGTAGCAGGATTTAGACACTTCCTGATTCCAAGGCTGAACCTCCACTCAGTACATATAAACCTTGTCTTACTAAACAAATAGACAAGGTTTACAATTCATGAATAGTCTTTTTTTTCTTAAAAAGAGGTATATAATACTAATTATTAAAGGAAGGAAAGAATAGGAAAGACTTCCAACAGGAGAAATGAAAGGAGTGAGAAAGGAATTGGAGAAGAGATTGGAAAAAGTCTGTTAAAACTACCTATGCTAGGACAGCCTTACCTCTCAAACTTCCTGTCTGGGATCCACATTTCCGCATATGTCTTGCATATGTCTCTCTCTTTGCCAACCATTATTAAAGCAGTTTGGAACATTTGGTCTACATAACATTGTATCACTGCTAATATTTTAAATAATTTACAATATTTAAGCACAGTTTAGAAAAGAGATGAAATTATTTCAGTGGATGAAGCATTATCTGGAATTCACACTGAAAACAAAAGCTTATAACCTCTATTAAGGGAGATTTTTCATTAGTATAAAATTAAACTGTTTTCTCCACATATTTAGATATTAGTAAAAAGTCTTAACCAAAATACTAGTACCCAGTTTGGTTGTAATCTAAACTAATTTGAATATACTTTTTATTAAAGTTAGTACAAGATTTGGGGATGAGCAGTGAGGTATTAAGTGGAAAGACAAGACAATAGTGTGAAATGCAGAACATTTGAAAGCTAATATATTTCATAGAAAACTTTCATAACAGAACCTTTATTTTAAATGCAAATTTGAACGTTGTATTTATTTTATTACCAAATTTTAGTGGAAGACTAAGTTTGCTTGTTTATAACTGTTTTCTGTTGTATAGGAATTTGGAAGTGCCACTGATGCCAGTGTACTCTGTAAAAGGCCATAAGGAAATCATAAATACTATAGATGGTGTCGGTGGCTTAGGAATTGGAGAAGGAGCACCAGAAATTGTAACTGGAAGCCGAGATGGTGAGTCAGAAGACTGTATCTTTTCCAGGGAAAATCCATTCGTCTTTGTGGACATTGAAGTAGAAAAGTCTTTTTGAACCCCTAGTTATAACTGTTTTCATTCCCTCATTCAAGTCTACATTATCTATAGAGTCTTGTGATAGTAATTTTTCCCATTCTTACAGCACTCTTGTCATTTACAGCCTTCTTTGATACTTCATCTTGTGAGGTGGGCAGGACAGGTGATATTATCCATATTTAACAAATGAGGAATCTGGGAGTGAGAGGAGTGATTTCTCTGTGATTTACCTCTGATTCCACAGCTGGTGTGTGGCAGAACTGAGACTCGAACCCAGAGATTCTTAGACCTTGTCTAGGCCTCTCTTCATTATGCCATGCTTCTGCTAGAGGACAAGTTAGAGTTTAAAACCAAGTCATTTTATGTTAGTTTTTAAATAAAACTAAGTGATATTAGATAAAATTAGTGTCTTAATGTAATGGCATGACACTTATTGTTAGCTTTGTACTGGACCAAATTCCTGAAATCTGTTTTTCTGGGAACCTTGTAGACTTTTAGAATCTAGCAACTACAGTATAGTGTGAATGGCAACTTCTCTTTTTCTCCTTTTTAAAAAACAGGTTGAGTGCAAGTAAAAATTGCCAAATTGACAGCCATTAAAAAGGCAAAAGATTCTATTATAGCCACTAACAAAATGAGACTGTATCCCAGGTATCTTGAGTGCCAGTGCCTCTGCTCTTTCCCAGGCCAGATTTCTTTGAGACTTTACAGAGAGAGGGAAGGGACGTAAGGACACGTAAGCTTGCTTGGGGGAGAAGGAGAAAGGGGTTCCTTGAAGGAAAACATGTCTGGTGATGTCAGGTTACTGGAGAGATAAAGAAAAGAAGATAAAATTTTCTCAGTAGTGATTCAGAAGCAGTTTTTTTATGACTCATGTTTTATAGTCACAAGAAATACATATGTACATAAATTTTCAAAAATTATTATGATTTATTTTAAATGTATTTTTTGTATATTTCTATACTGGTTGTCTTCCCTGGTAGAAACTCCTTGATGGCAGTGACTTTCATTTTTGCTTTTGTATCCCCAGTGCCTAGCATAGTGCCTGGCACGTAGTAGGCAGTTAGTGAATGTTAATTGATTGATTTTCTAAACTTCTCCCTCCCACTGGCTGCCCTGTATATATTAAGGGCAGCCCTGTATCAGTACACACATTCCCATCTTTCTGGTGTGATGTAGGAATAGAAGGTGAATCCAGTTAATAAACTTAAATAATTATATGTTCAAGTAAAAGGCAGAAATAGAAATTCAGTCATTTAGTAAGCATTTATTCAATTTTTATTGTATGCTACATGCTACATTAGATTTTCTGCTGTCAACGATTTTATCATCCAGAAATTGGTGAGAGAAGAAGGATTACCTTTAATTTTATTTGCTCTTCTCCTCCATTACTAAGAAGATGAAAGTTGGTTTGGAAAGAAATGATATTTTTGAGTCCTACTTAAGGTACAGCTTATAATAGGCCCTTATTAAATATTTATTAGTTGACTGGTTAAATTGCTTATTGTACCTTTACAAGTCAGATAACATGAGTGAAAAGGGGGAGGTAATAGAATGAAAACAGCATTGAGCATTTTGTAATAGGTTAGCATCAGACTAGAACAAAGAAAGCCATCTATGATCTGAGGTAGGTAACAACTATGCTTTGTGAATGAAACCTAGATTATGGATTATTTTAGAATGGCTTTTTAAAATTCATTACTCTGAAAAACCAGTCAGGTGATATTGATGTTATTTCTGTGATTTATAAACGCAGTATTACTTAGGATTATAGGATGACAGATTTAAGGCTGGAAAGGATCTTGGAGGTCATCTAATCTAATCCCTTTATTTTTCACATATGAGTAAATTGAGGTACAGAGAGAATATGTGATTTACTCGAAGTCCTACAAGTTACTTCCTGTGGATGTCCTCTGACTCTGTTTCCAATGCCCTTTCCATGATACTATTTCCCTGTTATTACAGGTGAGAAAACATGTGAATTTTCTCTGGCAGCATGGTACCGAAAACACTAACATAGACACTTTAGCCTCTCAGTATCTGGTTTTAGGAGTATGATGCAAGAACGCTAAAAGAAAACTAATTGATAACCATTAATTTTACCAATTCCTTTTTATTCCTGGTAGGAACTGTAAAGGTATGGGACCCCAGGCAAAAAGATACTCCTGTTGCTAATATGGAACCTGTACAAGGAGAAAGCAAGAGAGACTGTTGGACTGTTACATTTGGTAAATTATTAATCATTATTTGCATTTTTAGATATCAGATTATGAAACACAAGAGAGCCCTCAAAGACATTTTAAGAGTTATATACATGTAGCACCCTTTCAGGATTATCTGATTGATACAGAATTTTTTAAAAACAGAATATTTTCTGGATCTGGGGACCAGCAACTTTTTTCTTATTTAGCACAGAATGCCATCAGCAGGCTACAGAAGTACCTCTGAGTGACACTAGACACCCAAGCAAATAGGTTTGTCAAAGAAAATAGAAACAAGTAGAAGGGTAAAGGAAAAGAGAGGGAGATGTGAAGAGTAAGGAGTAGCAAAGGGCCACCAGTTTATTGCTTCCAATAAGATTCAGTTCACTTGTGGCAGTTTGCTCTCCCCATTTGATATATGCTTAAAACTAGAAGTACTAATATTGTAAACTTGTGTTCTTGTAACTGTTTAAACTTAGGCTATTAATAACTGTAATGTATCATTGTCAAAATCAGCAGCGTATCGATAAGAATTCTAACAGTCTTTGTTGCTGTTACTTGATAAAGTGATGAGAATCTTTGGAATGTTCTCTTCCATCTGTTAGTATAGATATCAGAAGTGGAGAACTGTCATAGTGTTGGTGTAGGGAGCTCCTGATAAGGACTCCTTCTGCCATAGTTGATTAGCACTTTCTCCCAGCTCCTTTTCACAGACAGGTGCATGGGTCACTGAGAAGTTAGGTGACTTGTCCACAGTCATAACCACCATGTTTCAGAGGCAGTACTAGAGCCAGTCTGGGGATCCCAAATCTATCTCCCCCTCCCCTGGACTGGGGTGCCTCTCAGCATAGAGCCATGGCAGTTATAAAAATATCATATTCTTACATGGTACATTATTATAAATGGTGATCATTAAAATGCTAGCATCCTTTGCAATGCATACACTCTATCACGATGAATGACATTATTGTATTACTAATCATTATGATGGTGACAGTAAGAAATATTCCCACTGGCTCTTTGTTGTCTGCTGTTCTTAGGTTGGATTTTATTACTGGTGGACCATTTGAAACCTGTGCTCCTTGTACCAGCTGTCCACCAAGACTAGAGGAGAGTCTTTCTAGGACAGATTTCTTTTCTTTTCCATTATTTTCTTTAAATCTCTTATTTTGTTCTCAATTACATGTGAAAACTTTTTAACAATTTAAAAAAACATTTTGAATTCCAGATCCTCTCTCATCTCCTTGAGAAGGCAAGAAATTTGACAGACTATACGTGTGAAATCTTGCAAAACATATTTCCATATTAGCCATGTTGCAAAAAAACACAGACCAAAAAAAAAAACACCCAAGAAAAATCAAGTAAAAAATGCTTCAATCTCTATTTATACTTCAGTTCTTTCTCTAGAGGGGAATAACATTTTTTATCATTACTCCTTTGAGAACTGCATTAGATCCTTGTATTGAGCAGAATAGCTGCATCATTCACAGTTGGTCATCATACAATATTGTTGTTAATGTCTACAATGTTGTCTGTCTTCTACTCCATTCACTTTGCATCAGTTCATATAAATCTTTCCAGGTTTTTCTGAAACCATCCTGCCTGTCATTTCATGTAACGCAGTAGTATTCCATCACAGCCATATACCAGAACTTGTTTAGACATTCCCCAGATGATGTGCATCTCGTAAATGTCCAAATCTTTGTCAACACAGAAAGAGCTGCTATAAATATTTTTGTACGTAAACGGCCTTTACTTTTTCCTTTGATCTCTTTGGGATACAGATGTAGTAGATGTATTACACAGTTTTATAGCCTTCTGGGCATAGTTCAAAAGTGCTCCAGGTCAGTTCACAACTCCACCAACAATGCATTAGTGTGCCACTTTTTCCACATCCCTCTCAACATGTCATTTTCCAGTCTAATAGATGTGAGGTGCCATGTCAGAGTTGTTTTAATTTACATTTATCCAGTCAGTAGTGATATAGAGCATTCTTCATGTAACTGTAGTTAGCTTTGATTTCTTCTTCTGAAAAGAGCCTGTTCATATCCTTAACCTTTTGGTTGGGGAATGACTTGTGTTCTTAAACATGACTCAGTTCTCTATATGTATAATAAATGAAACTATGTTAAAGAACTTGTAAAAAATTTCCCTCAATTTTCTGCTTTCCTTCTAATCTTGGCTCCATTGGTTTTATTTGTGCAAAACCTTTTTAATTTAATGTAATCAAAATTATCCATTTTACCTTCTGTAATCCTCTCTATTTCCTGTTTGGTACTAAATTCTTTCTCCATAGATCTGACTGGTGAAATTTTCCGTGCTTTCCTAATTTGCTTATGCTATTATGCATAAATCATGTACCCATTTTGACCTTATTCTGTTATACAGTGTGAAATGTTGGTACATACCTAGTTTCTGCCAAATTGCTTCCCAGTTTTCCCAGCAATTTTTGTCAGATAATAAATTCCTATCCCAAAAGCTTGTATCTTTGGGTATCAAATATGAGATTACTATGGTCATTTAGTTACTGTGTGTGGTATACCTAATCTATTCCACTGAACCACCATTTCTTTCTTTTTTTAATTTTTTTGGAGGGAGGAAGGCAAGGCAGTTGGGGTTAAGGGACTTGCCCAAGGTCACACAGCTAGTAAGTGTCAAGTGTCTGAGATCGTATTTGAACTCAGGTCCTCCTGACTCCAGGGCTGGTACTCTATTCACTGCACCACCTCGCTGCCCCCACCCCTCTATTTCTTAACCAGTACCTGTTTATTTTTATGATTACCATTGTGTAATACAGTTTGACATCTGGTACTGCTAGGGCACCTGACCCTGTTGATAGGAGGCACTGTCCCAAGGTCCAGGTTTTATGTGCTGCTATTTTCAGAACTGGTTCTGGGGGCAGGGGTGTCTTTAAGTTTTTAGTGCTTTCTATGTGTTGTGATCCAAGGAGAGGTATGGTTGGTCACTGCTCTCCTGCCTTGTGCTCTGGTCTTTACTCAGGAAGGGTCCTTGTTCTCCTGCAGCCACAGCAGCCCAATGCTTCCCTTGGCACAAGAACTGTGACCAGGTACCCTCTTGTCCTGCATCCACAAGCACTAGTCCTGCTTTCTGAAACCAGGGCCCCTAATCCTTTGTGAGCAACGACAAGGACTCTTGTCCTGGAACAAGACCAGGCCCCTGCTCCCCTGTGGCTACAAGTAACATTGCTCCTTTTGGCCCTGGAACTGTGACTTGGGCTCTTGCTCTTTTGTGGTTGCATGCGCTAGTGCTCCTTTCTGCCTTGGAACTGAGACCAGGGCCTGGACCTTTACTCCCCTAAAGTCAATCCTCTTTGCCCTTGAGATGTGACCCAGAATGGCAGCTGGGCAATGCAACAGACTCCCAAACCCAGCACCAGTAAAGGGTCCCCTGTAATCTCTTTCTGACCAGTTGTCCAACCCCATTACCCAGCTGCTGAATCTGGTGCTGACTGTTGCAGCCACCTCCAAGGCCTGCTGCTGGCTTTGCCATGGAATGGACTGTTCTGTCCCAGACTCCAACCTCCGCCCCATTGTGACAGACCCTTTCCTACCAATCTCCTAAGTTGTCTTGGGCTGCAAACATGTTTCACCTCAACCTTATGTTGGCTCTGCTCCTCCAAAATTAGATTTGTGGTGTTATTTTAAAGTTGTTTGAATTGGAATTTGGAAGAGTTCAGGTGAGTTCCTGCCTCTCCTCTGTCATCTTGGCTCTGCCTCCAGCTTGATTTTCTATTTCTGTATTCTTCATCTACAACATAATACTGTGTAGACAGAAAGTTTTCTTTAAGTGGATGTTCAATGAAGGAATGAACTGTTTAGTTGCTGTTTTTTTTTTAAACTGGACATTATTTAATAGGAATAAAAAAATTTTTTTCAAGATGTGAGCTTTTAACTGTATTTCTACTTTATTGTAACCCCAGCACTTAGCATAGCCTGGCACATACAAGTGCTCAGTAAATGTTTTTTAATTCATTCAGTTACATGTAGTATTTGTATTATGGGGGGAATTTTTTAGAACTTGAAGAAAATAAAAGCACTTATATGGCATCTTGAGATTTGTAAAGCTTTTTACAAATATTCTTTTTTTATCCTTACAACAACTTAGTGATGTAAATACTGTGGGTATTGTTTTCCTCATTCACAGAAGAGGAAGCTGAGGCTCAGTAAAGCTCTTTGTTCTCTCTGTATTTACATAGTTCAAAACCTTTCCAGTCTTCTTATACCTTACTTCCTACCACATTCTCTTGTACTCTTCATTCCAGTGACACTGGCCTCCTGACTGTTCCACAGACAAAACATTTCATGTCTTGGCTCCAGGCATTCTCTATGGCTGTCTGCCATGCTTGAAATCCCTCATCCATTCCAGTTACTGGCACTTTTAAGTCCCAACTAAAATCCCATTTTATACAGGACCTTTCTAAAGTCTCTTAATTATAATGCCTTTGCTGTGCTAAATATTTCCTATTTGTCCTATATAGTTTGTACATATTCATTTGCTTCTTTTCTCCCTCATTGAATTGTGATCAGAGACTGTCTTTTGTAAATTTTTGTACAACCAGGTCTTAGTAGGTGCTTTATAAATGTTGATTGATTGATTAAGTAATAGTTTATAAGGGACAGGGGAAACTTTTCTAGCTGAGTGCCAAATCAAACATTCTTTCTACCATGCTGATTTTTGTGGATGTTAAATCATCTCAAAAATGAACTTTCTGGGGTGGAGCTGAGATGGCTGAGTAGAAGCAGCTTCCAAGCTAAGCTCTCCCAACATTCTCCTCCAAGCCATTTTAAAATAACATGTCAAATCAAATGAGACATTTTTCCAGCCCAAGATAACTTAGGAGGGTCGTAGGAGAGGTCTGTGACACAGGGTTGGGAGCTGACCCAGAAAACATGTGGTGGCAACACCACCAGTGAGCCTTGGAGGTAGCTGCGACAGCAGTAACAGCTTTGGGAGCTCTCACCTCAGAGATGGTAAGGGGATTCAACAGCTGGTCAAAAAGAAATTGCAGGAGACCCTGAGCTAACGCTGGACATGGGACTGGGTGCTATTTGGCAGCTCCATCACTGCCAAAATGGTGCCATGCAGTTCTAGGTCATAGTTCTAGGGCCAAGAGGAGCAGCTGCAGGGGAGCAGAACCTTTCCTGGTCAAAGACCAGGGCATATACCAGGAGAACAGTGACCACAACTCCCACGGTATAACATCACAGTATAACAAGCACTGAAAACCTACAGAATCCCCACCGCATGACTATCTTTGAAAACAGTAGCACAAAAAAAGCCTAAAGTTTGGAACATTGACACTCCACCATACTCTACCCCCACCCTAAGAACAGAGACCAGTGTAAACATAAAATTCAAAATCAAGAATAGGCAGGGAAAATGAGCAAATAACAAAAAAAGAACCTAGCCATAAAAAAAAAAGAAAAAAACTTACTGTGATGACAGAGAAGATTAAGACATAAACCCAGAATAAGGCAACAAGATGAAAATAGCTACAAGCAAAGCCTCAAAGAAAAATGCAAATTGGACATGGGCCCAGAATTCCTGGAAGAGCTAAAGAAAATGATAAGATGGATTGAGGAAAGGTTGGGTAAAAAAATGAGGGTTATGCAAGAAAACGATGAAAAGCGAATTAACAGCTTGGTAAAAGAAGCACATAAATATTGAAGAAAATAAAACCTTAAAAGAAAAGAATTGGACAAGTGGTAAAAGAGGCACAAAAATTTGCTGAAGAGAAGAACTCCTTAAAAAAATAGAATTGGCCAAATGAAAAAAGAAGTACAAAAGCTCACTAAAGAAAAATAGCTCCTTAAAAAGCAGTCGGGCAAGTAGAAATTAAGGACTCCGTGAGAAATAAAGAAATAATAAAATAAATGTCAAAAGAAGGAAAAAATAGAAGAAAAAAATGAAATAATCTCATTGGAAAAACAACTGACCAGGAAAATAGATCAAGGAGAGAGAGTATAAGAATTAATGGGCTTCCTGAGAGCAATGATCAGGAAAAGAGTCATGGCATCATATTTAAAGAAATTATCAGGGAAAACTGCCTAATACATTAGAACCAGAGGATAAAATAGAAATTGAAAGAATATACCAATCACTTCCTGAAAGAAGTCCCAAAATGAAAAATTCCAGGAAAATTCTAAACAAATTTCAGAGCTTCCAGGTCAGGGAGAAAATATTGTAAGGAATCAAAAGGAAACCATTTAAATAGGGTAGAGCCACAGTCAGGATTGCACAAGATTTAGCAACTTCCACATTAAAGGAGAAGAGGACAAAGGAGCTAGGAATACGACCAAGAATAACCTAACTAGCAAAACTGAGTATAATCCTACAGGGGAAAAAGTGGACTTAATTCAATAGAGGTCGTTCAGGCATTTCTGATGAAAATACCAGGGCTGAATAAAAAATCAGACATTCAAACACAAGTCAAGATAAAATGGTAAACATGAAAGTGAACCTTATGTATGTCTATATGGGAAGATGGTTCATGTAACTCATAAGAACTTTATCATTAATAGAATGGTTATGAGTCTAGACAGAGGCCATGGATATGAGTCAATTATATTGGGATGATCTCAAGAAAATAAATAAAGAGGTAAAATAAAAAAGGAATGCACTGAGAAGGGGGAAGGAAGAGAAAGAATGTGGAAAATTATCTCACATCTAAGGAAGAGTTTTATAGTGGAGGGGAAAATGGAGAAGTGGCAGGCAACGCTTGAACCTCACTCTCCTCAAAATTGTATGTTGTTTACAAGAGACACACTTGAAACAGAAAGATGCAGAGAAAGTTAAAATAAGTCATTGGAATAGAATCTGTCATGCTTTAGCTGAATTAAAAAAGGCAAGGGGTAGCTATCACAATCTCAGACAAAACAAAAGCAAAAATAGATCTAATTAAAAGAGGTAATCAGGGAAACTACATCTTGGTAGCTAAACATGTATGTATGATATAGCATCCAAATTCTTGAAGGAAAAGTTAAATCAGTTATAGGAGGGAAAAGACAGTAAAACTGTACTAGTGTAGGACTTCAGCTTTCCCCTCTCAGAGTTAGATAAAGCTAACCATAAAATAAATTTAAAAAGAAGTTAGAGAGATTAATAGAATTTTAGAAAAATTAGATATGATAGACCTTTAGAGAAAACTGAATAGGAATAAATGAGATTATACCTTTTGCTCGGCTTTACGTGACACCTCCACAAAAACTGACCATGTATTAGGGCATAAAAACCTCACAAACAAGTCCAAAAAAATAGAAATATTAGATGCACCCTTTTCAGGCCATAATGCAGTAAAAAATTATATTCAATAAAGGGCTATGGAAGCATAGATTAAACTTAATTGGAAACAAAAAAATCTAATACTAAAGAATAAAATTGTCAAAGAACAAATCACAGAAGCAATAAATAATTTCATTAAAGAGAATGACAGTAATGAGACAGCATACCAAAATTTGTGGGATGCAGCCAAAGCAGTACTTAGGGGAAAATTTATATTTCTAAACACATCAATAAAAAAGAGAAAGAACAAATCAGTTCATTGTATGTGCAGTTCAAAAACACTTTAAAAAGAACAAATTAAAGATCCCTAATTAAACACCAAGATAGAAATCCTCAAAAGCGAAGAAGTTACTAAAAATGAAAGTTCAAAACAAAACATGGGCTTGATTTTAAAAAAAATAGGTAAATGATTGCTGGATTTGATTTAGAAAAATATAGAAGAAAACCAAATTACCAGTAACAAAACGAAAAGGCTGAATGTACCACCAATGAAGGAGAAGTTTATGCAATTATTTGGAGCTCTTTTGACCAATTATATGCCACCGAAACTGACAATCCAAGTGAAATGGTCATGAGGAGTCAGACACTACTGAACAACAATAAGAAAACAAAATCATCAAAACAGTCTGGTAATGACTAAGAAATAAAGTGGTAGAATAGATTAAGTATACAACACATGGTAGTAATATTTTGATCTCATATTTGATAAATCCAAAGATCCAAGCTTTAGGGGCAAGAACTCATTATTTGATAAAAATTGCTGGAAAAACTGAAAAGCAGTTTGGCAGAAAGTAGGCATAGACTAATCTCACATTGCATACCAAGATAAGGTCCAAATGGGTCCATGATTTACACATAAAGGAAAATACAAGCAAATTAGGGGAGCATGGACGATTTTACCTATAAGATCTATGGATAAGATAAGAATCTGACCGGACGAGGTAGAGTCAAAGTTAGAAGGAAAGTAGGAAACTGTGGGGGGAGAGGTGGCTATTGCAAGTTCCTCTGGTAAATGCCAAGTTTCTCAAAAATGAGGCCAAGATTTATAAATAAGAGCCATTCCCCAATTGATAAATTGTCAAAGATTATGAAGTCAGTTCAGAAGAAGAAATCAAAGCTGTCAATAGTCATAAGAAAAAGATCCTCTAAATCACTAATGTTTTGAGAAATGCAAATTAAAACAACTTTGAAGTAACAACTTAACTATTGGACTGCTTTCTTGTTATTATTGTTTGTCCTTCATTCTCAAAGAAAGGATCATGACAGAAAAGGAAAATGACAAGTGCTGGAGGGGATATGGAAAAAATGGGGACACTGACTGTTGGTGGAGTTGTGAACTGATCCAGCTGTTCTGGAGAACAGTTTGGAACCATGTCCAAAAGGCTATAAAATTGCACAAATCCTTTGACCCACTTATATCACTACTACATCTGTATCTTAAAGAGATCAAAGAAAAAACTATATGCATGAAAATACTTAAAGCAACTCTTTTTGTGATGGCAAAGAATTAGAAATTGAACAGATATCCATCAGTTGGAGAGTGACTGAACAAGTAGTAGTATATGAGTATGACTGAATACTGTATTATTCTATAAGAAGTGACAAGTAGTATGGTTTCAGAGAAATCTGGAAGACCTATATGAATTGAGGCGGAGGGAAGCGAGTAGAACCAGGAGACCATTAGACACAGTAATATTGTAAAGATTATCAAGTGTAAAAGACTTAGCTACTCTGATCAGTACAGTGATCTATGACAATGTAAGGACTCATGATGAAAAATGCTATCCAACCTCCAGAGAGAACTGATTAACTCTGAGTGTAAATTGAAGCATAATTTTTTCACTTTATTTTTCTTGTATGTGTATGGGGTTTTTTTTTGGCAACATTGCTAATATGGAAATGTTTTGCATGGTTTCACATTTATAACTGATATATTGCTTGCCTTTTCATTGGGAGAGGTAGGTGCTGGAGGGAAAGATAGAATTTGGAACTCAAAATTTTAAAAAAGAATGTTCAGAGTAAATAATCATTTCCTTTTGAATAGAAACCCCCTCCCCCCCAAAATGAACTTTCTCTTGTTCTACTTAATTTCTTTCAACATTTTACTCACAGCATGTAGGCTTAAGTTTAAATGTGTTAAGTTAAACACCTCATGGTTCGTTAATGGGATGAGAATAAGGATGACATGATAGTCTCTGAAGTCCCTTCCCAGCCCCAAATTTGTGACCATGTAAACATTAAACTATACAGGGGTGTTTTTCCTGTATTAAAAACATCTTCCTTGTAGTGCATTGCATAGAACTTTTTGAACTATAGGCAGAATAAAGGTTTAATACAGTAACAGTATTGTGAATATAACAGTTCTTTCTGTGTCCCAGGCTACATGTCATACTAACACTGCTTTGAGGATGTGAATACAGTAAATTTAACTGAAAGAGAAATCTGTTATAACACATATTCATCAGACGTCCATTTAGTAGTCAATTCTTTATTAGTGAAGATATCATTTTGGCCCAGTATTTATATGTAGTACCTGGAGGTATAATACAAGGTGTTATTATTATTCCTAATAAAAGTTAGGCTTGTGGAATGTTAAAAAGAAGAATTTTTGGAGGAGGCTTTAATAGTAAATAAAAATTCCCTGTTAAGCTGACACTGTTCTATTATAAGGGCTATAGATTCTTAGTCAGGAAGCAGTAGGTTGGGAGTAACAGTAGTAGGGCTTTGAGGCTTTAACTTTTGGATACAGTGACCAAATGTTTTGGTTTGACTGGAAAAGTCTTGATTTTTGCAACTTGTGTTGAGTAAACAGGTATTTAGGGAATCCCTATCCTCGACTTCCTCACATATTTCTTACTGAAAAACTGGTTAGAGAATTTAATGTTCCTCGAATGGGATTCCAGACTCCAGGCATGGCTATTGTCAGAAGGATAAATGCAGTCACTGCAATATCTGTCTACTTAATCTCCATGGAATGGAACAGAACAATGCCCATTGTTACGCTTTGCAAATGCCTGACATTTGCTTTAGATGACAAGTAAAAAATAGTAAATAATGCCGCAGTCTAAAACTTGCCTTTAATGTTGTATGCAGTTTATCAGTTTTGATGATCTAATTCATTAAAATGGGATTCTGTATGTTTACATTTTTGTATGTTTCTGTATAGGTCATACATTCATTTTCTTATTAACAGGGCAATTTGTAGGAGCTTTTTGTTTTGTTTTGGTAAAGTAATGATTTTAAATTAGAATGTTGTACGTCTGTTTTCTAGGCAATGCTTATAATCAAGAAGAACGTGTTGTATGTGCTGGCTATGACAACGGAGATGTCAAACTATTTGATCTAAAAAATATGTCCTTAAGATGGGAAACAAATATCAAAAATGGGGTAATGTATATTCTGACTCTTGGTCATTTCACTGGACCTTTTTACAATCATCTTTTTACCATTGAGTTGGAAAAGGACACACATAAACCCCCTTAGCACAAAGGCCTAAGCCTTAAGTATGAATAATTCACACTCAGCCTTGAAGTCCCACAATTGCATGCCTTCAGTGGAGAATGCTCCACTTATGATTTTCCAAAGTTCATTTACTGTACAGATAAAGATACGGCTTTTCACCTACGTCCATACAGTGTAGCACAAAATATGTTGTAGTTCTTCTTAGAAAGAAAACTTGTTATAAGGAAAAGAGCCTTATGTACCAGCTCAAGAAGTAAAATGGATACTTTGCATTTTTTCTTGTTGGCTCCTAACTTTGAGAAAGCTTTGTTCAGTTCAAGAGTATTAACGGATTATTAATGATGACATCCTCATAAATATTTGTACTCTCAATTTTTAGGTTTGTAGTGTGGAGTTTGACAGGAAAGACATCAGTATGAATAAACTAGTAGCTACGTCGCTAGAAGGAAAGTTCCACGTTTTTGACATGAGAACTCAACATCCAACCAAAGGGTTTGCCTCTGTTTCAGAAAAGGTAGAGTATAAAGTAAATGTCTTTGTTAAGAATTGTTTTTTTTATTTTGATGGAAGAAGATAACTTCTCATTTAGGCCCTGAAATATCTTCTAGGACTTTTTGTAAAAGATATTTTAAGGCTTTACAAATAGCATATGGGCAGGTAGATTTCTCACATTCAGATGTAACCTTTAAACATTTATCTGGTACAAAAAACAGATATAGGAGGTGAGAAAGAGAGTGAAGAGTCAAAGACAACACCTAGGTTTGTGACTGGTAGGATGGTGGTGCCTTCGACAGCATTAGGAAAGTTAGGATTGATTTATAGGTATTTGCAAAGGTATTAAAAACTGCTAATGATCTCTCCATCGACCAATATTTTGTCCTTTTCATTGTTGTAACTAAAGTGAGTTTATTAATCCTTAGTACCATCCTACAAATCATGTTTTTCGTTTTGGAGTTTAGACAAATCATCTGGTATTAAAATGATGACAAAGCAAGAGAATTTAAGGTTAAAATCCACTCTATCTACTTTTTGCCAAGAAGAGGTTGTTCCTTTTTTGGGTATTTATTATATCAGGTAGGCAAAATTTTTTAATGTAATAATGATAATATAGCTTTCTATAGGGCTTTACAATTTTCACACTTTTCTTTCCTCACAGCAACCTCACAGCAGTCTAGTAGATATCTATTAGAAATGTTACTATCCATATTTTACAGATGAAGAATCTGGGAGTGAGAAAATCACTTCTAAACAAGGTTGAACGCAGGTCTTTTCAGATTCAGGGGACCCGGATTCAAATACTGGCTTTGCCACTTTACAACCTGTATGACTCTATGCAAGTCATTCATCCTCTCTGGCCTCAGTTTCCCCAGAAATGAGAAGCTGAACTAGATGACCATGCTGAACTTTTCCATCTCTCAGTCTGTCTGTTATTTTGTGAATTTGTTATATCATTAATCTAAACATCCTTTTGAAAATATTCTGTGTGGCAGTTATTGTCCTGTCATTCTCACCATTTTGGTCATCCTTCTCTTAGCTCCCAAGGTCTAAGGCATAATTAGGGTACTGGGTGAGAGGCCACTGCCCTCCCAAGGACTTAGCTGAATCCAAGGAACATCCTCCCCCAAATCCCTGCAGCATAACTGACCCGCTGGGAATGCAGAGAAGAGCTCTCAGTGGTCCCTGACCCACTGGAGCTCTCATTCTCTTCGTAATTGGAAGTAGCAGTAAGAAATTGCCTAATTATAGCACCTTCAGGAAGAAAACATTTCCCAGGAAAATCTAGGAAACTAGCAATGGAAGTTCAGGTGAGTTGAGCTTATGATTTTGACAAAAAAGGCAAGAAAAGATCTGAGTGATTTTGAGGAAGATGCTCAGGAAGGAAAGATGACAGTAATTGAAAGACGTGGAGAAGAAAGACCTTCTCCAGCCATTATTCATGGAGCAGGTGAAGGAGATATGGGTGTGAAGTTCAGAATATGTTGGAAGGATTTGGAGCTGATATTAACAAGGCTCTTCTTGCAAAGAGGAAGAGATTGGAAGTGTGTGCTAAGACTTCTCAACGCTGGTGTTCAGAAAATGGAGCATGTTTGGAAAACACCGCAAGAGCAGAGGCAAAAACTCAGCCATGAATCTAAGTGCCTGACATTTCAGCAGCGGGATGTGGATGTTCAGGAAGGTGAGGAACAGGAAGAAAAACGAACTCATCTGTTTGAACAACAGCAAAAGGTGTTTCAGCAAGCCAGAATAGTTCAGAGCCACAGACTAAGGTGATCCAGCAGCTCTATGAGTAATTCTTAAAGAATATGGAAGTCTTGGAGAAGAACCACAACAGCCTTTTCACAGATGCACAAAATGAACTTAGAAAAGAGATGGCCATGTTACAAAAGAGAATTAGGATGAATACTCAGCAGCAAGAAATGGCATGTTCACTCCATGTTATTGTGGTGATTCTTGGAAGAAAGAACTTAGACTTAAGTAATATGATACAGTTACAGTTGTTAGCTAAAGAAAATACAAGTATTTGCTGTGGCTTAAGAAAGCTAGTTTAAAGGTTATCTGTTATATAGCTTATCAGCGTAAGATCCTCTTTGTTTTATGTTGACTGAAAATGCCTGTGTGAATAGTAAATAGCAAGTTAAGATGTAATACTTTTAAAGTTCTTTGGTATTAGTGAATTTTTCCCCCAATAGCAGTTAAAAACTCATGGCTTCTAGCAATAAAGATTAAATTAAAATAAAAAAAATAAAATCCATTTAAACAGAAGTGAATAATTGCACTATAGAAAGTGGAAAAGGACATTTAATATCATAGCATCTTTATTTCTTTTTCTAAAATCTCCTTGAACTTCCCTCCTAAAAATAATAGAATGCTGTTACAATGAAATTCATTATTACATGAACTGAGGAACTGAGTAATTAAAATCACATCACCTGGATTGTAACCGTACTGGTATAAACTGTGTTGGTTCTGTGTCCTGATATCAGTGTTATAAAAAGGATTCCACAATAATTCCAGTTATCAAATGATCTTAGATTTAGAGGTAAAGGGTCTTTAGAGATGGTCTATTACAACCCCTTCGTTTAGAAAGGGATTAGAAAAGTGGGGACCAGGGGCAGCTATAAGGTGGTGAAGTGGAGAGAGCACTGATCCTAGAGTCAGGAGGACCCGAGTTCAAATTCAGTCTTAGACATGTACTAGCTCTGTGACCCTGGGCAAGTTACTTAACCCCAGTTGCCTCCATAAAAAAAGAAAGAAAAGAAAATTGGGGACCAGAAAGGTTAAATTACTTACCAAGAGTCACACAGGGTCCTCCAACTCAAAATTAGACTCTCGTTGCATCATGTGATTGCTACTTCATTTTCCTTTTCTCTTGATGGCTTTTAAAAAGAAGGATATGATTAAAAAGTTTTACCAAACCTCTGGTAGCCATTATAAAGAATAAAACAATTACTTTCCTAAAAACTGACTAGTTTTAATTTATGAAAATCTGTATTTGCTGAATTCCTTTTTTAAGTGTGTTCTTATTCATCATTTTAATTTGTAATCAGTGGTATGACTGATCCTTCTTAGGCTCATAAATCTACTGTGTGGCAAGTCCGGCACCTGCCACAAAACAGAGAGATCTTTATGACTGCTGGAGGTGCGGGGGCCCTTCATCTGTGGAAGTAGTAAGTCTGTTCTTAATACATATGATTTCTTCTGATTGGTTTGTGGTTCCCAACATAAGCTTGGTTTTTTTTTGTTTGTTTTAAATTGCCAGTGAGCTTTAAATAAAAACAAATTGAATTTTTTGTATTTATTCCTTTTGACGTAATTTGAAATTTCCTTTCACTGGGTTTTGTTTTAATAAAACTGTTTGTTTTATTACAAGAAAAATAAAGTTAAATATCCCGTATGGGGAGACTTTAAGGATATAGAATCATAGAAAATGGCATTTTTATTCTCTTCAGTTTAATTCATCAGCCTAGTAACCAGACTAATCAGTGTCCTTTGAATGAAGCCTTATAAGAACAAAGAGTTTAAACTGCTTCTGATGCCCTTAGTTAAGCAGAATAAACTTGGAAGAAGAAAGATCTTTTTTCCAAAATTTGACACAGGAAAAAAGAAAACTTGACAATTTAATGAGAAATGACAGGTATTTCAAAAATAAGCTTTGATTAGAAGTATAAGAAACTAAAGGTAGTTGTGAAAAACAGTGTGGCAGTTGGAAAGTACTTGTCAGAGTAATCAGGGTTAGACAGGGATAGAAATAAAACTAAAGTTGCCTCGGAATCACTTAGCCAGAAGATTAGATTCAGAAATAAATTCATTTGGGAAAAATAGTTGAGAACTGCAGTTGCTGTAGGTTGGAAGCTCAAACAGGAAGCCTCAGATGTGCTTGCTAAACGCCAGGCAGATTTACTAAAAAGTCCTACTTTTTATTTACTAAATTTCCTTTTTTTTATTTACTAAATTGTATTTAGTAAATTGCCCTCTTTTTTGGTCCTTCATCCCATGTCTTCTCTCACTGATGGGAGTCGGTTATATCTTTTCTTTGGTAAGTGTATGAACCATCCTAGATGGCTTGTAAAAGGAAGGAGAAGGAGGAATAAAAGTGAAGTGGAGAGAGAGAGAAAAGTCAGAAATTCATTCTGGAGAGCAGAGGCCAGAGCCTCTGAGCTAATGTTCCGTAAACCAGCCCGCATTATTTACATAGAAGAATAAGTCTAAAAGCCAAATAATTTTTCCCTCAAATTGAAACTAGAGTTACTGAAGGTTGTAAGTGTACAGATGACCACAGAAATGCTTGGGAAATGATCACTGGGTTTAAAAATATAAACTACACTTGATTAGAAATAAAAGAAGCTAAGCTAGTAATACCATATGCATATGTAGACTGGGGCTGTAAATCAGAATGTGTTAGAAAGAGGGATGGTAGGACTCTTGGGAAGACTTCATTGTAGCCAAGCCATGCATCTCTGGAGAGTCTGGTTACCTGCGTGGCTTTTATTGTGTCTTTGTTTAGGTGCCCGTGGGTTATATGAGTCCCTGGGCCAAATCCTGTGGATTGGGCTGTGCTATAAGCTCAGGTTTTAAGCACAGAGGCTTAAGCAGTTGCTGGGTAGTAATGATATTGTGTTATGAGATCCACCATTGTGGCATCCTTAACATCTTCTAAGCCCTTCCTTATTCCCTTTTCATATACCTGGGTCAGAAGTCACAAGACCCTTGCAATTAGTGGTGTATACTATATTCATGTGTGTGGTAGATACTGTGTATTTATATACACAGTCCAGACTGATTTTACTACTGTTGGATAGAAAACCCTTCCATTGATTTAGATCATGGGATCCTAGATTTAGAACTGGAAGCAACCTTAAAAGACCATCTAATCTATCTAACTCCCTCATTTTGCAGATAAAAAAAATGAGCCACAGAGATCTGCAACCTCCTTGTAACTTGTTGTTGCTCAGGTCACTGAGAGGGTCCGTGATTGGCATCAGAGGCATGGCTTTAATTCAGGTCTTGTTGCCTCTTATACTATGTTTATGTGTGTACATACACATACAACTATATACATATATATATCAAAAATACATGTACACATATGTTGTGTTGTATATATGTTCTATAAAATGTGTTTGTAAACATGTATTTGTACATATATTTAGAAATATGAAAATCTTTGATACCTGAATGTTTGATATAACTTAAAAGGTATTTCCCTTACAGATTTCTTTTCTCTATTTAATTATTTCAAGTTTGAATCCATCACCATTTATTCATCCCTACGTAAAGAATAGAATTATGGGACCTTGGGCCCCAAATTATGTTCCCCAATACACTGAGCTTGTTTGCCCTTGACCATTGATGTCTAACTGATGAGAATGGACTAAAATTAATGAGGCATATAAAAACGTTAATGGATGATGGGGTTTTTTTCATTTTTACGTGTTCTTTTAAATACTTAACAGCTGCAGCTCTTGCCAGCAGACATATAAGCAGAAGCT
The DNA here is from genome assembly GCF_028372415.1 of Notamacropus eugenii. Lineage (NCBI taxonomy): Eukaryota > Metazoa > Chordata > Mammalia > Diprotodontia > Macropodidae > Notamacropus > Notamacropus eugenii. Next base: position 635,497,746 of record NC_092872.1, read on the forward strand.
TTCCACTTAAACGATTTGTTCATCTGAATGTTTTGTTCCTTTTAATTAAAATGAGTGGTAGACAAAGCATTGAAGTTATTCCCCTCCCTCTTCTTGCTCCACTTTTGGTTTGCTGTGTGCCCCTTTATCACTCTGCCTCCACTAGCCTCTGTGAAACAGAGTGATAGTTGAAATACTCCTTTAAAAGATCCAAAGATTAATAAATTGGTATTGACTAATAATTGGTATTGACTAATAATTTTGAACACCCTAAATTATTTTTTCTCAATAACAGGTATTATTTAGAAGTTATTAAGTCTCAATTCCATGTTTTTGTCTGTAAAAACAAATAAAATACCTTTATAATCTTTTCAGAATTTTAACCTAACAATATTCTAAGTTCATACCCCTGGAAATTGTGAGCAGTTACACAAAGAAATTGAAATTGGGTCTCAAGAACCCTAGCATTCTAAAGGAATAGCAGATAGTAGTCTAGGGGTGTGGACATCAAGCTTGTGTCGTTGGAATCTCCTAGGAATAAATTCTCAGTTTGCAGGGTGGTGAGACAAGCCTCAGTGACTGTGTCAATTCTGTATTTCAGAATTACATTCCTATACATAGTGTACAGAAATAGCCTCTAGCTAACAGTCAGAGTAAGATGTGCATTTGAGAGATCAGCACGTTCATTAACATGTTTTATTAAAATCTCTTTTGGCAGAAGTAGAGGGATTATAATTAGTGCTCTGTTTCTCTATGTGTGTAGATGCAAGCACTGAACTCAACATGTTTTCAATTCTTATTTTTCATCTCTTTGGTTTTCTTTTCAGTGAATACCCTGCTCACCGTTCAAAGAAAGACTCCGAGGGCGTGGAGATGGGAGTAGCAGGTTCAGTAAGTCTGCTACAGAATGTAACCCTGTCAACGCAGCCCATTTCCAGCCTGGATTGGAGCCCAGACAAGAGGGGTCTCTGTGTCTGCAGTGCATTTGATCAGACAGTGAGAGTGCTCATTGTTACAAAGCTCAATAAAGTTTGACCCAAGAACCTTGGACCTGTGAACTTCCAGGGAAACATCTTAGAGTTTAAGACGTCTGTGTAAAAGGATGATGGTTCTGTTGTGATCCACTGCCACTGAACAGAGCTGAGGTTGGCTGGTACAGAAAATATAAACAGACATGAAATGTGGCCTGGGGGTTGGGCATGTGGAATGCAAAGGGCTGTGCTCTTTTCACCCGACTTGAGTGTTGGCTTGCCTACTGCAGAGCATTGGACTGGTGGGTTGATGAGTTGCTTCTAGAACAAAGAACAAAGAAATGTATTTTTAAAATTTCCAACAAAACATCTCTATTTTTTATAATTTTGCCTCTATTAAATGTGTAATACATCTCCAAAGTTCCAAGATTTTCTTTTACAACTGTATTTCACTGTGATGTATACATTATTGTAGCAGAAATCATTTATTCTGTTTAAAAGAATCTGCTTTGACGATTACTATGAATTAACCTTAGTAAAGATGTTCGCTCTGTGGCATTTCAGTGTCAGGTTCTTTGCAGGATATTATTTGGTATTTATTTTATTTACATAAACTCAGAGCAGGTCAGTAAATCTTTTCTCACCAATATTGCTCATGAAATATACTATAAAATATTAGAATTAGCAAGTCACTTTTAACAATTTAATAAAATTACTCTTACTCTTGAAAGAGAAGTTAAATTATGTTTGTAAGACTTTTTCATTGTTTATCATGATCATTTGTGGTTATTAGAGATGTACGAGATTTGGGGGTTTAAGTAGCCTCTTGACATTTGGCAAAGCTTTTTTTTTAATGTATTTTATATGTAAATAAACTTCCAGTATCTAAAATCTAAAGGAGACTTTATGTTGAGTGTCCCCCCTAATAAATAAGGGGCAAAGGTAGTTATCAGATATGCTGTCAGGAGCCAAGCAGTAAGAAATGCTACTTGGAATCAGAAAAAGATTTAAAAAGTATATAAGAACTCAAAAACAGCTTGTTATCCTATAGCTACTTGATGTCAGGGAAATCCATTCTCTACATTTTGTTACGCTCCTGGTGAAGCGCTCTCTCCACCAACACAGATCAGCACCTTTAGAGCAACTTATGAACCTTAAGAGCCCTGCCTGGAACCCCTAAAGGGTTCCATCACTTTACCAAGCTTTCACAGCCAGCCAGTGTGTATCAGGGACAGGACTCAGTGCAGGTCTTCCTGACTGCAGGACAGGTCTTCTGTACCACAATCCCTCCCATCATTTTATTACAGAGTAGTCATCAGTATTCTTAACAGCAATCCCAGGAAATTCAGAGGTTTGGCATGGTCTTCATGTAACTTACACCTACAACAAACTGTAACATTAGGAGAAAACATCATCAAAAGTAGTTCATTTTTTTCCTTAGTAGGAGATGCTTCAGTTATCCAGATAATCAGCTTTATGTAGAATAGCTCCTTAGTTTTATGGTGGAATAAAGGGAGCGAAAGTTTTTGAGCAGAGGAGGCCACTGTTAACCAGTACTTTTGCCTTTAATGCTTAAACAACAACAACTTCGCTTTTCCTGTGTGTAAGAACTTCGCTTTTCCTGTGTGTAAGAACTCAAGGCTAAATGCCATTGGCCTCAAAGGTTGGCTTCGCAGGGAACAATGACTGCTTCTTCTTTCACGTTTCTAGGGGCAACCTTGATGAGCTGGAGGTTTTCTAGTAGCGTTGCTCACAAGCCTCCCGAATTGATGGGCTTCCCAATGATTATCAATTAGCCAGCCAGACTTAATTAGTTTTTAGAAAGAGGTATCTATTAAATACGTATAGTAACAACAATTGTTACAGAAATGTTCCCCCCCAAACTGGGGCATACTCTCTCCTTTCACACACAAGGCCCCTGGGAAAACTGGACTAAGACTTAACTCACATGGCCAAAGAGCAGTATCACCGATCTTGATCATTGGGAGTCCTTTTCTCCCTTTGTGGAATCCTCATGGAAGTTCCCCTTAGATGATCCTGTTGGGCTTTGAGAGTTGGTGCCCCACAGAATCCTGAATCTGTGTCTCTCAGCTCTTGACATAGATTATGCCATCAGATGGTGCTTCTAGGGGAACTCCAACTCTTCTTACTTTTCTAAGTTCACAATTTTATCACCTGATTGGTGAGAAGGAGGGTGTGTGATATTCTTGGGGCTCATTTCCATGTCATCCCACACACCCCTTGCTATCTACTTTTTCAAGTGAAAGGGTCTGCCTTTTTTTTAATTTTTAAAATTTATTTTAAACTTAAATACAAAATAATGAAAAAAATTACCATGTTCACAGTAGAACATAAGAGAGAATTCAATATCACGCAATAAATTTCCATTTCAGGAAAACCTATATAATGAATATTACAAATTATTTTCAAAGTTGTCCATCTTTTCTTTGCTTCCTTATATGTTTCCTTTTGTCTTCTGCTGTACACTTTTTACCTTACTTTTCCTCTTCTTCCACTCCCCCCCGAAGGCTACAAGTAAGCATGAATATATTTCATATGTGTGTGTGTATATATGTATATATATATATACGCGTATATATATATATACATATACACATATACACTCAAACGCATATCCATAAATACTTCCATCTGTCATCTGTTTCTCTGAATGTGGATAGCATCTTCCTTCATAAGTCCAAGTCTTTCCATATTTTTTTACATCTACCAGCTCATTGTTTCCTATCTCACAGTATTCTGACCCAATCACATTATGTCTGGGAGATTGTCTGTGAGGGTTTTTTCCACCAATTTTATGTATTCCCTCTATATTTGGCTACATAGGTTTCATTTATACAGGAAAATTTTCACTTAGAATAATCAAATTTACACTTTAACACTGTTCTCACCTTATAATAGTGTTTAAAATCTGATACTACTGAATCTAGTTCCTTCACATCTTTTTCTCCTGGTTTCCTTGAAGTTCCTGACCCTCTGCTCTTCCAAATCAATCCTGTTATTATTTTTTCTGATTCAGTAAGATAACTTTTTCATAATTTAATTGGGATAGAAGAAGTAAAATTGTCATTTTAAAAAATTATATTAGCTTTACCTACCCATGCACAATAAATATTACTTCAATTATTTAGATCTAATTTTGTATAAAAGGTGTTTTGTGTTTATATTTGTATAGTTCCTGTGTCTGTTTTGGCAGTTATACTCTCATTTTTTTATACTGTCTAGTTATTTTATATGGCCTAAAACTGTTGATTAATATAGCTGACAGTGTAGTTTTCCTATTTTTCTCTTTTAATTATATCTGATTTTAGCTTTACCTTTGTCTGAGATCATGATTACTAGCCCTGTTGTTGTTGTTGTGTGTGTGTGTGTGTGTGTGTGTGTGTATATATATATAATATATATGTAATAAATTCTACTCTTGACTTTATGTTTATGTGTAACTCATTTTTATAGCATTTCCTGAAAGTAAAATATTGTTGAATTCAAATTTTTATCTGCTACCCATTTCCATTTTATAAGTGAATTTATCCCATTCATATTCTAAACTATAATTACTTGTATATTTTCCTCCTTCCTATTTTCATCACTATCCTTCTTAACCCTATTCCTGTCCCTCCTCATTACTTTACTTCTAACTGATACCTTGCCCTCTTCTCCCTTAATCTAACCCCCAAGTACCCCTCCCTTATCTCTTTCCCTTTTATTTCTTTCTGAATTTAGAAGATTTTTATACCCTTCTAAATATATATATTGTTCCCTCTTTATCGCATTCCCTTTAACCTGTACACTCTTCCATACCCCCTATTTCCTATCCTTCTCTTATCCTCTCCCTCCTCATATCCCCTTTCCCTCTTATTTCTTCCTGAGTTTAGAAGGTTTTTATGCCCCTCTAGATATATATGTATTGTTCCTCTTTAACCCATTCCCAACGATTAGGGTTCCAGAGCTACCGGCGTCCTCCCCTCTAACTCCTCTGTATCAATTCTTCCTCTCACACCTCATTTGCATGAGATACTTGCTCTTTATACCTTTTCCTACATTTTGCTTTTTAGAATTGCATCATACTGAACTCTATCCAACTCTTTCATTCAAACCCCCCAATTATTGATAATCATGCGTAAAGTTTATATTTCACATATTAAAAAGTGTCCTTATTGAGTCCCTTGTAATTAGTCTTTGATGTTTAACATATTTCTCTTGGATCTTGTATGTCAAATTTTCTATTAAGTTCTGGTCTTTTGGCAATAAAGTACTGAAAGTCTGTCAATTCATCGAATATTTTTTTCATTCAGGATTATACTTAACTTTGCTGAATATAATATTTTCGGCCATAACTCCAGTTCTTTTGCTCTTTGAAATAAAATGTTCCAAGACCTGCAGTCTTTTAGTGTAGCTGCTACTAGGTTTTGTGTAATTCTAATTGGAGCTCTTCCATATTTATATTGGTTTTTTTCTTGTTATTTGTAATATTTTTCCTTAGGGGGTTTCAGAATTTGGCTATGATATTCCTGAATGTTTTCCTTTGAGGATCTCTTTCAGGTGGTGATCATTGGATTTTTTTCTCTTTCTACTTTCCTCTCTTGTTCTAATATGTCAGGACAATTTTCTTTAATTATTTCTGTCGTATTTTATCAATATTCTTTTTTTGATTGTATCTTTCAGGTAGTCTGATTATTCTTATGTTTTCTTTTCTTAATCTGTTCTCCAAATCAGTTGCTTTTCTCTTCTATTTTTTCATTTGTTATATTTTGTTTTGTTATTTCTTGGTCTCTTATAACTTCTCTGGCTTTCCCTTGCCCAATTCTAATTTTCAAGGAGTCATTTTCTTCCTAAGATTCTGGGTCTCCTTTTCCATTTGGTTGACTTTCTTTTCATAATCTCCTTTTCTTTAAAAAGAAGTTTTCCCCTCAATCTCTCTTATTTGATTTTTGAAGTCTTTTTTTGAGTTCTATGAATTCTTTTTGGGAAGATGACCATTTGATGTTACTCTTTGGGTTAGGAGAGGGTTTTTTCCTTCAATATCCTCTTCTGAAGATGAACGCCAGTCTTCTCTATTCCCATAGAAACTGTCTGTGGTTGGGTTCTTTCTCCTTTGCCTGCTCAATTTTTAAAAACATAGTTAGCAGCTTGTTATCATAATCACCTCTAATCCTGGCATGTAGGGGATGATGTCTCTGGCCTCAGGTCGTACTTGCTGTCATTTTTTTGAGCTTTGTCCTGGAACCAACCTCTGCGCTCCTTTCCTCCTCCAAACCACAGCTAGGACCACCTGGCACACTGCTGGAGTTGCTCTTGCTTCCTGAGAACCTTCCAGGTTCTCCACTCTGGCCTGGAGATGAGACCAAGAACTCAACTCTCTTGTAAGTGTCCACAGCCAATAACATTCCTGCCCCACTGCTTCTGCACTCACCCACTGTGTGCTGGTGGCTTCTCTTCCAGGACCGTGTCTCGGCAGCACAGTTGGGCCTGGCATCCCTTTTCAGCAGAGGCTACCTCAATTTTCCCCCACTCAGATGCCCAATTCCCCATACTGTCTGGGAACTGAAAATTCCTGTGGCTAAGATCAGGGCTACCTCCCAACCCAGCTAACCCCCAGGGCTCTCAGTTTGCTGTTTCTGTGGAGCTAGCCTGAAGGTGTTTACACTTACTTGGACCAAATGTGCATCCTGGGATCTTTCTTCAGATCATCTGCAGTTGTACCAGGAGGATGGCTGTTCTGCCCCAACTCTTGTTTATTTTTGCTGCTCTACCTTCACCCAGAGACACTGTTTTGTCTTGTTTTTGGAGGAAATCTGGAGAACTTGGAATTTTCCAACTTATTCTGCCATCTTTCCAGAATCCTCTCCAGGGTCTGCACCTTTAAGATGTTTCTAAGGCCAGAAGCTCCCAAAAGCAATAGCTGGAATTCCAGCTTCCAGACTCTGTGCATGTGTACATATGTGCATATGTGTGCATACACACACGTTGCATGCGTGCATATATATAGGCCCAGAAGTATGTCTAATTAAATGGAAACAATCCCCAGATGCTTCCTATGTGTCATCACCCAATTTCATCCAAAGGGTAAAGTACCTCACACTTTGTAAAACTGAATAAGGGTTTGTTCAGACTTAGTTTATACTTTTGATTGATTATATAATCAAGTTTTTATTAAACAACTACTCTGTTCCAGTGACTGTGCTGGAGATACAAATGTGAGATGTTTGTATCCTTCTAAGAGGTATATGTCTCCATTAATGGTCTCAACGTGGTTTGCAGGCAGAAGAGAAGGACCGTTGCTGGGTGCTTCCTATTTCCCTCACCTATCTCTAAGAGGGCTATCGTACTTGAATTATATCTGTGTAACTTCCCCTCCCTGCCAAAAAAACCCGCTGCTGATTAAGAGTGAAAGTTGCTTCCTCATCTGTTAGCCCTTAACTGAAATGTTTTCCAGTTTGATTCCTTCACACACACACACACACACACACACACACACACACACACACACACACACACACACACACACACACACACACACACACACACACACACACACACACACACACACACACACACACACACACACACCCCCTACAGGTTTCCCCGACTCTCTAAAGAAGGGAAGCTAGAAATTTAAAGTGAATGAACATTTACAAAGTAGTTAAATTCAAGGTAGTTTGGGAAGGATACTAGCAGTTGTATATATCTTGTAGAAAATGGTGTTGAGCCACATCTTAAAGGGAGAAAGGGGATCCAAGGCAAGAGTAAAGAGGGAATGCATTCCTTCCTCAATACCCCATATATGCAAGTGTGACCAAGAGATAGGTCATCTATAGATAGATTTAGATTTAAATCTGTCTAAGCCATATTTCCCATTCAGCTCTCCATTCTTTTTAACTTCTAAGCATCATCAAGAATCTCATGATCCTGCAAGATGCAGTCAGCCTTGGTATTCACACTTCATCAGTACTTTCTGCCCCAAGGATTAAAGGGTAAAGCCATGCACTCCAAAATTTCCATTTAAGGAAGGGACTGAGCACCTGGACCTGTGCTCTTTTGAACTTTGAATTTCACCACTTCATCATGCCCCACTCTAGGTTTTTTTCTCCCCCTCCCCTCACCCCTCCCTCACCCCTTTTTGTCTTCCTTTTGTGTTTTGTCTTCTTGAATTAAATTAGAAACTCCTTGAGGGCAAGGACTTTCTTTTTCCCCATATTTATATTACCAGTGCAATCAGTCACTTAATAGATGTTTGTAGATTGACTGTCTATATCTAAACATCTGTATATCTGGGAGTCATTTGCATATGACGATAGTTAAATCCATAGGCTCTGATAAGGTTACCAATAGAGTATAAATTGGAAAGAGGGTCTAGGAAATAACCTTGAGGAATACTCATAGTTAGGTTGGATATTGTGGATGATGAGAACAGAAAGGAGACTGAGAAAAATTAATCAGACAAGGTAGAAGGCAAACGAGGAGAGAGTAGCGTTAGGAAATCCTAGAGAGGAGAGTGTGTCCAGCAGAAGGCTGTCACCAGTTTCAAATGCAGCAGATAACTGAAGAAGGATTAGGTCTGAGAAAAGACCAATAGATTTGACAGTTGAAAATCACTGATATCCTTGGAGTATAATTTCATTTGAGTGATGACTGGAAGTTAGTTTCTAAAGGACTGAGGAGTGAGGGGAGAAGTAGTGGAAGCAGCAGGTGTAGACAACTTTTTCAAGGAGTTTAGTTGAGAAAGTGTCCATGGCACATAAATGAGAAGGGACTTCTGGGAGAAAGAAAAATTCATCAGTAACAAAGAAATGGACCTGGTCTTCCATCATAAACTAATTTCTTCTCTCCAGAAACCAACATTTGAGTGAACAAAAATTGGTGGATTTTTAAAATTATTATCATTAACAATAGCCTTTTTAAAATCCTAAGCAGCCTTTCTATTCATATACAATATGGAAATGTGCAGTGAAACATAACTATAAGTCTTTCTATAATATCCAGATGAACCTAGAAGATGTACACAAAAGGAGAAAGAAACAACTATGATGGTTTTTTTCCAAAAATTGGACTATATCTGCTTAGAAATGCATGTGACTGATAGGTCACATACATTATGAGTTTTTATATTTATAGGAGACAATGGTTTCTGTGAATTTCTAGCAGCTGTGTAGCCTATTACAAATCATATTACTGCTGGAACATAGAGTCTAGTGAAACATGACATTGAATTCTGCCTCAAATGCTCACAGCTCCAGCCTGACCCCTCCAGTGTGAGGCTTTCCCTATCCCACATAAAGATAACTCCTTTCTGGCTGTACATTTACAAGTTATAGTGAAGATGCTTGCTCTGAAGACCTGGGGTGCTCTGCCCCCTGGTGGGAATATCTGTGCATGGCAGACCTCTTGGAACATACACAAGAAAAAAGTGGAGTTTATCTTTGAAGGACAAATGGAAAATCTTTCACGCTTCGTTTCCAAAGGGCATATGCTTCTAGTTAGCGAAATCTAAACTTCAAGAGAAAAAATGAGCTAACAATAGGATTCCTCCCTAAAGTCTGAGTACTCCCTTCTGGAAAGCTCACTCAGACATAACCTAAAAAAAAATAAGTTAAAAAGATATGCTTCCTAGGAAGAAAACACATAGTACAGTTGTGCTTCCCATTTATGCAACAGATTTATTTCTGGATATTGGTATATAAATATAATTTCCATAGATAGAATCTGATTTTTTTCCCCAATGTGCCATTGAAAGGTAACACATGAAGGTGCTAGGTGGTACAGTACCTTGAGCCTGGAACCAGGAACACCAGCATACAAATCTGGCTTCAAACACTTACTGGCTGTATGATCCTGCGTAATTCACTTAACTTCTGTCTGCCTCAGTTTACTCAACTGTATAATGGGAATCACAGCAGCACCTATCTTTCAGGGGTTGAGTATCAAACAATACATTTGTACTGTGCTTAGCAGAGTTCCTGCCACATAGTAGGTACTTAATAAATGCTTTCATGTGTATGTGTGTGCTTTAGTTACAAATCCTTTACATTTGGTCTACAAAGATTTACCGAACATTTCTTAGGCTCAGGCACCCTGCTATTGCAATGGAAAAGGTGAAAGGAGCAGGGGAACCTTCCCTGTCACTTACAGTCTTAGAGCTTCTCAGTGTTTACAACTGACTCACCCAGCATCAAACAACCAGTGTATGTCAGAGGAAGGCTATGACTGCTCGAAGGGCAGCTCTCTATCAACTACACTCCACTGTCCCTCCTACTTCAGAGAATACAAATATGTTATAATATAGTAGCCAAAAATAATTTCTGATTCTTTCTGAAGCCAATAATCACTTCTAATTGATCTCATTTGTAATTTCTGCATTTTTATGTTGGATTTTCTTAAACCCAAGTCATCTATCATCCAACTCAATTCAACAAACATTTATTAAGCACTTACTACACACAAAGCCCTGTAATTGGTGCTGAGGATGCAAAGACAATAAAAGAGGGTCCTCTCTCAAGTACCTTTCTTTCTGCTAGAAAGCCCCATAAGTACAGATGAGAAAATGAGGTCATTTGGGAAGAAAGAGATCAAATACAACTGGGGGTGGGGGGTGGGAAGCCACCATAGAATTTGAACCTACCCTCCATTAACCTTTGAAGGAGTGGATAAAAAGAGAGAATTGTGAAGAGTAACCATTGACCTTTCCACAGCACTTAAGGTTTAAAAAGTACTTTCTTCACAATAACCCTATCTGACAAGAGGAACAAATGTTACTCTGAGAAAGGTTGCGTTGATTTGCCCAAGATGATGGTAGAAATAGAACCAGAACCTAGGTCTTCTAGTTCCCTCTAATCAATCAGTCAATCAACAACCATTTAATTTATTGAGTAAGAATTATATACCAACCACTATTACAGAATCAGTCCCTGCCTTCAAGGAGCTGACATTATTTGGTAAGGGGCAAGGAAGGGGAAAGAGAACTATGTAAGCATTTACAAAATACATATAAACAAATAAAAAATGAATTCAGGGAAGAGGAACTAGCAGCTAGGATAACCAGGAAATACTTAAAGTGGCTCAAAAGATAGAGCACTGGACCTGGAGTCAGGAAAAACTAAGTTCTAATCCAGCCTCGGAAGTTTACCAATTTTGTAACCTTAAGCAAGTCACTTAACTTCTAGATGCCTCAGTTTCCTCATCTATAAGGTGGGGACAATAAAAGCACCCATCTCCCAAGAATTGTTTTCAGGATCAAATGAGATCAGACAGTGCTCTTAAAACTTTGAAGTGTTACATAAATACTAGCTGCTATATTGTTATGAACTGACCTGAACTTGGAAGGAAAATAGGGATCATATGAGGCAGAGTTGAAGAGGGAAAACATTCCAGGTTTGGGAGAACCTCCTAAGCAAAGGTACAGAGGGGGGATATGAAGTCTTTGTATGGAATAGTAAGAGGATTTGGCTGGACCATACGGTGACTGAAGGGAGGACATGGTTAAGAACCCAGCACATTTCCCGATGGGATTGGAAAGCATCTCTTTCCCTTGTGATGGATTAATGCTAATGTCCTTTGTGTAGTCCTTTGTTTGTTTGAGTTAATTACTAGTTGACTGCACACGTCTTATAAAATAAAGTCTGCTTAGCTAAACCAAGGAATTTCAATAATATGCTTTAAGGTGAGATAGTCTTAATGTCCTCATATATTTGGAGCTAAAGAAACCACCACTCCCAGTATTTAGTTTTCTATTCTGTTCTTCCTCAGTCTCTTTTATCCATAACCTGAAAGGTGCCCAAACTCATTATCTCAAATGGAATCATAGAATTTTTGAGATCACCTAACTCAATCTCCTCCTTTTAGAATGAAAGAAATGGAAACTTGGACAGAAGTGAGGCCTTTGAACATATTGTTCATGGCAGGGCCAAACCTAGAACCCAGATTTTTCGTTTCTTCTTCCAGTCTTGTTTTCGTATAGCATTTTCTGCTTTGGAGAAAGTAACCTCCTCTCTTGGTCAGTCAGGGAGCCATTAACCCTTCTCCCATAGAAAGACCAAGAACAGGTGAGCAAATAAAGCTTGTCATTCATTGATAAAAAGTGGAAACAAATAAGCTGTGTGGGAAAGTGAAGTGATAAAATTGTGTTTGCTCTTTGGAATGAATTTATTCTTTACCTGGGTGAGATAACATTGAAGCCTATAAAATCATTGATTTCGGGAAATACTTCTTGAGAACTAGAAAGCACCAGGTCTGGAATGAGACCCGTAAGCCCAGTGGTAAGGAAGCTATCAGTATCAGTAAATTGATTCCATTTGGGGGTGGCTCTTATCCAAGTGGCTTTTTTCTTTTTGGTCCACCATCCAAGAAACTGATAGGCTCCCAGTATAAAACCTTATAAATATTGTCTCTCATTTTATCCTCACAATCTTGGAAAGCAGGTGCTATTATCATTTGTCTTTTACAGATGAGGAAACCAGGGCAGGTAGCGAAGGATCACACAGCTGGTAAATGGCTGACACTGGATTTGAACTCAGATCTTTCTGACTTTGGGTCCAACAATAACCATTATATCACATAGTTCCCCTAGCTGCTTCCAAGTAGGGCTCTCCCAAAATGGAAGACACAGAAAAGAAATTCTCTTAATGTCCTCATATATTTGGAGCTAAAGTCCTTAGCACTGTCAAATGGTTTGACATCAGAAATTGATATGATTTTATTAGGGGAAATGACATTAGAGAAGTTACATTTACCATCTGCTTTACTGCTGCACTGTAAGGATCAAAAGATCACACACATTTCCATCTGACTTTAACTGAAACCTTTTCTGTCTTTTCCCTCTCATTAAAATGTGAGCTTCTGGGGAGCAGGAACTGTCTTGCTTTTCTAACTTTGCACACAGTAAGTACTTAATAAATGCTTCATCCTTCATTTGTTAATAGACAATTAAGTCCATTTCTCTCAGTTTGTTCATTCATCTATAAAATGGTAGTAGTGGTACCTACAGTATCTTCCTCATCAGTTTGTGGCAAAGCTTTGATGATATGTCTTTAAAGTACTTTGTAAACTAGAAACAGCAATATAAGTGCCAGTTATTATTATATTTTTCAATTATTTTTATTGATATCATTAACATTCCTAACTTTCCTATACTAGGCATATGTTAGAAGTATTGTTTATTCTACCACATTTTTCTGTTTCAGCTTGCAAACATTTGTTAGCACAGTTAGCTCATCCCACAAAATAGTACTACATAACAAGTAAGCATCTTTACGAAGGACCAGAAGAATTTGCACTATAAAGGAGAATAGAATGTGAACTCCTTGAAGGACTCAAACATTTTTTCTTTCCCTAGTTGTCTGTGTCTGGTACATAGTAGATGCTTAATAAATGCTTGTTGATTTAACTTGATTTGACAGAGAAGAGAGTTTCCTTGGCAATCTCAGCCTCTGGCTTGCTCATGGGTGATCTCAAATTTGAAGACCCTGGAATCTAGCTAAGAAGTATTATTTCCTGGGTAGCAAAAGCACAGAGGGTTGCCTTGAGAGTTATCTCATGTTTGGGCCTGGTTGGAAAGGGATTTCCAGAGCAATGTGCTTCTTAGAGAAAGAATGGTGTTACCTACAAGGTCACTGCAGCCAGAAGAGTAATAAGGGATAGATCTATATCATGATGGGGAAAGAGTCTGGGGCAGCCACTATGATGAATTATTTGTACGGTGCAAATCCAGTAGGAAGTGAGCTGCCTCTCCAGCAGCCCCAAAGCATGTCTGCTTTCTAGGGATGGCCCAAACTGCAAAAGACACTGTGAAGGACCCTGTGAGGGACCTAGAGATTACTGGAATATCCATCCTTGAGTTCAGTTCCTTCAGAAAAGAACTACTTTCAGTTCTGTATATATTTTCCCTGTTTGTAGTTTCCCACAATTCCTGTAGATGTAAAAAAAATTATTTTTGGACTGGTGTGTGGCTTTTGTAGTATATTTTGTTTGACATTGTAACTCTTGGCTTAAGGGGTCATTTACATAAGATTCTCCTTACTGGTGGAGATTGATTACTTGGTCCTTCTTTTTTATGAGAGACATGGAGAGAAGAGAGGTCCTGGTCTTCTGGATTCTAGCCTCAAAAGACAGAATAGAATGTCTTCAGGTTCCTGAAAGAAAGGAGGCTCTAGGAAGAAGCTGACTTGTACAGGAACTGGCAACCTTAACCACATCTTTTCCTCCAGTTTATTACGCTAGAAATTTCAGAAAATTTCCCCTTGGGTGAGATCTGGGGCGCTCTCTCTTCATTGAGCTGAGTTATCTTGGTCCTAAAAGGAGAATTTATTCACTTTTTGTAGTGTCTAGTATATATGTACTTTCTCTGATTTCTGTTTTGCTATCAATTTGGATAAATTGTTTAATTTGTTATTTGCTCTATACCTTAATTGTAGAATTAGTATTTGGTAGGAAGAGGGTCAAATCTAAGATAAAACTTGGGACACTGCCTCCCCATTAAAGGATAGCTTGAATCTAAAAATTATCTTGCCTAGGCTAACAATAGTTAAGGGATCATATAGATATAATTCTAGACTAGTACCTCATCTCTAAGGAGAACAGAGTAGCCAGCCTCTGGCCTCGACTTCTTGCTTCCCCTTCTGCCAAGAGTCAAAATCTCTCTTGAAGAAGGGTGCGGGGGAAGAGACTCTGGAGTCTAGATTCTTACTTCCCTTAGACTCACATCTATACAGACTCATGTGGACACAAATAACTCATCCAGGCAAAACAATACCTCCCTACCTCCCTCCCACCCCACCATTAAACTCTGTAGCATTTTCTATGGGATGAAGTAAAAGCTCTTCTCTATTATTTACCTTAAGTGCTTACATAGGAACTGGAACTTAGACATGAGATATACTTAGAGATCTTCCTGGAATGAACACTCCAGTTGGAAGCCATGAACCAAAGAGCAAATTACTCTTTTGATAGGCCACCAAGTACTGGAACTGTGTATCCAGAAACTTGATACAGAGGGGCCTGGGCAGCATGTATTACAATAGGATTGATTAGGCAGAGAAGAAAGGGGAGAGGATTTTAGATGAGAAGAAAGACATAATGAAGACATGAAGTAGAAAATGATCATGTGGTATTCATGAGACAGAAGATCAGCCTGATCAGATTAGAGAAATAAAGATAAACTGTCTGGGTTTCAGCAACATTCTCACTAAGGTCTTTCTTCAAGGCTTTTGTTATATCATACAAGTGACCCTGAGTCCACTGAAGCTGTGATAGAGGAAGATTAAGGTTCTGGTTGGTCATGCAAGGAAGAAAGGACATTCTTTACAACTCTGTCAACTGAATATCCATCATCATCTGAAGACCAGCGTAACCAAATTCATAAGTAAGCCAGAAAGTTGACCTGGTGTCAGGTAAGGAAGATTTTATCCAAAGCAACTCATTCATTGAAAGCTTCAAGGACAGATACTGTGCCTTATGCTTGTAATTTTCACAACATTCAGCTACCAGGTCCCTTACACACAACAAGTACTCACTAAATATTTGCTGGTTTGATTTGTGAGTAGGAATTATCAAAGGAACAATAAGTTGAATCATATGGCATCCTAGTGCCAAAACAATCAGCCCAGCAACATGTCAGCTAAGACCCACAGTGACTTATTAATAATAGGCAGGGGATGGCTGACCTAGGATTCTCCCTCTATCAGTCTTCCCTGGTGGCTGATGGTTCTGTTGGGAGCAGCCATTAGTATCCCCAGCACCAAAGACTATCTTGTAGGAGTGCATTCCTTCTCACAGTAGAAGGGCTACATACCCCTCTGTAGGGGATTAAGGTGATGAAACCTACCATTCGAATTTCTGGGCTACAGCCCAGCAAGGTGGAGAGAAAAATGGGATTTGTTAATTAAGGCCAGACCTCTCCAAAGAGCCAACAATTCTTCACCCGCCTTGGGGAAAAGTTACCTATGAGAAAAAGCTAGTCCTTCACTATGGGGATGTTATTTACTGGGCCCATGATAGCAGGATCCAAAAATGTCCAGATAATCCTGGCACTTATCCCCAGTGGAATATATCCATAAAAGCTCAAAGAAAAGATAACATGAATCAAATGAACCCATGCCATTTTACAAAAAAATTAAAGTGCCTACTGTCCAGGGGAACAATTCCTTTAGAGACCCTATAGCCATAGCTACTGAACACTAAGAAAAGAAAGATCTTTCCACTAAAGTCCTTGGCAGCACCATTAAATGTAAAATCTCTCTACTCTCTCTCTCTCTCTCTCTCTCTCTCTCTCTCTCTCTCTCTCTCTCTCTCTCTCTCTCTCTCTCTCTCTCTCTCTCTCTCTCTTCTCTCTCTCTCTCTCTCTCTCTCTCTCTGTCTCTCTCTGTGTCTCTCTCTCTGTCTATGTATTTTATCTATAGATACAGATGTTAGTTTATTTTTGTGCTTCTTTTAAAAAAGACGTAGGCATAGGTGTAGGGTGAAGAGCACTGGATTTGGAGTCAAGAGAGGTCTGAATTTGAACCCTACCTCTCACATTTTTCTTAGCAGTTATGTGACCATAAACAAATTTTTTCACCCCTTTGAGTCTCAGTTTCCTTGTTTATGAAATGAATATAATATTAACTGTAATGTCTGTCTCATAAAATTGTTTGGAGGCTCAAATGAGATCATGTATTTAAAGCTGTTTATAAACCTTAAGGGGAAGCTAGATGGTGCTGTGAATAAAGTGCTGGGCCTGGAGTCAGGAGGTTTTGAGTTCAAATCCAGCCTCAAGCACTTACTAGCTGTGTGATCCTAGACAACTCCCTTAGCCCTGTTTGCCTCAGTTTCCTAATCTGTAAAATGAGCTGAATAAAGAAATGCAAACCACTCCACTATCTTTGCCAAGAAAACCCCACATGGGGTCATGAAGAGTCTGACCCAAGTGAATGGCAACACATAAACCTAAAGGCACTCTACACATATCAGTCATTATTAATAAGCTCACCCTTGCTCTGTGTGTCTGTTGGCTACATAAACAAACAAAACACTTTAAGAAGACCTATCTTAGAGTTCGGAATCTGCTCCAAAGCAGACATGTATGAACACAGAGGAGCCATACAGCAAATATAAAACAGGAGCTAGACCCTCCAGTCCATAAAGCAGCCAAGTGTCAGTCCCACTTAGTAGGACTCAAGACAATTAAGAATTAACAAGTCACAGTGTTGATTACTTATGAGAACTGAACTCAGTTGACTAACAAACATGAGAACTATGAGATCTGTAGCCAGACTTATATCCAGCTATTCTGGGGGGCCAGAACTCCTTAAAATTAGCCTGACTTCTGTGTTCTGGTGTCTGTCTCCAAGCGTCATGAGCTGCAGCCCACTGGAAAAGGAAAGAAAGGCTGGGGTAGGGGTAGGGGTGAAAATGTGAGGAAAACTACTCCTCCTTCCATACTAAATACAGCAGCAAATCATACCTGCCAATAAAGGCCCATTAATCTTGAGTAAGCTATGGGCATCACATTTATTCAATAGCAAATATGGATTGTTCGACTAAACAGACCATAACTTATAACAGAGTTGCTACTAAATTGGGCTACTGGCATTCATCATTGTAATAAAATTGTCTAATTGAAAAAGTCCATATTGACAAACCAACAGGAAATACGTTGATCTAATAGTTTTTGAATTATTAAGCCTTAAGTTTCTTATTGCA
Organism: Notamacropus eugenii; assembly: GCF_028372415.1. Classification (NCBI taxonomy): domain Eukaryota; kingdom Metazoa; phylum Chordata; class Mammalia; order Diprotodontia; family Macropodidae; genus Notamacropus; species Notamacropus eugenii. Next base: position 635,515,385 of record NC_092872.1, read on the forward strand.
TATGACTGTTACGTTTTTAATAGGGCAGACCTTCTCTAAAAGGAGTACAAGGAGTTATCCCTAGAGAGTCTTGAGGTTGGAGTGAACTTTGCTCCAAACAATAAGTCATATTTGTATGATGCTTTAAGCTTTGCAAAGCACTTTCTTTTTTTTAAATTTATTTATTTAACTTTTAATATTCATTTTCACAAAACTTTGGGTTCCAGATTTTCTCCCCATTTGTCCCCTCCCCCCACCCCAAAACACGGAGCATTTTAATTGCCTCTTTCACCAATCTGCCCTCTCTTCTATCATCCCTCCCTTCCCTTGTCCTCATCTTCTCTTTTGTCCTGTAGGACCAGATAACTTTCTATACCCCTTTACCTGTATTTCTTATTTCCTAGTAGCAAGAACAGAACTCAACAGTTGTTCTTAAAACTTTGAGTTCCAACTTCTCTTCATCCTTCCCTCCCCACCCATTCCCTTTGGAAGGCAAACAATTCAATATAGGCCATATCTATGTAGTTTTGGAAATGACTTCCATAATAGTCATGTTGTGTAAGACTAACTGTATTTCCCTCCATCCTATCCTGCCCCCCATTACTTCTATTCCCTCTTTTGATCCTGTCCCTCCCCAAGAGTGTTGACTTCAAATTGCTCCCTCCTCCCATTGCCCTCCCTTCCATCATCCCCCCCACCCTGCTTATCCCCTTCTCCCCCACTTTCCTGTATTGTAAGATAGGTTTTCATACCAAAATGAGTGTGCTTTTTATTCTTTCCTTTAGTCGAATGTGATGAGAGTAAACTTCATGTTTTTCTCTCAGCTCCCCTCTTTTTCCCTCCACTAAGAAGTCTTTTGCTTGCCTCTTTTATGAGAGATAATTTGCCCCATTCCATTTCTCCCTTTCTCCTCCCAATATATTTCTCTCTCACCGCTTAATTTCATTTTTTAAATACATGATCCTATTCTATTCAATTCACTCTGTGCTCTCTGTCTCTGTGTGTGTGTGTGCGTGTTTGTGTGCCTGTGTGTAATCCCACCCACTACCCAGATACTGAAAAGTTTCAAGTTACAAATATTGTCTTTCCATGTAGGAATGTACACAGTTCAACTTTAGTAAGTCCCTTATGACTTCTCTTTGCTCTTTACCTTTTCATGCTTCTCTTCATTCTTGTGTTTGAAAGTCAAATTTTCTTTTCAGCTCTGGTCTTTTCATCAAGAATGCTTGAAAGTCCCCAATTTCACTGAAAGACCATTGTTTCCCCTGAAGTATTATACTGAGTTTTGCTGGGTAGGTGATTCTTGGTTTTAGTCCTAGTTCCTTTGACTTCTGGAATATGATATTCCACGCCCTTCGATCCCTTAATGTAGAAGCTGCTAGATCTTGTGTTATCCTGATTGTATTTCCACAATACTTGAATTGTTTCTTTCTAGCTGCTTGAAATATTTTCTCCTTGGCCAAGGAACTCTGGAATTTGGCCACAATGTTCCTAGGAATTTTTCTTTTTGGATCTCTTTAAGGTGGTGATTGGTGGATTCCTTGAATACTTATTTTACCCTCTGGTTCTAGAATCTCAGGGCAGTTTTCCTTGATAATTTCATGAAAGATGATATCTAGGCTCTTTTTTTGATCATGGCTTTCAGGTAGTCCCATAATTTTTAAATTGTCTCTCCTGGATCTATTTTCCAGGTCAGTTGTTTTTCCAATGAGATATTTCACATGATCTTCCATTTTTTCATTCTTTTGGTTTTGTTTTGTGATTTCTTGGTTTCTCATAAAGTCATTGGCCTCCATCTGTTCCATTCTAATTTTGAAAGAACTATTTTCTTCAGTGAGCTTTTGAACCTCCTTTTCCATTTGGCTAATTCTGCTTTTGAAAGCATTCTTCTCCTCATTGACTTTTTGAACCTCTTTTGCCAATTGAGTTAGCCTATTTTTCAAGGTGTTATTTTCTTCAGCATTTTTTTGGGTGTCCTTTAGCAAGGTGTTGACCTGCTTTTCATGCTTTTCTTGCATCTCTCTCATTTCTCTTCCCAGTTTTTCCTCCACCTCTCTTACTTGATTTTCAAAATCCTTTTTGAGCTCTTCCATGGCCTGAGCCCACTGAATATTTATTTTGGATGTTTGGGTTACAGAAGTCTTGATTTCTATGTCTTTCCCTGATGGTAAGCATTGTTCTTCCTCATCTGAAAGGAAGGGAGGAGATATCTGTTCACCAAGAAAGTAACCTTCTATGGTCTTATTTTTTTCCCCCTTTTCTGGGCATTTTCCCAGCCAGTGACTTGACTTCTGAGTGTCCTTTCCACACCCACCATGCCTCCAGATCTGCCCAGCCAGCGCTTAGGGTCTGAGATTCAAATGCTGCTTCCCAGCCTCAGGGCTTTGGGCAGGGCTGCTATTCAGTGTGAGATTAAGTTCAGGTGCTCAGGTGGGGGCAGGGCCACCACATGGGGCTCAGTTCCTTCAGGGGGTTTATGGGGATACCTTCAACAATGGAGCCAAGCTCCTACCTCCTTTGGGAGCCCCTGTCTGCTGCTGCCTCCCAAGGATGCCTGAGTTATGGGGACACCCCGCTCCCGCCTCGGCCAGCCAAAGAGATTCTCTCACTGACCTTTGGCACCTGTGGGTAGAGGGAACTGCATGGCTGCTGGAGATTCTGTCCCTGAAGCCTGCTCAGATCTGCTCCTCTCGGTGTCTCGAGGCCAAGGCGGGGCTGGGCTCTGCTCTGGGTCCAGTGCTCAATGTACCTTTCAGGTCAGTTTTTCAGGTCTCTCTGGAACAGAAATCTCCTCCACTCTGTTGTTCTATGGCTTTTGCTGCTCCCGAATTTGTTGGGAGTTCTTCTTTACAGGTATTTTATGGGCTGTGGGTTGGGAGCTAGCATGTATGTATCTTTCTACTCCGCCATCTTGGCTTCTTCCCCTGCAAAGCACTTTCTTACTGCAATACTTTGTGTTAGGTTGTGCAAGGATGATTATCCCCATTTCACAGATGTGGAATCTGAGGTGCAGAAAAGTTGAGAAAATGACTTATCCATGATCACCCAGCTAGGTAGAGTTCAAGCCCAGGTCCTTTCACTCCAGGCACAATTCTAGTGAAACACCTTTGTCCTATATTCCTAAAACCTTGCCTATGTAGTTGCTCTTCCTATGCTTTATAAAGTACTTTACTACCAGCAATCCTGTGAGAAAGTTAGTACAGTTATCATTCCCATTTTACAAATAAGAAAACTCAGGCTCAAAAACTTGTCTGACATTTACTAGTGGTAGAACTGTACCTCACTTTGGAAATATTAAAGTGCGTGATACACAGCAGTCATTTAACAGATGCTTATTGACTGACAGTGACTAAAGTGTTATATAAATGCGAGTTATTTTTATTACTGCTCTTGCTGCTATTATTATTAAGAAACCAGACCACAAAGGGCTGGCTATCAGGAAACATGGGTGCTTATCTTGGCTCTGTCGCTAAGTACAGAGAGACAGATATTACCCTGGAAAAAGAATTTAACCTCTCCAGGACTCAGTTTCTTCATGTGTTATGTGAAGTGATTAGATCTGTCAGGTACCTCCTAGCTTTGAAATTCTATTTCATGATTCTCTCCTTTTCTATCTTGGTATCAAGTATGAAAGGCATATGACTTGGCTCTCACCTATGCTCTCTGGATATTCTGACAGAGAAGCTCTCTCAGGTATTCAAATATGGGATCTTTTAGTAGATCCTTAAAGTGGATATGGGTCAAAAAGTTTGGAAATCTCTGTGATCAAGAAAGAAAAGCTCCATGAGATTTTATCTCTTTACCCATGAATATCCTAGAACATTAGGGATAATCACAAGCTGGTGACTGAGTTGGCATTGAGGTAATCTGGATTCCTAGATGGAAGATAGCAGGAGTCTAGCTATTTTAATTCCCAACAGAGATATACTTGCATGGTACTTACCATTAACTTACCATTACCATCCAACCATCAAACATCACAAAGCTAGACTAGTTAACACAGCACAAAGCCCTGGATGTCACAATCTTCCACTGATTTTGTGTATGATCCTAGATGAGTCATTCTTTTATTGGGCAACAGTCTCCTCCTCCTAAAAATGGGTTATTTTCTTATTAATTTTGAGTCTTGGAGG